>NC_134260.1:8125000-8750000 GCF_965152275.1 Natator depressus
ATGAATTCTGCATGTGTGCAGTGGTACAGAATTCCCCCAGGAATAACTTGTTCTCTGGGTAAACGGAGGATGTGAAATGAGAAGGAAATGGGATGTGCCTATGAAGTAATTTACTGAAGAGGTGCTCTGTCGACAGGTCCTCTTCTCTCTTCTGTTGTACTAAGTGCTGCAGGTGCAGTAATTCAGTAGGATCCCTGGTGAGCCAACATTGAGCAATTTGTCAGTTTTTGTTCTAGAGGCTCCCAGTGTTTAGGACTAGCACAGACTGTGCCTGGTTTCTTGTCCACAGAGAACATGAGTTGGAGCTACTTACGCTTGTGATACAGGAAACTTTTCATTAGGAATAGCTGCAATCTCTGTATCAGATAGAGATTTTCTGGCCAGCAGTGGCTAATATACCCTCTTGAATTTGACCAATTTTAGTATCTTTTTCTGCTCTAAAGGGAAGGAAACCATAGCCCAGGCCCTGCTGAATACCATCCACCTGTTGGCATGTTAATAGTCTGTTCTGCAGAAACTAAGTTTTTTGCCCATGAGTCAAACTTGGCTTATTTCAGTAATGGCAATTTCTAATGTTTTTGTAACACCCCTGTTGTGTGTTCAGAACCACAATACATATTGTATTCTAACGAGAATGATTGGTTAGAGCATGGGACTAGGGCACCAGATTGAGTACCCACTGTCTCATCAGTGACTTGCTGTGTGATCTTGAGCAAGTAACTTCAGCTCCAGTCTCACCCTAGTGCAAAAGCCCTAGCCTCTATGTTTTGTTCTGGGGAGCTACTCAGGGCTTGGAGAAGGAGTATCTTTCCAGGATGCTCCCAGATTTCTGTAGCTACCACTCTTGTGTCTGTTGTCTCCAGCAGTGTTCAGAGAGCTCCCACAGACAGAGCTGTGGAAAAAAAGCAACCCAATGAGTTTTTGAATTTTATTGGGTTTCCCTGTCTTCCCCCCCCCCCCCCCCACCTCCCTTAGCTGTCTGTCTTTTGGAAGTATTTACATGAAAATGTCATGTATGAAGGTTTTTAGAGCCTGGTGTTTCTAGTATAAGCTTGAACCTGTGAATGAAAAACTTAATTCTTCTGAAAGTCCAAAGGAAACACTGATTCTTGTTCCTTTTGAGGGAATGGGTGCTTGTCTACACTAGGGTTTTGGTCCTGATGTACATCAGTAGTGCAAATACCTAGTGTAGATATTCTGTATTGGTGGAAATCCTTTTAAAACACTGCTTGAGTATGTAGGAATTCGCTGCATAGCGCTATCTCCATATTTAAAACAGCCCAAATCTTTATGGAACTGTCTCTAGAAATCTAGATGGATCTAGTGCAGTGGTTTTCAGCCCAGTCAGCATACAGCTGCAGCCCACGTGACTTCCTTAGGGCCATACGGGGGTGTGTGTGTGTATAGTGTGGATTGCGACCCACAATGGTAAATAGCTTGAGAACTGCTGATCTACTGGATGCAGTCCTAAGTGATTAAAGCGAAGAGCATGGCTAGTGGGTGGAATCAACTATCATTGGCTGTTACCCACTCCCCTCTGTAAGTTAAATTTCTGCAAGATGAGCAGCTAATCTAATATGGTTCTATATATAAAGCTGGCTAGCTCATCTCTTCGACTTAAAGAATGTTGAGCTCTTAAGATTTTCTTTTCAGTGAGAAATCATCTCCCAGTATTGTGTCCAAGTTGAAGATTCCATCTGAGAATGCAAACTGTGACTAAGTCTTTTGTCATTTGTTCACACAACAAAAGAACATCTCAGGTGAAACCATCCTAAATTTGTGTGGGTGTAAAAGGTACCAGTCAAAATAATACAATTCAGTCAAAAATTCTGCAACCGCCATCAGGCTCTACATAGCTGATTGCAGGGGTGTGGGGGGAAGAGGAGAACATAGCAAGCATTTTACACACTGAGAGACTTCAGAAAAAGAGAGCCTAAGATTACAAAAGCAATTGAAGACTATTTCAGATGGACTTGATAGATTATGAGCAGATCACACTATCGTCATGGTCTCTGGGGATCTGGAACCACACAAGGACAAAATTGAACAATGGTTCGGAGCAGCAGTAGAATCTTTTGGTTACTTAGCCAACATAATTTGATTCCATATTGATCATAAGTTGAGCTAGAACAAGAATGAGGCTTAAAATATGGTTGCTGCGGAAGGAGTCCTGAATTCCTTTTTTTACTCTTGCATTTAAAATTGTACTTCCAGATTTCTATTCCAAATCTAAATTTTTAAAGAAAACTGCAGAATTTTGTTGTCTCAAAATAGGGCAGAATTGTGAAGTAAATAGTGGAAGACGGAGCAGTTAAATTCAGAATATCAATTTTTACAAGATTTGTAGTGCTGTCAAGCCAGCCCAGCATCAGTCTGGTGTGTTTTCACCATATTTGGATGGTTGAATTGAAACTTCGTAGTAAGCTGTATGCTGGAAAACAAACAAATACATTAAGTCTATATGTACTTATGGGGAAGTTTAAAGGCTTGTAGGCCTAGCTAGTAGCAAACTTGTGTTAACCAGGTTGAGTTTTTCTCCTGACACTTCACTTAAAGGCACACTGGTTTAGATAAAACAAAAAACAAGTTTATTAACTACAAAAGATAGATTTTAAGTGATTACATAAGTGATAGTAAACAGATCAAAGCAGATTACCTAGTAAATAAACAAAACCACAAAGTAAGCCTAAAACACTAGAAAGATCGGATATGAATTAGCAATTCCTCACCCTGGCTGATGGTACAAGCAGTCCACCAGGTTTCCATACACAGGCTAGAAATCGCTTTAGCCCAGGACCAGCACTTCCCCCAGTTCAGTCTTTGTTGTTCCTCAGGTGTTTTCAGTAGTTCTCTGTGTGGGCAGTGAGGCCCCTCAGTGATGTCACACCCTGCCTTATATAGCTTTACCATATACCGGCAACCCTTTGTTCCAGCCCAGTTTGTGGAAAAATACAGGTAGCCAAAATGGAGTTCAGTATCATGTGGTCTGGGTACATGGCTTTGAGTCATAGCAGCCATTACAGGCTGGCTGAAACGTTTACAGGAAGGCTGTTGATTAATCACAGTTAACTCTCACAATTAACTCAAAAATTAATCGCGATTAATCACACTGTTAAACAATAGGATACCAAGTGAAATTTATTAAATATTTTTGGATGTTTTCCTACATTTTCAAATACACTGATTTCTATTACAACACAGAATATTAAGTGTACAGTGCTCACTTTATATTTTTATTTTTGATTACTAATATTTGCACTGTAGAAATGATAAAATAGTATTTTTCAATTCACCTCATACAAGTACTGTAGTGCAATTTCTTTATCATGAAAGTGTAATTTACAATTGTAGATTTTTTTTGTTACATAACTGCACTCAAAAATGAAACAATGTAAAACTTTAAAGCCTACAAGTCCACTTAGTCCTACTTCTCATTCAGCCAATCACTAAGACAAACAAATTTGTTTACATTTACGGGAGATACTGCTGCCTGCTTCTTATTTACAGTGTCACCTGACAGTGAGAACAGGCTTTTGAATGGCACTTTTGTAGCCAGCATTGCAAGGTATTTAGCATATCTGGCACATAAACATTTGTATGCCCCTTCATACTTTGGCCACCATTCCAGAGGACAGGCTTCCATGCTGATGATGCTCATTTAAAAAAAAAAAAAAAAGCGTTAATTAAATTTGTGACTGAACTCCTCGGGGGAGAATTGTGTCTCTCCTCTTCTGTTTTACCCGCATTCTGCCCTATATTTCATGTTATAGCCATCTCGGATGATGACCCAGCACATGTTCATTTTAAGAACACTTTTTCACAGCAGATTTGACAAAACACACAGGAAGTACTAATGTGAGATTTCTAAAAACAGCTACAGCACTCAATCCAAGGTTTAAGAATCTGAAGTGCTGTCCAAAATCTGAGAGTGACAAGGTGTGGAGCATGCTTTCAGAAGTCTTAAAAGAGCAATATTCAGATGCGGAAACTATAGAAAAAGAAAGAAAATTAACCATCTGCTGGTGGCATCTGACTCAGATGATGAAAATGAACATGTGTCGGTCCACTCTGCTTTGGATCGTTATTGAGCAGAACCTGTCATCAGCATGGATGCATGTCCTCTGGAATGGTGGTTGAAGCATGAAGGGACATATGAATCTTTAGCGCATCTGGCATGTAAATATCTTACAACGTTGGCTACAACCGTGCCAGGCTAAAGCCTGTTCTCACTTTCAGGTGACATTGTAAACAAGAAGCGGGCAGCATTATCACCTGTAAATTGTAACCAAACTTGTTTGTCTGAGCAATTGGCTGAACAAGAGGTAGGACTGTGTGGACTTGTAGGCTCTAAAATTTTACATTGTTTTGTTTTTGAATGCAGTTACTTTTTGTACATAATTCTATGTTTGTAAGTTCAACTTCGATGATGAAGAGATTGCACTACAGTTCTCGTATTAGGTGAATTGAAAAATACAATTTCTTTTGTTTTTTACTTTGCAAATATTTGTAATCAAAAATAAATATTAAGTGAGATGTACACTTTGCATTCTGTGTTGTAATTGAAATCAATATATTTGAAAATGTAGAAAATATCCAAAATATTTAAAAATGGTGTCCTATCGTTTAATAGTGTGATTAATTGCACAATTAATTTTTTTAATCGCTTGACAGCCCTAGTTTACAGTCAGGAGTTCTCAAACTTCATTGCACTGCGACCCCCTTCTAACAACAAAAATTACTACACGACCCCAAGATGGGAGACTGAAGCCTGAGCCCAAGGGCTTCAGCCCCAGGCAGTGGGCTTTGGCCTGGGCAATGGGGCTTGGTCTTCAACTCGGCCCCGGGCTTTGGCTTCAGCCCTGAGCCCCAGAAAGTCTCAGTCCTGGTGACCCCATTAAAATGGGGTCACAAGCTGTGTTCCTTGTAAGCTGTGCGCTTGGGTGGCCATCCAGGAGCGAGTCAAGTGCCACGCAGTTGATTAGCAGAGCCATGCACATCCAGCCGGCAGTGTGTGTTCAGGTGCCCCTCCCCCACTGCTGCTTTGCAGCGACATTGCTCCTGCAGCTGCTCCTGGGACCCTCCTGCTGGCTGTGCAGAGCCAGGTGGTGGTGGTGGAAAGGAGGGTGCTGATGTCAGGGTGTCCCCCTTCCCAAGCCCCTGTACCCCATCTCCACAGAACAGGGTAGAGGAGACAGGGCTCAGCTCTGAGGTCTGAACAAGCCTTCAGGTGAGCGAATGCCTTGGACAGCGTACGTTCTCTCGGAGACTTCCCCAGGAACGCGTGTGCGCGCACACTCTTGTCTCTTCCCTGCCCATGCACCCCATCTCCGCAGAGTGGGGACGGGGGGACATGGTTCAGGAGGAGGAGAGCCTTCAGTGCGTGCCTTGAAGAGATAGCGGATGGGCATCTCTCAGAAACTTCCCCAGCAGCCAGCACACACACAGAGTCTGTGTCACATACACACACAGTCTCTGTGTCACACACCTCCCAACACTGTTTGTTGTTACTTTTTGATATTTCCTGCAATGCACATATAGTCTCTCTAGTTTTATTCTTTCAAAGTGTGTTGCTTTAGTTTTTTGACTGGTCTATGCATTTCATAATTTTTATTTCTCTCTTACACTTTAAATTTAATTCTTTGAGTAGTGAGTTCTAAAATGCCTAACTTGTACTGGTTGGAGTAATTTATCCATATTGGTAACTTTTTAAAAAAATATATTGTATCTAGGTTTTTTGTTTCTACTGGTGGCACACATCTGCACATTACCTTGGTGCACATAACAAAATTTATTCCACACATGGGCGGAAAAATATTAGAGGTGACTAGGGTGACCAGATAGCAAGTGTGAAAAAATCAGGATGGGGGTGGGGAGCAGTGGGCACCTGTGTAAGATGTGGCCCCAAATATTGGGACTGTGCCTATAAAATCTAGACATCTGGTCACCCTCGTCATGACCCATTTTGGGGTCACAGAATCATAGAATATCAGCGTTGGAAGGGACCTCAGGAGGTCATCTAGTCCAACCCCCTGCTCAAAGCAGGACCAGTCCCCAATTTTTGCCCCAGATCCCTAAATGGCCCCCTCAAGGATTGAACTCACAACCCTGGGTTTAGCAGGCCAATGCTCAAACCACTGAGCTATCCCTCCCGACCCACAGTTTGAGAACCGCTGCACTAAGCTGTTCCATAGCCCGTTGTCTTCGATCAGCCATTGGCAGTGTCAAGCTTTACCATTGTTGTACCTGAAAGGCTACCTGTGGGTGTTTTCCAGAGTAAGCACATTTGAAATACAGATCCATAGTCAATATTCATAACTTTGGATACAAAAATGATACATGCATATAAATGGGTAATCCTATTCAGCAAATCATAGCTTTTCCAATGACACCTTACACGACTCATTGTGTATAAATTGCATCATAATCACACAACTGTGAAAAATATGGGCTACAGTGTCACATCTTCATTTTGGACATATTGTGTCTGCGTATTATGTTTGGGGGCGGGGGGGTGAATGTGCTTAGAAGTAAACTGCATGTGTGTGTCTTCATTTCCTAAAGCCTTCTTGGGCATCCCTCCCACTGCTAGGTTTTCCCAGTTGGAGAAAGTGATAACGCTACCCATGAATATAGCTGTTGGCACACAGGCAAATTCTTTTTCAAAAATATTTGCCCCTCCTTGCAACAGTAGTGTACTGGCTCTACTGATAACAGAGTACTCTGCTGGGGTGTGGGGGGAGACAGTGAATTTTCTCTCTCTCAAGTTTTCTTACTTGTAAGAGATCTCACATAGGGGTAGTAAGGCATAATTTAAGTTTTTTAAGATCTCTGCATGAAAGTATCTGCTTTTACGGGCTTGACTCAAGTGTAAAGAGGTTGAGTAAAACTGCCTCTTGGAAAGCAGGTAGGGGCTGGAGTAATTTTTACCTCTGCACTCTGTGTTCAAATGGTTTCTCAGTTCAGACACATGGGTTTATTATACTATGTCTGTTCTTAGTCTAGTTACTTGGTGGTCATGGTGGTAGTGTAACCCCCCACCCACACACACAGTTATGTGGCCCATTTGGAGTTGCTAATCTGGAAGAAACCTAGGGATTTTGTTATGAATGATGGTTGGAAGGGCATCATTCTGAAACAGTTATTGGGAGGAGCTTGTTGCTAGAAAAAGTGATTGCCGCAGTTTCCACATACACATCTCCTATTAAAGCTTGGGCTAGCTCAGTGGATCAGATTTATACTAGGGTGTGAAGATGGTGACTTCAGTCTCCGTGTGAGGAGCTCAGTCTAAGACTGTGGCTCTTCTGATACAACTCTGCATTCTAGTGCCCCTTTCCCACCCAGTGTCATCTTGTCCGAGGCTGGCTGATGCTCCAGGTGTAGGAGCACCATGCTTCTGGGAGGTGTCGTGTTCTCAGATTGGGTGTGCAGATGGGTGCCAGTTAACCCCGTAGTTAGTAATAAAACCTGCAGGGGGAAGAAGTAATCCAACTAACTAGTAAATGGGAGGGGGAACCATCAAATTTGTTGTTTGTAAAGTGCCTAGCATGTTTCTGGGTGCTATTAAAAAAAGTAATTCTAAGTCCCTGTTAGAGCTCACGTGGTTCCCTCTACTTTTCCTGCTTTAAAGAGGAGTTGAACTGTAATGTCAATTAGTGATCTAATCCTTACCTATTATTACAAAGAAGAGTAAATCATTGAGGTTTGAAAAAGTAAAATAAAATACCCAACCATCTAAAGGAAGGGTGCCCTTCTGATAGTGTGATAAATTACATAGGTTTGTGATGAAAGAAATCTAGCCAGTTCCCACAGCCCAATTCAGGCTATAGTGCCTGAGAGTGAATGTAAGGTCAGAGTTGGCAATAAATATCCTGTATGGAAGCATAAAAAAACAGGATATACTTTAAAAGTGTTAAATGAAGGTTTTTAAAACATCAAATTTTATTTTAAAATAGCAGGCTCTCTCTCCCCTACATTCCACATGGTGAGCTGCATTCTTAAAGCTCTTTTGTGTATAAGACAGAGACGCTCAGTCTGATGATAACAGTACAATGGCAGGTTCAACTGAGAGGCTATTCAGGTACTGAGAATGAAATGATTGATATTAAAAAAAAAAAAAAAAAAAAATTTCAAATCAGTTACTATTAATAAATATCCAGGGTGCTAAAGCACTGCAGTTTTCCTGGAATGCACAGAACAGTTTTGCTCATCCTCTTGTGGTGTTCTTCAGGATGAACTGAAGATTAGTAAAGCCCTTCATAACTCTGACTTTCCCCGACTCCTCACTTTTGCTTTCCCTGAGCAAAACAAAGGGCACACAAATCCATGAGTGCTAGGAGAAGAAAAAGACTTCCTTTGGATTTCCAACACACCATTCACCATTGCCAGTTTTCCCCTACCTGACCTACCTCCCTGCTGCTGGTTCCCAACCTTGGGTGGGTTTGAAACGGGTTACAGAAGGTGATGGGTCACTCTGGGTAGATCAACATTTAGGGAGGCTGGAAGAAGCACAGCAGTATTTAATCATTTCTAGAATTCCAGAAGCCAGCATCTCCCCATCCCTTCTCAGCTCAGCACCCTCCTGTGACTCCCAGAAAACCATAGACATTAATAAATTAACATCCACCCTGGACATTGGATAGTTTTTCTTAGAGGTAATAAGGAAGGAGGGAGATGGAAGAATGGAGCAGACAGAACTGCTAGTGAGAAACCATCTGCCCCTTTTATTTAAACATACTTATCTCGTTACGTGTTTTTTACGTACATTAATTACTGGATTATGGGTGGCCACCATGATTTTCTGGAAACTCAGTGGACTGCTGTTTTAGATCTTATTCCCTCAAGCCATGATATTAGCCTCCCAGAAAGGCTCAAATACGGGATCAGTGCCATCAATACAGCTAAGATGCAGTTGTTGCTAGGGCTTGTGGAGGGGTCTGAGAGGATCCAAGTGTTGGCACAGGATCCAGGAGTGCAGGGAGGGAGGAATGATGGCAGTGAAGTTTGGGCCTGAGTTTTGATGTGGAAAAGTGCAGCCAGTGTAAGTGTGTGGTTAAAAAAATAAATAAATAACATAGCAATAATAAGGGACCATACTCATGGCCACACAGTTATTCTTTGGACTTGGGGGCATTTTTGTTTTTCCCGAGCCTTAATGGCCTTGACTTGTCCCTGGAAAACGAGCTCAGATTGCTTGTGTGGCAACACGTAGTGCAGCCTCTGGGGCCTTCAAGTGGCTGATCTGTGTCCAATGTTTTCATTCCAAGTAGCTCTGCCTGCATCCTAAGGAAGGACCAGTCACCTCCATGACCAACGACCATTGTCCGAGTTTGCCTTTACCTCAGAGTATATTTATGCTTTTAAGGCTCTCCACATGCTCCCACCATCGTCACCAGCTTTATCATCCTTCTGTTCATTATTGCTGCCCCTTCACTACTGTTATCCTTTTGTTTCCAGTTTCTTTTTCTTGTTGTCACCTTTAAGTTATGTTTACCTGGGGTATGTGTGGCACATATAGGAGCCAATGTCCTTGTACCTCACCTCACCTCCCCTTCTTGTTTCCCAGTTAGATCTTACCAAAAGGTCATTCCCCCCCCCCCCCCCCGGTGAATGTTAAATAGGTCATCTTTGTCAACTCCTAGTGCACGTATAGCCATGATGAATGATTAGCATCTGCTAAGCATAGAGGTAGAATAGTTCTGGCCTTTGATTAAACCTCAAGTGTTATGGGGTAAAAGGGGAAAAAAACAGGAGAGAATAGATATCATTAGAACCCTGATAAAACAAGCCTCTCCACCCTGCCATGCCCTACTGGATTTGTAGTGCTGCTGATTATTTAAATATCCGTGTGTTTCTTTCCTGCATTGATCTCTGAGAATGCAGCATCCATGGTGAAAATCTGCTCTGAGCTCCTAGTTGGTTGTGGGGTTTTTAGCCAGGGTTTCTTGCCTTTGCATTGGCACAGTTGTGACTTTGCCCTCCCCTTTGTCTTGCTGTGATGGAGGTTCCACTTTGTTTTCTTTATTACAAGAAACAATTCCCTTTCCACTCCGTTGAAATGTTCTTTTTGTATTTACTCACATACAGCTAGCTGACTCCTCCTCTCTGATGCACTGCATATATGAGGGGGCAGCATTTCAGCAGCCTTGCCTGAGAGGGAGCTAACTGTATGCTATGGATGGGTCAAAGCCATGGGATCTGCACCAGTTTAGCTTAGATGACATGAAAATCTAGGCAGCAGGGATTCTGTTTGGCATCCTGTTTGACTGATGCTGTGGACACGCAAGCCTGGTGTGGTGGTTTAGGTTTTTGGAGTGTGAAGAAGGGGAAGAGACATGAGACCAAAGAAATCCATCCACCGTGCTATAGTAATAATTCTTATATTTTTCTTTCCTCTAGGGGCTGATAGTCCTTGGTGAAGCGTTGTCCCCAGATACTGCAGTAGATGATGCATCCCATCCCCCTAGTGCTGAAGTTAAGCTGGAGCCCGGGACTGACAGACTGGTACGTGCCAAAGATCGAGAGAGACACAGCTAGATACTACAGATACGTGTCTGCAAATACTGGTAGTGCATGTTGTTTTGGGGGGTGCCCTGGAAGACAGAGCCATAGACCACGGTGTCTGGAAGCTCTTTAAGGCATGGTGCACAGTTTGGTTAGCTCCCACTTCATAGGCCTCCTGAAATGAGGCCTCTTAGTGGGGCTTTACTGGAGAATTGATGCCTGTGAGGAGGGTTTTTTCAGGGGGTCTGGGTTTAACAGATATGGTGACTTGGACATGTTTTTTGAACAGGGTTCCCCTGAGAGACCCTTGTAATAAATGTTAACATTTATATAGTGGTTTACAAGTGAAAAGCACTCTAAAGACATGAAATTTATTCTCTCAGACCTTCTTCCGTCTAGCAAAAATGTCTTGATTGCACAACCAGATGGAGGGGCACAATACTAGTGAATGCTTCTGGACAAAGTGGCTATTAATCTGTGCTTCAGTTTCACTACCCACAAAATGGGAATAAATGTTACTATGAGATCTATGGATGGGAACTATATGAAGAGCTTAATATTTATTATTTAATACAGAAATGTAGGCCATAGAGACTGTGGGTTTCATCATGCAGTGTAGGTTGGTCTAGCTTGATCCTCTAGTCATTTATGGAAATACTTACACATTAAAGATGAGGTTTTGCAAACTGCTTTACAGTACTGTGAGCTACACTTGGACTGACCTCCTCTAGCTCCTCATACTGGTGGTTACCCTAGAGCACCTGCTGATAGGGGCTGGTAAGTTTAAAACTGGAGCAAAATTTAGGGGCACCCAAGGAATACATGAATTTTGCCACTTGTTCCAGTTGGTGAGAGTTTCTATCTATGTGGCTCCAAAATAGTTGTTGTTAATTTATTTTAACTTATAAATTCACAGAAGAGATTAATATTTCTGCCTTCATGAGGCAGTGGGTTTTAAGCAACCATAGTTTAGCGAGCTCCTTCTGGGGGGTGAATATTAAATAAAACCAATGTTTTCTTGTTGCCACAGTTTTGGAATATGGCTCCCAAAACAGACAACTTCCAATTATTTTGGAATATTTTTGAAAGCTTCTAGTGTTAATAAATAGGTGAAATAAGAAAAATCCAGCTTGAGAATTTATTAGTTTGATTAAAGCTGTTTCCTTTATATATTTCGGCATATTATGTTGACAGTTTGCGTTTTAATGGCTACAAAGATTTATCATTTTGATTCTGTCTCTGCTGTCATTTAAATAATTGTTTGACATGGGGGCATAATTTCCCACAAAGTGAAATTTTAAATTGCTAAAAATCTAAAAACTTAAAAATAAACATTGATGTCATCTGTTAAAAATATTGCTTAAAAAATCTAATTTTGCAAAACCTACGGATAATGGACAGCAATACTAAATTACCAATACCAATCCTTAATGGACAGGATACCAAATAACTGACAGTCTGATCTATAAAGCACACATGGTGCTACAGGTAACTTATACTAGATTTTCACCTCTTGAGACTGGAATTCAAATACATTTGTTTGGGGTCTCTTGTTAGTCCTTGAATGACAGTTCACCTCATCATAAAACTTAACTACATAATTTGCTACAGTTAACAGGAGTTGCTAAGGACCAGAATAGCAGGGTATTGAGGTACACTAGCAGAGCAGTGTAAGGATATGGGACTTGAATAACTGAAGGTGCTTTAGATCATACAGTGGCTGGCTCTGACCAGTGATTATTTACCGCCTTTCATGATTGCCAAGTAATAGATGGGGAACAACAGACATACAATAGAATAGAATTCTGTGATCCCTTCAGAGCAGGCAAGTCCATGCAGTGATGAGTTTCCTGTTACTTCAGAGAATCAGTCAATGCCAGATTGAAGACTAAGATAAATAGTAAAGTTTAACAGTGGTAGGAAGACTTCATTTTGTTCTAGGTTGTCTGTTTAAATCAGGAATTGTTGCTGAGAATACGCCAATGCCAGTTTGGCTTTCCAAAAGGAAAAAGAAAACTTAGGTGCCTGTGCTGACCCTATGAAGGAGCTCTACATAAACATCCACAAGCTGACAAGACCACCTCATTATCTTCCTTCAGATCCTTTCTTAAAACTCTCCTCTGCTGTGAGGCCTCTTTAGTCAGGTGGTGTGCTGGTACCACTGAAACAGACTGGTTGTAATCCTCTCACTTTTACCTTGTTTCTCAGTTTTGTGTCCACTTGTCTCTTCTTTTGCTTGGAGTGTAAGCTCTTCAGGATGGTGATCAGTTTTTGTTCGTCTGTACAGTGTTAGCACAATGGAACCCTGGTCCTTGGTTGGACCTCCTGCGTGCTGCAGCACTAAAAATAGCTGCTAAGAAATAATGAAGCATGTTCTGAGATTGCTGTTTGCATAAAACAGGCGTGTGGTCGCTGCTGGAGCCTACACCTCAAAGTCTGCTGTCCTGGAGGGCTCTTACCTGGCAGTAAAAATACTCACCCTTATCACTTCCATGTAGGGGCCCCATTTGAAGTTGTCTTATCACCCCCACTCTGCTCTTTTGTGCAACTCTCCACCAGCCTCCTACCTGTTGTTTAGTTCTGACTGCCTGGCTGTTGGAGATAATGCTGAGGGCGTCAGCCACAGGAAATGTGGCCTTTAGGCACCAAGCAGTTATGCTCCCCCTGCAGGATTATTCATGTGCTTAATTACACTTGTTCACAGAGAGGGTGGGGTGGTGAGTCAGGAAGAGGCTTGGCTTGCACAGAACTAGAGAACAAGTCTAGAGCACATTCCTGTGGCACTGGAACTCTTATCAGAAGAGCAGCTTTATCTGGTGCCCCTCCTCAGGGTCCTCTTTCATGGTACACTGTAGCTGTTCTGTTCAGGCCAGGTCCCAAAGATCTGCATTACGATCTCTGCACCATGAGGGCTGCATGGAATACCATCCTCTTTGGCTACATCCGTTTCCTTGCTTCAGAGCAAGCTGCATGAGGAAGAGATGGTGTATAAAAGTTGGCGGGAGGGTGGATCCATCACCAATCATTCCGAAGTGTCTGGGTCTCTTCTTTCATTCAAAGTCGTCCTCTCTGGCCAATGTGTGGGGCCCCAGGATGTTCCAGCTGGTGTTGACCAATGGAAAGAGTGTGGTGTGTGATCACGTGTCCTCTAGCACTGAGCAGGATGTGTGGAATGTTGCCTGATAATCCCTAGGAGGAATTCATTATACTGGCAGCAGAGGGGGAGGCTTACACGCAAGACCTAGAAATTCCTTCTGTTAGCTTCCACTTCAGGATTGGAAATGTGCTGTCTGAAAATATGAATGATGTGAAATCCTGAAGCAGTAACAGTTAAGCCCCTAATGGATCTGCAGGATAGTGTTAGGATCTAAAGACAATTGTAGGGAGGAAATGGTTCTGCCCCATGTCTCTCCTGCCCTTCTAGCTAGTTCAGACACTTGGGAGTATGTCTACACTGCATCTGGCAGTGAGCCTCCCAGCCTGGGTCCACAGACTTGTTTTGGCGGGGCTTGGGCACTAAAAGTAGCTGTGTAGACATCGCTTGGACATGGGCTCTCAGGCTGTGAAGCCTGAGGGAGTGAGGAATGGGCTTTGGTGCCTGAGCCGCAATATCTACACATCTGCATCCGATGAAGTGAGCTGTAGCCCACGAAAGCTTATGCTCAAATACATTGGTTAGTCTCTAAGGTGCCACAAATCCTCCTGTTCTTTGGGCAAATATCTACACAGCTACCTTTAGTGCATTAGTTGCAAGCCCCACTAACAGGAGTCTGTCTACCTGGGCTGGGAGGCTCACTCTCAGATGCAGTGTAGACATGCTCTTAATGTGATCCCTCCTTGCCAGCAAAGGAGATGGTACATTAAGACTTCGGTGATGCATTTGCTGCAGTGAAGGGCTTTGTCCCCAGCAGAGGGGAAGCATCAGAACCTTGGTCGGCTGAGAGGAGTGATCTAAACAAAGAGATTAGAGTAGGTCTGCAATCTACAAGGATATATAGGAATGAAATGTTTTGTAGCCTCTGCAGCACCATGTGAAGCCCCAGTGGCTTGCAAACTCCCAGTGCCGAATGCAAAGAGGTGGCCTTTGCAGGGGTTACAGTATGGCTGACTCTTGCAGTGGTGCCAGCACTGGCAAGTGTCCATGGTTCCGGACTTTCACACCCAAAGTGGGCCATTACTAGTGGTGGCAGAGCAGCAAGAGATTAAAAAACAGACTAGGAAAGGATACAGACCAGTTGCATGGTGTTAGAAGATGGCCAGCACCCCTAGATACCCACAGCTGCAGTGAATGTCCATCATCCATAACCCTAACAGAGCAGATTCCAACCCCCACCCCCACAAGTACACAAATATGTGATTAATGCAGCCTTAAGGACTGACTGCTAGAGAATTGTTCCTGCTTTTTAGGCACTTCTCCTCCTCCTCCTTCTCCTCCTCCTCCTGGGTTTCCCAGCTGCTCCAGGGTTTCCAGTACACTTTTTTTCTGAGCTGTAATCACGACAACTTGGTTAGCTCTGCTTCCTCCCAATCTAGGCCCCTTGGAACAACACTGCCTCTGTGCCTAGAGTGCAGAGCAGGCTGCTGTTGCTACCTCCACTCCACTCCCTTTATGTGCCATACATGGAGAGAACCCATACCATAGTCTGAATTACCTTTATCCTGGCGTAAGCAAATCAACAAAGAACAAAAATAGTCTCCATTCAAGGGCTCAGTGTGTGAGACTTTATGCCAGGCTAGCAGCGGGTCTGAGTGAAATGGCAGTCTGTTGCTGTGCTCTCAGAGAGAGCCAGAAATGTCAAGGTGCAGCACACCGAAAATAAAATACGTTGGTAACAACTCTTTTTCCTCCCCTTGCTTAGTATAAAGGAGCAATTCTGCCCCCTGGCTCATGGAACATTCCCTCCTGGACCCCCCACTAACTCTTCACCTTCTCACCTGCCCCCATATGTTCAGTTCATCCCTTCCCTTACTGGGAATGAATGGACAAGTTGCACAGAAGTTCAGAGAGAGACCTGCTGTGAGTTTCCAGGGGAATTTCAGTGGAGATTCTACCTCAGAGTTCATGGGCTTACAAAAAAAGACTTTAGGACATTCAAGATGAGGGGCCAGATGAGCATGGGGAAAATGGGTCATCTCCTCTCAAGAGAAATTCCTTCTGATACCTTCAGATGGATTCCTCAGCCCTATTACTAGGGATCTTCAGGGTATCATGGGCTGACTGCTTTTTATCCTGTTTGGACTGCACTTAGAAAAATGGTGTGTGCGAACACGTTTAAAATGCTAGTACACACACGGCATTTGTAGTAGCTGTAGTGGGACAACCTTCCAGCACGTGCAAAACCCAACTGCCTTATGTACACTAAGATTTTAAAGTGTTTAAAAACATGTTTAGGGCTAGATTTACAAAGGGGTTTAGGTGCTTCACAATGCAGATACATTTTGTATGTTTGGTACTTTTTCCTTAATGTAGAAGGGGCCTCACAGTGATTCTGGCAGCTCACATGATCTAAAGCCTCTGAACTTCAAAGGTTTGCAGATCACTGGAGTGTGAGGGTAGTTTGCACAAGTGGTTATTGCACTACAGTGAGGCATAATGTTAAAATCTTCCTAATAGGACCTTATTTCTTGCTTTGCTTCGCTCCTGGCCACTAACGCAGTCTTTGCATGCCTATAGCTGTCTGAGAAGACCAGAAATCCTTTCGGCTTTGCACACTGGGAACTGCAGATGAGCAACTCTGGCGGAGGAGGAAAACCTTACAAAATCCTCCTCCTCAGTCTCAATTCTGTATTGTGGAATGTGCTGGTTTGTGAAGCCTCCTGGAATTGAAGTTCTGTGTGGAAGCCCATTGTTGTGGTCTCTGCTGGTGGTGCAGAGGTAGGGATGAGGGAAATTTACATGGCTACGTGGGAAACCTTTATCCATTGTGTCCTTTCTTTTCCCTCTGTAGGGTGCTTCCATTTCCCAGCCAGTAGTGAATCTTGGTACATCTGCTGGAAATACTCCAGAATCCCTTCCCTCCAAACCCTGTGGAGCGCTGAGACCTGTCAATGGAGTTATTAACACGTAAGATGCTTGCATGGGCTGCCTGGGGAGAGTTTATGCCTCCGGTGAGGTTGGCGGTATCCTATTATGAACTAGGCCTGGCCCACTCTAAAGTTTGTAACTGAGTTAAACCTTTTTTAGGCATGGTTATAGCCTCTCATGGTTCTGATATTGCTTAAGCCCCACACCTAATCTAATTACAGATGCACTCAGAAACAATGCGTTAGACTAACTACCTAGATTAGAGGTGGGCAAACTACAGCCCATGGGCTGCATCCGGCCCGCAGGACCGTCCTGCCTGGCCCCTGAGCTCCTGGCCCAGGAGGCTCGCCCTCGGCCTCTCCCCCGCTATTCCCCCTCCTCCATAGTGATGCCACCGCACAGGAGCGGGGCTGCAAGCTCCTGCCACTCTGAGTGGCATGGTAAGGGGGCGGCAGCACACAGGCGGGGGGGTTGGATGGGGATCTTGGGGGGCAGTCAGGGGGCGGTTAGGGGCGGGGGGGGTCCCAGGAGGGGGCAGTCAGGGGACAAGGAGAAGGGGAGGTTGCATGGGTTGGAGGTTCTGAGGGGGACAGTCGGGGGGTGGGAAGTGGGAGGGGGCAGATGAGGGTGGAGGCCAGGCGGTTTGGGGAGGCACAGCCTTCCCTACCCGGCCCTCCATACAGTTTCGCACCCCGCTGTGGTCCTCGGGCCAAAAAGTTTGCCCATCCTTGACCTAGATGGAATTGGTCTGTAGTGTAGTTAGGCATAACACTATTCTCAGAAAAATAATCTTTCCCTCCCTTGAACTGTACAACAAGTATGATGTAAAACACAATCCTGGCAAAACTGTTTAACAGGTTTTTTGAATACCATTGCGACTTATGTGGTTTGAGCAATCGCATACCAAGGTCTTAATTAAACTTCAAATACATCCTACATTAGAGCTGCAGTACTCAGAAGTGCTTGCAGTTGTTCATAGGTGTTTCCAGCACCATTGCCTTTGTTCTTATATCGGTACGCTGTGGATAGACAGTGCTTAGTACAATTGATTATCCCTGTACAGTAACAAAATGCCTTGATATGCCTGCAATTAGCTCGGTCATCAAAGCTCTACATTTGAGAGCAGTGTATTTCACTTATAAAACTTAAGCATTATATTCTAATGAGGAGAAAACTGTTCTGGCCAGTGGGTGGGGTGTTGTGCTGGAATTAAGGTAAGTGCACACACTGTACTGCTGCTGCAGGGGTGCTGTGTGTGAGCATGGTATTCTGTATGCATCTAAAACAGGAAGGCTAATGTCAACATTGCACCATTTCAGTCACGCTGGTGAAGATTGCAGTGGTACAATTCTGTAGTGGAGACCAGATTTGGGGTTCATGTCTAGATTCTCAGCATCAGTTCCAATGAATTTGTTTCTCAACCTGGTGCCCAGTGGCATTTAAGCCCATTACAGATAATCTGCCAGTATTTCAAGAGATTCAGGACTAGAATTTCAGGGGATCCTGCATGCCAGGATTGAGGAACACATTGCTACAGCAGTAAGGTTGGATAGAAAAGGGCTTTTTGAGGTTGGGATTGAAATATCATGGTGGAATTGTGTGTAATTCTCACCATTGATTTTAGTTAGTACTCTTTGCTCTGCACTTTCCTAACACTTTTTTTTTTTTTTTTAAATTTGGAAGGTGATAGGAAGAAAAGAAAAGGGAAACAATGTCAAACAATTAAAATATAGGGCTGTCAATTAATCACAGTTTACTCACGCAATTAACTCAAAAAAATTAACTGATTAATCGCAGTTTTGAAATTTTATTAAATATTTTGGATGTTTTTCTACATTTTCATATATATTCTGTGTTGTAATTGAAATCAAAGTGTATATTATTTTTGATGACAAATATTTACACTGTAAAAATGATAAACAAAAGAAAGTGTTATTCAGTTCACCTTACAAATGTAGATTTTTGTTTTACATAACTGCACTCAAAAACTAAACAATATAAAACTTCAGAGCCTAGAAGTCCACTCAGTCCTACTTCTTGTTCAGCCCTCTTCTTATTTACAAAGTGAGAACAGGCATTTGCATGGCACTTTTGTAGCCAGCATTGCAAGGTATGGACGTGCCAGATATGCTAGACATTTGTATGCCTGTTCATGCTTCAGCCACCATTCCAGAAGACAGGTTTCCATGCAGATGACGTTCATTAAAAAAAGTATGCGTTAATTAAACGTGTGACTGAACTCCTTGGGGGAGAATTGTATGTCCCCTGCTATGTTTTACCTGCATTCTGCCATATATTTCATGTTATAGTAGTCTCAGATGATGACCCAGCACATGTTGTTCATTTTGAGAGCATTTTCACTGCAAATTTCACAAAATGCAAAGAAGGTACCAGTGTGAGATTTCTAAAGATAGCTACAGCACTCGACCCAAGCTTTAAGAATCTGAAGTGCCTTCCAAAATCTGAGAGGGAGGAGGTGTGGAGCATGCTTTCAGAAGTCTTAAAAGAGCAACACTCCAGTGCAGAAATTACAGAACCCAAACCACCCAAAAAGAAAATCAACCTTCTGCTGGTGGCATCTGATTCGGATAATGAAAATGAACATGCATCCGTTCGCACTGCTTTGGATTGTTACCGAGCAGAACCCGTCATCAGCACGGATGCATGTCCCCCGGAATGGTGGTTGAAGTATGAAGAGACACATGAATCTTTAGCACATCTGGCATGTAAATATCTTGTGGCACCCACTACAACAATGCCAGGCTAAAGCCTGTTCTCACTTTCAGGTGACATTGTAAACAAGAAGTGAGCAGCATTATCTCCTGTAAATTGTAACCAAACTTGTTTGTCTGAGCGATTGGCTGAACAAAAAGTAGGACTGAGTGGACTTGCAGGCTATAAAATTTTACATTGTTTTATTTTGTTTTTTTGTACATAATTCTACATTTGTATATTCAACTTCCACGATAAAGAGATTGCACTACAGTACTTGTATTAGGTGAATTGAAAGATACTATTTATTTTGTGTGTTTTTACGGTGCAAATACTTGTAATCAAAAATAAATATAAAGTGAGCACTGTTCACTTTGTATTCTGTGTTGTAATTGAAATCAATATATTTGAAAATGTAGAAAACATCTGAAAACATTTAAATAAATGGTATTCTATTATTTAACAGTGCGATTAATTTTTTTAATTGCTTGAGAGCACTCTTAAAATACTTCAGTTTTGCCATTTGAAGTGGAGGTCAGAATTGTGAGCCTAGTTAGGATCTTTGAGTGGCATCTATTCACTGCACAGTTCAAATGAATAAAAATGTGTAATATTCTAAATCTCTTCCGCTCTTGGACAGTCTTCAGTCTGGCTTGGCAGAACATGCTCAGGGAGATGGCACAGATGTTGAAGAGCTGTTGCATAAAAAGCAGCGACTGAACATGGTCTGTTCTCCTTCTGATGGAACCTGTGTAGCAGCTCGCACCCGCCCAGTACTAAGCTGCAAGAAGCGACGGCTCGTTCGACCTAGCAACATCATACCCCTCTCCAAAAAGGTCAGTGTGTACTGGTGTTGTCTTGCTCATCTTTATTTGATGTGTGTGTGACCCGAGAGAGAACTGAAGTCTTGACGCAGTAGTTAGTGGTGTACTTCCACCGCTGTGAAAGCAAAGGTAAAATAGTCCCTTATCCCCCGATGTATGAGTATTTGCTGCTTTTATGAGGGTTGAGCTAAGACGTTTCAAAAAACAAACAATTTTAACAGAAGACATTGAGGCTGTAGGCTGTTGTAGACGCTATAGGGAAACCACATAACCTTTCCGTTAATTTATTGTGATAATTGCAACTCTTGTGTCAGGGAAGAGGAGATAATAACTACTTGGGCAGGAATCTTATCATGAGCACCTTTTATTAAACGTTAGCTGAAACTTTAAAAAGCCAGAGGCAGATACCCAACATGGAAAATTTCAATCCAAACTATTAGAAGTTTGGTAAAGTTATAAGCAATTTAAAATGTAATGAGTCAGGCAGTCTTAACTATAAGCATCATTACCTGCTTTCTTAAGAGTTGTGCCATGTGTACAGCACTCTGCCTTCCATACATATAATATTTCACATGGGCTGCTGGGCTGACTGTTGACTACTGTTACCTTCAGCCCTGAAACATGTGAATGTCTTATATTCCTGTATTGTTTCCTTTTTCATACTCTCTTCCACATGGTCTTGCCTTCCCTTGCCCTGTTCCTCCTCCAGTGCTCCTCTTTCTACTGCTGACCACAGCAGTGAAAGGAGCTGTTGCTCCCTGGGGAGCTGATGTGGGGAAAGCAAGGCTTCACTCTTCAGTCTCTCTTGTAGCTGACCCAAACTCTGGAGAGAGCTATGTCTAGCCCTCCCCTGGAGGGAAGATGGCTAGGATGTAGGACTGGAGAAGAATGGGAAGTGAAGTCCATTTCTGTATGGAGAGGATATCATAGCTAACTTTTTTTTTAAATGGTGTAATCTTCTGGGTAAGCAAAATGGAAAGGCATCTTGTAAAGCAATATCACCATCTACGTGTTCCTGTGGTCATAGCAAACCATTTCGACTGGAGTATAAAGGGTTGTATTAACAGTGGAGGTATGGGAATCTCTCTCTGGGGGTTCAATCTTGCCAGAAGTTTAGTTGGACTCTGTGCTGCTCTCCTGATTAAAGACAGGACAAACCATTCTCACTGCTGCTAAGTAAAAAAGGTTTCAAGCCAAACTGCATTATCATACGGTTACAAGTCTAGTGAGCTACGGGGGAGCGGAAGTCTCAGGGTGCTAGAATTTTAGAGAACTAGCTCAGTTAGGTGCTACTTCCATGAGCAAAAAGGGCATGTTTCAGTTGTTAGTGCAATCAAATTAGCTTAACACAAGTGTAAATGGAGACTAGTCATCTAGTTGTGAGTATTTCTAGAGGGTTCTGCAAAGATCTGTTCTTGGCCCCGTGCTATTCAATACCTTTATCAATGGTTTGGAAGAAAATAATAAAATCATTGCTGGTAAAACTTGCAGATGGCTGAAATTGAAGTGGTAAATGCTGATAGGGACACATGAGGTATACAGAGTAATCTGGTTCACTTGGGGAGGTGGGTTCATTTTAATTACATGTTTTAATACAGCCATATGCAAGGACACACCTTTCAGAACAAAGAATGTAGGTCATGCTTACAAGATGGGAGACTGTGACCTGATATGCAGTGACATTGAAAGGAACTTAAGGGTCATGCTAGATAACCAGTTGAACGTGAGCTGCTAGTGCAGTGCTGTAGCGAAGATTGTTAGTTCGCCCCTTGAACATATGTATGTGTTGAATATCAAGTAGAAGTGAGCAAGAGATGTTACATCTGGGTACAGCATTAGTGAGATCACTGTATGAGTACTGTTTGGTGCTGGGGTCCATATTTGAAAAGTGATGCTGAAAAATTGGAAAGGATTTAGGAATGAGCTACAAGAATGATTCGAAGTTGGGAAAACATGCCTTTATAGTAAGATATTTAAAAAACTGAATCTCTTTAGCCTATTGAAGAGAAGGTTCAGAGGTGACTTGATCACTGCCCATAGGTATCTGTGGGAAGGAGATTTCTGATTAGTGTATATGGCTCCTTAATCTAGCAGAAAAAAGCGTAACAAGGTCATGATTGTCTAGCTTCAGCTTCCGATCTGAGATCGGAAACAAAGTGCCTATTCTTAAGAGGGGTTAACCAACAATTGGAACAATACCTAGGGAGATGGTGGATTCTCCATTACTTTAACTCTGAGTCAAGACAGCGTATCTTTCTAAAATGTCTGATATAACTCACAGTAGTTATAGACTTGATTTAGACCTTTCAGGATGAGAGGTTCTGTGGCCTGTGTCATGCAGGAGGTCAAACTAGGTGATCATAGTGGTTCCTTCTGGCATTATAATCTGTACATCTGTGAATTGAAATGCCCAGCTTAATTGAGCTAACATGATTGAAAACATCCCTTATTGAAAACATCCCTTTTCTTTGTCAAGACTTACCTGTAAGTGTCAACTTGGCACAGCCATTTCTCACGCTGGCCTTGTCTAGGCTAAAAAGAGAGGTGTTTTTCCCCCTATAGAGTTAGCTGAATTGAGCTATCTTAAGTTGACTGAAAACCTGCTTAAACTGTCTACAGTGATGTCAAATATGTTCAGCCAATTTTAGCTGATTGAGCTATTGCTAAAAGTGTTAAACTGTATTTTATATTGGTGTTCAGTAGGATTTTTGGTTGTTAAAACTTGATTTAGGGTTGGGGGACGTGCCTTTTTTCCTAGCCTAGGCAAGGCCAGTGGCTCTTGTTTGGTGTAAAAAGGATGTAGCCTCCAGGATTTTTCAGCAAATTGCCTAAGAGTTGCATGTGGAATGAGTGGGGGTAGACAGATCAGCCTCTTTGAGTTAAGTGTATTGAATTTCTTTTTCTTTTTCCCCTTGGGGTCTAGGTTCATCGTAACAGCATGGTGCGATGTAGCTGTGATGTGAACCCGTTGTGTGCCATCTGTGGCACTCGAAGCTCCATATCTCCGGAAATCCAGTATGAAGCCCCTTTGCTGGAGCGCCTCTCCCAGCTGGACTCATGTATTCACCCTGTTCTATCATTCCCAGATGGTAAGCACAGCTACTTAATGAAACGCACAGTGAAGTTGTGAGGTATAGGGAGAGAAATACCAGAGGGTGTAAAACGAATAATACTTTGGGTAACTTTGGTGCTACCATAATCCAGCTGCTTGTGAACCTGCCCGCTCTGCTCTGCTGCAGAACTTTAGATATTCATCACTTTCCATAGGAAGTGGGAATGTGCTAGGTATGTCCACGTGCTTGGAACGAAGTATGTGCAGCTGTTAGTGGCTTATGGGGGATGGCACTCCCCAGAGTGGAAAGGTGAAAGGAGAGCAGTATACCTTGAATCCACACTGTGGTGAGCATGCACCTGTATACTCAGTCCTTGTGAGAACATTGCCCTGGAGCCCGGCTTTGTGAGAATAGAGAGCAAAGCAAGTAAAGTTTGATAATTGGGAGCCTTGCATCAGAGTTTGAGGATTATACTGACAATATTTTATAAACCAGTTGGAGGATGTAGTTGAGTTTGACCATTTATATCAAAAGAAGAGACTGTCTTAGTTAGAAGAAGAGTCTCTTCTGTCTATGCCAGCAGCAAATCATCTGTGATACGATTTGAATTTGAGGTTAGTGTACAGCTGGGTAATAAGAGCTTGCGACCGAAGCCTTTTTATGTATTTATGGGTGATAAGAGAAGAGTAACTTAAGTTTCATGCTTCAGGGTGTAAACATGAAGGAATTTCTTTCCTCCATCTACTCTATTGCACAGTAGGCCAGATACTTCAGAAGAAGGTGAAAAAACTATTATGCATCAGTCATCTGCCACAGGTAGACACCAACAGTCTGATGCAGTACAGTAAATCCCGTATTTATAGGGTTGACCTAAACCAGTTAACATTTTTAAACATGACTTTTCCTGTCTACACTAGGTGCAAAGTCTTGTTTAAAACTATGTTTACTAACACATTTAAAACATGAGCATTTGTCTTAATTTAGATTGCTCTCAGTGCTCAGATACAGATCCTTTGATTATCCCAGAGGCTGGCTTTTTAATCCTCTCAAAACCTGAAAGAAGGTGGGCTGCTGGGGGCAGGGAAATCTGGTTAAATATTCTTTGTGTCTGCATCACAGTTTCCCAGCTGAGAAAGAGGTTTCAAGGTCACAGAATTAAGATGAGTGCCATCAACCAGGGTAGTTGTTTGTTCGTTCTCTCTCTCTCTGTCAAATTTTCACTGTGTTCACCATCAAAAATATGATATAGCCCTCCTGAATTGGCTGTATAGATATGGTACATTTGTATACATGAGAGAGAACTTTTTGTCAACATCTTGACTTGAACTGGCTGTCTCTTTCAAGCTCTCATTTTGAGTCCAACTCCCTTTGGCACCTTTAACATCTTGGCACCCGGAGCTGGGTTTCTCTAGCATAGTGTGCCGAGGCCTGCACTGCCAGGCACCTCGGGAGGAGGAGGAGGATCGCGTTACACTTTTGGTAAGCGGGCATATATGTGGTGGGTTTTAACCCATTGAAGTGCTGCTTCATAGGTGCTTTGTCCTTTCAGTTTCTCTGGTTCGTTGGATTTCAGTCTGGGGATTTTCAGATGATGTAATAACCTTGGTAACAAGGATGTTAACTTGGGTTTAAAAATGCACAGTGTGATCGCCATCTGCTGGTCCCCAAGAGACCTGCAACATTGAGTTCAGTGAAAGAGAAAATGCGTAGAATAGAGTTGCAATACGATTGCGGTGCAACCAGTGTGAAGCCCTGTTAAATCAAATACTCACTGTAGGAGCAGACCAATTTTTAAAAATTGAAGTAAATTTCCAAGCCTTGGAATAAATTGTGGAATCATCTGGAGGAGAGAGAGATAAGTGAAGAGAGTACTTGTTGTGTCCATGAAGGCAAATCAGTTTAGTAAATCCACAATACAGCCTTCTTGGCTACCTGTTTAAGACTACTTTTATTCCTCGTGGTTTTGCATGGGGCATGCCTGTGCTAACACATTTATGCCCCGGTGTCAGTTATGGCAGGACAGCTGCCATCACGTCATTACTTCCTTGGCTTCTTAGCAAATAGGCTAAACCAGAAGCCTTAACTGTCAGGTTATTTGAACACCACTCTAGCAGCTTTTCCCTGGAACCCAAGCTCCTGCTATTAATAGCAAACTCCAGCCCACACCCTGCTGCCAGTTGGCTCTGTCCTGCTGTCCAGCCAACCCATGCATCGTGTGTGTTTGCCCCCGCCCTCGGGTCAAATTGGCAGCCTCTGCTTGGGCTACCATGCCAATTCATTGGGGATGATGGGAATTCTAATGGGGGTTCAAGCAGAGGCCTCCAAGATTCAAGCCCTGCATGAAATCTCCTCTCTCCCAATTAGACACTGAAATAATTAATCTATGGGATATAGAGATTTCAAATAGCTGGTCAGTCCTGTGGGGGCTAGGAAGGGGGCTCAGCTCTGATCTTAGCTGCTTCATCAAAGGCATTATGAAAATGCTGTGTCCCCTTGAGATCTGAGGAAGGGATGTTGGCCCTTCCTGCTCTCCTGTCAGTATTGCAGTGGCGCCTCTCTGGGCCTCAGTATCTGAACTTTCACTTTTGGTGATGGGGTTAGTCCCTGAGACAATGAGGTACCTAGCAGTTGCTGTTTCCCTTTTGGTTGAAGCAAGGTGCAGGTGTTCTGCCACTGATACAGGATGATCCCAGGTGGATGGGACACCGACAGTGTGTGTCAGGTACCTAGTGGCCTGGGATGTATGCTTCTTTCCTCATGGATAACACCAAGTTACTGCCTCCTAGACATCTCTCTTCTGTTCAGGCTGAGGCTTTTCCTGCTGCGCTGTGAGAGATGAAAGAAACCCTGATAACTGGTGTACAAGAGGCACAAAACAGACATGTCATGCAGGATGTTCTGCAACCATGTGTCATAGTTTTTGGCAACCAAATCAAAGTTTGAGGCCGTAAGCAACCATTGATAAGGGGGAAGTTGGGTCACCTGGGATCCCAAAGCCAGAGCCTGGTGGTGACTTTCTGCTAGCTGGGGAGGGGCAGCTGTGATCTCCTAATAAGCCTAACTTGTCTGTGCAAGTAAAGTGCTGTATAACTTCATCAGTGTTTCCCTCAGTGGTGGCTTCTGTTAATTCAGGCAGTGTCTCCTGAAACGCTACGGTGGTGACTTCCATGGGAGGAGAAAGTTGTGAGAAGAGCAGCCTGGAGTATGTGTTGGGTTGGGCCAATGGACTTAATGCCAGGACTGTGTATGTGCATGGTTGTGAGGCAGGTGTTTTATGTTGAGACTGCATGTGTATAGGCATGGATGCACGGGTGTGTGTGTGTCCACATCCAGGGGTGGAGCGGAAGGAATATGCTGGAAATGGGGTGAGAGTGTACCTGCGCATTTGTGTCCCCATGGGCTTGTGGATCCACAATAGATGGATAAGTAATTATTGCCTCCATTTCAGAGATGGGGAGGGGGGTAATATCAGTGGTTTACTAGAATATAATCTGGATGAGAGAGACAGCTGTGCCACAAGCACGTAAGAAATTGCTGCTTGTCATTGGGGCAGCATTTAGGGATGGATACCATGTGTTGATGGCTTATGCCCACCTTTTGCCAGACTGATGTGCCTGGGCTATGTCCTGCTGGATCCTCACAGCTGCTCTGGGCTTCTTGGGTTGCAGCAGTGGCCTGCACTACCTTCCCTCAATTAGGACTGACCAGGAACAGGTGACTTTTCCTCAAATGCAGAAGTCATGGTGGTCATCCAGGACTTTGCACCTCCAACATAGATGAGTGCAAACAGTTTTGCTTTGCACGGTCCTTGAAATCCAGCTGGGGCACAGTGTAGCACCTGCTGCCTGAATTAGGCAGCTGCTCCACGCAACTCATGCCTATGCTGAAGACATTGCTGTGTATAGTGTCTTGGCAGATGAGCTATCTCATTGTAAAACTCTCCCTGGAGAACAGCATCGGGGTACTTTTAACCTCAGAGCCCCTCTCTTTGGAAGGTGCTCTCTCTGGTAACTTACAACATTGATAGACCATCTGGATAGCACATAAAACGGATCCATTTTATTTAGCATTTAGCCAGTTGACTTGTTTTGGGTCTGCTTTTTTTCCTGTGTTCAACTGTTAGGGTTAGGAGAGCCATGGTAGCCCTCATTGTTGGTGGCTTATAGAATTAAAGCAGCCGGCTACTCTGGTGACAATCAATAAACTAAATGACTTTCCCAAGTGGGTTCCTTTTTAGGCCTTTGTCCTTGAAAAGGATGTGTCCCTTCTTATGTCTTGACCCTGAACCGAGGATGTAAGTCACATCTTCCCCTTCCTGCCCTTCCCAGTGTACATTTTGGTCTGCTGCTGTGTTGCAACTTCTTGGCTGGAAGAGGGCAATGGGCAGGTGAGAGTGAATGCGGAAAGGCACTGGACCCCTGTCCTGGTGGGATAGGCAGGTGCCTGGTCCTCTCCTTGTCCTGGACAGAAGAATGTGCTTCACTCTCAAAGAGATTGAGACTGAAGACACTGGCTCCCAAAATCACAACCTCCCCTTGAGCATGAGGATGGAGTCAACAGCCTGGAATCATAATTCAGAACAGATGTATTGTGGTCTCTCCTGGGTAGTAGCACAGGAAGAGGAGTCTACTACTGCATTTTGAATTCTAGCATGACTTGGTTGTTGCGTTGTACCTATCTGCAGATGTGCCGACGAGCCTGCACTTCCAGAATATGCTGAAATCCCAGTGGCAGAGCAAGCCCTATGAGAAAATCAAACCTCCCAAAAAGCTCTCCCTCAAGCATAGAGCCTCCATGTCTGCCAGTAGCCTGTCTGACCCTGCTCGCAAGGACCGCCACAAACTGGTCAACTCCTTCTTCACTGCAGCCAGTAAGTATCCACTTTTTTCCTCAAACTAGTACAGGAGTGTCTGTAAACTCCCAACTAATCCTGCTAATGTCCTGAATGTGCTAAATGAGTGCAGTGAAGAAGAAATGTGTGTATGATCGCCCTCTTCAGGGCGCGCTGTAGACTGGGCTTGTGACGATTATATTGCAAAACCTAAAATGGAGCTGAGGTGTGTGCAGGTGTGAACCAAATTGGGTCAAAGTGTCATAGGTGCTGTTCCCTGCGCAGGTCAGTGTTTTCCTGGCATAGGCAGTAATAAAGGGATTCATTGCTTTACCTGCATCTGCCCCAGTCCCTGGTGGTGCTGGAGCCCTGACCCATCCGGATCTCCAGTGTTGGCTGTATCTCCTGTGCTAACAGAAAGAGAGGGGAAAGCAGACATTTCACAGCTCTTTTTCTGTTCCCCTCCTCAGAGTGCTCACATCACAAAATCCAACCAAACAAGGCACACAGGCAGCCCTTAGACGATCTAATGGCTGTGCCCAAGGCCAAGAGAGTGCCAGAGCGCTCACTTATCCTGCCTCCTGCACATGACAAAAAGCAGTTGTGGGACTACTCACCTGAGAGAAGCGAAGGTAGGCTCCCACAGCCAGGTCTCACAGGGGGGAGCTTGGGCTTTGCTGCATTCCCATCCTCTTTCCCCTTGGTGAAGGGGAGTGTGCTGCTTCTGGGAATAAAGGAGCTGCTGTCACTACTGCAGCTATCCGCTGTGTGCTCTAACAGCTTATTCCCCCAGGGCCTGTAAAGCTGGCAACTGCAGTCGGAGGAAGCTTCTACTTCATGCACAGTGGTCCTCGATGGTTACTTTTAAGCATGTGGTGTAACCTTTTTTGCTAATGTCATTGTCCATCTGTCTCCTTCTCCTGTAGTGTTAAAGCATCACACAGATGTCGGAGGCCCAAGTTACCTATCAGCGACCGCGGCCTCTATGCCCCACAGCCCCATAGTGCGGCAGCTGTCCACATCTTCTGACAGTTCTGCTCCTGCCAGCACAAGTTCACAGGGCGCCTCTAGCATGTCTGTAAGTATCTGATCAGGGCATGGTCATGCATCTGGAGGGGTTGCTGAGCTGCTATCCTGCTCTGGAGCTTGCTTGGCTCTCAGCAATCCAGGTTTCCCTCTACTCTGGATAGAAAGAACAGTTCAAGTATTAGTGTCTGAATTTGCTCAGTGGTTGGGTTCCCAGTGCTGGGGCTGAGAGTCGGCCATAGATTAATAGTATTGCTGACCACTAGTGAATTCTGGGATTCTAAAAGCAAACTGTAATCTTAATAAGATTCTCAGATTGACCCTGGTTGGTTGACCCTTCTCAACTGGTGGAGTAATTAGATTTTTTCAATATTCTCAATGCTGCCTTCTGCCAAATAATTTTAATTGTCTTCCATAGGTTGAGCTTCAGCTTTAGTGCAAGTCCCAGTCTTTGCCAATCTTTGAGAGAGCCTGGGGATGGCCATGATTAAATCTGATGGGAAGGAGGCACATAGTTGGGTGTCAGTATGCTGATGCCAGCAAAATACTTCCACTTATGATGCTCTTTCATCTGTAGATCTCAAACTGATTTACAAAGGTGGGCCAGCATTATTTCCATTTTTTACAGGTAGGGAGACTTAAGCGGAGAGATGAAGAGACTTGAACTGCTTCACACAGTGAATCACTAGCAGAGTCAGGAATCACGGGTTTCCTCTTTCCTTGTGCCCAGTCGGATAGACCACAACAGCCCCTGTAGCCCATATCTCCTTGTGATCTTCAGTTTTGCAAAAATATTGAAGAGGAAGCAGGATATGGTCCTTTGGGGATTTCACATCAGAGAGGAACCTTCACCCAGCACTAACTGCTGGAATAGCTTGACTGGAAAGATTAGAACCATGTGATTCCAGCCATTCCCAGATCCTGACGTCCTATTGACCTCATGATGAACAGTATTGAATTCTGCTGAACTGTTAAGCAACATCAGCAAGGACAGCTGGCCTCTGTCCATTTCTGTAATTAGCATCTTTGGTGCCATGATCCAGTCTGAAGCATGACTGGAAATGGGCCACGGAACTTGAGAATGAGGTGTTGGAATTGGCCTTTCCTTCACTGCTTCAGTTTATTGTGCCCAGACAGGGAATGTTCTAGAACAGATGATAGTTAGCAAAACATTTAGCATCTATGGTTATCCTTATAATCAGAGACCTGAACAGAGTTTGTTTGACCCAGCTTGTATGACTGGTTCCAGCAGCTTGCCTCTCCAAGTGAGGCAGTAAAAATCCCCTCCAAATAAGGGTCCCAAGCATTTGTCACAAACTTGCACTAGCTAGGACATGTAGAGGTCTCGGATTGAATGGACCGCTTGTAGCACTGCTGGGACAGAACTAGTTGCTCTGGGTTTATAAAGCATCCTACCAGCCAGAATAGTGTGGGTGGTTAGAATGTTGTAGATGCTTTGGAGTTGGAGAAGAAAGATTTTTTACAACTGTGTCCTAGTGGCGTAGAAACTCCTCGTGTTACCTGTGATTGGATTCCTTGCTCACCTCAGTCATTGACATTGCCAGTCTCTTCTCTTCATTTGTCACAGATTCTTGATTAAAGCCAGGTTGACCTGTGGGGAGTTTGTAGAGAAGGCATGCTTTGGGAATTACTGTGAGGAGGATACCTGTCTACTAGGCAGTGGACAAAGGCCCAGCCATTTATTTCACTGTGAACTAACTCAAGTCTTTCTCGTTGATAGTCAAAGTGGAATAGTAAGTTTTATGATACCTTTTTATTGCAGGAGGTATTCTACAAATAAATTCCAGGGCAAGGAATCCACAGACAATCAAGCAGTCTGTCTGAAGCATTATGTTCAATTTACCTGCCTTTCCCTTTTGCACATCAAACCATTGCCATCTGCCCTTGGGTTTACCCCCTGCCATCTCTGGCAGCTGGGATAAAGTCATGGCCAAAGAAATATCTATGCCTCCAAAAATAATTTAGGGGCGTGCTAGAAGCAGGGAGCACCCATTAACTTCTGTGATAGGATTCTGTGAAGGCTACTTATTTTTCACTGAGGCCATCCCTTGCCCTCCTCAGATCCTGGGCTGCACTTGAGGAATGGGAAAGCTTTTTGAGGGGTGGCTTGCCTAATCTGAACGTTCCTAATGCTGGCTGCTGCTGGCTTTTGGTCTCTTTTAGAGTTGCACTTAATTCTTTATTTGTTCCCTGGGACTACGTCAGTGCTTGATGAGCTGACATGTCTGAAAATTCTGGGCGTTTTCTTTTAATTGTACCATGAACTAAACTAACAAAGTGTGGGAAAGACCTGCAAGTTTCAGAACAAGTGGTGAATTTATGTCCGTTTAGACCGCTGATCCTCCCCCCAGTCCTTAGAATTACTAGGAATCTTACAAATAATCCTTAGACTTGCTAGGAATCTTGTCCTCAAAAGCTGTAGGGTTCAGATGTACTACTTAGAGTCTGCCTGTTAGTTCGAGTATATTCTGAATGTTTCCATCAGAAATAGAAATCTCTCCATTTTGTCTACAAATATCCAAAGTGTAAAACTTTTTACCTTTTAAACTTAAAATTCCAAAGGGGCAGGAGAGATCCAGGGGATAAATGTGACTTTTAGTCCAGTCAGTTAACCTCAATTTGCATATGCTCTCTGATTGGTCAGCATTGCGTCACACCTCAGTACTGATCTCTGAGGAGGTAAACAATAGAAACCTCCAGATGTTTGTCACATGACTGTTTTAAACAAATCCGGAGAGAATTTTTTCATGTAGGTAGCAGTACTGTTGAGCTGCCCTCTATGATTCTGTGAGGCTCATTAATCCCTAATGCTTGTGCTTTTGCAGCACTTTTCATCTAAGCACCTCAAAGCATATTACCCAACTTTTCTTATTTTCTTGTGTTGTTTATCCAGTGTAATTACAGTTGCCTGCATGACTTAATTTTCACAGTAAAAGCCACATGTTCCATGCAATTGGGAATGGAGGAGACAGATAAAAGGGTAAATTGCAAATCCTCCTTGTAAAGGGGATATGAAGTTGAGTTGAACAGTTTGAGAATCAAGTGTTTTACCAGTTTGTGAAAGACCTGCTCAGTGGTATAGCAAGTACGTGAATGTTGGGAGAGATTTTCATAGGCACAAAGGGCATTAAGCACCCAGCTGTCATTGACTTTCAGTGGGAGTTGGGCACTTAACTGTTGTTTGTGCCTTAGTCACCTCCTCTTAAAACCAGGATGGATACCGGTTTAAATAGCACTAGAATTTCTTGAAGCACGTGTTGAAAAGTGTAGTAAAGAGCTATAGTTCAAAAATCATTTTGTAAAGAGTAAATTTTTCCCTTCAAAATACATGAACTCAATGATGAGTGGAATTCTCTCTGCAGGGAAGGTGGAATCTTAAAGGAACAGTAACATAGATGGGAGCTGTGGCTTTTCCCATTTAGAATTTCTGTTCTGGCTCCTCTTGTTAAATGCAGGAGCGTTGTCTGTCTTTTTAATATTAATAATAAAAAAACCTGCTGGTGAAAGGTGTTGGAATTGACAGCTCTGCTGAATGAACCCTCTTTATTCGTAGGCCAGGCCCCCTGCTAACTGCTCTCCTCCCTGATTGGGAGGGGGCACTAAAGCAGATAGGTATCCGCATTGCACAAACCTTCTCCACATTTTAGCCCTTGCTGAGCTTCTTGTCAGCACACTCTGCAGAAAGGTTGAATGGACCAAGGAGACTCAATTCCCCTCTAACACCAAAGGCAGCCTTTGGTGAGGCATTCTGGGGAAGTATTGACACTTAAATTTCTGCAGTGTGCATTGTTCTTGGTCCATGGACATGCCCCAGAATTGCTCCAAGGCCATCAATCTGGAATCCCTCGCTAGTGCACAATTCACGTTAGAAACTTTTCAGTTATGAGACTGATTGATGCTCCTTAGAGAAGCAGTCCCACCAGGTTGAAACCTGAGGTTCCCCCCTCACTTTCCTCACTGTTTTTTGTCTTTGTTTTGCAGCAGCCGAGGAGGAGGAGAGGCGAAAGCTCCTTTGATATTAATAACATTGTCATCCCAATGTCTGTTGCTGCAACAACTCGTGTGGAGAAACTACAATACAAAGAAATCCTCACACCGAGGTATGTCTTCAGTCCGTCCCCAGCCTCCATGTATAGTGCTGCCCGTTCCCGTTTCCCCTGTCGAAAGTGTAGCATAGTCAGAAACGGAATACTCCTGAAACTTTGCCCCTACTGGAGCTCTCCGCATGGCTGCTAGTGCTGTTCAGGACAGTGATTTTCCACCTGCTCAAGTCGATTCCATTCTAGGTGGTGAGAGCACGCCCACATGCGCGGTAAGAGATTTTTGCCTTAGTGGTATCCGTAGGGTCGGCTGCGCCGCCCCCTTGAGTGCCACGCTCATGCGCTGGTATATTAGGCGCCCCGGCCCTATGCCCTCTCAGTTCCTTTTTACCGCCCCTGGTTGGTCAGAGCGTTAGCGGTTCTTTACAACCCATTGTTTACTCTCTTTGTATATCATTTGTAGATACTTAGTTAGCCATAAGTTAAGTGTTAGGTTAGTTTGGTAGTTAGTCCCTGCTCCGGACATGCTTCAAACCATGCTCCTCATGCAAGAGGCCGATGCCTATTAGTGACCCCCATGACAGCTGTTTTCAGTGCGTGGGGGAGTCCCATAGAAAAGACAAGTGTAGAATCTGTAAGAACTTTCACCCAGAGATCCATTTGAGGACTCTCCTCGTGGAGGCTGCACTTTGTCCTGCGTCGGAGCCCTTCCGCCCAGACCCCACTCCTAGCACCTCAACATGAGTACAGAGCTCACCACTGGCACTGGGCTCCACCGCCTGGCACCATTCCCCTCACCAGTGCCTAAGCAGCAGCAAAAGAAGAGGAGCTCCCTGGCACCAGAGAGGAAGGGGGCTTGGAGCAAAGGACTATGTCAGGCCACATGTCCACCCCACGGGGTGATCAGGGGGACCGCTGTGATCAGACCCCCTAGGCCAGCCAGGGATCTGCCTCCAGCTCCCAGGGCCCTTGTTGCCCGAGGCAGCCCCAGCAGCCAAAGAACAAGTAGCAACACTGCAGATGCCGTGCCAGGCACCAGACGCAGCTAAGACCGTAATGTCCAAGGGCAAGCCGGTCATGGGACCGCCCCATAGGGCAGTGGAGCAACCTTGGTCCCTGGACTGCAGGCGTAGATTCCCATCACCACGGCCTAGGACCCGGCACCACAACCTCTGTCTTCGGTCAGAAGGCCCAGGTCCCTGATGACGTGCTCTCCCCCTCTCTGGCATGGGACACTGGAGTCAAGACATCAGTCCCTGTACCCTCATTACTGGCAAGCCTCCCACCAGACATCACCAGGGCACAGGTCACCATCGCCTACACGAACTCCCAGGCGTCGATCCCCGCTGGTGCAGGATCGCGCCCAGTCGCAGCACCTGTCTCCACCTCCCCAGTACCGCTCGTCGGGCATGCACTGATCCTCGCCCTCTTCTTACCGGTTGCCAACAAGGGTCAGTCGGCAGACTCAGGCATCCATGGCTCCGCTCTGGTCACCAGAGGGGCAGTGGTCCAAGTTGGAGCAGGAGTTCAGCCCCTCACAAGGAAGGGTGAATCATCACCAACCCACGAGGCCAGCACGGTGTCCACGGCGGCGGCATGGCAGCGGGATAGTGGCCTGCTCAGTTGCTATACTGGAACCCACGGGGCGTGCCTGTCATGCCGGTCCTGTGCTCCCACCATGCCTCCCTGACCACTTCGGAAAAACTGCCGCCAGCACCAGAGTCAGAACACGGTGCCGAGTCCGACCCGAGGGCAGCACGGCAGGCTCCGACACTGAAGGAGCTGACCCCAGAGAGGGAAGGGGAAGCTGCCCCTCCCTCTGCCATGCAGTTGTCGTTTCCAAAGGAAGTGGTGGCGGGCTCCTCCCAAATGGGCAGACCCCCCCCCCCCCCCGACAGCTTCAAAGAGCACCAGGCCCTCCTTAAGAGTGGCTGCCAATTTAAACTTGAAGATTGAAGAGTTGGCGGAGGAGTCCGAAACAGTGGTCCAGGTCCTGATGGACAGTACAGCGGCAATGCTATGTATCAGCAAGCAAGGCGGAGCCAGATCGTCTGCCCTTTGCCAAGAAGCCCTCAGGCTCTGGGACTTTGTGTACATCATGACATCCATCTCGTAGCTGCACACCTCCCTGGGGCCAAGAGCGCTTTGGCAGATTGCCTCAGCAAGACCTTCTCGTCTCGCCACAAGTGGTCCCTCCATCCGGAGGTGGACAGTGTCATTTTCCAGAGATGAGAGAGTACCTGGGTGGACCCGTTCGCATCCAGGCAGAACAGGAAATGCCACATTTTCTGCTCCATTTAGGGGATTGACAGAGGCTCCCTGTTGGACACTTCTGCTCCTGTGGTTGGGGGCTCTGTCGTATGCCTTCCCCACAGTGCCGTTGATCCACAGAGTCCTGATGAAGGTCGGGCAGGGCAGGGCGAAGGTGATCCTCATAGTGCCAACTTGGCCGCGCCAGCTCTGGTTCAGCATGCTGCTGGATGTCTCGGTGGCTGTTCCATTACAGCTGCCGCTGTGGCCAGACCTGCTCTCCCAAAACCAGGGCAGTCTTCTGTATCCGAACCTGGCGGCGCTGCACCTGACAGCTTGGCTGCCACATTGTTAAATACGCAAGAGCAGGAGGGCTCGGCCAGTGTCCATCAGGTCCTGTTGGGCAGCAGAAAGCCCCACACCAGAGCAACCTACCTGGCCACATGGAAGCGGTTCACATATGGGACCTTGGACAAAAGGCATTTGGCCTGAGTGAGCCTTGCTGCAGTTGATCCTGGACTACCTTCTGCATCTCCAGCTCCAAGGCCTGTCCCTTTCATCTTTTAAGGTCCACTTGGCCACTATCTCGGCCTTCCATCTGCTGCTCGAGGGCAGGTTGGTTTTCGCCTAGGACATGACTGCCAGGTTCCTCAAGGGCCTCGAGCACCTCTACCCACATGTCAGAGACCCCGTCCCCCTGTGGGATCTGAATCTTCTGTTGTCACAGCTCACTGGACACCAGCCCCCCCCCCCCCCCCCCGAGCATTTAGCTTCCTGCTCTCTACTTCTCCTTTCCTGGAAGGCTGCGTTCATGGTTGCAATTCAGCAGCAATTGGAATTTAATTTGCAAACTGGACACCATTAAATTAGGCTTGAATAAAGACTGGGAGTGGATGTGTCATTACACAAAGTAAAACTATTTCCCCATGTTTGTTTCCCCCCCCCCCCCCCCATTCCTCACACGTTCTTGTCAACTGCTGGAAATGGCCCATCTTGATTATCACTACAAAAGGTTGTTTTTTTTCTCTCCCGCTGGTAATAGCTCACCTTAACTGATCACTCTTGTTATAGTGTGCATGGTAATACCCACTGTTTCTTGTTCTCTGTGTATATAAAATGGTCCTGTATTTTCCACTGCATGCAGCTGATGAAGTGAGCTGTAGCCCACAAAAGCTTATGCTCAAATAAATTTGTTAGCCTCTAAGGTGCCACAAGTACTCCTGTTCTTTTTTCTGATTTTAAAAGGATGCTGTCTCGTCATTACCCAATATTACGTTTTGTAAAATAAAACTTCTGTGGAACACACAACCAATAGAAATGTTATCAAATTCTACAAATTCCAGTGTAAACCATTTTTAAACAAGTGAAGTGTTCCCTTGCAGTATTTGTAACCTAAACACTGCAGCACTGTGCAATAGTGTGTGACAACTGAAGTGATTCGAAACAAAAGTGAAATTGAGACTGTTTAACAATCCATGCTGAGTGAAGTGCAGAAACTGAACAAACAGCAAAAATGGTGAACAGTAAATTAGTTTAGAATGTATTATGTCAGCACCGCAGGAGAGATCATTTGGCTTTTTAAAAATATTATATCAGTGTGTCAGAGGCAGTCTGTTTTCACCCCTGGCGTTCCCTAGTCTTCCCAGTGCTGGCTCGGTGTGGGGAGGCTCTGCAGAATCTAAACTACAATACTTCCTCCTCCTGCTGCAGCACAGCAAGAGCTGACCAGCACTGACAAGAGTTGGGCTGGGGAGATGGAATGGTTTGGTCCAGGGGAGCATTTAATGGAGAGGAACAACAGCGGGGGGCATGTCTTAAGAGAAGGGCTAGAAAAAGCCACCTTATTTTATTTTATCCCCCCCCCCCCCCCAACCCCACAGGGAGGGCAGAGTTGGAAGGACAAAACCTGGAAGGAGAGTTGGAAGGACAACATCTGGGAGGAGCAAAGTTGGGGGAGGGGATCCTATCTCCTTCATTGCCTTACCCATGGTTGTACCTCTGGTGCCTACTGAGCATGTTCAGAAACCGGTTGTCACTTGCATGGAATGACGTTCAGTCATCATGGAGCAGTATAGTACCGGACGTGGAAAATTTCACATGCATTTGAAACTGTAGGGGGAACTTAGGTGACAGACTATAACTGCTTGAATTGGAATTTGTCACTAATAGTAGTAGGTTTTTATCTTTTCTGTAGGCCACCACTCACTAAGGGGACAAAATTTAACACATGTACGAGGTGTGTTTACCACTCCTCTCCTCTCTGGTCCCCCCAAGACTACATGGATGTGTTACATGCTCTGCTATGGCAGTGATTGACCTTGATTTCAATGGTGTATTGCAGCTGGCGTGAAGTGGATATCAGTGCTCTGAAAGTGAACCCTGATGAAGACAATGAGGAGGTAATGATGATCGCTTTATATCTGTAACTAATTTGGGAGCTTCCTTTCAAGGAGGATGTGCTGCACAAGAGAGAGTGAAGTGCCTGGAAAGCAGATGCTGAAGGATCAAGAAGAACCTCAGAAGAGAGGTGTGGGGTCTCCTTTTTGTGTTTATGGAGGATGGCATCTTGGTTAGGCAGTAGGAGACCAGTAGGAAGTGTTTGATCAGTTCATCCTCCTTTTCAGCAAAAGGTGGGGAAGGAAGAGGCTGCTGAGGTAGAAGAAGCTAGTTTATTTCTCTGCATGTGTATCAGTTGCAGCCAGGAGTCTGGCTTCTTTCATGAGGTGCCTCAGGGTAGCAGGCTCTTAGCCTTTTAGGGAGACCTGAGGTCTTGTCTACACAGAAAAGCTTTACCACTTTCATTGGTATAATTCTATCAATATTAGTTAAACCAATATAGCTATACCAGTATGAGCCCCTGTGTGGACACTCTTAATTCTGGAATTCTGTTTAGCTCATGTCCCTTCCTAAGCAACATAAGCTAAACCGAAAAAAAAAATCCTCTTACAGTCCACCAGGTAGATCAGTTTAAATTCACACCTTGGCTTATGCCAGTATAAGTTGGTTGTGTAGGCAAGCCCTTAATGTAAAAGATATCACACTAACGTGACATCCCTTTCCAGATTGAGGACCTGTCTGATTCAGCCTTTGCTGCTCTTCATGCCAAGTGTGAAGAGATGGAGCGGGCAAGGTGGCTCTGGAGCACCAGTCTGCCCCCTCAGCGGCGAGGCAGCAGGTAAGCCTGGCAGCATGTTCTCGGCAGCTGTGGTGTCCCAGCACTCCGATGCCACTGTAACACATGTTCAGTGGGTGCCAACTACTGCTCCTCAGTTCTGCCATGTGAGCCTTGTGTGGGAAGGCTGTCCTTACTCCAGCTTCTCTTGCAGTTGTGTCATCTTTCTACAGAGAGGGGCATGCGTATCTGGGAGTAGAGTGCAAAAGACTGATCTACAGAGGTTCATATCCTGAAAGGCAGTAGTATTGGAGAATCTGAGATGGCCCTTTGTACAGTAGGGGCAGAGTGTTGTTGGACTTGTGGGAAGGAATGGTGTCTCTGTAGAGAAACACAGACCATAGAACTGGTAAGCTATCAGTTGGGGCAGACCATTTGTGGTGATGATGGTGAGTAAAATTATGCCTTCAACTTTGGGGCTGAGCTTTCCCAATGAGGTGTCCTCATACAAATTGTCTGTCCCCATCTGATGTCAGAAATGTATGAGGAAGTCATGTGGAACTTTGCAGAAACCATGGTAGTTAGATCCTATTATGTTATGATCATCTAGATGGTTAATAATTCTATTTTAACTATCATTTCAACCTATTTACCAGATACAAAAATAAGGCTTACTAGTCTGTAATTCTCCAGACATAACCCAGTACCTTTTAAAAGGTACTGGGTATAACATTCATTCCCCAGCTTAGTAACTTCAGAACACTTAAGTGTACCCTCTGGATTTGATGACTAATTCTGTCTAGTTTATCAGTTTGTTCCAGTACCTCTTTTTCTGATACCTTCAACTCTGAGTACCGCATCTGTACTACCAGAAGAGTAAGTCTGGGGTAGATAATATCCCAGCATTCTCTGTTGTGAAGAGCGATGCAGATAAATTGTCTAGCTTCTTTGTAATGTTGTTCTCATCCTTAATTGTTCGAGCAGACCTCCTATTGATGATCTCATGGTCTTCCTGGCTCTGATATACTTGAAGAATTTCTTGGCTGTTTGTGTGTTTGGCTTTTTATTCTTCAAATTCTCTCTTAGCCCTTCTGATTTTCTTCCTGCTGTAGCTTATGCTCCTCTTTTACTAGTGTTGGATTTCAATATTTTGAAGGACGTGTTTACCTCAGACAGCCCTTTTGAACATTGCCATTGAGCCAAACACTGGTTTACTTGCTTCCTGATTCCCTTTTTGTTTAGATGTATGCATGCCTTTAATGAAGGGTTTAAATCCCTCAATTTTGACTTTTAAGTCTTTGACAAGCTTCCTTATTTTTATGTTCCCTTTCCAAAGTTTTTAGGTTTTGGCTCCTATCCTCCCCCAAAGAATGTCAAGCTTAATTATATTTTGGTCACTATTTAGCTGTTTGAACAAATGTCTTTGTTACTTAGTGTACAGATGTTATCAGGAGAATACTTGGGAAAACTTACCTAGGTGTCCGACTCTGTGGGGTGGCTTATAATTACTACTATAATTGTACAGCACTCAGAAGCGTAGCAGACATGTGTGCCACAGAAACAGCTCCTCCCCCCAAAAAACCCACAGTTGTCCCAAAGAGGTTATTCGGAGTTTGACGTGATGCAGCGAAACAATGATCGTGGGATGGAGGGGTCAGGTTGCAGTACTGAGTCCAAACAGTGACTCCTCATTGGTATGTGCACATCTTGATGATTGCCTTGCAAGTAGTGACATAGATCGTGTGGTAACAGTGTTATAGGGGGTGAGCTGGCAATGAATGAGGTTTTTGCAGAATGACAGCGGACTTTCAGACTGCAGTAGTGAAACGTAAAATGGGAACTTAAATACGTGGGTTTTTTTTTTTTTTTTTTTAAATTCCAGGTCTTACAGATCAGCAGACGGTCGGACAACCCCTCAGCTGGGGAACCCCTCCACTCCCCAGCCACCATCACCCGATGTGGGCAACTGCCACTCCCATTCTGAATTCTCACCACGCAGTCCCGTCAGCCCTGAACTGCACTCTGCCCCTCTCACACCTGTTTCCCGTGACTCCATGCGGCTCTTGTCCAGTGAGGACACCCGTTGTTCCACACCCGAGGCTGGCCTTGACGAACAGGTGGGTGACTGTTTTGACTTCTTGTCCCCTCTGGCTGGTGGAAGGGTCCAGATGCATACACGTTACTGAGAAGCTGTGTTATTTTTGAGGCTAAATGTGAAATTCAAATTTTTGGTTTCTTTTTAACTGTGGAATATATTTACTGTGGTGAATTGCTGAGAATCTGTGTATGGGAAATTCAGTTTGCTGAACTGAATGGAAAAATCCATTCTCATTCAGCTTTGGCAGGCAAGATCTGACCTCTCTGGCAGTTTTTCCTTTGGGCACTCATCCTCCATGTGCGTGCCCTAAGAACCCTGTCATGTTACAATAGTAAGTAACATGGGAACAAATCATCACAATGCTAGCCTTTACATGACAAAATGAACCCTAATGAGGCTTTCTGCAGGAAGTGCATTCATCTTATTGACCTTTGATGGGTGTTTTAGTTTTTCTAACACCTACGTTGTGATTCTTCTCTCTTTAAAACCTCGCCAGCAAGCTGAACAGCCAGGAGAAGGGAATTCTTGTTGGGAGGTCTGAATTGAGACCTTCCTTGGTCCATGTGACCCATTTAATCATGGAATATCAGGGTTGGAAGGGACCTCAGCAGGTCATCTAGTCCAACCCCCTGCTCAAAGCAGGACCGATCCCCAATTTTTGCCCCAGATCCCTGAATGGCCCCCTCAAGGATTGAACTCACAACCCTGGGTTTAGCAGACCAATGCTCAAACCATAATGTGTAAGGGGGGCTAATATCCAATGATACTTCCCATTTGCATCAATAAAAGGTCACTTTTTTTTTTTTCATGGTATGTGTGGGAATTAATCTAGTTGTGGTCCTGGCTGGCTGTGGTTGCTTGACCCTGCTAGAAAAACAGGCGTACAGGTGCTTCATTGGTCACAGGGGGCCCCTGACAGCTGGGTGCTGGCTCTGCTGTGGTCCGTCTGTGCCAGCATGGGGGGGAGTTGACTTTGCCCTGGTCCCTTGGGGAACCTCCCCGTGCTAATGGCTGAACCTGCGCAATATGTGAAGCACCTTTAAACGGAGCATTGGCTAGGGCTGCCATATGTCAAGGATGAGTGGGAAACAGGAAGATGACTCTGGGGGGGATATCCTAAACCACATAGAGTTTACCCAGACAGAGCCTCTGAGCATGTGTCTGTATGCGCTCCCTGTGAACAGCTCCGCTTCTCGTTCCCCTTCAGGCTGTGCAGCCCTGGGAGCGACGCTACTTCCCGCTCTCCTACAATCCCAAGACAGAGTGCGAGGACCAATCTGATCCCCAGGACCGGCTATCGCGCTGCACCCGGCGCACATCAGGCAGCAAGTCATCCCGGGAGATGGACAGCGCCCTCCCCTTGCCCGCCCTCCCCAGCCCCAAGAGCCGGCACCCAGCAGTGGCCTCCTCAGCAGCAGCGACAGCAGTTCAGCGGCCAGCACACAGATAGAGACGGACAGGAAGGAATGAACAAAACCAACACACAGAACTAACTCTTGGCATTAAAGCTTCCGAAATCTGCGTTTGATATTCAAACATCCTGCCGGGAATTTTCACAGTTTTTAGTGAATTTAAGGAGTTTAGAAACTGTTTTTTTTTTGTTTGGGTTTTTTTTTTTTTTTTTTTTTTTCCATGTTTCCTTGTCACACAATAAGAGCACCCCAGCTTCCTCCCAGCGGAGTGAAGCCTCGGGAGGAGAGCAGCCTGCCAGACACCCTTCCGCCCCTCCCCCTTAGGTGTATGATTCTAGAGCACAGGATTTAGCTGACTAGCAGACTTTGGGGATTTTTTTCTCAAGCGAAAGGGTATTTTTCTCTTACTCTCTGCTGCCTGCTGCCTCCTCCCTGAAAAGTTTTAGTGGAGTGAAATTAGTGGTGAAAAGTGATGTCTTTGGAATGCAACCTCCCGCACTAGCTGTCTCTCCCCACGTGCAGAGCTGAGATCTGCAGTCCCTGCACACACACTCCCTGTCCTTTTGTTCCCTAGGTTGTAGTTCCAAGTATTCTCTCCATGATTCCCCCAGGCTGCATTGCCCTTCATTTCTTCCTTTCTCCACTCCTGCTTTTAGAGCAGCTGTTCGCTTCATGGAGGACAAGCCTTCTTGTCACTTGGGGAAAGGAGGTCCCTCATTAGCTGCTTCATGCACAGCTCCCTGTGGGAGAGTGGGATTTGGGAAGCAGTCTTGTTCAGTTCACACCCTGTGTTTTTTATACTGGGTGGGGGGCAGAGAAGTGGGAGTCCAGCCCAGCATGTTCTGGTGCTTCAGCAGGAGCAGAGTTTATCCAGCACCCTTCAGGACTCCTTCTGCTGAGATCTGACTTGCTGCTGGCACCAGTACACACTTTGATACAGGAAATGCAATTCTGTTACCGACACTTTAATTTGCCTTCGTGGTTTTTTACCCACCGCAATTAGAAAATTTCAGGCGAGGTTAGCAGCTGGCCATCAGAATGTCACTTCTGTTGTTACTGTTACTGCTTAGAAAGCATGATGAGCTGCAGATGCCAGGAGTGTTCAGCTGGCAGGAGTAGGACTCAGCAATTCACCATGTGAAGTCTGTAGGCGGCAGTGCAAAGGCCGCTAATGTTTGTTTCGCTTAAATTGGTTTGATCTATTTAAAAAAAAAGGGGGGTCCTAAGAAAAAGCAAGTGTCTTGTGCTGCTCGAAGTCCAGCTCAGTAGAGCCTTGGCTGCTTGCTTAGGAAAAGATCAGGACTTGTTTTTCACCACTGCTTAACTCCACTTCCACACAAATTTTGAAGACAAATGTTTAGTCAGTTTCATTTTTGAGGACTTTTTGGTCTGATGATCATAAAGTTTGACAGGTATTTTACTTTAAAATGGCACCACCGCTGGCCCCTCCTCCTCTAGAGACTCCTGGATCCCACACACCGTTCCCATCTGTAATGTTTTCTGACCCTGACGGTGTGGCTGTTGGTCCCTGTCCTGTTGTTAGCATTGTGCCTGTCTTATGTATAATCACATCACCAAAAAAGGAAAAAAAAGACAAAGGACATAATTTTTTTTTCCATTTTGTAATCGTAAAGAAATAGTAGCTAAACTGCTTAATGGTTGGGGTTTTTTCACAATTTTCAACATTATCTAGTGTTCTTTGGTTCTGTTCTAGTTTAAAGGATTTGTCATCGTTTCTTTAAAAAAAAAAAACAAAAAAAAACCAATGCTACCATATCCCTTTGCATAAGTGCTTTTCTATTTATAAGGTTGAAAATTCTGAATAACCCTTTTAGCATTATAAAAAACCACAAAAAAACCACCTTGTATTTTGTAAATATTTTTCTTTTCCTGCTTTGAGCTGTGTAATGTCCTTGTTCTATAGAAATGCTTTTCTTCTGAGAAGCTGATCTTTGTTAATGTCCTGATTCTGTTTGCAAAGCACAAATGTGCTTATAAAAAAAAAAAAGAAAAGATTAAAAAAAATTTAAAAAATGGAGTGTGCGATGCCAAGCCCCTTTTGTGACCTTCCCAGTGGCGTGGGGTCAGCAGCATGACGACCAGGAATAGAATTTAGGGTTCCTGACCCCAGGGCCCTTGCTCTAGCTGTCTTCCTGATGCTCTGAAGTTCTCTGTTTACTTACAGAAGTGGGTGAGCAAGTCCCACCTTCCCTTTCTGCACTGGAGGGTGCACAGGTGCCTTCACTGCACAGTAACATTGCTGCCTTTCACCTCCACCCCACAGAAATAACGAAAGGCAGCTACTCTAGCAGCTCAGGTTTCATAGTGATGGTGTCACTCTCCTCTCCAATCCTGCACCAGAGGCAGGGACATCCAGCTTGGTTGGAGGCCCTTATTTCTAAGGTAAAATAACATGCAACAAATGCAAGTGGGGGGTGGGGAGGGATCGCAGCTGTTATGGTAAAGGAGCAATCAGCATAGGGCATGGTTTGCTTCTGCAGTTCATCTTTTAAACATTTGTTTCCAAGTGTTTCTCACTTTTGGATCAACCCTGTCACACCCCATATCTGTGTCCTTTGTGGAAGAACTTTTCCCTTAGGAGGGCCCCATTTATTGGCAGTGGAGAGCTCCAGCAGCTGGAGAAAGCTGTGGCAGATTAGGTCACGTTGTTACGATGTTCTCTCCAGCCATGTCCAGAAGCTGTTTGAGCCCCATGCGTTCCTCTTTCTCTCCCCAGTAAAACCTCCTTGGCTGCTTCGTTCTTCCCCGTGCTCTCCAGCAGGTGTGTTCAAGCTAAGCCTTACCTGACTGAGGCGTACATGGCATGATCTGTCCATCCTTATGACTAAACATCTCAACCCAGGCGTTTGAGGCCAAACCTTGACTGGGCTGGAGAGGGCATGAGCACTGTGAGCAGCAGACAAGAGGGGAGCATTCTGCGATGCCTGTGAGTGACTAGAGCCTCAAGTCCTATGTAGCCACAGACCCTTTCAAAAAAGGAACATTACCCTGGTGATGGTGCTCCTGGGGCAGGAGGAGGATGGGTTTTATTTTAACAAGCCCTGCACAATTCCTGGGGGGCTCCCACAGCAAGAGCCAATGATGAGGGGGAGGGTTGCTGGGCACCTCCACTCACCCAAGAGTAGTCCCTCCCCTATGGGGGGGAGGGGGGAGATGAGGTTAGAGGACACCTTGACCCCCAGTCAGCCCTTCGTGGGGCTGGGGTGATTCCCCAGGCCCTGGTTCTTGTATGCCCCCATCTTGTAACAAGATGTCCTTGGTATGCCTGCTGTAGATCTGGAGCCTGAATCAGCGAGTTTCTACACTAGGCACTTGCCAAAAGTTGACACCACTCAAGGACTCTCACAGGCCCAAGCTGACCTCTGGGAGGTGAAGAATTCCAGCTGGCAGCTTGCCCAGAATCCAGCCCCAGGTTTCTGTCTGAGGAAGGCTAAAAAAAAAACCCCCAAACCCCAACCACCTTTGGGCAGTCCCATAGCATAGGGAGGGGGGAATTCCTTCCAAACCCCAAAGCTGTGACTAGCACAGCCCACAGCAGCCTAGCTAAGGGAAGGTGGCAAAGTGTCTGTGAGCCCAGGACTCCAAATCCCCATAAGACCTCAAGCCTGGGGTGGCTGGAAATCTCACAGGACCTGGCCTGTCATTTTTTGCTCTCTCCCATCCTAAAACCTTTGCTGTGCTCAGAGCCCTGAAAGGTTAAATGAAGCCTTGTTCTTAAGAGACCGAACATACACCATTGGCAAGTGCTTGTTTTTCACCTAGGCAGCACTGGATTAACATGGCCTACAGTTTAAGGCTTATCTTCGGGTAGGTGCAGGTGAACGATACTTGCTGCAGTGCCCATTGTATGGGGTGGTGGAAGATTTTGCACAGTACGTTCTGCATGGCCCTGTTCGGAGAGAATGTTTGATTCCACTGCAGCTCTGCCCATGGGGTATGTAGTAGCTGTCCAGAGGACCAGCAGTGTTCCCACAGGGGTGAACAGACCCACCCTTTCCATCCCCTCCCGCAAGCAGGGGCACCAAGGCAGCATTTTATTGTAGTAATGACTTTATTTCCAAATTCACGTTTACAGCAACGATCCGTGTAAACCAGTTGTTAAAACACACACTACACTAGGGACAGTCACAAACAGGAAGCTAAGCTAGGATGATCATACAGAGATTAAGCCCTCCTACCCCATCCCCCTGCAAAATTCAAAAGGGAATCACAGGATTGCAAATACCAGAATTGTCCTTTTGCCACTTCAAATGCCTGTAGCGAGCATTTTTTGGAGTTCATAGAATATCAGGATTGGAAGGGACTTCAGGAGGTCATCTAGACCAAGCCCCTGCTCAAAGCAGGACCAATCCCCAATTTTTGCCCCAGATCCCTAAATGACCCCCTCAAGGATTGAACTCACAACCCTGGATTTAGTAGGCCAATGCTCAAACCACTGAGCTATCCCTCCCCCCAATTCAGAAATACAGTTCCATAGTACCGGTTTCAACCTTTTCAGACCAAGATGGGTGTTGTAGCAAAGGAACAGAACATCAATGTACCATCCTTTAGCAGTAAATCTCAGGCCTTGGCTTAAGGCCCAGGTAGGTGATGTCTATAAAATGACCACGTTCTATGGGCTGGGAGGTCAGGCTTGGGCTCTTGGAGAATGGAGGGTTAGGGTGGGAACTGGGCCTAGCTACTTTGCTGGAAGATAAGTGTCTGGGTGCTGCAACGAAGGGCTGGGACCCATCTGGAGAGGGTAAAGAGTGCTGACAGCATAGCAGGGGGCTGGAAAGGGCAGGGAGAGAAGCTCTAGACACAGCAATGACTGCAGATTCAACTTCCCAGAGTCAGGCCTCGAAACAGCAGGGAAGGGGGTTGAGGCCGCAGATCTCTGTAAGCTTCCAACAACTGACATTCAGGCTGGGGTTCTAAGGATTAATAAAACTAAAACCCCCCATTCCTGAACTCCAGCTATCTACATTATAAAATAACTGGGTGCTGACTGTGCCAAAGCCAAGCACCTCTGCCCGGGTCAGGCCGCAACGGTGTTGGGAAGTGGCAGGGGCCTGCAGCAAGCCCTCACTTAGGCCACACCGTACTCAGTGGAAATTGGCTAAGGAGAGTTTTAGATTAACAGCACTGCAGGTGCCCAGTCTGAAGCAGAAGAGGGTTAAAATGGGTGAACTGATTTGTTCACTGGGTCTCCCAGTTGCTCATTTACATAGGACAGAAATATCCTAGGGTTCCTATCATCCCACAATGATACAAAGATAATCACAGACTCTGCAGGCTCTGACCATCATAGAGTCCATTTAAGTGGAACTATTGACAGTGAATGCAGGCTGGCATGTGCCCCTTGCCATCCTCAGCGAGCATTCAGCTGGCATTAGGCAACCAATGCTGTGGCTCCACTGAGTGCAAATAGCGAATGGGGAGATCTCAGTGGAAATAAGTGTTGGCCAATAGGCTGACTTGCTTGCCCTCAACACCCCAGCTAGCATCTCCCTTTCCAAGCTGAGCCAGCCCTTCAGGCAACCTTCCCCAGACTCCTCTTGGTTCCTGAAGGACTGATCAGAATGAGCAACAGAGACAGCTGGCTGTACTGGCAGCCTAGAGAAATCATACCATTGCTCAGGGCCAGAAACTCCAGGCTTGAATTTGTGCCACCCACCACACCAGCTGAACTGATTCACAGCTTATAGAATATCAGGGTTGGAAGGGACCTCAGGAGATCATCTAGTCCAACCCCCTGCTCACAGCAGGCCCAATCCCCAATTTTTGCCCCAGATCCCTAAACGGCCCCCTCAAGGATTGAACTCACAGCCCTGGGTTTAGCAGGCCAATGCTCAAACCGCTGAGCGATCCCTCCCCCCCTTGAACATCTAAAACTGAAATTCAGCTCAGTCAATGTACTTATAAGAAGGAAAACAGTGTGGCAATATCCTTTACCCAGCCAGCTGGAATGCAGTTTACCCATCCTGGTACCTGACACTGAGCTGCCTTAGGAGTAGCTCATTTCTGCGGGGGGTTAGTCCCTACACCAGAGCCAACAGCTGCACCAGGGCTCAGACTCCTCCTTGCTCAGTAGTTTTGGTACAAGAGCAGCAGGCTGCTCCATATCCAGCCCTTACCTCTGGTGAGATTGATGCTAGTAGAGGGCGGGATGATCTCTGTCTGATGCTAAACTCAGGGCTGCCTCTGCTCATCATACAGGAGATAAGGTTGCAACAAACCAGGCAAACAAGCACCGCTACTGGACTACAAGCTAGGCAGCAATAGCCGTGTGCCTCTAAAACAGAGCAGCCTATTGCAAACGTGGCCCCCGAGCAAAGCCAGACTTGCTGGCACCCTGCCGTTCGTGCTGGGCTGACTCACACTGGCAAAGGGCTGCTGGATGCAGGTCTACACCGTAAAACAGCAGGCCCACGAAAGGCTCGGGCTGTTTGAAGTCCTGCCACCGAGCACGGCGGTGGCCTGAGCCAGGTCCCTTGCTGGGTACGCCCAGGCTGTGTTAGTGGGGGAACGGGGCGGGGGTAGCCCCCACCGATTTCCCAAACACTGACATCTCCTCCTCAGAAGTAGCTTCGCCTCCACCACAGGCGGCCCTGCCCTTGGGGAAGGAAAGCTAGCTCGGAAGCAGATCGAAGCCTCTTCGGTCTGGCAAAGGCTGCCAGGCGGAACTGCATGCGCAGCAGGGCAAGGGATGGCAAGCATCAGCCGAGGCCCGTGACCTCCTTCTTGGTCCGAATAGGTTGCCATAGCAACTAAAGCAGCGAGAGAGGGATTGTTTCTTGTTTTAACCTTAATCTGCACTCAGGGTTGCGTAAACGAGCGGCTAAAACAAAGGGCTCGAATGGTGCAAACCCGAAGCACCTCTGGACTTCCGGGCTCCCCCGGCAGCTCAGCTCTTCTTATTTTGAAGGGCAGCTTTCCTTTAAGGCTCTTCTCCGCAGCTCACCTACTTTCCCATGATTTACACTTGAAAGCCCCACGAAGCCACCCAACTTCCGGGCGTTTTCTTTTCCACTTACAATTCCGAAATCAGCCTCTCCCCAGGGAACACACCGCGCCCGGACTAACGCGCTAGTTCCTGGCACGCCCTTTAATTCTGAGCTCGCCTTCAGGCAGCCCCATCCTGCCAGGTGTGCGTGTGGCCCTCTCACTACACAGCCCCCAAGCCCGGTGCCTGGACATGGTACAGCAACTCCTCCCTTAAAGTCGACCTGCTTAACATTATGTCACTGATCGATGGGGGAACGTGCTCATTTACAGTTGTGCAGCCGCCTGCTTGCAGGAAGAGCAGCCTGGTGGGGGCCTGGAACCAGGGTTGACCCTCAGCTCCCCACTTCCCTGCACAGCAGCCCTGGGCTATCAATTGCCGGCAGTTCAGCTCTCCCTCCCCCAACGCCCGTGTGCTGCGCCTGCCCTTTGCCTGGAAGCTGCTCTCCAGAGTCTCCTGCTTGCTGGGGGCAGGAGGGGCTAATGTCAGGGCATCCCCCTGCTCCTGCAACCCGCTTACCCCATCTCTGTAGAGCAGGGGAGATGCTCAGGACAGAGGGAGCTTCCTGGCAGCAGCTGCTGCCATCTCAGCTTGCTGATTAACTTAACAAGGCAGTGTACTTAAGAGTGGGGCAGGTACTCAGAGGGGCAATGCGCATCTCTCTCTCACACACACAGGGTGTGTCTCTCCCCTCCCTCCATTCCTGCTGCCTTGCAGAGTGTGAGGCTCCATTAACAACCAGTTAACCCTTGAGGGCTCAGCCAAGTGCTAGTTCATCATTTAGCAGTAAGGCATTCCCTGGGAAATATCCCACCACCTCAACCAAGCTTCACAATCATCATCATAAATTGTTTAAAACTTACACACACAGTCTTTTGTCCCCCTATTTACATTAATTCTTATGGGAAAATTGGATTCGCTTAACATCATTTCGCTTTAAGTTGCATTTTTCAGGAACATAACTAGAAGGTTAAGTGAGGAGTTACTGTATCACAGACACCCCCCCCCCATCTCTAGCAGAGAGTGTCTCACTCCCTGGCCTCTGACCTCCCAAAGAGCTGCACTCACACCAGGGGGCCATGAGGGGTCTGGTAAGCTCACAAAGCTGAGAAGCTGAGGTTGTTAATGGTGGAGCCACAGGATGTGACTAACACACCACTTCCAAACATTAAAGTGTCTTCTGCCTTACGCAGCCAATGGGCCGCCCCGGGGAGTCAGCTTTAATGGTCTTTGATCACAGCCCCCATAGTCACTGGCACAGAAGTGAGCCTTGCTCCCAGCCTCAAGCCGGACATTACACAGGGTGGGAACTAGCAGCTGCCCTCTGCTTCTCCCACCAGCGGGTCACTGGGTAACGGAGAAAATGGTGCTCCTGTGAAATCAAAGGCTTTACTGGTTTGAGCCCTGGGCTCCCCAAATTCTAATCCCAGCTCAATGATTGACGCTTTGGGCAAATCACTCCTCCAGCCTGCCTCCTTTTCCCCATCTGCAAAGGAGGGCAGTACAGGGGTGTCAGGGACTGGAAGTGCTTACGAGAGAGATCACTGGGAGGCTGAGCAATAAAATACCAAGTGCTCAGTGGGTGTAACAGGAGGGGATCCGCTCTGCCTCCTTTTTAAAATTTGAAGTCCATTAAAATGCTGCAGGGATCTATAGCACTCAAGGGTTCAAATGTGATCCAGAGAAAAGTGATCACCAGGCCTGCAGCACTCCCATCGCCACGACAGCACTTGGCTTTGGGAAAGGTTTTCCTGGGCAGTGGCTATGAAGCCAAGGGCAGCCTCATCACCTAGGGCATCTAATGAAGACTGGAAAAAGTCTCAGAGGACATGTACAGCCCAGTCCTGCACAGGATGAAGGGTTGGGCTCAGTGACCCAATTATCTAGCAGGACAATTTCACCAGCTAAGCAGTGCAATCACCTTCTGCGATGAACTTCCAGAGTCTTCTCTCTCCTTTGCTGGCCAAATTCCCAGAAAACATACACAGCTCACAGGGCTAGAACCCTCCAGCTTCTGGAAATACATTTCCCATCATGAGCTGCTACCGGGTCAGTGCTGACTGCATTTGTCTCTGGCCTTAGCCAGATTTGCTCTCACTCTTTTCTGATTAAACGAACAGCAGCGAGAGTCGCTTTGGCTGAATTCTAGCTCAGTACTGAGCACACGGGGCAGTTCAAAACCTACCTACTGAATTTTACAACACATGCTTTTTACAGAACAATCATCACCCTGGTGATTTCCAAGCATATACAGACAAGTCCCACTATACAACACTAGGGTATGCCAAAGAAAAAATCCAAGACTCATCTACTCAACAGCTCCAGCATAAATGCACCACTCCGACAAAACTAGGGCGGGAGGGATACACGTCAAGAGCATCCCTTTGCTAAATGAAGTGATAATCCCTAGTGTCATCATTACCACCGCATGGAGCCAGCTTTTGGAGCTTAAAAGAGGCAGGGGCCACCTGGGGGTGTAAGGGAGGGATTTATGGGCAGGCAGTTGGGTTTAAGAAGAGGGAAGCCCAATTTCTATCTTCAGGCACATCTTAGCTCCTGGACATAAAGTTTTTCTTCCAAAATTGCGAGGTGAAATAGTGATGCTCTTTCCATCTGTCCGTGGCTTTGTCACCCTCTATCCACTGCTCTGACCAAAGAAATGTGCCTTCACTCTAGTAATTGTTATGCTAACAAGATGGAGAATTCAAATCCCGCAGCTCTTAGCTGTCCCAGATGTGTGTGACTCAAGAGACTCCCTTTTCTACTGGAAGATAGCACAGAACATGAAAGTCCTCTATTAATTCAGCTCAGGGCAAGAGAACTTTCACTCTGCAACAGCCTCACAGCTAGGGCAGCTTCTCAGAAACTGACACACAAGTTGAGAAATCTGTGCGGCCAGCCTCACAGAATTCAAGCCCACATCAATCATTCAGACAGACACAGACAAGCATGGCTGTAGCCTCGTACCATGGGAGGAACAGAAAGCCTACAGGTATGGAGGGAGGGAAACAAATTCCAGCCATCCCCCCTGTCCTCACAATATTCCTTAGGAATTCAGATGGGTCAGCATAGCCCCAGCACTCTGCTCGTTCTTGCAACAGGTCCCCCAACCCACTCACCCAGTGTTTAAGGCATATTGTTGCCTTGCAGAGGGACCGTGCTCCAGGGTTACCTGCACTCCAGACCACACAGTGCACAGGACACACGCTGGTAGGAGTGGGAGCGGGACAGGAGGAAGAGGGCGGTGAACTGGATAGATGCCCAAGGCCATAAAATTGAGCAGGGTAAGAACCCTCAGCCCAGGAGAAGAGTAGTGGTGGAAGCACGCCTTGCCCCTAGAGGCCCGGGTTGAAGGCTGAAATCCTTTTGTAAGAGGAACAGCCTGGGAGAAGAGTCACCAGTTGTTGTCATTAATATGAGTTAAGAGGAGGAGCCCTAAAACCACACGTTAGTGAAACCAGAGAGCAGGCGAGATCCTTGCCTAGACAAAGGAACCAGCTCTGAGAACAGCGAGTTTGCCGTGGCTACTAGAACTATGTATGCCCTTCAGGGCGTGGCGTTCGCACCACGTGTAGGGAAGCTGTGGGCTCCCAGGACTTGAACGGCAGTTTTGCTGGGTGTAAGGAATAAGGCTGGTGCCCTTTAATTAGAGGAGAGACAGTCGGAGCGTCGGCCCCAGCCTGTGACCAGGAATCCAAGTAGCTTCGGGGCCAAATTCCAGGGGAGAAAAAGGGTGTTTCTGTCACATCCCTCCCCAAGAAGTCCCTGGGGAAGGTGGGTGGCCTCCCATACTGTCTCTGGGTTTCTACATAGTATTAACGAGTCTGAGATTTTCATCAGAGAGGCAAGTGGGTGAGGTAACAGCTTTTACTAGACCAGCTTCTGGCGGTGGGAGAGATATTTTCCAGCTACACCGAGCTCTTCCTCAGGTCCGGGAAAGGTGCTCGCAGTTACTCAGCTGTCACACCAAGTACCCTTCCCAGACCGGAGGGAAGAGTTCTGTGTAGCTCGAAAGCTTGTCTCTCTCACCAACCAGAGCTGGTCCAGTAAAAGCTTCTACCTCACCCATCTTGGTCTCTCTCATATCCTGGTACCGACACTGCTACAAAAACACTGCAAACACGAGATTTCCATTGTCATGACTCCATTTCCATGGTGAGGGCTGTGCCTCATGCTCCCCAGCAGGGGGCGGTTGCCCCCAGGAAATTGCTGGGACAATGAAGCATGTTTTAAGCAAACCAGTGGCCTGGGGGTGGGTGGGGGTGCTGGAAAGCAACCAGGGATGTTGTTAGAGGCGGGGAGGTGCCGGGCTCACTGTATCCTGGGGGGCTGGGGATCAGTCTGGCTGAAATGGCACGGGGGGAAACAGGCTTGTACCTTAAAGTTAAATTTAAGCAGCACCACCCTCTCCAGAAACCAAACTCCCTTTGTGTGGGTGTGATCAGGTTCCTTTATACTGGGCTAAGATCGCCTGGGGAAGGCGAGGGTTTATATCTAATGCTGTTACTGATTTTGAAGTCCTGGAGCCAGAGCTGAATGGACAGTAAAAGTAGGTTAAATCATTACCCATTTGGGGGGCAGGGGGAGGGGGCAGTAGTTGTAAAAGGAACAGAGGAAGAAGGCCAGATTGATTTCTCTTCTCTTCTCTCCGCCCGCGGCCAGGCGATCACAAGCCCTGCTTGGCCAGGGAAGCAGACACTTCGTCAGCTAGTGTGGCCAGCTGGGGGGAGTCCACCATGTTGATACTGCCGGTGGAGGAGACGTTGCTAAGGCGACGGGGGGAGGCATCTCCGGAGACGGTGGGGGACTTGTAGACGATTTCGGCTCCATGGTCAGTCTTGGCTTTGGCATTCTCGCGGAAGGTCAGCTTGTGAGACTCGATCTGCACAAAGAAGAGGCATAGGGTGAGCCCCGACATGGGGGGGTGAGCGGTTCAGTCAAGCCCACGCGAGAGGCTCTGGCTGGCTTTTAAAAACGGTGAACGGGGAGGTAGTGCTCCGTCCCCACGGGCCATCCCAGGGGGTGCAGCGGGTGACTGGAGGACCGAGCACACCTTCTGTTCCATTTTCAGCCCTGTGACAGAGCAGGGTGAAGCCTGGAGGAACCATTTGCCCGTAACAGACCAAGGCCCTCAGGCAGATGGGCCGCTAGAGGCAAAGGGAGGTGCCTGCAGGAAAACCAGGGCAGAACCTGGGCCTCAGTGAGCATGCTATGGCCTCACTTCAATGGAGCAGTGACTTTCTCAAACCCTGGCCTAGCAGGGCAAGGAGCAGAGTCCCCTATGCCCAACGCTGAGGAGGGGACTAGAGACAACTGATCGGCAGTATAGGGGCTAATGCTTTTGGCTTTTCATCACTGCAGACCTGCTCTCATTCACTGCGTTCAGCTGACAGCAAGGTGAGCTGGGGGGGGGGGGGGGGAGGCCGGCCCACCTGACCCCAACTGCCCCTTTGGGAGCTTTGTCTTGGGGCTAGCAGCAGGGGCTGCTGCAGGTTAAGGTGAACAGGCAAAACTCAAAGGGGGAGGAAGGACCAGAACATCACGGGGTGCTGCCCGTCAGCCCTACGGCACATTGGCTGCAGTTTGGCAGGTGGACCCGGGGGAGGGATAGCTCAGTGATCTCAGTATTAGCCTGCTAAACCCAGGGTTGTGAGTTCAAATCCTTGAGGAGGCCACTTAGGGATCTGGGTCACCCTGTAACTACTTTGAGCAGGGGGTTGGACTAGACGACCTCCTGAGGTCCCTTCCAACCCTGATCTTCTAGGAGTCTATGACTAGCAGGGGGCCGCGACACAGTGGCAGAGGTGTGCAGGGGAAGCTGTAAAAAGAACCTCCCCCGCAGTGTTCAGTTACTTTCGCTGGTTATTACATTACCGTCACCATCCCTCACACACGATCCAGCTGAGGGTGCCGATACTGAGCCTTTACAGGGCTCCTGCACCATGCCCAAGGCTTGCGCAATAGCCAAACCCCCCTCTCTTGTGGATGCATAAGCTCTAAGGTGGAAGCTGATGAGTGGCTACTTACTGGCATCATCATCTGGCTGCAAGTCTGGGAGCGGGCTCTCCTCGGGGATGGGGGGCTCAGCGAGCAATGACTGAGGCCCTGCACTTTGGGGGACACCATTTTGTGCACCGCGCTCATCATCCTTGCCCTTCTCTCTCTACAGGTGGAGAAATCAGTGGGGCGCAAAAGGGCGTCAGCAACAAAATTAACTGAATTAAAACCTACATCAAAGAAATGGGAAGAGGGGGGCGAGGAAAGGAACAGGTCTGCAAAATGCATTGAAGGAGAGGGGGAAATTTCACTGAGCCCATAGAGAGAGAAAGAGGACGACAGGGCCAGGAGGTTTGGAGCTAGGTGGGAAAAGGAAATCCCATTTGCTATGAGAAAGGAGATGCCCAGAGACACGATCCAAAGCAGATTCATAGGGAGAAATGCAATCGGAGCCACAGCTGAAACAGCAGCACTGAGGCCTGGTCTGCGCTGCAAAGTTTTGCCACACCGGAACGTAGCTGTCAAGAATCAGCATCCCGAACCCATCCTGTGGTCCTAAAACATCCTGCAGTCTCCTCTGCTACCAGAGAAGTGACTGCTCGCACACCAGGCTAGCTTGATTCTAGCTAGCTCAGCTAAAGGTAACAGTGAAGATGGGCCCACAAGCTGAGGACGTATCCAGGAGTCGAGCTAGCATTTGGGTATTCCTCCCCGTGCTGCAATCATACCGTGTATACATCCAGTGTAGAGACACCCACGCTCACCAAACAAACATAGACTATTTGGGGGAGCATGTCGGCTGTCTGGATACGTGTCACCCCGTAACTTCGGCAAGTCACTCCTGTGGGGAGGACCTCAGGGACAGAAGCAGCTGCATTGTCCAAATACCCGTTTTCCCACCTCTGTTGGTCAAGTACATATTAAAACACAGTTGACGTTCCCACACTCTCCTAGCCTAACAGCCCCTAAGGCGAGAAACCGTCACATGAAGCAGTGGGCTCTCAAACTGCTCCAGCCAAGGCCCATACCGGCAGTTGGCCAGGGCCATGCCCAATTTGTCTAAAATGGAACCAACTGCAGCTGTCCCTTGAACGGAGATGCAGCCTAAAAAGCTACAGGTCCTGCTCGATCCTAGCCCAAGCAGCTCCTCCCTGGATTAAGAGGGCATATTGGGATTTGGCAGACAGCAGCTCTGTATTAAAGGGCGAGAATGGCCCCTGGACATGAGAGGGACTCTCTAGGCTACACCGGGCCTGTACAGCACCTTACCCTCTTTGGTCTTTTGGGGGTGCATCTAACTCTTCAAACAAAGAAAATAAATTCCTGCAGCATTGAGTCTCCGAGCTCAGCTCAAACTAACTCAGGCTTGTGCTACGGGGCTAAAAACAGCAGTGTTGACATTCCCGCTCGGGCTGGAGCCCGGGCTCCAGAACCTAGCAAAGGGGAAGGGTCTCAGAGCCCGGACTCCAGCCCGAGCGGGAATATCTCCATTGCGATTTTGAGCCCTGCAGTGTGAGCCCAAGTCGGCTGACCCGAGCTCGGAGACTTGCTGCCGTGGCTTGTTTTGTGCAGTGTAGATGTACCCAAAGTTATATTTATGCATCCAGAAGGTGTGAATTTCAGTATCATGATCACATGACTGAATGAGACCTGTGGCTAAATTATAATACCGCAATACACAACGACATGGGATTAGAGAAGCTGTGTTATTGTGGTGTTAATCTGCAGCTTCTGAATATCGCATGTCCAAGTAAAGCCCCACTCCAAAGGGCAAAAGCTTCTAACTACGGCTCAGTGATTGTACCAGGAGATAAAAAGAAATGAAAAGATGCTCAAGCTGAACAAGGAAGAGAGCAGCACAGGACAGCTCAATGTGTAATGGCAGTGAGAGAAGGATAAGGAAGCCAAGTAATTCCTCAGTCAGAGAAGCTAGTGCTGGAAGAGGCTGGCAGCTAGAAAGCTTTTCAAGACATTTACAAAATGCATCCAAAAACCAAGTGCTGGAACACAGAGCTGAACAGAACCTTTCCATCTCGTTAAGTTTTTGATAAAAATGTTGAACAATCAGCAAGACAATAATAACCTTCACTCCTACTGCAGAGAAATTGAATACTTTGCCCCACTGTCCCCAAATTTGACTAATGAATCCACATATCACCCCCCCACCCCAGCATCCTTGCATGATTCCTGCCTAATTCATCCACCCAGTGGTGCTGTATTCAGTGTCTCATTTCAGATGCTGGTGCCATTCACTTTGCTGTGAGAATGTTTCAAGCACTATCATCCAAGTCTTCAGCCGTAGGCGGTGTTTAAAAACAGGACTTTAATTTTTACGTAATAAACAAACAGCAAATTATGAAGTATCTTCAATGTATATTTGTTTTAATGAACAATTTACTGCAGGTCTAAAGAAAAAATGCCATTTGTTATTGCTGGCTATTCATGAGGTTTGATCATTATTCGACTGATTAAATCTCACTGTTTGATATGCAGCCACATGGGAGTGTGCGCACACCAACGCATCACCCCTCGTGGGGACCCGGTTAATGCACAGCAGGGCATTCAGCACTAAGAAAATCAACACAGACAGCCCAAGCAACGTCTCAATTCATGTCTAAACCATGAAGATACTGGCTATACAAATACCGTATTTGCAGTAGTCCCACAATGTGCTAACAGCAAAAGTATTTTTTTACACTTAACACGTTTTACAGAGTTTGTTGGCAGTATCACACGCCGATTCAGCAGAGCACTATGCACGTGCTTAACTTTAAGCAGGAGTCGTCGTCTCAATACCTTTGACAGAACTAGTGCGTGCTTAAAGAGAAGACTGTACATAAGCACGCTGCCTAGTCAAGGGTTTAACTGTTCAAATCACATCAACATCCCCCAAACGAAGGACTAAGCCCACCCCAAGTGTTAAATATTTATTCTTACCAGAGTTCCCTGTGTTCTTTTAATTTAGTTTTAAATTATTAAATATGCGCACGCGCACACCACACCCCCCCAAGACTTTCAGATGTCAAATACTGTGGCAGCCTTACTGCCCAGCCTGTGCTGGGAGACTGAAGTTTGAGGCCAGAAGAGAATATCTTCTCTCTGAAATGTCAACCAACTTGCTCTTTTCTAATTAAAGTCAAGTCTTTAATAGAGCGCTTTCCTGAAATGCCAGCTTCAAAATCCAACAGTCTGCTTCATACTTTGCAGCTGAGGCTGAAAAAAACCAAGTAAGATGCAAACCCAACTATAAGCTGTAACATCTTACAATGGGAAAGCCCAGGGTGTATGCCCATTCGATTACACTGACATTTAGGGAACAGAAAAACTAGGAAATCAAATAAAAAGAAATCACTTGATCATATTGTTTTGTTTTGACAAACACCCGTCAGGGATGGTCTAGAATGATAATACTTAGTCCTGCCATGAGTGCAGGGGACCGGACTAGATGATCGCTCGAGGTCCCTTCCAGTCCTACGATTCTATATTCATGTAATATATAATTAAAATAACTTGTTCATATTCATGTCTTGTTTATATTAAAATGCCTATTGGCTAAAGAACTGTAAATACACACACAACCCACTCCACCCCACCCTGGTAGGAAAGGCCCCTAACAGCTCAAAATGCCCCAAATACTTAGATGTGTATTAGTCTACAAACATGGGCTGAGCACAGAGTGTGCGTGTAATGTGTAGCTCGTTATCACAGACACCAATAGCATGGGTAGGCACGGGACTTTTAAAAACACACAGGACAATAACGTCTATTGAGAGGAAATTTCAGCCACACATGTTGGGCCGAGTCGGACTGTAGCTTGCAAGTTAACACTCACACTTGCATTAAAGCCGCACACCTCTCATGGTTTTCTCCCGATCGCCCCCAAAAGCAAGTGATTGGTCAATTTCTGCTAGGCTGTGAACATCTCACTGGGGCCCTGGTATTTAGCTGCACAGCGCTAGAGTGATCAGCTGTGTCCCACTTTCCTCTGCAAGGCTGCGTTGCCTTGAACACGGCAGGCAGCTCTGCCGACACGCGCCATTGCCAGGTCACCGGCATGAAAGCAAACCCGTTCCTCAGCAGCACGAATGAGCCGGACGGATGGATCAGGCCCCGACACAGAGCAGCATTTAAGCATGTGCTCCAGCCCTGCTGACTTCCAAGTTACGCCTGTGCTTGTATCGGAGCCTGAAACTTCCCGGGGGCGACAATTTACACCTTGGACAAGCAGCCTCCAAGCGGACAGCAGCACAGGGTCGCTCAGATGTGACTGATTTCAGCTGCGCTGCAGCCCTCTCCCCCCCAGATGCTGTAGTGGCTTCAAGGACGGGGAAGGCTGGATAATCGGGGGAGCTGCGGCAGAGAACACACCCGGCATTCAGAGAAGAGGACGCTTGTATGAAACAGGAATTGGATAAACCCGGTTGTAGCTGCTGTGTCCAGACACTGATCTGTGCTTGCCCCCATACTCTCTCCGACACGTACACAGAGCGCATGCCCACCTGAGAGGGGGCAGCAGGGACGCTCGGTACAGTACAGCTTTTTACCTTTTTATTCCCTCCTCCAGGGACATGGCTGATGTTATCTAACGACCCAATTTTCGATTGCACCTTCTCTTTGAAGTCCAGTTTCTCCGATTTCACCTCCACCTGGCCACCACCTGGAAGAGAAAGCAGAGTGGGGCTAGGTGCTGCCAGAGAATGAAACCCAGGTTTCTGGAGTCAAGCATCTATTGTGCACGCTGTCTAACAGCTGTCACATCTGGGCACCAAGATATGCTGATGGATGGGGAATGATCAGAATAACGATTGTTAAACGGTGCCCCTTAAGTGTTCCGAGCCCCACCAGCCATTCTAAGTCTCTCTTCCTCGGCTAGGGTGACCAGAAGTCCTGATTTTACAGGGACAGTCCAGATATTTGGGGTTTTGCCTTAGGGCACCTATTACCCACATCCCATATCAATTTTTCACACTTGCTGTCTGGTCCCTGTATTGTCAGCCCAGCCCCACCTCTCTGCTCTTTATCGCTCTCACTTGGCACAGTATGTCTAAAATGTAGGTTACAAAGAAAGCACTGGAAATCTCAGGCACTACGAAGTCAGACAATACCTGGTTTATGATGAATGTTGCCCAAGGAACCACATTTGGATGTCACATGGCTCAGGTCTACAGGCTTGTAAACAATTTGCACCTGTTCATATCAAAAAGAAAAAGGGAAAGGTCACCCCATTTTTAGCATCACCAAGGATAAAGAAGGCACTGAATACACTGGGACCTGATTTGGATTTGAGACAAAATGTAGTTAACCCCCGAAAGATTAATACACTAGCAATTACAGAAGAACTTGCCACCAGAAACTGTGAAATCATTAAAGCGCATGTGTAGCGGCCAATCTAAAATCAACATGTCAGCATGCACAAGGTTATCATCCGTTCTCCAAGGGGGGGAAGCAAAGGCAGTTTAAAGTGCTTAAGTGAGAGAAAAAAGTGGAATGTTTAATTAAGTTTCATATTCAGATCATCCAAAAAAAGATATACTAAAGAGAAATGTAAAAAAAATAAATACCTTTTCTGAAGTAAAACTTAAAGTTTATGTCCACAAAAACTGAAAGAACAGAAATGATCAATGTGTGTAGAATAAGTGACTGAAACATGTGTTTCTGAAAAATGTTGTAATGGAATTACACGAGTCGCAAAGCGATAATACACAAAACCACATTATACAGTATTACTTACAATGCATTTAAATTTTTTAGCATGTCTGAATGTGTACATCTCATTTCATTTAAATGGTGCCATTTAAACCAGCAAGTTCAAAGATTTCTCATCACATGACACTGAGCGCCTGGAATTTTTTTTGTGGGTAACAGCCTTTGGAAACATTTAAACTGGTTAAACAAGACACAGGTTTTGCAATACACACAACAGGGACAGTTAAAGTAAATCTGGGTTCGTAGTTGTAAGAAAGAACATACTGAACAATCTGATGACAGATCATATTCTAGAAAGTCCTGGGAGACCCAGGCATGCCAGGGTTACATATATATGAACAAACAACACACACACACCCTAGTGACATCATGAGCAGAAAACAGAAGGGAAAACGTCCCCATATCCCTCAGAGTTACTTCAAAAGCCAAATATCTGATGGTAATACCATAGTGATAACAAGCCTTCCTTTATTTTAATGCAGTTCTTGCATGTAGATACCAGAGCGCACATTCTACATGCAAAGGAGAGTAAAACTGGAGAAAGAGAATCCTAGGGTTTGGCGTCACAGAGGAGAGAGCTGGGAATGGAGAAAGACACAGGGAAATGGCTCTTGTAATCGACACAAGAGGCCAGAAAAAGATGACTCAAAGAACCTCAGCAGCACACATGGCCGGCAGCTGCTCTCTGTATCCGCAACTCCCTCACACATCCCAAGAAATCTTCAGCACCTTTCATTTAAATTAAGTAGGCACCAATAAAAGAATACAAGCTTGAATCAAGCATAGTTGAGCTCTCGCGCCTACAGCGCCTTCCATCTTCAAAGGCGTTTACAAATAATAAATAGAAATTCTCTGCCCTTCTCCCAACCCTTTTACAGACATCAATCAACTAACCCTCACAATCCTCCTGGAGGCAGAGAAAAGGCAACCCTATTTCAGAGAGGAGGATACAGAGGCACAAAGCAAGCTGCCAGAGGGGATCCATGCCAGAGCCCAGATTAGACCTCAGGAGTTCCTGGCTCCCACTGCCATGCTCAGACCACCCCTCACCTAATGCACCTCCCTGGGGGAGAAGAAAAAGGTCACACTGGATTATCAGATGAGACCCTAGAGTGGCGGTGCCCAACGCTTACAAAAAGATGAACGTTGCTATACCAACAGCTCATTTCCCATTAACTAACGGAGTTCTGAGTGGCAAGAAAGATGAATTCACTTGCCCATATTAGAGTGAACCAGTGTCAAGAGCACAGACTGCTGGCCTCTCACAAAGTACACACAGCAGCACCATGTATCCCGGGCAAAAATCAGAGGGGGCGGGGGGGGCCCTATGCGGAGAAAGCACAACCCCCATCCCTTTTTCTCCAAAGTTGGCAGGAAATTTGCTTCAAGGAAGCCAACGACTTCTGATGAGCCAGTTCTTCCGGTCGCTAAATAAACGTGTAACATCAATATCTGACATTGTGGTTGCACTGACTGCTTATTTTCAAACGCTGAAAGGACAGGCCCTTCTGCCAGCCCAGCCTCTGGGGGAGGGAGGGGAACCACAGAGAGGAGAAAACAAAAGGAAGTCAATTGGTGTGAAAAGCTGAAGCTGCTGATAAGTATAAGTAGGGTCCTACCAAATTCACGAAAAACGCGTCACGAACTGTGAAATCTGGTCTCCCCCCCGTGAAATCTAGTTATTTGTGTGCTTTTAACCGTGTACTATACAGATTTCATAATATTTACGGACAATAGTGCCCAAAGCATGGCTCACAGAGCCATATAACTCATCACACAGGCAGCCTGACTCCAACTGCTGTGTGAGGACACAGCTGATCACCTACAGATTTAACGGCTAGTGAACTCACTCAACATACAGTTTTTGTTCCTCTTTCCTGGACCATATGAGTACAGGTAAAATTTTTGGGCTGGGCGTGTATTTGCAAACTGTATATACAGTGGAGTGGCATCTTACGCGGGGGTTAGGTTCTAAAGTCAGCGCGTAAGGCGGAAATCGCGAGTAGTCAAAAAGAGAGAGAGATGGAAGAACGAAAGAATAAAAAAGGGAGAAAGATGACGTCAACGTCGTTCCTTGCAAACCGGAGTGCCGCAGGGTGGCGAGGAGCATTGTCTACGATCAGCAAAACTTTAAAGCCAAGTCCTTTCTCTTGGAGGTACTGCTTGACCTCCGGAATGAATCACTTGTGGAAACAATCCAGAAAGAATGCTGCCATCACCGAAGCCTTTTTATTTGATTGCCAGAACACACACAGGAGATTTTTGTTCTTGCCTTTTCGGGCACGGGGATTTGCAGCCTTGCAGAGCAAGCCCGGCTTTATTGAATGCCCAGCCGCATTGCCACAAAACAACACAGTCACACGGACTTTAGCTGCTTTGGAGCCAGGGCTTGTCTTTCTGATTTCGAAGTGTAAGTGCAGTTAGGCGTTTTTTTCCAAAAGAGCCCAGTCTCGTCAGCATTAAAAACTGGTTCCGGAAGAGAGCCCTTTGCTTCTAGGATTTTCTTTAATTGTTCGGGGGAGGCTTTTGCTGCCTCTTCATTGGCGGATGCAGCTTCAACAGTAGTCTGCACGTTTTTGAGGTCGAAGCGGTTCCTAAAACTGTTCAGCCAACCTTGGCTGGCTTTGAATTCCTTCTCCTCAGAAGGCTGTCCCTCTTCGGCGGGAGGTCTGAACAGCGCGCAGAGGCTAAGAGCCTTTCCTCGCAATGTGTTGCCATCGACAGGCACACGTTTACGGTTCATGTCTTCCAGCCATAAGTTTAATGCCTTTTCAGTCTTCACTAAAAAGACTTATCACGCACCTGGCTCGTCACCTGAGCAGTAATTGGAGCATTTGATGCCACAGCTTGACGAATTTCTCTCTCTCGAATCTTGATAGCACGGATGCTTGATTTGTTGCGGCCATATTTACATGCCATACTGGAGACATACCGTCTCTCAATAAGTCCAACACAGCCAGTTTTTCCTCCAGTGTTGGAACAGATCGCTGTTTCTTCGGCTGAGCACCAGATGAAGTAGTTGGCTGGCGTTTAGGGGCCATGTTGTACAAAAAATATGTATCTTTAAACACTAAAAATCACATTCAGTGTGGCGAGATGCTCACCCGATCAGCGGGCAGCGATCGATCCAGCAGGGGGTCGATTTATCGCTTCTAGTCTAGACGTGATAAATCGACCCCCGAGCGCTCTCCCGTCAACTCCTGTACAGTACTCCACCGCCGTGAGTTATTGTTATGGTTCCTTATTTTTTGCCAAGCACGTATAGTTGAATTCGCGTAAGTTAAATGCGCGTATGATGCGACTCCACTGTAACTCTTAGTGGGCCCCTACCAAGCTGCAGTGTCACTATATGGGTGCCCCCATTTAAGCTAACAGTTTAAATTGGAGAATCCCCAAGTCCATATCAGCGAGTCCAGCAATACTCTGATCAGTCCTCTCAGGCCACTGCCTAAAGCGTGCTGGAGACACTGTCATTAACAAAAAGAAAAGGAGGACTTGTGGCACCTTAGAGACTTGCTAGTCCTCCTTTTCTTTTTGCGGATACAGACTAACATGGCTGCTACTCTGAAACCTGTCACTAACAAGTAGATGCATGATCTTTAAAAGGACCATGGCACCCATATATCATCCTCTGCCTGAGTTTGAATGTAGCTCTCAGGCAGTGACTGGGTCTTTCACGTTTTATATGGTGTTGCAATTGTAGATGGCACTTTACAGAACTAGGGGACCTCAGTTTGCCTGCACTTCCTAAACTACCCATCCATAGCAAAGACGGGCACACAGAGAGCATTAGTATCTGCCTCTTACACTCAGTGATTCCATTCTGCAGACAATAAGGCAGAATTATACTTCCAGATAGCTAGAAACCTCTGGATTAACAGGAGATTTTCTTATGGAACACCGTTTCTTCTTGAAGGATTTTCAATTAAATCTGTTCATGCGATGCATGTACCAGACTCGGCAGAGTTTATCTAACCAGGCCTTCCGTGTTAATGGGTTAATTTATTGGGCATCACCAATAGCTATCCGAACGCGCGGTCGCTGAAGATAGCATTGGAGGTTTAGTGTACAAAATCACGCCACTATTAATAAGTTCTGTTATCGTGCGTGAAAGTGTGAAAATACTCACACTGCCTCCTCCCGGGCTGTGTTTGATATTATCCTTTGAGCCACACTTGGATTGAACGTTGCTAAGATCCAGCTTCTTATTCATTATCTGCACCTTCGACAGCCAGAAAAGAGCATGAGTAACACCACCATCATCCAGAGATCAACTCTGTGTTAAACAACGCAAATGGCAGAGCACCACCCAGTATAGAGAGCAGTGCCAATGGGCTGGTTCGATGCTGCTTTGTCTGCTCAAGGTACTGGTTCTACAGAGGCCAGCAGAGGTGAGCAGCGCCTGGTTAGAGCTCAGATACAATTGCTTGTCTCCAGCATAGGTAGCCCCAGTTTACAAGCTAGAAAAACATGCAAAAACCCCAGCTGTCCACGTTTCCTCCAGCACATTCAGAGGGAAACATGCCAAGCAATGAGGGGGTCGGAAAGTGCTCTGGAATTCCAAGTGAGGAAAATGAAACCTCTGCTGGCTCTGCATAAATTCCCCAGCTCTAATCTGGTGGGGTTAGAGGAGAGATGGGCCTGAAGCAACCCCCGAGCCACCCTGCTCCAAACCCCGCCAGATTGGGGGAGCTGCAGCATAGTAGACTCGCTTTCCCACAGAGCTGCGTGACTGAGAATGGAAGGGGCAGACACAGCCAGCTAAGAGCACAAACCAGAAATATGGAACACGGTCAGACCCCACACATGGGTTCAGAGGGATTCAAACATCTGAGACGGAAAGAGCTATAAAGGAATGGAGACCAAAGTCTTTGCACTTTATAAAGTCTTAAATTCTAGATAGAATGGCCAGAATAGCTCCGTTACAAATGAAGCTGAAGGATTTGCCTCTTTGACTCTGTATTTCAGATCTACAGCTATACACTGTTTCTAAATACACACATACACAAACTATAAATCGACAGGTGACTTACATGCGGTTATGCTCAGAGGGCCTGGCCTGCCACTAGCTGAGGCCTATCTACAGACAGATTTCGTGCCAGTATAACCATTTTAATTTGGAATGTGAGTTCTTACAGCTATGGTTATACCAGTACAGCCCCCGATGTAGACACAGTTATACTGGGATAAAGGCACCTTATACCACCACGGTTTATTCCCCTCCCCATAAGAAGGTCAAACTAGGTGATCTAATGGTATTGTCTGGCTTTGAAATCTAGGAATCGAAAAGCACCTTTATACCAGTGTGACTGCATCCACACTAGAGGAGGAGTTCTGCTTTAACCATGCCAGTATGACTTTGCGTGCAGACAAGCCCAAAGTTTACTTTATGAGAAAGCTAGTGTTTAGCAACATAACCATGCGAAGAGCAGAAGAAATCCCCACTTCACTAACTCCACTGCCTGGGCGAGAGTTACAAATCAACACAAATGCAGGTGGACTGCGTTATCTGTTCCTTGGTCACACGGCAGATGCACACTTCAGCAAAGCTTCTGGCCTGCTGTAGCCAGTTATTGCTGCTACCATTAAGGCTGTGTCCCAGAGCTCCTTTCTCCATTTCATTTTTAAAGGGTTGATGATGGGTATGTAGAAAGTGGGGGCTGATGAAGTCTCCTATGGGAATTTTTTTTTAGCCTTAGCATGATTAGTCATTCTGGAAACAAATCAGTTTGGATGGGTTTTTAAAACAACAGCATGTCATTAAGTGCACATGCACAGACAGTCCAACGAACACACATCAGACACAGCCAATTCAATTAGGTGTTGCTGTCTCTCCCTTTACATTCGTTTTTCCTTAACCTTCTGCTGTCTACCTTTCCTCCAAGTGCACTGGGCTGTTGTTATCCATTAACATTCCATTGAAATCAAGGGATGAAGGAAAATACCTGGAACATTTAGCAGTCATTCAACACCTTTTCCACTTCTGACTCCCAGCCCTGGGCTCCATCCACTAGATTACACTGCCTTTCAAAAGCTCAAACTTCTTCAATTTGTTCCTAACACTGTAGCTACGTTTATCCTACTAAGGATATCATAAAAGCCAAGTATACTTAATAGCAGTAAGATCCCAAAAGGACCACCACTCATTTCCCCCATACATAGCAGAAACTATCTTGAAGTTCAGCTGTTCTTATTCTTACTGTAAAAAAAGGAAACAGAAGTTTACTCATTAGGATGATGGTGGAGGGTTAGATAACTGACTTCAAAGAGGAAATGGCTTATTAAAACAAGCATAGAGTTTAATCAATTTACTATAAATTGACTTTTCACTTTTGAAACCACTGGACTATTGCAATTTTGAAGTCCGCCAGTTCCAGTTTATTGCGTGTCCTAATGCAGATGGTTGGAAAGCAGCTTGTACAGTTGGAAGAACGGGGGAATGTCTACAGAACGGCGCACCAGCTCTGCTCTGAGTACTCTGCATTGGTATCAATGGTATTGTCAAGGAGGACTGCAATTCTAGCTGGCATGACAAACCAGCACTGACTCCTAAAGCCACTTAATTCATTGTAATAAAAAAGTAGAACTTAACTATTTAATTGATAATCACCAGCTACAACAAAGAATGCTTCCTTTAAAAAAATACTACCTAAAATACTGTCAAAAGCCACTCAGGTGACATACCAATGTCATATCTAAATGCCGATGTCACACATTTACCCAGTCACTCGGCAAATCTCCTATACAGTCACACAAAATGGTTCCCAAGCAGCCGCTGAGGACAGTACGTGAGGTACATAGTGCTCCATCCTTCAGAGAAATGCAAACTCTTGCCATTGGACCTACTGATGGTTAGACACAGAGCAAGTCTGGTTTTGGCCAGCAGTGCCCTCCGGTGTGCATTCACCCCTCGGAAGTGGGGAGAAGGGATTCTTGACTGCCCTACGTTGATGAGATGTACAATGGTGTCTAGTCCCTCAATCATCTGCCCAGGATGGGTCAGGACCCCAATCCAACAGCCTGAGAGCAATGCGAAGAAATCTAAGTAGACGGGAGGTACGCAGCCTGGAATTCTAGTGAAACCAAGACCCCTCAGAAGATGACAAACTCCTCTGCTGACTGGTTCCTAAAGATGATTCTATCTCCAGGTCAACGATTGTTTTTTTGTTTTCAACAGGTTATTTAAAAGAACCATTTTTAGTTTGATTGGCAGCCCAGTCTTAATACAGCCCTTCCCCCAACACACCTACACAGCACCCATCATTGTGGGGTTCCCCTTCTAAACTGGAGACAGTTCAGTCTATAAGAGGGGCCATGCAGCCGGGAAGGCTCATCATCTTTGTTTTAATTACTTGTACTTCCATCAACTCCTTCGCTCGGACATTTATGTTCACACCCCCTCCCACTGCTCCCCTTCAGTGTTCCATCGTCAGCTGTTTTACCCCTCCAGACACAAGTCTAAGCTCTGCCCTCTGATGCACACCCAGCTGCCACTGAGGTTGGTGGAAGCAAGGTGCAGAGGCTGAAGGTAGAATTTGGCCATGGGGTTGGAGGCTTATGTGTCACGCGGGAGGTTGGCGTGATGGTGGAAGGGGATACTGAGAATACAGTCTGGAGAGACCTCAAGGGAACCTCTAGCTCGGGGTGGCCAACCTGTGACTCCGGAGCCACATGCGGCTGTCCAGAAGTTAATACGTGGCTCCCTGTATAGGCACCGACTCGGGGGCTGGAGCTACAGGTGCCAATTTTCCAATGTGCCGGGGGGTGCTCACCGCTCAACCCCTGGCTCTGCCACAGGCCCTGCCGCCACTGCACCCCTTCCCGCCCCCTCCCCTGAGCCTGCCGTGCCCTCTCTCCTTTCCCCCGCAAGCCTTCTGCACACCACAAAACAGCTGATCGGGATGTGTTTTAAAATCAGCTATTGCCCATTACTCGATAGCATCTTAGCTTCCCCTGGTCCCTAAAGGAAAGTACAGCAGAGCCTTCAGAATGAGAAAGATAGTAGGAAACTATTTTCATGCACACTACTGGAGGGAAAGTCACGTAAGACTTGATTCCGAGCTTGTGAGCAGGTTCCCTTCCCAGATCAGATGATAACCTGGGTGCTCCAGGGACAAATTGCTTAAATCGATATATTGAGTGCAAAAAGTGTCTAAAGGTACAGCTACCCAGCCCGCAGGAGGGAGCCTCCAAGCCTGTCTACTAGGGCTCACGCTAGTGCTCTAAGGTGTGTAGACAGCGCTTTGAGGCTGCAGCTTGGACCGGAGCCCAGGCTCTGCAGCCCACGCCCCTCCCTTGACTCACTAAGCCAGACAAGCAATTTCAGCATAACCACCCAATTCCCTTTATGAGATTCTAAACCAGATACTGGCTGGAATTTAGGCAAGCTACTGTCATCCACAGCTGCTGCTTCAACGTAAGAGGCTGCAAGCTGCTCTTCTATTATAAATCAAGAGAAAGCTCTCCACTGTAAGCCAAAACTCCATGCAATATCTGTCCGATATCCACGTGGAAAGCAGATTTAGGATTTACCTTTCCACCTCCTGGCTGGTGCTTCAGGTTTTCAGTGGAACCAATCTTGGACCTGACATTTTTCAGATCAGGCATGGGGGCGGTAGAAGTCTGCAGGCGGCTCTTGGCAGAAGCAGGGGATTTCGGTGGTGTGCGAACCACTGCCACCTTCTTGGGCTCCCTGTTCGGGGGAGTTGGCAGGGAGGGCGTGCGGGAACGGCTGCCGGGGGTCCCGGGTGAGCCAGGGCTGCTGTAACCACTTCTGTCTCCAGACTTCGCTGGTTCACCTGCAATTCGCAGACGCACATGTAACTGCAGGGTGGAGGCACAGGTTGCTTAGTAAAGTGCTACCAACGTTTATTGAATTGATCAATCGGCTCCAAGAACGCCCACCTGCTATTCGACATGCGGAATGCCCACGGAGTCAACATTCACAAGTTGCTCCGATTGGTACTGACCATCCCCCTACTGTGGATGGGAAGTATCTTGATTTGGGGGGGGGGGGGGGGGGGGCAGCGCTAGCTAGAAAAAAACACCAGTGAATCGAGGCAAGGGAGTAACAATTCTGTAGAGGAGAGTCCTGGAGCAGGGGACAGGCACAGCGCAGGGGATCAGACAGGCTGGGAAAGAAGCTACATAAAACTGCATTTGTATCTAAGGATTTCACGGCACTTTACAAACATTTAGTTACTAATAATGCCTTCCTCTTATGTACACCTTTCCATCAGCAGATCTCAAAGCATTTTACAAAGGAGGTCGACAGCACTGTCCCCATTTTACAGATGGGGAAACTGAGGCACAGAGCCAGGGAGCAGCTTGCCCATGGCCACCCAGCATGAACAGCAGAGGCAGGAATTATAGAATGGTTGTTTGGAGCTTTACATGCGAGCTGACCCACACTCAAAACCCAACCAGCGTTCTTAGGCAATATTCACCATGGTTCTACCAACATCTATATGGAATGAAACCCAGGTAACCTGACTCCTAATTTGCCTCTTGAACTAACCAGGACACAGACTCTCTTTCTCTCAATCTCACTCACTCAGGAACAGTGTGGGAGCAGGGGGGAGAACAAAACTTTTTATTGACTTGCTCCATGCAACAGGAGTGGAACAGTGCTGGGTACCTGCATTTCTTCAATTTCAATTGAACGGTGAATAAGAGCATGTTCCCAACACACAACATTACGCTCGTTTTCTGAACACAGATCATGAAAAACTAGCTTTTCACAGGGCTGTGAAATTAACCTCTCAGTGCCTGACAAGTTACAAACAAAAACATTCAGATGCAAATTTTTTTAATTTAAAACAGCTGATATTGCAAAATATTTTTTAAAACAGCTCGAATAGTTTCCAAAATCGAACAGGGGGGGAAAAAGCCTTACATTTTACCTTTCTCAGATTTTGCTGCTGTGGTAGGCGGCTTTCTCTGCTCCTTCCTGCCAGCTGAAAGAAAGTTAAAGAAACTTAAGTAAAATCAATTACGCTTCAAACTTTAACAAAGGTTTTATCCATGCCTAGATAAACAGAAGAAATATTCAGCAGGACACACCACTTTTCAGGTAATTTGTGACCTCTGGAGCAGAATGCCCAGAAAGCATCAAGAGCACTGAATTAATCTCCCATACGGTTAGGAGAATGTATCCTAAATAAAAATGATGTACAAAGATGCCTCTATCCCCAAGTACAGCCCCTGTGGAGGAACGAATGACTGGCCTTTTGAAAGCTCTATCAATCAATAAAAAAGAAAAACTAGATGGTAGTAAAAAAAACGGAGCAGCTTAAATCTTCCAAATCCGAGCAGAGAGCATCCAATGAATTATACTCCCAGAGGGACTAACCAGAGGATAAAGGAGGTGCAGTTGTCATCCTAAACCAAGACGATTATATGAAGGAAGCAGACAGACCAGTATCCAACCAGGCTTATTACACAAAAACTATTCATAGCTAAGTTCCATTCACAGCTCAACACACACAAACCGGTGGTGGATGTTATACAGATCAGTGCTACCACACCCACGCTCCTTAATCTGTCTAACCCTAGTGAATGAACCCTAGGGGCTAGTCTACAGGATTACCCAAAGTACAGGAAGACCCACCCTACCTAACTGTACCCGTATAAAAGGAACCTCTTCTCACTGAACGGGACACCACACTGTTCAAGAGCTAGATGAAATACAAGATTTATTCGTCCCCACTTTGCTACTGCTCAATGTCCCAGTACACTAGAGGCAACGTAGGTTCTCTCGCACCAGCAGCATTCCAGATACTGGGGGATCTCACCACATGGAACCTCCCTACAGAAAATTCACTCTGAACCCTCTGCCAGATCGACAGGCCAGATTTCCCATCTTCCTTCTCCCGCTCTTCTGGAGTCTTGGCTGGACACTGCAGCACCCAATAGGGTAGTTTCAGATGGATCATTTTTCCCAGACAAGGGAAATCACCTATTACTTTTAGGCTCCGTCAGGGCTGCACGATTCACGCCCTCATACCCATGAAGAAAAAGCACAGTACGTTACAGCTAACACTCATCTTTCCGCATCTCACATCTCCCCATGTGTCTGGACTCCTGACATTGCAGAGTAGCTCAGGAAGGAGAATTTTGCTCCTGCAGTAGAGAAACGGGGGCTGAGTGCAGACAGTCTGCTTCATGACACACTATGCACAAAAATAGATGTGCACACCAAGTCTGACCCTGTCAGTGATTTTAGGGAGGGGCAATCCCCGAGTTTTCTGGGAAGAGAAGATTCCTGCCTCCCCGGAAACATGCTGAATGCCCACTGCGGATTTCTGCATGCAGCACACACTCCATCCTACCAGCATTGGGAGGCGTCTTGGGGGTCGTGGGCGTTTTTGCCGGGATCCGGGTAGCGTTGGCTGGGCTTTTTTGAGTCTGTGCTGCAGACCTGGGAGCAGCCATCTTCATTCCGCTTTTCATCTCCGGACCCTGATGGCGGAATTGGGACAAAATGTTTACCATGTGGTTTGCAGACCCACGAGAAAAAAAAAACAAAAAACAACCAACCGCCCAGTGAAGGGACATTCTCAAGATTTTTACTCTCTCTTCACTCAGATAGCAGAGAGCCTGCAAAGAGCTCCTCGGCTCCTGCCCCCACCATCCCAGGACTCTGCCGCAAAGTGAGGAGGGTAGGATGAGCAACTTCCAGGATGACCTCCACATGTACAGCCGTTTTAGTTGTAAATGAGTCACCACCCCTTAGCATGCTGCCCCATGATGATGTGCCAGCTGCACCAGCCCCAGTGACTGGAAGCCCTGAGGTAGCACCTACACTGAAAGGGAAGCACATGGCTGCCATGCCACCTTCCCATGCAAGCTGTTCACTTCAGTTATGCAGTGCCATGAAATGCTTTGCTACCCTTCCCAATTAGCAGGTCTGGCCGAAAAGTAAGTCCATGTCCTTCATCTGTTCCTCAAACTCTTGCCTCACCAGTAACAAAAGCCTCCTTTTCCCATTTCTGATCAACTGTCATTTATGTTCATTCAACAGCCCTTTTAGGGGGCTAAAAGGTTTATGAAAAATTAACCCTGCTGGGCCAATTCAGACATAAAGGCTTGTTCAGGCTGGTCACTGGTGTTTAAAAATTCAAAAGCAGAATAAAATCTCCTCCTTCCCCATTTCCTTTATTGTTGATTAACCCCTTTCATCCTGCAAGGCAGCTTCCTACATCGGGTTCAAAACCATTTACTCCCTGTCTGAGCAGGACTGGGCATGAAAACTTCCACTGGAAGTGTGAAAAAGAAAGGTGAAGTGCTATTGGTCAGAGTTCAACAATTTCAAACCACTGCTCTTGCTTTTAATGAAGAAAGCTGGAGTATGTTATTGTTTGTTTCTCTCTCTATCAGGGAGAGACAGTGCGCTGAGCATTATTTCCAACTGTGAATGTGACATTTTCATTTTTAAAAAATGTACATCAGCCCTGAAGCAATGCATGCCTGCATGCTGGAGATCAGAACTGGTCAGCTCCAAATTCTTTAGCCCTGAAGCTCATCCTGTTATTCAAGACATAAAATTTCTATTTTCCCCCTTCCTTCAGGTTCTAACAAGTTATATGAATGGAAACTCTAAGAGTCATTTTTTTATATAGACACAGAACGATCCAGAGCCCTGTTAGAGGGCTGTGTATTGTGTGTTCTGCATAATTTTGTAGCATGGAAAATCTGACTCCAATATATATGAGATATATACAAGACTATGTCAATGCACCCATAAATGCTAACACAATGTTGTTGCAATGTGAAAGACTTCAATGCCTCATTGAAATACAAGACAAAACCCTTCTGCACAAGGAGGAGAGGTTTTAAAAAACAGCATTAAAATGAATGCAAACCAAGGGAGCCTCCGAGCAGATGAGAGATGTGACTGCTCTGAACACCACCAAATTATAAAATTTCCACAAGAACTACTCTAAAAGCCACTCCCTAACCAAGGACAGTAAAGGATTTCATGGTAACATCGCTACTTAGTTTGGGTTTTTTTTTAACACACACTGTAAACACCAGGTGCTCCAGCCACCCCATAAATGAGCAGAATGGTTGACTGGCCATTCCTGACTGAAGCTATTCACAGTCTTGATTGGGAGAATTTTCGGTCCAATTTACCTCCTCCGTTAAGTAACTTGAAGTAGGCAGGAGACATTACACACACACAGAACATACTGCAGCGTGGAGAGACAGGCTGATCTAACTCAGCACTGGCAGGAATTAATCAGTCAGGAATGGGCAACTAATAGTTTTTTAAAGGTAGCTTTGGTTTCTTTTTCACCGATTTCCTTACCTTTGGCTTGGTTTCTTTTGTTCCTGTACTGGCAGGTCGGGATGTGATAGAAGAGACTCGTTTAGGAGTGGAAGCTGGTACTGAGGACTCAGCAGGACTGGAGGGGTTTTTCAAAGGGGTTGTACTAACAGAGGAGGGTCGTTGGGGGGTAATGGAGGATCTACCTTTCAGGGGTTTGGCAGAGGAAGGTGTGGATGTCTTCACACAAGTAAACAAAATAAAAATAAAATTAAAAACAGATCAGCATGCGAACAAAAACTGAAAAGGGATGATGGTTAAAGTCAAATATGAATGGCTAGGAGTTAGAGGTGCAATACACCAAGGTACAAGTGACAGACTTGTGCCTGCGATCAGGAGTTCTCCATCACGACGACAACGTCTGGCTTGTCAGACTGAAGTCTCACTTTAAGCTTATTAGTCACCCTGTCACATTTCTTGATACATTTGAAAAAAAGAAGCTGATTTGGCAGAAGCTAGTAAATCTAAGACCAGAATTTCCAAAAGGGCCCAGTGCCCACAACAGGGTCAGATTTTCTAACGCGCTCAGCACCCAGCAGGTCCCACTGAGAACAAGTCGTCCTGGGAACCTGGCTCCCTAGTTCTTAAGATTCAGAGAACACAGAAGAGTTTGGAGCAGGCAGCAGACTGTTCCCTGTTCCTTGATCTGAAGACACGACCCTACTCTGGGGAGTTTGTTCCAGTGCTTAATCACCCCCAACTGTTAAAAATTTATTCCCTATTTCCAATTTAGTTTGCCTGGCTTCAGCTTCCAGCCATTGGTTCTTGTTGTGCCTTTCTTTGCGAGATTGAAGAGCGCTTTAGTAGCCCGTATTTTCTCCCCATGGTGGTACTTGTACGCTGTAACCAAGCCATCGCTCAATCTCCTTTGTGATAAGCTCAAACAAGGTATCAGACTGAGCTCTTTAAGTCTCTCCCTGTAAGGCATTTCCCCCAGTGCTCAAATAATTTGCGTCTCTCTGTTTTGCATCCTCTCCAATTTTCCAACATCCTTTTTTTAAAATGTGGACACCAAATAGAGTAATATTCTAGTCTCATCATCTGCATCATGATGGCAAATCCCAAAGGGACATCGGTCTCACCACTATAGTATAACTGGCAAAATCACCTCCCTGCTCCTCATTTCTCCCCCATTTAGCCATCCAAGGATCACATTTGCTTTTCTTTTTTTTTTTTTTTTTTTGCTACTGCATCGTACTGAGCACTGACGTTGAGTTGCTTGTCCACTATGACTTCTAAAATCCTTTTCAAACGGTATGTCTACACTGCGAAGTTGTGGACAAAACTTGTGTCTTTCACGGGTACTTTAAAAAGCCCCCCTGCACGAAAGACAAAAGTTTTACCAACGCAAGTCGCAGCCTGAACGCAGTTTTGTTGGCAGGAGCGCTCTCTTGCTGACAAAAGCTAAGGCCGCTCACGGGGCTGCAAGTATTTTGTTGGCAAAAGTGCCGACAAGGTACCGACAAAGAGCATTTACACACGCTGACATTTAGCAAAAAGGGTGTGTCGCTAAAAGCTGCGTCGTGTAGACAAGCCCTAAGTCATGGTTTCCAGGATACAGTCCTCAATTTGGTAGACATTGCCCGCATTCCTTGCTCCTAGATGTATAACTTTGTACTTGGCTGTATTAAAACACTTTTTGTTTAAATAGGCCCAGCTTCCCAAGCTATCAGATCACACTGTATGACTGCCGTGTCATCATGACTTACCAATTCTGCCAATCTCTGACCTACCAATTTTATTCCACAGTGATGTTATATTTACTTACAGATCATTTGATGAACATGCCGAATAGCATCAGGCCTAGTACCAATCCCTGGGGAAAGAGCAACCCCATTTGATGACGATTCCCCACTGATCACTACTTTTTGAGATCTGCCAGTTAGCCAGTAATCCGTTTAAACTGTGCTTTATTGATATTCTAGAGTGCTAATTTTTTAATCAGAATGTCATGTGGTATTAAGTCAAATGCCTTACAAATGTCTAAGTATATTACATCTGTGCAATTACCTTTATCAGCCAAATTTGTTATCTCCTCGAAGAGTGAAGTCAGGTTTGTTTGACAAGACCTATTTTCCATAAAACCACATTGAATGACATTAGCTACATTCCTATCCTTTAATTCTTCATTAATTTAATCCTGGATCAGCTTCTCCAGCTAACTGGCCTCCTACCCAGGTCATCTATTTTGCACTTTCTGAATACCAGCACATTAGCACTCTTCCAGCCTTATGGAATTTCCCAGTATTAAACTGTGTGTATAATTCAGAACACAACACTCTGTTGGATATGGACAATTTTTTAACTGTTGCTAAGAACAAATTCCCAGCCTTGCTCTTTCTTTGTTCCCAAAACGGGTAGTTATGTAAGTTCAGAACCGCTGGCTCGCCAGCTGAAGCCCCAAATCTGCAACTGTATTTCACAAAGGCTTACCCTCGCATCTGCATTGATCTGATTCCAGGACTGGGACCCAATTATTTAGAGTAATAGTTTTTGGAAAGTTACACGCTTTGGACTCCTGCCATGCACCTTGGGGTTTCCTTTGAATTAGTAAAAAACCCAGCAGGTTAATTTTTTTAAAAAGTCACAATTTTGTTATGAGTCGATTCTTCCAAGGTTCATGATTTAAAATGGCTGCACCTTCCAAAGAGGAGGAGGGGGAAAAACAAACACACACTAAAAGAAAAGAAAACTGGAAATTAATGGCAAGGTTTCCTAACAAATGTGTGATTTAGGTCAAAAGCAGGTGGGTCTAGATGGAGTCAAGCGCACACACAGAAGGCTTACATCATATTTCATACATTTGTCATCTTACCTTAGGCTTTTTCTCTTCAGTATCAGTTCCGTCTTTGTCTTTACTGTCAATACGAGCTGATGAAATGCAAATAAAAGACAGACAGTTATGTTCCTCTTCTTGGGGATGCTAAATAAATACCAAATAGCTTATAATGCCTGCATTATCATAACATGCATTAATGTTCTCTTTTCTTCTCATTTCAGTTAAGTCTATTAAAAAACAGCCCTTATCAAATTACTTCCTCTTTTTAAAGCGTGTTCTTGCTGTGTTACAGATTAGCCTTAATATAGGAGATGATGCGTTAGAGTAACTGTTGGGAGCATCAAAAACATGCTGCAAGTTTTATACCAGACCATCCTTGAAAAGAAGATTGACATACTGTTCCGATGGTGTCTTTCTGAACAGCTCCATTCTCAGGCCTAAGCCTGTCCCTTTGCTCTTAAAAACAAATGCAGATAAGGTTTTAAGCATCACGTCTGAAGACTAAAACTCATGAATGCCTCACACCTATGGAGGATAAGTGCTGAAGACCTTAAGTCACAGAACTGCTGCTTCTTGTTTTTCAAAATCACTTTTCAATATATTACTTCAAAAAGCAATTTTATTGAAATCCATTTGTATTCTTCATCTCTCTCAAGGTATTACTTTCTGTCTTACTGGCAGATATTACTCCTTAGGATTCTGTTTCAGAACCTGTAATATCCCTTGAGGCTTTATCAGCCAAATGAAAGCCATTTAAATTAGATTCATAATGAACACGCAGGGTTTCTTGGGCCATTACACTATTATTTCCCCCCTTAACCTACAAACTACAACAGACATTGCAGTATTGCAAATAAAGAGATTAGACGTATAGAAAGAGTAACGTGTGAACTACACTCTAGGATGCTAACTACTAAACCCACTTTTTTCCATCAGCAGCTAAATTTCTTCTTAATTTAAAAGGGAAAACAGCTCTTAAACCTTCTCTAAACTTTGGGAATTTATTCTGGCTGATAATGAAATGTACAAGGTCATTTATAAACAGCTCTAGCAGTCACCTTGAACCTCCCCCACTATCCACTTCCATAACTTGCCTCATGCCTTTCCCTTTCCTAAAACAGCAAAGGTGCCTTGTGCAATGAAGGCTGTGCTGTGCGTTAGAGATAAGAACTCCAGGTATTTCTGGCTGAAAAGGGAAATACCCAGACCCTTTTCTGTTCCTGCTACTAAATCAGAAGCTGGCGACCTTAAGCATACTGAAAAGGAGTACTTGTGGCACCTTAGAGACTAACCAATTTATTTGAACATAAGATTTCGTGAGCTACAGCTCACTTCATCGGATGCATTCTGTATTTCTGTAGCTCACGAAAGCGTACGCTCAAATAAATTTGTTAGTCTCCCAGGTGCCACAAGTCCTCCTTTTCTTTTTGCGAATACAGACTAACACGGCTGCTACTCTGAAACCTGTCTTTAAGCATATTGTAACCCGAACCCTCTGAAAACGCAGTCAACGTCATTTCAAAGAGAGGAAGGCCGTGTGCTTCCACCCATTAAACTACTGGCACTAGTGATGGCAACCTCTGCTAATGTCATGAGGTGTGAATGAAGCTTTTCTGATTACATATTAAGTTTAACAGCATTAACAGCAGCTGCTGATCCCCACGGTACAGTCGGTAGGGTGGGAGCCTCCATCCTCCATTTCCTGCCTCGTGTGAGGGAGAGACTATGGGCTGAATATTCACGCTGACTGGGCTCGTTGTGCCAAGACAGTGTGTAGGCATCAAAAGTGGCACGGGACCTGTACAGACAAGCAAACCTGTGTGCCAATGGCAAATGATTCCTGCAGAAGAGTGTCAGAACTCTATGGAGGTCTACGGCTGGCGTGGCCCCAAAGAATTCACCTGGTGTTTTCACACCTGTGCACTAAAACATGGATGCTAAGGAGGCTTGTAAATTAGCAAACTGATTTTCATACAGATCCCATTCCGATTGCTTATTAAAACCATTAAGTGAAAAACCCGCATTTCACCATTGGACAGGCAACCTCCCAAGGTGTCCTTAGGATTGCGGGTCTTAGTGAGAGGAGAATATAGACAAAATGCGCCTGGCGTACTAGCAAAGGCATTTGTGCCGGAACAGGATGACTTTAGGCCCCTACTCGGGCCAGTTAAGCTAACACCGTTGTATGAACTTGAACATCTAAAGTTAAAGTTACCTGACCGCAGTGCTATCAGATGAGCAGTTAAAATGACTCAAGGCTTCTCAGCGGACATTCTTAGGTATCTAACAGCCAGGCTTCCCCTCACATAGGTCTCTCTTATAATACATCAAAAATTCAGCCATCTCTTTGGAATTGTCTGGGGTGCACACCGTACTGGGCTTGGAAACTGAGGACAAAGTTTCGCTCACTGTGCTCCTCCTCCCTCGCCTTTAGAAAAGCTGACATGAAAGACTGGCTCTCGGGGAACACACAAAGCAATACGAGTGGGAGACCCTGCACGCTTTATTAGTGACAGCTCTGAAACCATAGCCTGCTCTGTGCTAACGCTACTTCAGTAATGCCCAGGAAAAGTTTCAGTCAAATGCCTCTTCTCTTTTATAAATATTTAGAGTGATGGATGAAATTGAAGAGTCTACATAGCAGCTTTGATAAATCCAAGGACACTGAAATGAAAAGGGAGAAAAGCACAACTGGGAGCATGTCAGCGTCCATGCAAGGGAACATGCAACTGAAGCGTGAGTGTGATGCGAATGGATCAAAGGCCAGGAGTAAACTAAGGGTGAAAAGCAGCATTAGCACTCTGGATTTGTTCAGAGGGAACATCCATGGACAACTGTCAAGCAGCAAGATTCAAGGGGTGCCAGTTCTGGTTTTAGAAGCCTTGCCCCGAGCAAGTCACTGGAGAAACAAGCGTGGGGCAGGAAAATGACACACACACCTTTTAAATGAGGAACCCGACTGACTTTTTTCTCTGACATGCGAGTTGCAGGTTTCTTTTTGGGTGCCTCTTGTGTTTCCATGGCCTGCACCATTCCCCCCGTCTCCTGTTGCAAGGAAACACTTCTATCTGCCACGTCCTTTTTTAACCTATCGGGAAACTTGGTTGCGTCGAGTGGAGAACCTGAGATTTCTCCCTCCCTAATTACATTAGCTTCAACTTCCACTTGGTACATACTTTCAGAGGGCTCCATCTTGGTGACACCATCAGACCCTTTCCCTGACAACCACTGTCGTCTCTCATCTAGGATCTGTCCCACTTTATGAGCTTCGCTTTCAGTAACAGGAGTCTCTCTAGACATTTCTGCCAGATTATCTTTGGGTCTGCCTTCTGCTGGAAAGGCATACACCTCCACAGCTTCAAGCATTGTAGAGTCCTGCTGTCCTAATGAGGAAGGTGAATCCTGCTGAATAGTTTCATCAATGTCACGGTCTTCATCTTTTTCATGCCCAGCGGCCTCTTCTTTCAATTTACCTTTGCTGTATAAAGGAGATGGCCCGTCTTTAATAAGGGAGTTGTCAACTGGCTCATACCCCGCATCCTCAACCTCCGGGGGCCACTTTTCAAACTGAGCAGCAAGTTTCTCACGACAGAACATTTCAGCTCCTGGAGCACTCTGAGAGAATTCGGAAACTGCTGATGCAGCAAATTCTTCCATGCGCACACTGTGACCCGCTTCATCTGCCAACGCTTTACCCACTCCAACGTCCTCTTTTCCACCACGGTCCCAGGGCTCCGTTCTGGAGACAGCCTCCTGGCTCTCTTCAAAGGCTCTGAAGCCTTCATACTTGCCTGGGGGGACTGGTATCGTGGCCTCAGCTCTGGCAGGCATTGTGGCTGCCTGTTCTCCAGTCTGCATTTCACACAGAGGGATGAGAGTCTCCGGAAAAATCTCACCTGCTTGTTTTTCTGGCTGCATCTCACTTGCCACAGGCTCCTGAATTCCAGGTTCCACACTCTCCCATAGCCTTGGGGAGCTCAGCTCCTCTGGGGGGCGAAGAGGGAGGGTAGGATGTCAAGCGTGGCAAAGAGTTAGCACAGGTATTTCAATAGAAAGTCATCCTTGCAACACAAAAGATTTAAAAGACTTTTTATAACCATTCTACACGGATAAAAGCAATCGAGTCCTACACTGCCACTTGCAGTGGAAAATTCAATTCTGCAGTTTCTTTTTTTCTTTAAAGGAATCTTGTCCCTGTAGATAGGCTTAAAATCAGAGCTACTCCACTTTGATTTGATGATACACATTGAATCATCCATCATCTCTGCCTGCTTGCTCCATTGCTGGGAAGAGGTAGAGTACCAAAACAAACACAGGATTTGCCATACCCGATCTATCCAATTATCCTGTCTCCCATACTGAAAGTCTCAGAGGAAGGAGCCTCCCTCCTGCACCCCAGTAATATGCTGATGTGTGATCAGTTATGCTCTGTGTACATGGTGGATGGATTCCATCCCAGCCTCCGTCCACAGAGGTGGTCCAAAGTATGCCATGAAGGCCAACATTTGATGATCGTTCTCTTCGCTGGAATAACTGCACAATTTTATAGGCCACAAAACTATCCAGCCTCTATTTAGTTACAGTGTTGGACAATTAATTAGCTCTTGTGGCAGTGAATGCCACGGGTTGACCACGTGTCAAATGAAGCGTTGCTTTCATTTGTTCTAAATAAAACTGCCAATAATTGTGTTGTGTAACCACAACACAGTGTGGGCCAGAATGAAAGGGGATAGATATACTCCCCAATCTAAGATTACATACAAAACTTAAAACCCCTCCACCTGTCCAAACTAAATAAGGCTAGTTTTAGCGGACACATCTCAGCCACCCAGAATTCTAACCATCTTCACTTCTCTAGACCATTTCTTCTTCTGCTACTTCTTTACCACAAACGTGACAGAGCAGTACAAGTATTCTAATTCTTTTTTATTTCAGTAGCCTGTCTACACCATCACAGCACAGGGTGTAGGGGGAGAGGATGGATCACACAACAGAAACACCTGCCTGCAACTGCAAACCTCTGATTTTGTATGTTCCGCCCACTCTGCAGAGTAATTAGTACCATAACATTGCACACCCGTTCTGGAGCAGCTGACAGTATAACCGTTACAAAACAGAACTCACAGTCACAGATGCAAAGATTTTAAGGCCAGAAGGGAACATTTATGATCATCTACCCCGAGTCTGACCACCTGCATAACACAGGCCAGAGAATTTCACGTATCAAGCCCATATATTCTGGTTGAGGTAGAGCATCTCTTTTAGAAAGACATCTGATCGGGAGGAAAAGACCTTGGAGTGATGAAAAACCCACCATACCCTTAGGTAAATTGTTCCAGTGGTTAATTAAAAGTGTGTGACTTATTTCTATTCTGAATTTGTCTAGCTTCAGCCTTCCAGCCACTAGCTCTTTTCATGACTTTGCCTGCTAAATCAAAAAGCCTAGGTTAGGGAAACTTTTGTACTAAAATCAAAAGCATCCTTTCAATAAAAACCAAATTCTAAAGAGAAATTTTTAAAAATGGGATAAGTAAAAATCACAACCGAATTAGCCTTTTATCAACACAGTTCTAAGAGAACTCAATGCTTAAGTGAAATCATTGCAGAGTCCTCAAATTCATGATCCAAGACAGACCAAAATTGGATACCAATTGGCAGCTGGCCATGGTGAGTGCCTTTGATAACCAAAGGGCATTCCACACATGCTAATATGCTAACCAGCAGCGCTCGTTTACTCAGAGTCGCACTGCAGGTGAACGGAACATACCAAAAGGACAACAAAAGTAGAGACGTGCCCACTACATTCGTTAGCGACATTTCCAAAATGCCTTTGTTGTTCTAACTACAGAGTGCAACACGTGATCAAAGGAGTTTGTAACATTTCAAATGTTACGGTTAAAAAACTGAAGATTTAAAAGGCTGCCCCTCCCACAGAAACTTGAGACTCACTTCACTACTCTTCCCTCTTCATGCTGAAGAGCCAGTTTTCAAAGTCCGCAGCAAAACAAAACCAAGGTCACTAATTATGATTTATACCTGGCCACAGACGTGCAGCACTCACCACAATTATATCTGACCCTATAGGAAAATGTATCATAAAATGGAAGTGCCCCTTTTAAAGCATCATTCCCCATTTTTAGAGAAGTAACAATTTACTGCGCAGAAACCTGGTACTCAGTACGGGGTGGGGGGGAAGTTTAAACATCTGGTGAGAAGAGAGAAGTGGCCAGAGCTGGACAGAATGGGCAAACGCTTCCATCACCTCTCTGCTAATGACCTCAAGCTACACCTACAGAACCCTCTGCTATTCTAAGCCTTGTCCACTTGCACATAAGAACTGCCAATCACAAAGACTTGCATGATGATCCTGTGATACAATTATGGGCAAACTTCTGCTAGGGAGTAGGATAAGAATAACCAAACTCTCATTTACATGGAAGCTGAAGATGTGAACTCCGCCCTGAGTTGAAGAGATACAGGGAAAAAAAACATGTACTTTTTAAACATCACTAACTTTGGAAGTACTTCTCTCAGCCAGACAGTTGTGTGCAATTTTGACAGTAACAGCAGGCAGGCAGCAGGAAGGATGTACACCAAACAGATGAAGAAATTCATTTCATGTACATGCCACCAAGAAAAATATCTTGCAAAATGGAATTTACTCAGCTTGAAAAACCAAGCATCATGTAAATGGCACAAGATGGAGAGTGTGAGCATGAAAACCATCTTCAGCATATTCAGCTTTCTGCACTCGCCGTTTCATTAGACTGGGGAGGAATCTTCAAAAACATTCTGAGCACTAGCCTCGCTCTGGATGCTTTTGAAAATCCCACCCTGAAGTTTTCAGTTATGTCTGAAGTCAGCATAGTCAAAATCACCCTTTCCAGCCTGACTCCTGTGAGCTAGCAGCTCCCCCTATTAAAGGAATAATTTTTCCAACTCGGTTAAGCAGATGCCCAGTTATGCGGTACGTACACACACAGCACAGTAGCTAGTTTTGTTGTGTTCTGTGTAAAGGAGGCTGGAGGAGACTACTCTGAATCGGTCAAAGTACATAATGAGACTAGTTTGAGGATAATGAGCATCTCCCGTTGGCTGACCCATATTGTCCTCTCTGTGTGTATTTTGCAAGTTGATTCCTCCTTCTATATCTTGGAGGATACTCAACCGTCCGCTATTCCAGACAGAGGACAAGGACTCAGGCTGTGACCTTCCAGAGAAGAAGGGCAATGGATGAAAAGTGTGGTGTCCCCCTAAAATGAAAAAGTTGGGGGGATACTTAAAGCATCTTGACCATTCCTGGCTAGAGAGAGGCAGCGGCAGGGAGAACTAGATAGTTGGGTGTATAGCAAAGAAGGGAAGCCTTGCAGAAGAAAAATCCCAAACAACTGGCAACTGCTCTCTCTGTTTTGGGTCCCAATTGGATTTTACTATTTCCCAGCAGCAAATATTCCACTGACCTTGAGCACCATCTCCTGCAGCTTGATCCTCAAGGTTAGGAGTAGCTCCCACACCTGCTTCCTCAGCTGATTCACAGTTAAATAAAGGGGGGGAAAATTACAAAAGTTAAATTTAAATGTCTGCCACGAGAAACAAATTTGCTTCCTTACTGATCCTGTCCATCAGCGTGAATGCATTACAAACAGTACCATAATGTACCTGAAGGCAGCTACCTTTTAACTGCAGCTGAGGGACCGCCCTACTACATCAGAGGTATCTTGGATGACAGAAACCGGTACCAGATACTTCAGAGACAAGTGCAGGAAACTGCTGTGGGCAATTACGGAATGGCCTTACCAAGGTTAGCATGAGAATTTATATCCGTTTTTCAGTCCCAAGGGTGGATGTTATCACCCACAAAAATATCTAATTCTTTATTATTGTCAACGAGCTAACTATAATGAAGCTCAGACTAATTCTAACACTAACCCAACGCTCATCCTAAATCTAAAAGCTGAGAGCCATCGGGTAAATGGGCAGACACTCACTACACCCAGGCAATAGAAAGAAACAGAGAGGTGGTTGGGGACCCTTGGGGGAGGCAGGGTTCAGCATCAGAAATGCTCTGAAGTAAACTGGATGAAATTCAATAAGTACAAACGCAAAGTACTCCACTTAGGAAGGAACAATCAGATGCACATACACAAAATGGGAAATGAATGTCTAGGAAGGAGTACTGCAGAAAGGGCTCTGGGGTCACAGTGGATCACGAGCTAAGTATGAGTCAACAGCGTAACACTGTTGCAAAAAAAGCAAACATTCTGGGATGTATTAGGAAGAATGTTGTAAGCAAGACATGAGAAGTAATTTTTCTACTCTACTCCGCACTGATTAGGCCTCAACTGGAGCATTGCGTCCAGTTCTGAGCGCCACATTTCAGGAAAGATGTGAACAAACTGGAGAAAGTCCAGAGAAGAGCAACAAAAACGATTAAAGTTCTAGAAAACATGACCTATGAGGGAAGATTGAAAAAATTGGGCTTGTTTAGCCTGGAGAAGAAGACAGAGGGGACATGATAACCGTTTTCAAGTACATAAAACGTTGTTACAAGGAGGAGGGAGAAAAATTGATCTCCTTCATCTCTGAGGATAGGACAAGAAGCAATGGGCTTAAATTGCAGTAAGCGCAGTTTAGGTTGGACATTAGGAAAAATTTCCTGTCAGGGTGGTCAAGTACTGGAATAAACTGCCTAGGGAGACTGTGGAATCTCCATCATTGGAGATTTTTAAGAGCAGGTTAGACAAACACCTGTCAGGAATGGTGTGGATAATACTTAGTCCTGCAATGAGTGCAGAGGACTGGACTAGATGACCTCTCAAGGTCCCTTCTAGTCCTGTGATTCTATCATACAGGGCACATCTGTGGCCCCAAAGGACATGGCTGACCAAAAGAATCCAATCTCTCATTCATGGAGTGTATGAGCACCTAGACTGGGATCCATGTGGACAAATACTCAAAAAAATAACATCTTGTCTACCTTTTGCCCGGCTGCTGCATGCTGCGCAGAGGTTTATGATGCCCAGAATGATGCCTAGGTCTGTTTCCTGAAGAGCTACCATTAGCTTAGAACCCAGCAACATCAACGGACAGTTTGAACTATGCTTTCGGATGTGCACTGCCTTGCATTTATCAGTGCTGAATTCCATTTGTCATTCCATGATGCCCAGTCCTAAACTTGACTAGCTCAGTCTTCTTTCAGTCTTGACTGACCTACTTAATTTTGCCCCTTTTAAAATTTTGCCTGCTCACTACTCACCCCTTTCCCCGATGGTTAATATATTACACAATCGGTCCTAATGTACAACCTGGGGGCACATCACCACCCCCGTTAAGCTTCTACAATGTTGAAAACTAACCACTTATTTCTTTTTTTCTGGCCTCTTCACCAATTTCGGACCCATGACAGTACTTTAACCTCATATCCCATGTCAAGCCTGCAGACAGGACCTTTGACAAAGGCATTTCGATAGTCCAAGTAAACCAGGGGTTCTCAAACTGGGGGTTGAGACCCCTCGGGGGTTGCAAGGTTATTACATGGGGGGGTCGCGAGTTGTCAGCCTCCACCCCAAACCCTGCTCTGCATCCAGCATTTATAATGGTGTTAACTATATTAAAAAATGCTTTTAATTTATAAGGGGGGGGGTCGCACTCAGAGGCTTGCTATGTGAAAGGGGTCACCAGTACAAAAGTTTGAGAACCACTGAAGTAAACTATGTCCATCTATTATTTTGCCGACATTCAGAGAATTCTAGTAGACTAGAGTGGCATGCTTTTCTGCTACAGCAGCCATGCTGGGTTGCTTCTCTCCTGTGTTTTTTATAAATTCTATTTCTATTTTTAATCACCTTTCAAACCAGTTTACCTGGTACCAAAGTAAAGCTCACTAGTCTGCAATTCCCAGGATCAAACCTAGTGCCTTCAGGGCCTACTCTCAGGTACAGTCACCGATTAAATGAGAGACTGCATCCTTTTGTTACCAGCTCAGCCACTTCATCCATTAGTTCCCTCAGAACTCATGGGTGTGCCACACAAAAGAGGATGATGCTGTTGAGCCAGGAGAGGAGAAAAGATCCTGCTGCTCTCCAGGATGGGAACAAGAGACAGACCTGACCAGTTCAGATTTTCCAGTAGGAGAAAATAAAGCAGCAAACCTGTGTGTGCTTACTGGAACCTACCCAAGCCTATAAGATGTTTGTACTTTTACTACTAAGCTGTAACTCCAGTGCCCATTCCTGCTCTATAAGCATCCAGAAAGACTGTCCAGCCATCAGGGATGGCAAGGTATTTAACAGAGTTTTTTTACCAGGTAAAACCCTGGTTTTTAGTGCCCTGTGAAAAACTAGTTAGTCTCAGTTTAAAGCATTTTCTATTTTAAAAACTCTTTCATCAATGCACACCACATTACGCGGAGTTTTAGTTACATATTCAAATTGTGATCACATCAGTGGTAGATTGGAGATGAATTTAGGGCTGTAAAAATAAAAAGAAAAACTGCACTGGTCGTAATATCAATATATGTCGTCATAAATACTGAACATCAGAACCTCTATACATTTTGGTTGGCTATTTTCTCAACGGAGTTATACATGTTAGGACTCTTATTTCAGTTTTCAATATTGTATAAACAAACGTCTAAAACATTTGATTATGTGAGAGTGACAATAATGCAGAGTTGTAGGCTTGAAGCATTAAGCAATCAGAACCATGCAGTTGCCACCTACCAGTCCAGGTCCATTTGACCAGGCAGCATTCTGTAGCAGAAGACCAACTTTGAAACAGTGGACAGATTATTCAGTTTGGAATGGCTGTATCCAGTGTTTGAAAAGATTTGTTCTACGCTTGCTGAACTTGCTGGACACCAATGCAATCGTTTTCCTAGTTCCCTGGTTTAAACCGGCATTTACCAGTCCCCTGCCCTAACCTAGTTTTTCCCCGGGAAATTGCCAACCCTGCCAGTCACACTTCGAAACTCCTTCCTCGTTCACCAGAAGGCGTGCAGAGGCCTCACCTGTGGTTCCCTCGGGTATCTCCACGTGCTGCTGAGCTGCAATCCGATCCTCATCTGCTCTCTCCTCCACTAACGGGGCCGTGGCATCTGAAAAACAAAGCAGCTTTCACCCAGCCGGACCGAAACAAAACCCCTTCAGATGTCAGTGCTTTAAAAATAAAAAAGCACTGAAGGATGTATCACAGAAGAAAAACCATCCTCCATGCTCACCAGGTTTCCTTCCTATCGGCTGAGCCGAATGGAAGTTGATACTTGTCATGGGAAACAAAAGGGCAAGCACAGCGAATGCACACACTGTACATCACCTCCTTTGTCACACAAGCTGCATGCCTCTATGTATTACTTACCCATCCAAAAAACAAAACAGTCTGCCTATCAGCACTGTCTTTTTCAAATATGCACAGAGCAGGATGGCGAGAATGCCTGGCTGGCACATTCAGCAATGCTGCCTGCAGAAGGGATGCTCAGAGCTCAGCTGGTGACAACAGCCCACAGTCAGGATGTTTATTATAACATACATGCATCTTTCATTAACCACCTCAGCTGCACGGTGCCCACTAACTCATCCCTGCTGGGACTTTCCTCACAAGGCAAACCTCTGGCAACTCTTTCTCCCCCACCAAATGAGGTTTGCCTCCTTATGACAACACTGTCCTGATGCACAGGACAGCAATATCCAGTCCCGGACCAGCTCGAATTTTACGGGCCAGTCTCTTGAACCACGTAGGCTGGGAATGAGAGTTTTATCACAATGGAGTGCTGGCAGTTCTCCTTTCCAATGGAGTACAGCTCTGGCAGGTCACTAGACATCAGCATTTAAAAGTACAACAGCCCAGTTCAGAATAAAGCTGCTGTTAGTTAAAAGCTTAGAAACTAAAGAAAATTAGTATTTTCCTCTCCTTCCAAGGCTGGTGACAGATGCATGCATGGTAGCCAGGCATTACAAGCAGAGGAACAGAAATATCACCAATTACAAATATTAGTACATCTCTAGAACATTTCTAGATTAGGTTCTCTGTAAAAAATGTGGCAACATCATACACTCAGGAGTCACACTATCCACCCGACTCTGGCATCCTGCCACAGCAGCCCATTAGGCTTTATTTCACATGTATCTAGTTTATTTTACATTTCACCATTGACGGTCATTCTGACAGACACCAAATTGTATTGCCTGGTATGTGTACAAAGGAGCAAACACACCAGTGAACTGCAGCCACTTCTGGGATGGAGGGCACCACATAGGATGATAAGGGGAATATTCTGGCCGAGTACTTTAGTGCAAACTCTTGCCTTCACGAGTATGCATGATGGGATTGCTAATGTCCAGGTTAAACAACAGGGGCGCCATTTAGGGGGGTAGGGGAGGGCTTTAACGCCCCTCCCGCCCCGAGTTTCCTAGGGGAGGTCTACTCACCCTAGCCCCAGACAGAGCTCTTAACTGCAGCAGCCCGGTGTGATATGTGATGAGTTCGGAAGCTGGGAGTAGCACAGCCTTTCGGGCAGGGAGTTTGTTTATAAACAGAGGCAGGATGATTAAGGTAACAAAAGGCTTGTCATTAAAGTAAATTAGGGATCATTAGATGATCCTGAAAGTACTGCCACCTACTTCAGTTAAAAGATCTTCGGAAACAAAGGGTCGGAATAAAAGGTGAGAATGGAGAAAGGTAAAGCGTGGGGTCCCTCAAGGGTCTGTACTGGGGCCAGTGCTGTTCAACATATTCATAAATGATCTGGAACAAGGGGTACACAGTGGGGTGGCAAAATTTACAGATGATACAAAATTACTCAAGATAGTTCAGTCAAAAGAAAAGGATGACTTGTGGCACCTTAGAGACTAACAAATTTATTAGAGCATAAACTTTCGTGAGCTACAGCTCACTTCATCGGTATGCATCCGATGAAGTGAGCTATAGCTCTCGAAAGCTTATGCTCTAATAAATTGGTTAGTCTCTAAGGTGCCACAAGTCCTCCTTTTCTTTTTATGGATACAGACTAACACGGCTGCTACTCTGAAATTTGTCATTAAGTCAAAAGCAGACTGTGAAGAGTTACAAAGGGACCTCACAAAACTGGGTAACACAATGGCAGATGAAGTGAGCTGTAACTCACGAAAGCTTATGCTCAAATAAATTGGTTAGTCTCTAAGGTGCCACAAGTCCTCCTTTTCTTTTTACAATGGCAGAAGAAATTCAATGTCGATAAATGCAAAGTAACGCACTTGGCAAAATATCCTCCCAACTATACGTACAAAATGATGGGATCTATATTAGCTGAACCCATCAAGAAAGATCGTGGAGTCGTTGTGGCTAGTTCTCTGAAAGCATCTGCTCCATGTGCAGTGGCAATTAAAAAAGCTAACAGAATATTGGGAATCATTAGGAAAGGGATAGAAAATAAGAGAAAAATATCATATTGCCTCTATACAAATCCACGGTACGCCAACATATTGAATAGTTTGTGCAGATGTGGTCACCCCATCTCAGAAAAGATATATTGGATTTGGAAAAGGTACAGAGAAGGGGAACAGAAATGATTAGGGGTATGGAACACCTTCTGTATAAGGAGAGATTAAAAAGACAGACTTTTCAGCTTGGAAAAGAGACTAAGGGGGGATATGATAGAGGTCTATAAAATCAGGAATGATGCGTAAAAATTGAATAAGGAAATGTTATTTACTCCTCTCTCATAATACAAGAACTCGAGGTCACCGAATGAAATTAATAGGCAGCAGATTTAAAACAAAAAAAATTATTTCTTCAGTCACCATATGGAACTTTTTGCCAGGGAATGTTGTGAAGGCCAAAACTATAACAGGGTTCCAATAAGAACTAGGTAAGTTCATGGCGGATAGGTCCAGCAATGGCTATTAGCCAGGGTGGGCAGGGATCCAACACCATGTTCTGCATGTCCCTTGCCTCTCTTTGTCAGAAGCTGGGAGTGGGTAACAGGGCAACTTGATGATTCCCTGGTCTGTTCATTCCTTCTGAAGCACCTGGCATTGGCCACTGTCGGAAGACAGGACCCTGGGCTAGATGGACCTTTGGTCTGACCCAGTGTGGCCATTCTGATATTCTTATATAGAACCCAGGTGTATCTGCTCCCCGCTGTAACCCACTAGACCCTGCTCTCCTCCCAGAGCTGGGATAGAACCCAGAAGTCCTGACTGAGTCTCTCTCTCCACAGAGTTAGTAATAAAGTAAGAATATACATTACCATTTTAAACCTAACCAGTGTCCCTTAAGTGACTTGCCACAAAATGTCAGAACATGTTATTAGAGCTGAGTGGGTCTAATATTTATTTAATTTTCTTTCTTTCATAAAGGAATTAGGTACAGGGCTCCTGTCAGCTAATTGTTAACTTATCTGCCAAAAAACTAGAGTTTTCAAGTGCCTACGTAGGCACAGAAATCACGGTTAAAGTTGCTCCCCCCATACCAAAATCTGAAATGGTACCCTCTGCAGTCAAGGTCTAGCAAAAAAATAAGTAGTAATAATCTCTATAAACTGCAGGGAACTTATGTAATGAATAATACTTTGCACTTTTGTATAGCACCTCCCATCCAAGGACCTCAAAGATCTATGCCCACCTTTTAAAGTATATTATCCCATTTTACAGATAGGAAACTAAGGCAGAGGTAGGTTAAGTGATTTGCTAAAGTCACTGGTAGAGTCAGGATTAGAAGCCAGGTCCCATGCTAATAACTCGACCAAGCAGCCTCCCATAAATAGAATTTCAAGTTGAAAGATCTCTGCAGACTTCACCACCACCATTGATACTGCAATCTTTAAATGTCTGTAGGATACTAAAGACTGTGGGCCAGATTTTTAAAGGTATTTTGGCACCAAGCTCCCATTGGGAGTAGTGGAGACACATCTTGCAACCAAAAGTTCTAATATGAACACCCCCGAAATAACCCAGGTTTTGTTAGCCTGAGAGGTGATTTGGACTGAATGCCTAGACACCCAGCTGATGTGTGACAGCTTGGAACACTGCTTGGTTTCTTGTCTGATTCTTGACATTTCTGTGTAAATATCTATTGGAAACGGAGAACACTCATTGGTTTGATGTAAATCTAACTCTTCCTGTCAGGCTACAGGGTTGTTTATCAGGGAAAGGCAACCAGGAGGCTCAGACATTTTTCCTAATGATTTTTTTGGAGTCTGCATGTCTACTTTAGAATCTGTGTTGCCTTGTGAGCGGTTTAATAATGGCTTCTGAAGGCTGGCTAGTGCCCATTAACATTAATGGGGAGTTACAGACACGAGTCGGTGGAGGAAATTACCCTTTCAGGATGGGATACACTCAGCAGTCATCAATAGGCACACTGGTTTGAGAGTGCAATCCTTGAAGGAGGAAATGGAACTGGAATTGATCCTCCAGGGGTGTCTGTGTGGGCAATTCTCCTTCGTGAATACCACACTAACAAAGAGTATTTATCTGGCAGCACAGAGACACAAGACAGCCACGCCTCTTCAGGAACGCCCTTCAAAAAACGGTCTGGTGCATCTCTAAACAATGCTTAGAAACAGCACCAGCCATTATGGTTTAAAAGCAGTATGACAAAGAGCTCCCACCTTCCATAGTTGGAGTGCTCTTAGCATCAGAGGTCTCGGAAATGGGTTCATCTGATCCATCATCAACCGGTATCTGCAGGGGATAGCCTGGAAAAAACATACATTGAGCACTCAGAACAGGTCCTTGGTTATGTCTAGCGGGCTCTTACGTTAACCTCACCCATCCCCATTTCCTTATCTGAAAAGCTGGATGGCTGTAGCTGGCAATTATGATAAAATGTTCACAAAGTGTTAAAGTGCCAGTTACAGATTCAGTGACAGCACCAAAAAAAGCCAAAAGCAAAATCTGCTGAGCAACCAATCCAATGCAGAGCACATCTATAAACAGCAAAGCACAGTAAGAAAAAAAGTATAATCAGTAAATAAATAAAATAAAATAAAATAAATCTTTCCTTGGAGACCACAGATGTCGGATTACATCAATCTGAGTCACTGTAAAGTTCACTTTGATGTTTCTAGTGCAGTATAGGCTCTCTCTCAGAGCAGATTGCTGAATGGATAGCTTATTTTCTTCTGTTATTCATGTTTTTTAAATCAGTGCAAAGAGGGAAAGCACGTGCAAGGAACTCTCCAGTGCTCCACATGGATTATTATGTTGGGCCTTGGTTCCAAGAAGTCAGCTATCAGAATGTTAGAGCAAAAAAAGTACAAGGATGCTCTTTGCAAGGAATTCCAGCAAATAAAATAATGAGAACTGGAGAAATTGATTTATGAAGAATGATTCAAGCTAACACAAGCAAAGTCTCTTGGACTCTTTGGTGCATCAGAGTTTAAACTATGGCACTGACAGAAGGTTGCTGATTTGACTGGATAAGAGGGCCAACCTTGAGGGGCCTGGAAGGGAGAACAGTCCTTGGAACATGCCAAAGGCTCTGTCCATAACAGAGGGAACCCATTTGCCTGATGCAAACTGCACCGGAGGCAGATACAAGACAGAAATATGTTGCTCCACTTTAACGGAGTACTATCAGTCCCTATACTACACAGGTTTCTGAGCTGGATTGTTAAATATGTGGGGAAAGACATCTTGAAAATGTAGGCCTAAAATACAGGGTGAGAGGAGCTCTTTTGTAGAAAACTTCCCCACTTCTCCACATTCCCAGCTTTTCCCTCAGTTGTCCTGGCTCGCTACCCAAGAGAAGGAAGCTGTCTGCTGGCAGAACCTTTGGGGAGCATTGTGCGGCGCTATGTTATCATCATCAATTGAGCTGACTCGTGAATACAGAATGCACATGCATGCTGCTGCATCATTACAACTGCAGTCACTAGGAAAGCAACAAACACTTCCAGGGGAATTAGGGAGAATCTGTGTATTAGAGAGATGACGGGGGGCAGGGAAAAGGAGACACAGGCCAGGCAGTAGGTTGGAGGGGGTAGGACAAGGGAAAGAGATGAGCCCATCTACTTCAAGGATCAGGCAGTAGGGGAGAAGCAGGAGGGTTGGGGTGGGCAAAGCGAAGGAACAGAGACAGCAGATTAGGCTGTGAGAAAAGAAGAAAAACCCACTGGTTGTTATTGGGTATGTGCGTGCTTAGAGGGCAGGGGAAATCCTCTCTGGATCTGATTTTTGGTGAGGTCAGACATCCACTGTATCTGATACGTTCTGTAGTCCATCCTTCCCTCGGTGAATGTTCATAAAAACACACAGGGAGGCACAAGTGGCTAGAGCAGAGAGGCGGAAGCCTGACAGTCGAGGGCTATTCCTAGGTCGAGATGGGAGAGTAGGGATTAGTGGTTAGAGCAGGGGGGCTGGTATTCAGGATTGAGGATTCTCCTCCTACCATGACTCACTGTGTGACCTCCGAGGTGTGTGCCTGCCATTTGTCCTCCCTGTATGTCAGTCTCCCCACATATGAGAGAGAATACTCATTGCACAGTAGGGGGAGAGGATTCATCACCTAATGTCTGTAAAGCCCTCCGAGATACACTGATAAATGACGCCATACACATGCATGCTACTAACATCAGAAATACGTGCCAATTTCCAACACATGAACAGAGGCCCCTGGGAACAGCACCCTACAACATCCAGACCTGCCACTAGCACTTGCTTAGGTGACGTCCCAGAACCCTGGACTTCAACGCAAGCCAAGTGCTTTATTTGTAAAATACGCCTCTCAGCTTTGCAAAGTTTTCCTCTTAACATCCTCCTCTCCGGAGAGATGAAGTAGAGCATTCAGGGAATGCCCTGCTCACTACGCAATGGGGAAATTGCTCTTCCAGTCTTCACAAGACGACAACAAGAGTTACTAGTTTAAATGGCTCTGATAAAAGCTCTATCTGATCCCTTGCACACACATGGGGATTATGCCCTTTAGCCCAATGAAAGCCACTGTAAAATGGTTTTCTCGCCACAGCAGCTCAAATCAAAAGGGCAGAAAGTCATAAGTTCCACACTCTAAATGAGGCGCCAGCTTCAGCCTAGAGACTGGAGGGGCAGGAGAGTGCAGTTTTGTCAATGAGGCGCATTAAAATATCCAAAACTTCTACCAGGGCCAATCTTGCCCCGAAAGGGGACCCCAGTCACTCGCTCTCACACACACACACACACACACACACACACACACACACACACACACACACACACACACACACACACACACACACACACACACACACACACACACACACACACACACACGAGAAACAGAGGCTCGGTGTGACCAGGCCTTCCCTTCCCACCCCAACCTCCACCTTCTCACATGTTTACATGCCAGCAGAAGGCCCCTCCCTCTTCCCCTCTGGTAAGCAGAGTAGTTTCTTTGGAGAGTGGAGGGAAGAGAAGCAGAGACAGAACAAGTCTAAAACCTTCCTCCCCTTCTATAAGGGCAAAAGTGGGGCCTGGCATCTCAGGCACCCCCTTTACTAGGCCCCACTGACCATTCAATTATAATGGCAACGATCACCACCAAGCTGCGGTTGGTGTGGGGTCTCTTGAAGGTAAAGGTGGGGCCCACTTGATGATGGGCCATGGGTTGAGGACATCATCTGGGAAGGAAAGCCAGTGAACTCATTTCACACCTGCAGAATGGGTCAGAGTTCACTTTCAGGGGCAAGGAGGTTCTTGTTTTTAAACTTAAACCAGCTCGTCCACCTCTATCTGCAACAGACCAACCCAAATGCTCAGAGCACGCCCTCGGCATTCCTGCCAGCTCACTTAGAATGATCAACGCTCCATTCCTCATTGTCCCCCACCGCCCCAAATGCCACTGTCCCAATATCTAAGTTATTATCCAGAGATTCTTGAACCTTTCCAGCAACCAACGGATGAAAAGATGGCTGCCATAATGCATAAACGGGGTAGATGCGAGTTTGAGAGATTTGCCCTAGTAACTTTTTAATTTTCTGAATCCTGTAAAGGGGGAAAGGGTTTATAACCATGTTCAGAGGCGGTAAAAGGAAGCCAGTGTCACAAGAGGAGGTAGCTCATCTACACATCCATGGACATGAGTCTTAAGTATGAACAAAAAGAACTAGTACACTAGGGAGGATCTGAGGTGATACATGGAGGGATGGGAAATCTCAGTCCTGTATCTCAGTCTATTAAAGAAACCATTAATCTACCTTTAAAAAAACAAAATCAATCACCCCGGTCCCTTCTATAGCGGATGTGGGAAAAGCCTGTTTCACCTCCTTTTAATTCCTCAGCAGCTTTTACCTTTTTCTATGAGCAGCTAGATTCTACAGCCTTTTACAGATTTCACACGCTCTGCAGACTCAAGTGTTTTTTCTTCTATTGAAACTTACCTCTGAACGGGAAACAGAACTCAAGGCAGATGGGGATGATGATGATCAAGTCTGGCCTCTGGCGTAACAGGTGATAGGATCTCACGCAGTGATTCCATCACCAAGCCCAAACCCCAAACTTCGGTTTTAGCTATAAAGTATCTGAATGTATCTTATGTTTATCTCCCAGAAGACAAAGAAGCTCATTTACTGCACGATGATGTCTCGGCACCTAAGTAATTCACAAACCAGTCCCCTTTTCCTAGGCTTTGGACTAACCTTTCATTGAACCATATACGTTCCCAGGCGTAAACACTATGGGCAACCTCACCCCAGTCTCCTTGTACTGAGCTCTCCCACTTGTGTCATCCTCATTCTCCTGGAGAGAAAATAGCTACCTGTGGGGGAAGGTCCTCCCCTTCTCCCATGACTACCCCCATCTGGTAAGGCTCACCTGACGGGATCTGCTTAGCTTGGCTCATCGAATGGTCTTCCATCATATTGAAATCCTGACGTGGCTCAGCCATCCTGTTGCAAAAGTTATCTAAAGGGGAAAAAATTTAACATTATTATACAAAACCTCATGCAATGCACCTTCCCCTGCACTCAAATTACTGTACTATCTCCTATTGCTCTGTGGTGCTCATCAGTCTAATTCCAGGAACACAATCTTTTCTTTTTTGGGGAGGGAAGGAAAATCAGATGGCCATTATTAACTAGCTGCCTTTTAAGCTACGGCAACAAGCTATTTAATTCTTTCAAGGGAGACTTGAAAAGCACACTATTATGATCATAGACAGGTTACAGCTCAAGGTATGTGCTGAAGAAAGTGGTCCCCCTGACTGATTGATATAAATTATGTCTGATAAAGATTTGACTACTAGACCCTCCTTCCAATGCAGATCCCTATCGAGCTCTTCTAAACCTACTATCAGAAGCAAATTTTGTCCATAGCCTTTACATTTACCAGAACAGCAAGAAAAAAAGCAAAAAGCATTAAGATGGTGCCTAGATTCTGAAATGGCCGACATCAACTGGGGAATGCTCTTTAAAAAAAACCCCACAGTTGTATCAAGTTATAGGCACAGAGATCAAAGCAACTGCAATCTCAATGGAGAACAATAACTGCATTCGTGGAAAGCAGCTGAAAAGGAAAAGATTTTGTGAAAACACTCAATAGACAAGTATATGTTTTTTGTGACCAATGTTTAGAGCTAATCATTTTTGCACAAGATGTAGGAGACAAAATACCAAGCCTGTGTCATCAATTTCATGCAGAGGACACAAGCAACTTCATACCCAATGCACCACCGAAGTTACAAAAGCAATTTAATAACTTCCAAGGGAAAGGACCGATCATGGCGCATTATCTGGTCTATCAGTTTGCACAAGTCTATGTCTGGGACACTGGGACTCTGTGGTGTAACACAGACTAATTCTGCAGCAAACTGCTTGATGGATTGGAAGTCTGTGGCAGAACTGAGCTCAAATGACTTAGCCGCAAGATCATTCTGGCTCTTCCTCCAGGCTCCGGCCTCTGACATTACACACCTTCTAATTTCTACAGTGAATGAGACAAGAGGACTACAGACCACCGCCTCATTCAATACACAACCCGGATTCATTCACTGAGCACAGTTCACCCCGTACGCCGAAGGAGGCAGGGATTCTGTGGAAAAAACAGTATGTATGTATATAAAGACTGTATCATAATGCATACACAGAAGGGGGCCACATCAAAGTTTTACAGGCATGCTTGATTCTGGCATTTCCTAACTTTTGAGTGCTTGAATTTGCAGCCTTAATGTTATTTCCTAGGGTTTTGTTTGTTTTTTAAAGAAAGGAAAACACATTCTACTATGTGTAACTGAGGAAACAGCGACCTTTGCAGACAGTTCGGAGAGACAGTTCACAAATGCTTGCTCCTTAGATCTACAAAAAGAACAGGAGGTCTTGTGGCATCTTAGAGACTAACAAATTTATTTGAGCATAAGCTTTCGTGAGCTACAGCTCACTTCATCGGATGCATTCAGTGGAAAATACAGTGGGGAGATTTATATACACAGAGAACATGAAACAATGGGTGTTACCATACACACTGTAATGAGAATGGTCAGGTAAGGTAAGCTATTACCAGCAGGACAGCGGGGGTATACACTGTCCCCAAATGTGAAATAGTTATGGGTGACAACAAAGTCACAAAGTTCAGCCACTCGGAAACAACTCTGACATCATAATCAAAAAGGCTGACAAAGGAGGTGCTGTCGTCATCATGGATAGGTCAGAATATGAACAAGAGGCTGCTAGGCAGCTCTCCAACACCACTTTCTACAAGCCATTACCCTCTGATCCCACTGAGGGTTACCAAAAGAAACTACAGCATTTGCTCAAGAAACTCCCTGAAAAAAGCACAAGAACAAATCCGCACAGACACACCCCTGGAACCCTGACCTGGGGTATTCTATCTGCTACCCAAGATCCATAAACCTGGAAATCCTGGACGCCCCATCATCTCAGGCATTGGCACCCTGATAGCAGGATTGTCTGGCTATGTAGACTCCCTCCTCAGGCCCTAGGCTACTAGCACTCCCAGCTATCTTCAAGACACCACTGACTTCCTGAGGAAACGACAATCCATCGGTGATATTCCTGAAAACACCATCCTAGCCACTATGGATGTAGAAGAACTCTACACCAACATTCCACATAAAGATGGACTACAAGCCGTCAGGAACAGTATCCCCAATAATGCCACAGCTAACCTGGAGTTGTTTCTGAGTGGCTGAACTTTGACTTTGTCCTCACCCATAACTATTTCACATTTGGGGACAATGTATACCTTCAAATCAGCAGCACTGCTATGGGTATCCCCATGGCCCCACAGTATGCCAACATTTTTATGGCTGACTTAGAACAACTCTTCCTCAGTGCTCATCCCCTGATATCCCTACTCGCACTACACTGATGACATCTTCATCATCTGGAAAAGAAGCTCTTGAGGAATTCCACCATGATTTCAACAATTTCCATCCCACCATCAACCTCAGCCTGGTCCAGTCCACACAAGAGATCCACTTCCTGGACACTACAGTGCTAATAAGCGATAGTCACATAACCACCACCCTATACCGGAAACCTACCGACCGCTATGCCTACCCACATGCCTCCAGCTTTCATCCAGACCACACCACACGATCCATTGTCTGCAGCCAAGCTCTACGATACAACCGCATTTGCTCCAACCCCTCAGACAGAGACAAACACCTACAAGATTTCTGTCAAGCATTCTTACAACTATAATACCCACCTGCTGAAGTGAAGAAACAGAATGACAGAGCCAGAAGAGTACCCAGAAGTTATCTACTACAGGACAGGCCCAACAAAGAAAATAACAGAAGGCCACTAGCCATCACCTTCAGCCCCCAACTAAAACCTCTCCAATGCATCATCAAGGATCTGCAACCTATCCTGAAGGACGACCCATCACTCTCACAGATCTTGGGAGACAGGCCAGTCCTTGCTTACAGACAGCCCCCCAACCTGAAGCAAACACTCACCAGCAACTACACACCACACAACAGAACCACTAACCCAGGAACCTATCCTTGCAACAAAGCCCACAAAGATATGCCAACTGTGTCCACATATCTATTCAGGGGACACCATCATAGGGCCTAATCACATCAGCCACACTATCAGAGGCTCGTTCACCTGCACATCTACCAATGTGATATATGCCATCATGTGCCAGCAATGCCCCTCTGCCATGTACATTGGCCAAACTGGACAGTCTCTACGTAAAAGAATAAATGGACACAAATTAGACGACAAGAATTATAACATTCAAAAACCAGTCGAAGAACACTTCAACCTCTTTGGTCACTCGATTACAGACCTAAAAGCGGCAATTCTTCAACAAAAAAACTTCAAAAACAGACTCCAGCGAGAGACTGCTGAATTGGAATTAATTTGCAAACTGGATACAATTAACTTAGGCTTGAATAAAGACTGGGAGTGGATGGGTCATTACACAAAGTAAAACTATTTCCCCATGTTTATTCCCCCCCTCCCTCCCGCTGTTCCTCAGACGTTCTGGTCAACTGCTGGAAATGGCCCACCTTGATTATCACTACAAAAGCCCCGCCCCCGCCGGTAATAGCTCACCTTACCTGATCACTCTTATCACAGTGTATGGTAACACCCATTGTTTCATGTTCTCTGTGTATATAAATCTCCCCACTGTATTTTCCACTGAATGCATCCGATGAAGTGAGCTGTAGCTCACAAAAGCTTATGCTCAAATAAATTTGTTAGTCTCTAAGGTGCCACAAGTCCTCCTTTTCTTTTTGCAGATACAGACTAACACGGCTGCTATTCTGAAACCTGTCCTTAGATCTAGAGCATTATAGAATGCAGAGTTGTTCTTTTTCATTTGATTTTCACACATTTTGCATAGTTAACAAAAAGCTTCCTCGACCCTCCTGTATTTTGCTGTTTGACGTAATTTGAAGAATTCTGGCCTATGACACAAATTAAAAAATAAAATAACCTCTCTACAAGTCCTGAACTCTTCTCAGAGCTGGATGACCTGAATCGGTGCTGAAGCGTCTGCCAACAATCAAAAAAGAAAGGGGTGCTTTACCTGGCTTACTACCAAGTTATTTCTGCGCCGGTGATCTGAACAGTACATTTGCCAATTAAGCTAATTTGTGTCCCTAAATGACCCAGAAAAGGGCAGACTCAGTAGAGCAAATCCAGGTGTGAAAGAATTAAAATGATTTTAACACACAAAAGGAGAGAGCAGAAAAGCATTTTCCACCCAGACACAACATTGTTGCAAGGACCACTGTCTTCACGAATGTGTGCTGCATAGGATAAATGGCCTGCCATTCTGTGAGTAATCAGCTGGAACAACGTACAAGTGATTTAAAAAAAAAAAAAAGATTTAAGGTGGTAACAAAGCACTTGTATGAATGTAGGTTACACTGGAATCTTTCTGCTCTGCGTTTGCTGAGCACCTAAGCGCCATGAAGCCCCAGTCTATGGCTCCTAAATGCTCCCACAATACAAATAAATATTAACAACAAACATTCCTAGTTGTGTAGCTGTTTTGTAGCTAGGAATGGTCTAGTGGTCTATGCATAGGAATGGGAAGCAGGAATTCCCAAGTATTTGTTGTGGGCCTTCCTGTGAGAAGAAAGGAAATCTTCAGGCAAAGTAAAATCTTCTTTTTCTTCTCAAGAAAAGTCCAGATTCCTTACAGTCCCAGAGAGCTCCCTCTCCAAAGTACGTAGGGGTAAGGAAGCAGGAGGGAAACTAAGTGTACCTCCTCAAGAAGCAGTTTGTGAGATACTACAGCCAAGAATAAGGTGCAAAGGAAAACAAGTATCCCGTTTAATTTATGGTATACGGGTGCTGACAAAATTTTCCAGTTCTGCTAAGCAGAGACCATGAGTCTGCTAACAACTCTCCACTAAAAGTGATGTTGATGTCATGATAGCTCAGAGGTGGACAAACTACGGCCCGCGGGACCCTCCTGCCCAGCCCCTGAGCTCCTGGCCCGGGAGGCTGGTCCCCAGCCCCTCCCCCGCAGCCTCAGCTCACTGCGCTGCCAGCACAATGCTCCGGGCGTGGGGCAGTGAGCTCCTGGGGCAGCTGCAGAGCCTGGCCGGATCCGGTGCTCCGTGCCGCACGGCGCGTGGCTGGCTCCAGCCAGGCGGCAGGGCTGCCTGACCTTGTACGAAGTCTGTATAAAGTGCAAGCTGGTCTCCATACTGGAAGAGAAGGTTCAAGGTCTGGAGAAACAAGTATTGACCCTGCGTTGCAAAAGAGAAACTGAAGATTTCCTGGACAGACGTCAGGATATGCTTCTACGGACACAATGTTCTGAAGATTCAGAGCAGGTTGTGCAGCGGGGACAGGAGGACGGTGAAGAAATTTGGCAGCATGTGACCTCCAGAAGAAGAAAGGGGAGCATCCATGTACCAGCAGCGCAGATACAGGTGAGCAACCGCTTTCATGTTCTCTCCACAGGTACTAACGCGGAGAGCGGACCAGATGATACACCTGAGGAAAGGGAACAGAAGGAGACTCTGCCGATTGGAAGGCATGAGATGCACTGTCCTAGGGTTGGGGGTTCCACAACCACCGATCCCAAGAGAAGGAGGCGGGTGGTGGTTGTCGGGTACTCTCTCCTCAGGGGGAATGAGTCATCTATCTGCCGCCCTGACCGGGAAAACCGAGAAGTCTGCTGCTTGCCAGGAGCTAGGATTCACAGTGTGACGGAGAGACTGCCAAGACTCATCAAGCCCTTGAATCGCTACCCCTTCCTGCTTCTCCACGTGGGCACCAATGATACTGCCAAGAATGACCTTGGGCGGATCACTGTGGACTACATGGCTCTGGGAAGAAGGATAAAGGAGTTTGAGGCGCAAGTGGTGTTCTCATCCATCCTCCCCGTGGAAGGAAAAGGCCGGGGTTGGGACCGTCGAATCGTGGAAGTCAACGAATGGCTACGCAGGTAGTGTCGGAGAGAAGGCTTTGGAGTCTTTGACCATGGGATGGTGTTCCAAGAAGAAGGAGTGCTAGGCAGAGATGGGCTCCACCTAACAAAGAGAGGGAAGAGCATCTTCGCAAACAGGCTGGCTAACCTAGTGAGGAGGGCTTTAAACTAGGTTCACTGGGGGAAGGAGACCAAAGCCCTGAGGTAAGTGGGGAAGTGGGATACTGGGAGGAAGCACGAGCAGGAGAGTGCGAAAGGGGAGGGCTCCTGCCTCATACTAAGAAAGCAGGACAAACAGCAAGTTATCTCAAGTGCCTATACACAAATGCAAGAAGTCTGGGAAACAAGCAGGGAGAACTGGAAGTCCTGGCACAGTCAAGGAATTATGATGTGACTGGAATAACAGAGACTTGGTGGGATAACTCACATGACTGGAGTACTGTCATGGATGGATATAAACTGTTCAGGAAGGACAGGCAGGGCAGAAAAGGTGGGGGAGTTGCATTGTATGTAAGAGAGCAGTATGACTGCTCAGAGCTCTGGTTTGAAACTGCAGAAAAACCTGAGTGTGTCTGGATTAAGTTTAGAAGTGTGAGCAACAAGGGTGATGCCGTGGTGGGAGTCTGCTATAGACCAGGGGGCTGAAGTGGGCAAGGCTTTCTTCTGGGGGGAGGGATAGCTCAGTGGTTTGAGCATTGGCCTGCTAAACCCAGGGTTGTGAGTTCAATGCTTGAGGGGGTCATTTAGGGATCTGGGGCAAAAATTAGGAATTGGTCCTGCTTTGAGCAGGGGGTTGGACTAGATGACCTCCAGAGGTCCCTTCCAACCCTGATATTCTATGATTCTAACTAACGGAAGTTACTAGGTCGCAGGCACTGGTTCTTATGGGAGACTTCAATCAGCCTGATATCTGGTGGGAGAGCAATACAGCGGTGCACAGACAATCCAGGAAGTTTTGGGGAAGTGTAAGGGACAATTTCCTGGTGCAAGTGCTGAAGGAACCAACTCGAGGCAGAGTTCTTCTTGAACTGCTGCTCACAAACCGGGAAGAATTAGTAGGGGAAGCAAAAGTGGATGGGAACCTGGGAGGCAGTGACCAGGAGATGGTCGAGTTCAGGATCCTGACACTGGGAAGAAAGGAGAGCAGCAGAATACGGTCCCTGGACTTCAGAAAAGCAGACTTTGACAACCTCAAGGAACTGATGGGCAGGATCCCCTGGGAGAATAACATGTAGGGGAAAGGAGTCCAGGAGAGCTGGCTGCATTGTAAAGAATCCTTATTGAGGTTATAGGGACAAACCATCCCGATGTGTAGAAAGAATAGCAAATATGGCAGGCAACCAGCTTGGCTCAACAGTGAAATCCTTGCTGATCTTAAACACAAAAAAGAAGCTTACAAGAAGTGGAAGATTGGACAAATGACCAGGGAAGAGTATAAAAATATTACTCAGGTATGCAGGAGTGAAATCAGGAAGGCCAAATCACACCTGGAGTGGCAGCTAGCAAGAGATGTTAAGAGTAACAAGAAGGGTTTCTTCAGGTACGTCAGCAACAAGAAGAAAGTCAAGGAAAGTGTGGGCCCCTTCCTGAATGAGGGAGGCAACCTAGTGACAGAGGATGTGAAAAAAGCTAATGTACTCAATGCTTTTTTTGCCTCTGTCTTCACGAACAAGGTCAGCTCCCAGACTGTCGCACTGGGCAGCACAGCATGGGGAGGAGGTGACCAGCCCTCTGTGGAGAAAGAAGTGGTTCAGGACTATTTAGAAAAGCTGGACGTGCACAAGTCCATGGGGCCAGATGCGCTGCATCCGAGAGTGCTAAAGGAGTTGGCGGATGTGATTGCAGAGCCATTGGCCATTACCTTTGAAAACTCATGGCGATCCGGGGAAGTCCCGGACGACTGGAAAAAGGCTAATGTAGTGCCCATCTTTTAAAAAGGGAAGGAGGAGGATGATCCTGGGAACTATAGGCCAGTCAGCCTCACCTCAGTCCCCGGAAAAATCATGGAGCAGGTCCTCAAGGAATCAATTCTGAAGCACTTGGAGGAGAGGAAAGTGATCAGGAACAGTCAGCATGGATTCACCAAGGGCAAGTCATGCCTGACTAATCCAATTGCCTTCTATGACAAGATAACTGGCTCTGTGGATGAGGGAAAAGCAGTGGACGTGTTATTCCTTGACTTTAGCAAAGCTTTTGACACTGTCTCCCACAGTATTCTTGTCAGCAAGTTAAAGAAGTATGGGCTGGATGAATGGACTACAAGGTGCATAGAAAGTTGGCTAGATTGTCGGGCTCAACGGGTAGTGATCAATGGCTCCATGTCTAGTTGGCAGCCAGTATCAAGTGGAGTGCCCCAAGGGTCGGGCCTTGGGCTGGTTTTGTTCAATATCTTCATAAATGATCTGGAGGATGGTGTGGATTGCACCCTCAGCAAGTTTGCAGATGACACTAAACTGGGAGGAGAGGTAGATACGCTGGAGGGTAGGGATAGGATACAGAGGGACCTAGACAAATTAGAGGACTGGGCCAAAAGAAATCTGAGGAGGTTCAACAAGGACAAGTACAGAGGTCCTGCACTTAGAACGGAAGAATCCCATGCACCACTGCAGATTAGGGACCGAATGGCTAGGCAGCAGTTCTGCGGAAAAGGACCTAGGAGTTACAGTGGACGAGAAGCTGGATATGAGTCAACAATGTGCCCTTGTTGCCAAGAAGGCCAATGGCATTTTGGGAAGCATAAGTGAGGGCACTGCCAGCAGATCGAGGGACGTGATTGTTCCCCTCTATTCGACACTGGTGAGGCCTCATCTGGAGTACTGTGTCCAGTTTTGGGCCCCACACTACAAGAAGGATGTGGAAAAATTGGAAAGAGTCCAGCAGAGGGCAACAAAAATGATTAGGGGACTGGAACACATGACTTATGAGGAGAGGCTGAGGGAACTGGGATTGTTTAGTCTGAGGAAGAGAAGAATGAGGGGCGATTTGATAGCTACTTTCAACTACCTGAAAGGGGGTTCCAAAGAGGATGGATCTAGACTGTTCTCCGTGGTACCAGATGACAGAACAAGGAGTAATGGTCTCAAGTTGCAGTGGGGGAGGTTTAGGCTGGATATTAGGAAAAACTTTTTCACTAGGAGGGTGGTGAAACACTGGAATGCGTTACTTAGGGAGGTGGGGGAATCTCCTTCCCTAGAAGTTTTTAAGGTCAGGCTTGACAAAGCCCTGGCTGGGATGATTTAGTTGGGAATTGGTCCTGCTTTGAGCAGGGGGTTGGACTAGATGACCTCCTGAGGTACCTTCCAACCCTGATATTCTATGATTCTCTGACCGGTGCTCTGTGCCACACAGCACGTGGCTGGCTCCGGTGCTCCAGACAGTGTGGTAAGGGGGCAGGGAGCGGGGGGGTTGGATAGAGGACAGGGGAGTTCGGGGGTGGGGGGGTGTCAGGGGTGTGGATAGGGGTCGGGGCTGTCAGAGGGCAGGGAACGGGGCGGAGGGGGGCAGTCAGGGAGAAGGGGTGGTTGGATGGGGCAGGAGTCCTGGGGGGAAGTCAGGAAGGAGGGGGGATTGGATGGGGTGGGGGAGGGGGCCGGTGGATGGGGCAGGGGTCCTGGGGGGAAGTCAGGAAGGAGCGGGGGTTGAATGGGGTGGGGGGGGGCGGTGGATGGGGCAGGGGTCATCAGGAACAGGGGGTGCCATCAGGGGGCAAGAAGCAGGGGGCGGGGGCTGGGCCATGCTATGGCTAACTGTCCCTCCATACAATTTCCAAAACCTGATGCGGCCCTCAGGCCAAAAAGTTTGCCCGCCCCTGTGATAGCTGCTCTAATTACAGCCAAGGGTAGTGATTAATAACCAGCTACTATTATAATGCCAGGTTTACCACAACTGGATGGGCGGGAGCTGAAACCAGCAATGCTGCTCAGGTTACCGCAGTAAGGAAGTGAGCTCACATGGTTTTGTTAGCTGGCAATAAATTAACTGGATCTTCAGAACTGAGTGAGGGATCTCAACTCTCCCAACTTTTCTTTCCTCCTAGGAAGATGTCTATGCAATTTAATTTCTGCTTTAAACAACTACAAAATCATCTTACTGAACTGCATGGAAAACCTTCAAGAGCTTGCCCTGAAAAAACTCACAAAGTGATAAGCCACAAGAATTGGTGTTTGAAGCGGACAGAAACGTCAGAATTCATTCTCTGTCCTTGATTTTAAAAGCATTAATGGAGTTTTGCCCACCTAAAACAAACAAAAGCAGTTCTAATTATCTGGCCATATGGCCAGCCTCTTTCTGGAGCTCCGGGAATCATATTGATTAGATCCTGCCCACAGTGGGCTGCATTTTGATGCTTTTTATAAGACTGGCAAGCATGTAAGCGATAAAATGTAACTACTAAGCTGCCATGCAGTTCACAAAACCTGGAGTTTGCCATAGGTGAAAATGAGGTTTGCAATTCAATACTTCAATTGGGTATTTTTTTTTTTTTAAATTGTGCCAATTTTCTGGTGTGGACGATGCCAGATGGAAGCTTCTGTCCAAACAGGCCCAACAAAGATATGGTAGGCACCTTCCTACATGCTGTCCTGCTATTGTGCCCCCTGGAAGGAGGACCTCTACAGGTGAGGACAGAGCTCTGCCTGACTTCCAGGCCTTGGTCTCTATGTCAACTAGAGGATCAATTGATAGCAACCATGACAGACATTTCTGATGAGGAAACATGTCTACAAGCATTTGACCTGAGACCCATCAATTCACTTCACTGAACAGCCACAGGTGTTATCACCTTTCCGTCATTTCGTAACTGTTGACCCAGAAGTGAAAAGCTCATGAATTAGCTGTACTGTATCTAAACACTAACTGTATGTTTCTTTTTAATTCTCCTTTTGTTCTCCCTAGCTAACCTTAGTGACATTTCCCCCAGACTGTTCCTCTTCCCCAAACGCTGAGTGAGGTCTTCACGGCATCCAGGCAAGAGTATCTCTTAAGGTTTGCCTTTATGGGAACACTCAGCAAAATTAATCCAAATTAACTAATGGTGTTAATTCAAAGGGGATCAATTAAACTGCATTAAACCCCATGTGAACACTCATTCCAAATTAGTGGCCTCAGCTCAGCCTTCCAAAGGGAATTAAGTTAAACTGAATTAATGTCATTTTAATTCTGAATGACCATGTCTTCACAGGGATACACAAAGCTAATCTGCTTTGAATTCACACCTTTTGGTCTGGTGTGCACTTTAAATTTATGCCAGCTCAGCTATGCTGGCAGAAGGCTGCTTGAGTTCATGGAGTTAAATTTGTTCAGGGAGTTTATGTTCCCACACCAGCAGAAAAATTCCTTCTGTCAGCATACGGCATGTCTACACCAACATAGGCTCTGTAGTGTAGATGTAGCCTTAGTTTGTTTGGATTAATTTTCCTGAGTGTCCCTGTATAAACAAGCCTTTGGCAATTCCAGATTAGGGTGCCTATAGGATGGTAAAGCTTCATGGCTGGGGTCAGACAGACAGGAGTGAGGGCTAGTATACTTTTTCCTGTGGAAAGCATTGCTATGAGTGAAGATCCTCCACCCATAATACAGCATTTAATACCAAAGATACAAAGGCAAAACAGCAATTGCAAGCTAGGAATCAGTATCAGCAGAGAAAGTCTATAGATGTCATCCATGGGTGGCCAACAGAGCACTTGCTCTGCAGAGAGATGACTGGTCACGTAGTGCTGGCTCCTCCACCTGGCTTCCAGCAGCTTCTACAGGTGTCCAGGCTCCCCATTACTTAAAAGAGCCTGGGAGTCTATCAAAGACGCTAGAAAGAAAGAGAAGCATCCAGCCTAACTGCCTGCTAGGTAAGGAGGAAAGGGATGTATGCAGTCCCAAATGGGAGAGGAAGTGTTCATAAGCAGTCCCCTCAAATGACAAGGTTCACAGCATGGAACAGCTTGAGAACTTCTGAGTTCGGGGGGTTGGAAAGAGTGTTACATCAAAATTTAAAGACAAATCGATTTTCCTTTGTTGTCCACTTCAGGGAGAAGAGAAGAGATACTTTTCAGAGTAGCAGCCGTGTTAGTCTGTATTCGCAAAAAGAAAAGGAGTACTTGTGGCACCTTAGAGACTAACAAATTTATTTGAGCATACAGCTCACTTCATTGGATGCTGCCTTTTTGGTTGTGGAGAAAGCAGAGTTACTTTTATTATTAGGAGTTTTATCTTAAAGCTCCAGCTGCTGGGATCATGTGATTACTTGTGAATCTTAGGGTTTTATTAAAAAAAAGCCTCTACACCTAATGGATGCAGAGAAAAACTTAATTTGAACTCCCTGGCTCCAACACCAGACGGCAAGAAAAAGAGCCCCAAATCATTTTTTAAAACCTTGTAATTTTAGGGGATCTGGCTCATGATTTTTTAAATTCTGGGGGAGTGACAATACTGAGAGTAGAACTGGCCTCCCACCTAGTGAGAAGGGAGGAGCATCTCCCACATAGTCAAGCAGGGAGAAGAATACTGGGCATGGTCATGAGGACTGGAGGAAAAGTGTGACCTTCCCTCTGTTTCCAACATCCAGATGGTAGGGAGTGAAAGGACAGCCTAGTCCCATTGTCCACAGGCCAACAAAAAGTGGGGGGCAGGGGAGAAAGTGCTCCAGAGCAAATGTGGCTGTTATGTTTAGTGGGTTTAGCCCTGTTCCCACTGGACAGGTGTTCTGGTCACAAAAGCCAGCCTGCCCTGCAGAGAACTGTTCAGTGGAAACAAAGCACAGGGAAACCTGCACTTCCACAAGGCCCTAGGATACTGCACCTGTTCTATGCATAACAGGGGAAATCAATCCCCATGACTTTCAATCTGGAACTTCATCAGCACTGTGATCTAACAGAGAAAAATAAATCCACATGGCCACCACACGGAACAACAGAGAAACACGGCAATTCGGTGAACAAACAGGGAAGAGCCCCTACTATGGATGATTTTTAAGTGCTGAAGTTCTCCCAGCAAAATTTAAAATATGAAGGTCAGACTAGTACAATTATATACATGAGGATGGAAAGCAATAACCTGCAGTATAGGTATATTTTACACACCTCTGCTGGATTATTTCACCCACCCCTCTCACTATTGCGTTTGTTCTACTTAATTAACTATAAGCACTGCAGACTCTGGCGTGCGTACACACACACACACACAGTCACTCACACACTTCTGATGCCTACAAATTTCTGCAACGTAACCATGATCTTACATTCCTTCAGTTCAAAACAAGAATCAAACACACCAAACTCATCTGTGTTCAAGATGCATCTCATTCTAACCGGGAAATTCCAGCATCGTTCTCAAATTAAGTAACCGTCCCAATGACTAAATGGAATTTACTGGGGAAAAAATTACTTGACTCTACAAACGACCCATTTCAGTACTGCTTCCTTTTGCAAACGTGGTGCTGAAGTCACTCACGTATCACAAGCCATGCAGATTTTGACAGAGAATAGCATAAAAGTAAGGCCTCCCAATACCACCTCCGTCTCGGCTAATGTAATCATAAATAAAAGTTGTAGAGAGTCAAGTTTCTTTAAAAGTAAGTGAAAGCAGCCCTACCTTGACCCAAAGGCTTCTGCAATGAATAATCAGGGTAGTGATGTCTCTGAGTGTTTAAACTTTGGCAGCACCCTCTATGCAACAGATAAGACCCTGAAGAGCATGCCTATCTGTTTCCAGCAGATCAACTCCTGCCAAGCAGGCACTTTATCTAAACAAACAGCCTATCCCATCCTTGACAGCACTTCAGGGTTCTTCAGAACTTTGCGTACTTCACAATTAGGATCCTCTCAGGGGAAGAGGCATCTGGCGGGTTATAGCTAATATGGAAAACAGTGCAGGTGCTGCGGTGCCAAGGGTTTATTGCTCTGAGTTAGGGATGGCTGGGCGTTACCCACAAGGGCTGAAGCATTATTTGGAGTGATTTGCAGAAGTGCCAATAAACTCTCTACTGCACCCCACCCCGCCATGTATTCCGTATATGCCACTTTTACAAACAGTTATTTTTGAAATGTGAGGGAGAGGTTTTCGTTCAGTTTTTTTTTTTTGTTTTTGTTTTTTTAAAACACATCTAATTATTTTCAGTATTTCTCTGCTGATAAAAGCCAGTTCTTTGAGTGGCAGGAATACAAACTTCTGAGGGAGAAGTGAGTTATAACATTTTAGAAACTTCTAGAAGTCACGTTAAATAGCTTAGCCATTCACATCACGGCGCTAAGAACTGGTACATAAACAACTTCCCAGCCAAGAGCCTCGGATACTCCCCCCTTCCCAACAATAAAAAGAGGTTTACAAGAGAACCAGACTTGAAATCTGTCACTGGCCTAAGACAGGTGACTGCCCCACTCTGCCCATCAGACCAGAGTGATTTTGGAAGGGACAGAAACAAACCTTCCTCTGTTTGCTTTATTTAAATGGCAGCCGTTTGTAGCAGCCGAAGCATGATCTATGTAAAGGCAATGAAGATGAATCAGCAGTCAAAGTGTAGGGGAGTGCTGAGAGATGCTTACTAAAAGGATTCTGCAGACATTGCCGAGGGAGTGATGACGTTCTCGTCCACTGCGCTATGGGTTAAATTCAGTCCTGTTGTAACTAGGAGCAACTCTTTTTAAAGTGTTTGAATAGCATCCCTATGGCTGGACCTGGCCCAGTCTCACCAAACAATTCACTGAAGACTTGTCACATACAAAGCGCTGGCATCACTGAGTGCTGAAAGCCAAAGTAGCAGGAGCAGCAACAACATATATTTATACAGTGCCCTTCACCCCAGAAAAGCCCAAACCATGATGTCCATTCTGCACACAGGGACGAAATGTCCACCACTGAAAGGCCTCTTGACTGTAGCAATTCTTTAATAGCACCCAGCATCACTGATGTTCCGGACAGGAAGCGAAGGCTACCACAGCCAATTCAAGCTGCAGAGGAAATTTAAGGAGGCAGAACACAATTAGCCAAGGTGGAATTTGGCTAGGATTCTAAGATCAACATCCCGGCTCTTGTGAAAAGTGGCAGGAAATCATGGCTAGAAGTCACCAGGTACTTGATTGTGTGTGTCATCAGACAGATGGCACCATATCTTCATGCTGGGGCATTCTTTTGAGCGCCATCTATGGAATAAGCACTACTAATACCTCCAGTACACTTTGGGGTCTTCTATCCAACTATGAACCTGGCCTGACCTTCCTTAATTTGCGAGATCTCATGGGATTACAGTTCAAGATGCTGTGTCTGTAAACCAAAAGGGACTGCAGAGTTTCTGTTGTGTTTTATGTCATTAACTTACTATCAAGATAACTAGGGGAAATTACAAAAGAAAATTAATGCACCGTGGAGAACCCAATAGGTAGGGATAGTTTACTTGTCTGTCAGAATGTTCTCAACATCGTGGAAAAATTTCTCTACTAACAAGTCTCAGAGAGGGAGGATGGCTCAGTGGGTAGGGCACGAGCCCGGGACTGGAGAGAGGTGGGCTCAATTCCCTGCTCTGCCACAGACTGCCTGTGTGACCTTGGGCACATCACTTAGCCTCTCTGTGCCTCAGTTCCCCCATCTGTGTAATAGGAACAACAGCACTGCCCAGCCTCAAAGGGGTGTAGTGAGGATAAATACATTAAAGATTATGAGACGCTCAGATACTATAGTTAAGGAGGGCAGATAAGTACCAATAGATAGAAACCAATATACACAGAATGAGGCAGTATTCAATATGATGCCCAAAGGTCAAGTAAAATAAAATTATTTTCATATGAAGCCAGTATTAGTCACACACACGTGCACAATGCCACCCACCTTCTTTTGGAATGAAGCAGACTGTAAAAGTAATAGAATTGGTGTTTTTTAAACAAACTTCTGAGCATGCGCACACACTGCCATTTTCAACTCACAGCTCTGCCAATCAAAATCCAGGTTTTATGAAAACATTCAAAGGCGTTTCACAATAACATTTTCTACCCTCATGCATCAGTGCTAGCGCTTTTCAAATGAAAATAGTTACGTATTCTTTCCACACCCCTCATTCACAACCACCAGCTCCAATCGTTTTGCTGAAACTTGTCCAAAAAATTACCCTTCGGCACAGATCCAGCCTGGAATATGTCAGCCCAATAGGCTATATTTTAGGAATGTTACGAGTAACTGAAAAGAGAGAGTTATAATGGAAACACTTGAGCATTTGGGAAGTTATAGCTGTAAAAATGGCAACAAACTGCAAATGATGGAATTAAGCTTTTGGAAAAATAACTGGTATGATTACAAAACTAAACACCAAATGAGTCCACAACAACTGTCAGGTCCAGTGTATCACGCTGGGCACCAGCCCAACTTCGGGTCTTGTGTCAGATCGTGCAAATCATAAAACGGACTCCATAGCCCTGAACTCACTCATGAGCTGTAAACCCACATTTCTGTGTTACGTAGAGACAAAGCATCAGCACAGGTAGGAGGACTGGGCTATAATGTTTTATCCTAAGGCTGCACTAAATTATGTTTCTCTTAACTCAATGAGAACTAGTGTGTGTTTAATACCAGAGCAAGCTACGGGAAGTGAAAGCACGTTCTTTTATCACCACACACCCAGTTATCCACTTCTGGAAAATGCAGGTTTATTAACAACTGGTACACTCTGTTGGCAAGATCATCCTGCGCGGGACAAAATGGCCTGTCATGTTCTCCATCGGTAACGTCTTTGACTCTATGAATAGGAAAATAGGGGTTACAACAAACTCTGAGACTTCACTACTGCAGCACTGATTGATGCCACTATAGCAATCCTTTCTCTCTTCCTTCTCCCTGCAATCAACCCTAACCCTTGAGAAGCAAATAAGAACAGTCATAATCCAACATATGGGAATGTTTATCTCCATGGGTGTCAGGCTGGGGGAACTACTGCAAGGAGTTGGATTTTTTTAAAAACTTAGGTTTCAGAGTAACAGCCGTGTTAGTCTGTATTCGCAAAAAGAAAAGGAGGACTTGTGGCACCTTAGAGACTAACCAATTTATTTGCACGAAAGCTCATGCTCAAATAAATTGGTTAGTCTCTAAGGTGCCACAAGTCCTCCTTTTCATTTTTTAAAAACTTAAAATCTTCTTGTTCACGATCATCCTAGTTTTCACCTGACAGGCAATTTGGCCCCTACTCATCTATGATTATATTTTACCTACCACAGAGTACCACAATAGTCTCAACTGAGCAATCAGCTTAAACGCAGACACATGGTAATAATATACAAATATGGCATTAAAGAGCCATGCATGAAAACCCGATTTCAGAGTGCTGTGCCGACAGCAGTGCTCAGCGACGGCCCCAGAGACTAACATCAGTTCTTTCCAGGTACAGTGCAGGCACAGACTGGGAAGCAGCAGGCCAAGTTTTCCCGCCCTGCTCAGCACCTCAGTCGTGTGACTAGATAAAAACAGAACACTCCACCGCACCTAGTTTTCCCCTGGGGAGGGGATGAGAGAACCAACGTGACAGATGTTAGTTATGTTGCTTAATACACTACTGGAAGGCAAATCAGATACCACGGTGATGAGTGCAGGATATAAACCTATATAGCATTAATAAATTCATAGATTCCAAAGCCAGAAGGGACCACTGTGATCATCAAGTCTGACCTCTATAACACAGGCCACAGAACTTCCCCAAAGTAATTCCTAGAGCAGAGCTTTTAGAACATCTAATCTTGATTTTAAAAATGGTCAGTGATGTAGAATCCACTACCAGCCTTGGTAAGTTGTTCCAAGGGGTAATTACTCTCACTATTAAAAAATTATGCCTTATTTCCAGTCTGAGTTTGTCTAGTTTCAACTTCCAACCATTGGATCATATTATACCTTTCTCCGCTAGACTGAAGAGACCACTATTAAATATTTGTTCCACATGTCAGTACTCACACACTGTAATCAAATCATTCCTTAACTTTGAGTTCCCTGAGTCTATCACTATGAGGCATTTTTCTAATCCTTTAATCATTCTCATGGCTTTTTCCCTGAACCCTCTCCCATTTATCAACATCCTTCTTGAACTGTGCACAACAGAACTAAACGCAACATTTCAGCAGCAGTCGCACCAGTGCCAAATACAGAAGACAAATAAGCTCTCTACTTCTACTCGAGATGCCCTTGTTTACGGAGCCCATGTTCAGACGATTATCCACCACGACCCGCAGATCTTTTTCAGAGTCACGGCTTCCCAGGATACAGTCCCCCATAATGTAAATATGGCCTATATTCTCTGTTCCTAGATGTATACATTTACAGTAGACATATTAAAACGCATATTGCTTGCTTGCACCCATCTTACCAAGAGATCCAGAACGCTCTGAATCAGTGACCTGCCCTCTTCATTATTTACCATTCCCCAATTTGTGTGTCATCTCCAAACTTTACACCAGTGATGATTTTATGTTTTCTTCCAGGTCATTAATAAATACTGTAGGACCAAGAATTAATCCCTGCAGGACCCCACTAGGAACACACCCACTCGATGATGATTCCCCATTTACAATAAGGGAACAAGGAGTTCAGTCTCCATGGTCCATTTAACCCTCCACCTCTGTATACTGAGTCTGCCACAAACGATGTGGACAGTTGTCCACTAGTCATTGGATGGAAACCACCAGTTAAAATTTTCACAAGCCTAAGATTTTAAGTTAAAACTAAAACAAAGACAACGAAATATAGACTTTTCTCTGCTACATTCACTCCGGAGAGAAGGAAATTATTTGTAATAAAGGCTATCACAATTAGACTGCAGAAGACAGGTGAATTAGTAACCACATATGTTTCAAGAGTCCATGGAGACAGGTAATAATTGCCATATCAAATTTAATCAATCAGATTCACTATACATGTATGTGTTATTGCCATACTCACATCCATGAGCCTCAGACACAAACTACAATACCCTTTTTTTGGACAATAGATCATGTCCATTTGGTAAGATATAATGAACTACATGAAAGATTGGTTTCCCGTTTCAAACTTAATTTGGACCATTGATCTACAGGAGATTAATGATCCCTACATTATAACAACATTAAAGCCGCCTCTAATCTCTGACAAAATATATTTCACTCCCAACAGGCTGAATAAAAACTTGACCCTTGGTGCTGCACAATGTAGGCTAACGTTTAGTAATAATGTTATACTCCCATAGATGATTTTTTAAATGTATTTTGCCAATGCCAATATTTGATGTGAGCTGGCATTGTGGTTATTCACCTGGATGCCTTTACTGAGGCAGTGTTACTTGCATAGCATTAAATCATGCATAAGTCATGGCCAGTTGTAAGAAGTCACAAAATCGTCACTGTGCTCTGGAGCGCAGCCTCCTTGATTCAGCAAGGTGGGCCGACTTTTCTTTGCTGCACTTTACAGAAGTGAACTGAGAAGGCAGCCTACAGAAGTGGGTTGGACAATGAATCAGCCGACCTTTCTTTACTAGACTACCGCAACCCAGAGTGTGCGTCTCAACAAGCTAGCCAACGGTGAAGAAAAAAAACAAAACAAAACAAGAAAACCTACACGCCCACACCCCTCAGACCCTGACCTTTTAGGGCAGATGGTGAAAAATTTTAGAAGCCAGGGGTTGCATCACCAAAATCAAAAAAGCCAGGGAAGGAGCTCTAAACTCCACTGCAGTGAAGAACTCAGCAGTTCAGTACATGCCCACCCACTTCCACTTGAACAGATTATCTACAGGATCCTGACTCAGCACTCAGTTTGAATTTTTAAAACTCAAGGCAGAAAAACCTTTTTCTTCTGATGAATTCCCCTAGAACTGGGATACAGAAACTTATCCTCAGAGGTTTACACTGCCAGAGTAATTTTTCTTGAGTAACTAGGCCAATTACTGAAAAATGGAAACAACCAAAAAGTATCATCTGTCTATGGTAAAATCTATCAGGGGACCACAACAACGTTGGCCTCGACCACTGTTACCTGCTCTGTGGTACCGTGCTAAATTAACGGCAGGAAAATTAAAGCTTTTCCTCACCTTCACTGTACATTAAAATGCAGTCGGTGATATTTTTATTTTGGGGGGGGAGGGGGGCGGAATGGAGGAGTTTATTTTACTCCAGAATTTTTCCTTTGGAAATGTTTTTTCCCCACACCCACGAGTGACAAAAATTTTGCCAATGTAAGTGGTAGTGTAGATATGGCCATAGTAGCCACAGGCATGAATGTGGCTGTGCAGTGGAAGAGCACTTACCCTGTCCTCAGGAGAGAGCACAGACTCCATTATGAGCGTTCAAACCCACCAATCACCACCCGTTTTATTAATTCAAATACAACGAAGCATAAATCTGTGCCTAAGATTGGCTGTTTCTAGGGTTCCCCTCCAGGATCTTATCTATCCCAGCTCCTTCTGACCAAAAGAGCAGCTCTCATCAGCCCCTTTCCATCCCAAATTGATATATTTGGAGCCACCACCCAGCATAACTCAGCAGTTGTAGCGTTGAATCTGAACACCGTCACCGGGCTTTCATACCCGAGCCTGGGCAACTCAGCTGAAGAGCTCTATGCTCCTATACAGGGTCTGAGAGTCTGACACCTTGTTTCAGTGTTTGAAAGTCCACTCCCCAAAGGCCCCTCTGGGTATGGGAAAGGAAGGATCACTCTCTGTCTCCTCAAGCCCATAGCGTCCAGACTAGAGAGACAGGGTGCATCTCTCCCCTATTCTTCCCTGTGTCCAGGCTCAGATTCACAGGTCTCAGCCCCAGCTCAACCAAAGAAGCTACTTGGAGATTATTAATGCTCTGTTTTTAATCAGTGAATGCTACATGTGTCCTATTTTGTTATGCAAAAGGGAAAATTAAACCAGCATGGGCTGGACAGGAGTAGTTTCAGAAAACCAATCAAACAGAAATAGGATTTCCGAGGGAATAGGTTCTATCTGAATTATTAAATTAAACTGAAATGGCAGTGTCATGAATTAAAGTCAGCTTGAAAAGCTGTTCATAATTCACAAGCAACTTCCTTTTCATCTCCTTTGTATACTTTTCAGAAAAGTGTTTCCAAGGAACTGTCAGATAAGTGAATATGAACGACTGCCTAATTAATTGTAGGCACTGTCTAAAATGCAGTGAGCAGATATCTTGATACTCCTTGTCATCTATCTTGTCAAGGGACTAGAACAGCTATGAAGATTCAGAGAAAGATTAATTCATTTCAAAGGAGTAGGGAGAGATGTTGAAAAGGGAAATGAAAACCCATAGTGCTTTAAAGAGATACTGTCATGGTGGTGTTCTTTATTTTTTTAAATAATTTTTCCTCATTATTGTTTAATAACCCCTCAGAAGTTTGAAGCTTAGTTTTCCTTGGCAATGAAACGCAAAACTTTCATGGACGAATGCACACAGGTTTGGTCACTGAGGAGCGCTGTACGCGTTGCAATACCCACAGTTTAGTTTTGCTGGCTTGCGAGAGCTGGGTTGCACTAACCAGCTTTAGTGCCGCACTGCTTGTGTAGTGCGCACCTATTTCTTATCTTAGGGTCACCCATGAGCAAGACAGCTGGGACTTCCCAAAGCAGTTGCTCATTTTAACACTGGGGGGATGGGTCGAGGATGGACCCATCATTCAATTACTGCATATCGCACTCTTCTGCCAAGGGCACGACCACAAGCCTAGAACACATTTCACAGCAGCGTGGGCAGAAATTCAGAGGTAGCCTTGCAAACCACTAAAGAGGTTTCCCTTCTTTCTGCACCTGTTAAACAGATATAGCAAGCTTTAAAAAACTTAATTTCCTGCTGCAACGTAAGCCCTTCTGTTCAGCTCCCCTACAAGCGCTGGCCACATCGGAAACTTTAGGCCTTTGGCACCCAGGAGGTGAGAGGCCACTCCAGGTAGGGGTGTGGGGTGAAAAGAGGCACAAAGGGTAACATTTTCAAAAGCACCTAAGTGACTTGAGTCAACAGGACTCAGGTGCCTAAGTGATATAGGTGCTTTTGAAAATTTTACCCATAGTTAAGAGTGGAAGGAAGAGAGAGAAGGAATGAAGTGGAAGGAGGAAGAGAGTAGAGATCTAGATGGCAACGAAGTGCGAAGTAGTCAGTGTTTTCGAGAATTATCTAAATAGAATTTGCCATTTCCAGTCAGCTTAGACCTGGTTCAGCAACTGCCTCCAAGCAGGATGGCGATTATTTCAGGACCAGATGTGCTCAGTCACGACTGCCAATCCATGGGTCAAGACAGCAAACGTAGGCGGACTCAGAAGACATCAAACTGACTGCAAAACTGGAAAATGTAGCATTACACCCCTGAAAGTTCTTCCCTCTCCACATAAGAGAAGACCACAGATATGGCGCTCTCTAGATAATGAGAAATTGTTGTAAATTACTTAAGGCAAATAGTTCAGATACTCTGCACTAGGACAATAATAATAATATCATCACCTAGGTCTTATATGGCACTTTATCAGTAGATCCCCATCATCCTCATTTTACAGGTTGGGAAACTGAGGCACAGGGCAGTGAAGTCATCCAGCAAGCCAGGGGCAGAGACAGAAAAAGAACCCAGGTCTCCTGAGTTCCAATCCAGTGCTCCATCCACTAGACCATGCTTCCTTAACAGGGTGAGCAATTAAATATGCTGTTATTTCAGGTCTTTGTAATGTTACTAAATTAGTTAGTTAAATATCTACCAATGCCCAGTTACAAACCTGAACCATAATTCACCGTTCATTCTTCTCCTATGGATTGAACATTGATCTGGTGGTATTCAGTAAACATATACACTGATGATCAAGTAACAGCTTTACATATTTCTTCATAGAAGGCATATGATCACTCAGCCTACAAAATGCACTTAGCAAGTATGCGTTTAACAGGGATAATGTGATTCAGCTTTGTATCTTGCAGGTTTCTGAAATACACTGTCTAGAAATGGATAACTTTGATCCTCTTCCCTGTACCGATACCATCAGAAGACAAAGAACTAACATAAGGAGGAGGATGCTCTAAAGACTGTGGTGCATCTGATGTATATCTGAAATGCTCTGTGCATACCTAGCACACGCCAAATTTTCCTCTTTGGATATTTGGGATTTGCAAATAATGATGTGTGAACGGTGGAATTTATATGGAGCATGAAAGCTGGGTCTATCCTCAGGACAACATTGCTGGAGTGAAACGCTGTGGTTTGACTGAAAGCGCTCTGTGTTCTGACACCCTTCTTGCCAACGTGACGACTGTAAGGAACAACACTTTAATAGACAGAAAGAATAGGGAGACTTTTTACAAAGATTTAAAGGGAGGTTTGTGTTAGTGCAGTCAGAAGTAAATTTCTGGGTGCAGGCCCCGTAGACCTGTCACACTCAGAGATTCCTCAAGACTAAGCTACTCAAATGGGGTTTCAAAACTACTTTCAGTTTTGACTAGTACTCATGACGCCTGTTATAGCAAAGGCAAATAATTCCCAGGGAACTCACTTTGAGGCCATTTTGGAAGAAGTCTAGTACCAATGGGATCTTTGGTGATACACAGCGTTCCGGGTACCAGTGCTTGAATTGCAGCCAGAGAATGGAGTAGGATTTATTTGCAGACATTTTCCTTGAGGCCAAAAGACTGGAGAGATTAATAAATGTTACTTGACTTGAGCATTTATGTTCAAAAACCATGCAGCTAAGGTCAGTGTGTTTGGCTCTGAATACAGGATGAGCCCTTGAGAAAGGGAGTATTTTCTGAGTAGAAGAGTGAGTGATGGGGCTGTCACCAAGTCTACAAGTTCTAAAAAGCCAAAGGGACCTTTGTGCTCCATCACAGGTCTGACCTAAATTTTGCAATAAGGGGCTGGAGTGCAACAGACAAATTCTGAGGGAGTTTCACATACATTTTTGAAAAAGAGGCTTTTATTGAATTAAATATGAAAAGGAGTAAACAGCTCAGCCTTCCTTAATCTCCTTCAGAATTGTGTAGTATCTCGCCTCACCTACAAGACTGAGAGTATGAGATGTGCCAGCATTAGCAGAGCCAGAATTAATGGGTGTCAGGTTCTGGGAAGGAGGAATTCCATACAAAGATTTGTATTCTACAGCGTAAAAAGCATCTGAAAGGTCACGGAGTCCAGCATGGTCTACAAAATAAAACTGTTTATTAACACAGGCAAAAGCTGGAGATAGAAAGAATGGTCTGCTCGCTGTATTTAAGCTAAAAGAACGGATTAGGGATCTTCCAGCTTTCCGGTAATGTAAAAAAAAAAAATTTGCTACAGCAACAAATCGAGATAATGTTAGAAACAGAAGGAAGTGTCTATAACTGAAGTCACTGGATAACTGCTCAGTGTGGTTAGTTTTAAAGGGGCTAGGTCATCACCGGCTTTTCAGGGGCTCAGTTGGAAATGTGCTTAATAAACTCAGCTAAGCTTCACACTCATGGCTGCCGTGACCTGTTGGGCCTTTATTGTCCTGATCAGATCAGGCTGGAGAGGGAACTGGACAAAATCATCACCTTATCAAGATCAACTGGACCCTGAACATCCTGCAGTGTGAACCTCAGGTCCCTTTTGCTGCCTAAGTAGGGTGTCATTTTCCTTCTCTGACTTTATTTCACCCCATACCAATCTCCCTCTTTTTCCCTTCTGTATGAGTCTAGGTTAACCAGCCAAGACAAAACCACCTTTTGTAACACTGCTGAAATTTAAAAAAAAGGCAAACAACAAACAATGCTTGTAGCCAAAGGCTGGGAAAGTTTGCCAGGTCTCAGAGTAGCTAATAAGACCATGTATTATGCCTGTACTTTCCCAGCAGTTACTTGTAATTAACAAAGGCAGAAAAAAAATGTCTACCTCTGCCATTTCAGTCCCCCTTTGTGTGGGTTTTATAAGTTCTGCCTTGTTTTAAAAGGGAACAAGATTACACTTCAACAACAATCCAATACCATCTAAAACTGACTCCACCCCCCCCAAAAAAGGGGGACGGACCGTTAATACCATCTAGGAGAATGACGAACAGGAATAAAGGGAATACGAATATGGAAAATTGTTAAAATGAAAGCTTTGCCTTATGTATCAAATGCTTTAACTATTTTCTTCTTTTCCTTTGTGTTTAATAGGAGAGTCCCAATGGTAATTGTTACAATGGGAATGAAACAAACAACTGGATAAAACCTCCAAACCATGCTTTTCAAGTGCCTCCGGATTAAGGAACTGATCAGCAGGGCTTATTTGGCAGCAGAAAAGGAAGAACTGGAATCTTTTAAAGCTCACTGTTTGTTCAGTTGGCTTTTCACAAGCAGAACGAAGGGATGCCCCTTTTGAGGAGATGTGCTACTTCTGTCCACATTTTTACAGAACAGGTTTGCAGTTGTGGCCTTTGCACAGGTGCGTTGCAGGCAACATTGGAGTGAGTGAGTGAGTCCCCACACACGCACACTAAAATCATCAATTACTTTGGGAGGTCCCAAAGCAATTGGACTAGCAGAGAAGGTCAAAAGGAGAGGCAGTTTTCCTTACCTGTTGTCTTCAAGCTCTATCCCAGCCTAAATCCCCTTCCCTATAAGATGTGGGTATCTATTTTACTGCTGCGAATTTCAGCGCAGAGTCGCTATATGCTCAGGTTGCTATCATCACTAATGTTATTCAGTGATAGTCACTGATGCACAGTGTCAGTTTCATATTTCTTTGATACTGCTTTTGAAATATTCAGCTGATGGCTGAGAGACAGCTGTGAGGGTATGACAAAGTCTTAGTATTCTGGCTCCACCTGTTGCCTGGAAGAATTTTTCACTCAAGCTTCTGGCCTGCTATAGAAAGTCAGAGAAAGAATATTAACAGGTAAGGAAAAATCTCCCCTTTGTACACAAACAAAGGGAGTAGGATTTTCACTAGTTCTGAAAATATTTGAAGTGGAAGGACAAGATCTTAGAATTCACCCACATTTTGCATATTCAGTTAAAAACAGACAACCCCCCAAGCTGTTTTAAATTTAGCTACACAGAAGTACATGGCAAGTTCTTTGTGTTAGCCACCACATGTGGTATTTACATCTGAGTATTATAGTATATACATATGGCATTTCTTCAACTTTCCAAACCTGGGTATAAAAACCAAGCTCTCACTCGCATTCATTTCACATCCAACCTTAATGTCTACCTTATCCTGCTGCGTAATAAACAACATGAAGTAGGTCTATAATTTCCCCCAGTGCAATCCTGAACACCTGAATTCAGAACTGGCAGTGGAATACACACAGAGTTTCGTTACTCAGCACTGCCCAATACTGCCTCCACCCAACTACTTACACATTCTCAGTAACATATTTTGCTATCAGAAAACAAATCACTCCCACCAGGTAACCTGCAATTGACACTAGACGTGGGAACATTTTGGCTCCCCAGGACTTAGCTGTCTGAATGTCGTAGCAACTCTATAACGTCAAAGTGCAGTGATAACTTTCAGCTATAATCTGTAGGTGTCCTTGAAAGATTTGAATGAAGGACAGCACTAGGAGATTTTAAATTGGAAGCAATACTCATTGGGAGTGTACTTAAATTTGTAATGTGTACATAAATACGCACACACGGCAACCTGTTGCTTCCAACATCCCTGGCCAGGTTACTCTCATAACCCAATCTCTACCTCAGGCAAAAGCCATTAGCACATAAGACAGAATCACTATTATAACAGATGCAATTAAATAGAGGTCCAAATTTATCCTAGATGTAATTCTACTGGAGTTACACCAGGATGAATCTAGCACACAGAGATCTAGCAAGATGGCAATCAAAGGCTTTGCCAGATGCCACAAGAAATCTTCTCCCAAAATACAAAGATATAGACCACAGTGTATATTTGTGCCCTCCCGAATGTAAACCTGAAAGTGCTGCTTTACACACGGATATCCTGATATCCTGTAAGGAACAATCCAACACGGACCAGGGAAGAGAAACAGACCAAATTGCTCAGACCCCTGTAGTGATGGGATGCCATATAAGTAACCTAGATAGACAGACAGGTCTAGACAGACTCACTCCACTCCTGAAAACTCTTATGCAGGTGTTTAAACAGGTGAGTAGAACTATTGTTTTCAAAGGGAGCTAATGTGTCTTCACCTCCGACATCTGATTCTATGAATGCCAGAGTATGCAAATCACTGTTTAGGATTAGTACGCGTAGCTCCCCAGCTCTGAACATCTCTATCATTAGGACAGCTCATGTACATCATAAAAAAAATGAATGTTATTGTGGGGGGGAGGGAATCCTTCCAACCTGCCTCCGGGATGTTCAGGACTTAAGACATTCAGAACGACACGACAGCGTTCTGCTTCAGCAAAAGCCCATTTTACCTTAGCTTGCAAATTACACAGGCAGGAGGAAGAAATTGCTTTTCTAAGGGATTATTTTGCCTAAAGAAACAAAAACAGACATCCATCCAGGCAAACTGATGGCTGCTGTTTTCTTCCCTATTAGTCATGCAGAGTCATTATCAAGGATGTCCCTCTTATGACTTTCTAAGATAAGTAGCCGAGTAACATTCACCAATAAAAGGAGTCCCATCAGGTCTCATCTGGTCTGACAATATTTGCAACCTAGCAAGACCAGAGGTTTTCTTGTTTGTGATTATTGCCATTTCCTTGTTAACCTACGTTCAGAAACGAACTGCGAGTGCTCATTTCACACTTGAGGGGGTAGCACGATGTAAAACCCACCACACCAGGAGAACTGGATTGGCACTAAAAAGAAAAGGAGGACTTGTGGCACCTTAGAGACTAACAAATTTATTTGAGCATAAGCTTTCGTGAGCTACAGCTCACTTCATTGGACTATTCTTGAGCGCTAGCCCGAGCCCAGCCAGCCCAAGTCTGTCAAGCCGGGCTCGGAGGCTCACTCCTGCTCAGTCCAAAATGCCATGTAGACATATCCTTGGAGACTTGGTCAAGCACAACCTGGCTCTCCAATGCCCTTCCCTGGTTTTGGTAGCCATACAAAAATCAGTCATGCACCTTTTTCCTGAAGGGCAGGCCAGCATGTGACAGGCTGAAAAATGCCTCCAAACACATTGTTTAGAGACATCATGAGATGCCAACAAGCCAACCCACAGATGACTCCAAGCAAACAAGTGTTAAAACATAGGAGCTAGCTGACAAGGGAGAGTTTGCAGCGGGTTTGAGACGCAGCCCAAATGCCCCAATTATCAGGAGTGTAGCTTTGATAAAGAGCAGGAATAAGCTAAAGCCCAGAGCACTGAATATGCAACTTGTGACTTTTCAGTGAGCATTAGCCCCTTAAAAGCAGCCCTGCAATTAGTCTTCACTTTACACTACTGATATGCAGCACTGCTGTGTGCTATTGGCCACATCAGACACCAGAGAAGGCTGCATTTGTGACAGGCAAAGCTACTCCGTGTAAAATTTGTAAAGAGTTTTGAGACATTCTGGGACACAGGGAAGAATTTTCTCTTTCTTCAAAGTCTTCTATACCAGCAGTTCTCAACCAGGGGTACGGAAACCCCTAGGGGGCCTCGAGCAGGTTTCGGGGGGGGGGGGGGAAGAGCGCCTCCAAGCAGGGCCAGAATTAGACTTGCTGGGACACGGCAGAAAGCCAAAGCCCCACCGCATGGGGCTGAAGCCAAGGTCCCTGAGCCCCGCCACCTGGGACGGAAGCCTGAGCAATGTAGCTTCATGGGGGCCCCTGTCTGCACGGGGCCCCAGGCAGTTGCCCTGCTTGCTGCCCCCGAGCGCCGGCCCTGGCTTTTATACGCAGAAACCCAGCTACTGTGGCACGGGCGGCCACAACAGCATGGGGAGGCGGGGAGAGAAAAAGGCTGACAACCCCTGTTCTAGACCAGCCCAGATGCAGGCAGCTCCGCCGGCTGGAGATGAACAACAGCAGGCGGAGGGAGGTCGACGTTTATTCGAGACTAGGACATCCGAAGTCCTAGTGTTGATCTCCATCTGCTGGTTGGGAGGAGCTGTAGCCCAACACATCTGAAATGCTACAGAACGAGCTACTGAAATGAAAGTTGCTTGCTAGAGTGGGCCAGGAACGTTTTGATTGATGTTTTCTTTTGATGGAAAATGCTGATTCATGGAAGCCAAAGAATTTTAGTGGGCACGAACTGGTTTCCACTGAACTTTAAGCAAGAAGGGTTCTCTGGTCCAGAATAGAATTCCTGCTCAAAATCAGAGAGAGCCCCAGAACAGACAATAGCCTGGGATTAGCGCACTCATCTGGGAGCGCGGACTCCGCTCCCCGTTCTGAATCAGGCACAGCAGGGACCAGAACCTGGGGCTCCCACATCACACACGAGTGCCCTACCCACAAGGCTACTGGCGGTGGATTGGGCTCCTCCCCCCTCATCTTTTTGAAAGGTCTCAGTTTTGTCCTGATGCGCAAAGGCGGGGGGGGGGGGGGGATGCAATTCTCAAAGTTTTCACAGGATGGGAAAATTGTTTCCCACCTAGCTCTAGTGCAGTGGTCCCCAAACTCTGGGGCATGCCCCACTAGCGGGGCGCGTCCGAACATCTGGGCGACACGGCCAGTCCCCATGGGGGGCAGGGAGAGAGCGCCACCCAGCCCTGCCCCCAGCTCCACTCCAGCCCCACCCCACCCCACAACGGTAGCCTCAGCTCTGCTCTCAGCCCCGCTCCCAGCCGCGACTCCAGCCCTGGCTCAGCCCAGCTGTAACTCTGCTCCCGGCCTGGCAGGGCATGGACACGTTTCATTACCGGTAAAGAGGAAAAGTTTGGGCACCATTGTTCTAGTGCTTGCTTATTATTTACTTTGATTTTAACTCTCTTTTATTTCATTGTGCTGACAAACGATCAGTCTGTTTTATGAAGCAGGCAGGGTAGCTGAAGAGTCTATGTAAAATTTCTTTAATATTTAATGCAGCTGCAATAATGTTTGAAGATATTAAATATTAAAGATTCCCTAGCCTGACAGCCACAATGTAAGAAAAACTGCAATTATGCATGTTTTCAGATGCCATCTGGAGTGGAAAGTGTAAGGTGGGCAGGGGGATGTCAAAGTTTAACTACGTGAGTGAATTCTTGGAGCAAGGATTATAGCATTTCAGCCACCTTCCAGGGTTGGCTTTTTATATATTATATATTAATTACAATACTTTGAGCTGTTTTAACACGGCTAGGAATCTGCACAATATATCTGCTTAGATTATGGTCACACCATCCTGGCACCAAATTCTAATGGGCAGTTGCACTTACCTGAAGAGCTACAGCCCAAGGGGCATGAAAACTCTACTCGACCACTCACCCAGAGCTAACAGGAATCTGAATCTCTGAAACCATAAGTGGTAAAGACTAAGACAAGCTGTCATGTCTAACGAGGGCAGCAGTGGTTTCCTAAATCTACAGGAACTGCTGCGCTGCCCCCGCTGTTGTGGGTGAGTGAGCAAATACGAGTAAGTGGGCTGGCTAGTGCTGTTAATAGTGGGGGCTGCACCCCGCCGCCCCCCACAATTCCTTATTTAGCAGGGAGCACAGAGGCAACTACCTCAAAGAGTATTAGAGGGACCACTGAACTGATTGGCTATGGCCACACAGTAGGATGTTGTCCATGTGTATCAAAGAGGTGGTAGGGGAGGAATTCTGTGATTCTATACATTCCCTCCCCGCCATATCCTGAGGCACTATGGGGCAGTTCTGCCAAAGGCAACTTTTGCAAGTGACTGGATGCTCTAGGTGCAGAATTGGGTGGCCTGGGTACCACTGTCACACGGCCACCATGCAAGTCTCCTCAGAGGAAACGTATCACTTTTCCAACCAGAATGCCACTAATGCACTGAAGGACTTGACAGGCCTCGAAAAACAGAGGAGCAATAGTAAGGCTCTTAGGCAATTTCTCACCTTGGAGCAGACATTTAGAAGCTTTCTTGCCTCACACTACTTGGTGCTCCAATATAAACCGGGCCTTGGACTTACAAAAATTTCATATGCTCAGATTGACCTTAAGGGCCCTGCATGTGTCAGGTGTATGCTAAAGTTCCTCCTTGGAGTGTGATGGCTCATGGAAGGAAGATGGAAGGACTATTTCTCAAGAGCAGTGACATATGGTATTAAGTTTTGGAATGAACACCGGACCAGGTTCAAGTCGGAATTGAATGTACAATATTGAGGCACCCACTCAACAGACTTTTGGACTCCACAACCCAGCTGGCAGACAGAAACACCAGAAAAGTCCCTGTAGTGGCAAGTACCAAGACATCTCTCCCATCAGACACCTGATTTAGCACTGGCTGCTCATGCAACAATATCCCTAATGGTTAGTAAATGATAAAGGGAAGTGCTACCAAAGATTGGAAACGTGGCTGTACTTTCATTCTAAGGGCTTGTCTACACTTAAGCCGGGTTTACACTGGGGGGGGGGGGGGGTTTGGATCTAAGATACGCAACTTCAGCTACGAGAATAGCATAGCTGAAGTCGATGTTAGATCGACTTAGAATCACTTACTTCGCGTCCTCGCGGCGCAGGATCGACTGCCGCCTCTCACCGTGGTGGAGTTCCGGAGTCAACTGCAGAGCGATCGGGGATCGATCTATCACGCCTACGCTAGATGCGATACATCAATCCCCAATAGATCGATCACTACCCGCCGATCTGGCGGGTAGTGTAGACATGGCCTTACAGTGCCGCAGGGGTGGAGCTGCACTGCCGCAGTGCTTAGTGAAGACACTACCTATGCCAACAAGAGCGCTTCTCCCATCGGTGCAGGTACTCCACCTCCCCGAGAGGCGGCAGCTTTGACAACAGGAGAAGCCCTCCCGCTGACGTAGTGCTATCTACACCAGTGGTTAGGTCAGTAAAATTATATCACTCAGGGCGTGAATTTTCCATACCCCTGAGCAACTGAGTTATATCGACATAAGTTCCTACAGAAGACCAAGCCTAAGTTTCTAACTGGCCCACCACATCAGAGGTTGCAATTGACTTCCTCTTGGAGTCTATTCAGAGGACAGACGATCAAGTGATTCTAAAATCAAGTCTGCAGGCTGCCTTAATGGAAGGAAACCAAAACAGCAAATGGCTGCACATATATTTTAGTAGGCAGGCTCAGCTGGCTCTCCTAAGAGAAAGAGCAGCACTTAGAGCTAAGCTTTCAGTGTAAGTCCATCATTTCTATCCAGCATAAGCCCAGCCCCCACGGAGAAGTGAATGACAGACTCATAATTAGGACATACACTCTAATCAAATGCAGTAATGGGGCAGGGGGAGAACCAGAACAATTGATAACAGATTTTACACACTAGGAATAGCCCGGGAAGAAATACAATCAGTAACACCCCTTGTGTGCTCGAATGGAATATTATCCCTACATCCACCACTCACTTCACAAAGACTTAATTTGGATAAGATGCTATCTGCTTCTTTTCTGCGGCATTTAATTGCCCAGTATGGGTTTGTAATGTGAGTGAACTAAAACCATACTATGCAATCTGGATATCCCGCCTTATATCTACATTCTAAAGGAGTGCAAACACTAACAGGTCATTCTCAACATTTTAACACACACTCGCTCACTACAATCTTATTGCATAGACAAATGCTCTGAAGCATCTTGGGTGATTAACAGTTCAATATGAATAGTAAAAACACAGGCGGTAGAAGGTAAAGAAAAAAAATAAGGTTTTCAACTGATACTTAATTACATGGGGTATCAGTGAGTTGGAGAAATGCAGGCTGCAGGCGCTGCAGAGAAGCCGTGAGACCAGCAGCGGGACTGGGTGGAGGGGTAGAGAAGAGATCAGTGCTAGTTGAGAGGTGGAAGCTGAGGTAGGATAACAGTGGCAAAGTCACGGAGCTAGACTGGAACTGGGTCAATTTATCAATGGAATAAATGAGTAAGGAGGGGCATCAAAGAACGGAGACAATGGGATTACACTTTAGGGTATGCATGCATAACTAATAATTTAGTTCAATAAGAATCAGAAACTGTATTTCCTCCTTTATTATTTTTAGTAACGAGAAGGCCTTCACGTACTTAAGGTTGAAGGGCAGAGCCAATAAGAATGTCATGTTTACAATATGTCCGTACTGATATAACATTAAGCATGCCCTATCTTCACAACTGGTCCTTCCTTTGAGTCTCAGCTATTTAGGTGATCAGGCAATTGAAGATAGTATCCTTGGCTTGCATGGTGTCTATTTTATAGATCCTGACTAGCAGAATTACTACAAAGCAGGACCACAGAGTAATTCATGTGGAAAGGTAACACACCGGAAGCTCAGCCAATAAAACTGCCATTCACTAAATAAAGGAACCGCTGCTTTACTCTTTGATTGCACGACCCATGCTCCCAGGTGCTGATTACCCTCACCCTTCCCTGCAATCAATGCAAGACGAGAACACAGCACCTTACAGGATCAGACCCTTAAGAGTTAGATTAAAAGGTCTGATTAACTGAAATTTGACAAGACAGACACAAGGAGTAATTCAGGTTAAGGCAGCATACCCCAAACACACATGAAATAGTTATTTAACTACAACTGATAAATATCATAATAGGAGATCCCGAGACCTGTTGTGCAGGTGTGTGGGAGGGTGGTAAATGTCTTAGGAGAAAGAAGCATTCCGTAACTACACACCCATATTAAACAAAAGGCACACCCATATTAATCAACAACTTTAAAATGTCCTAAAGCTTTTTAGGATTTTTTTTTGTACACACTAATTTCTACTCGGCAACCTGCTGGTTCCTTAAGGCAAGTTTCACTGTATACCGTCCCCTCAGACATAAAACTTCACCTTTGTTAAGATGGTGTTAACGTAACTAGAGATACCAAAGGGAAGACATCTTAAAATGATGCAATTTTTAAAAATGAAACTCCAGAAAACAGGCAATTCAAAGTTAAGTGTCCCTAAACACTGGACAATCTAGAAATGTGGTCAGTTCAATAACCTCAACCCTCTTAGCCCCACCTCCCAGGGCACCTTCCTTCATAATACAGACATGTGTGTGAAGTCTAGCTGACGTGTTAAATACTTCAATGATTCAGCCACGAATCCTGTTACCTGGAGACACCTTAAGCTATGCACATTTTGAGACTCCCACCTGAAGATGTCTGAAGTCACATGTGCTGTTCACACAGAAGGTATTAGGGGGCTTCTTAACTTTGAAAAGAAACTTGGCAAATGAGGTTTTAGACCAAACTGCTTTCCTTTTTTATTATTATTATTATTAAATAAAAACTGGCCATTTTAATGTTTTTGACCTTACCAAAAAAAAAAACACAAACAAAACAAAAAACAAAAACAAAAAACCACTGACAATGGGTTTGTATTTACAAGAACAAAAATTTTCAGCTAAAATTTTGTGCATGCAATTCATTCAGCACGTGAACTAGCTGCAGTTGGTACAATGAAAATTATATCCCCCAGAGCTCCTGTCTCTTCTTTTGAATGCAAGTGTTTACTAAAGCAATAGCGAATGTGGTCAGAGTGAATTTAGAACTTCCCTGTGCTTGTATATTCAAGCCAGACCCTCAATATTACTTAGATGCACATATTTTAAATGTGAGACAAGGTGGGTGAGGAAATTTATTTGATCAACTTCTATTGGTGAAAGACAAGATTTTGAATTCCACAGAGTTCTTCTTCGGGTAGTTATTTAAAATAGCTATATATACACACTGCAATCAGGCTCTTTGAGGATTTTTAGCCCTGTAAGCACTAAATTCAGCTCTGCTGTCATGCATTTTGTATGTATGAAAGAGTAGCCTGCTTTAGAGTCTTACTTCCAGCTTTAAAATCCTGTTTTCCCCACCTCTCAGGTTACGAAGGATCCATTCATGCTGTGTGTATAGGATCACAGATTCTTCCTAGTATCAGTAAGCAATGGCTGAAATAAACTGGTTCTTTGAGGCTTCAGAAAGGGTTCCTCTATTGGTCATACCACAGCAGCATAGATGTAGACTGTTTAATTCTCAGTGTCAGAAAGTGCTTGGACCATAACCATGGAGTTTTGTTTCCTGACATAAGAAACAAGGGGTAAATTTAGTGCTGGTGAAAGATGCCAGGTTCTATCCTCAGAACAGACATGGGATGAGCAGCAGTCCCCAGACTCTGCTCTGAAAGCGTGCTTTACACAGGTTATCGAAGGACCAATTCTACGGGATGAAGAGAGTGAGTGCTTAGCCTCTCTGCTGAGACGGCCGATAACGGGATCTTTCAGAACCAACTGTGACAGCAGTTTTCATGATGAAGATGCCTGTAAACTAGGAATGGAGTGAGATTCACCAAATGGCACTGAACAGCCATCAGACAATATGGCTACAGTTTCATCTAGGCAGGGTACACATATGGCTTTTACCTGCTAATGAGGATTGCCCAATACTAATCTACTTCAAACCACTCTGCCACCACCATCAGGGAAGCCCTTTTGTTCAGAACTGCAAGTGATCATGTCACTAGATCATCATGCAGGATTCTCTTGCGTAGCTGAGTGTGAAAAAAGTGGAAGAGGGTATGCAGGGAAAAGTGTGCAAGATCCGTGTAATTTAATATACGTTTTGAGATGCTTATTATTGAAGTTACTTCTATACAATCTAAAGTAGCTAAGGAGCACAATAAATCACCAGGATATTCAGACAGTGGGTGAAATCATGTTCCATAAAAAACTTTAAAGGAGGACAAAAAACTACAGTACTTGGAGCTAAATTCTGCCCTTGGAAGCAATGAAATCAGTTGGAACTGTAAATGCACATCCAAAGGTGGAATTTGGCCATGAGTGAATCCCAGCCCTGAGCTCACTTGCATCAAAAACCACCACCACATAAGGTGCTTTATAAGCTTTGAAGCAGATCAGCATGCGATTTACAGTCTCTCATTATAAAACCACAAAACCTGTGTTTTAAGAGTCAGGGTCAGACTCTTAAATCCACAAAAGAAATTCAGAGCAAGAGCACAAGAGTCTAGACCAGCACCAATACTCTTAACTCATCCGGTCATGCCCACAATCCAGAGCCTGAAGGTAACAAAATACTTAGCACGGACATGGTGCTTTTTATCTACAGATCTCAGTGTTTTCCAAAGATGGATCAACATTATTGAAGGAACACTCTCCACCTAATTTTTATGCATCTAATTTTTAAAAATTTATGTTCCCAATAGAGCATCAGTTAAAGAATATACTCTGAAATAAATAATTCCTTTTTAAAAGATTTAAAAAAGGGTTTTTTGCTGCTCTAGTGATGTACACAAGGTCTTTTCAGCAAAGGGAAAACTTTATAAAGGGGGGGAAGAAGTGAAATGGACTATTCACAGAGGGCTATCATGCACAATATAAATGGAGATACATAGAAATATTAGTTTTGCTCTAATCTGAGCTGTATTAATCTCTGGCTACTTGTGACACTTAAAGGACAGACAGACAGAAGTATGATTTTTAAATTGAGGGTGCTCTTTTAACTGTAACGTCCAGATGCACAATCATGAGGGTTCATGATACAGAAACCACAGCAGGAACCTGTGTCCTTTTAAACCCATCTCACATTATATTTCACCTGTCACCATTTAGCTTCCAAAACATACACGTACAAAGGACACACTCACTTTGCGACATGCAACTCAGGCCAGGAACATCCTGTTGTCAAGAAACCCCAGCCAAGCAAATTCACAGCCTAGACAAGCATAATTTTGCTACTCACCACCTTGCAGGCAAGCTGCTGATCTGCACTCCAAAAACTCCTGGCTGCATTTGTACTTAACCCAGATTCCCTTATCCTAGTAGCTGTAGACACCTACGCAAAACACCTCAGTGCTAGGAATGTCACACCCTGCCGCCCCAAAACAGACTGAGCCCTTCCACAGAAGTTCCTACTGTCTGTTGGACAAGAATTGATTCAAATGGGGATGGCAGGAGAAGGGATGTATTTTTACATATGCTTTAGGACAGCAAGACAGATAAAGCTAAGTGAGCTTTAAATTCTCTTCCCTTTCCTCCTCCGCACCAGAGGCTCCCATCCCTGATGCACCTTCTCCCAGACTTTACCCAGTGCCCTGTTTAACCCTTTCTCCCCACCCATCTTCTCCTGGGGAGGCAGCTACCCATGGCCGCCGCAGTTCAATCCTGCTCCTCTCTCCAGCCCCCCGCTTCCCGGTAGCCACAGAACATTCCAGAACCTTCGGAGTCCATCTGCCCCAGAACCTTCCTGTCCCCAACATCTCGCCCCGCCTGTCAGAGGGTCGCCCAAAGCATCTTTCCTCACTCTCTGAATAGGAAAGAGGGAGAGACTCACTCCACATGTAATTAGTTGGCTGGAGGCCAAAAGTGAGAGCTGGCCTCCTGCCTGAGTGTACAGAGAAGCGACAGCAACTAGGGAAGGCCATAGGTTTGCTTGCCCTGTCCATTACTTTGCTGGCTTCTTCTACTTTGACTTTACCAGCTGCACTCCACATTGCACTTCAGGAGCAGTGTGCATGGCTAATTATGTGTGCCCCACAGAAGACAGGACTGTCACACAGCGACATTTCGAAAGAAATCTGTAATAGAAAAACCTCCCCACTACCTCAGGCCAAATGTGTCAGTGAACCAGCGTGCTCAGGATCTTTTAAGTCTGGATTGACTAAAATCAGAAACACAGCTTTTCTTCCATACAACTACTTCAATGTTTAACAAGCCCACCTCATTCTAGCTGACAAACACATTCTTTTCAAATACAGAAGACCAAGATTCAATTAACCTTAAAAAGAGAAAAGGAGGACTTGTGGCACCTTAGAGACTAACCAATTTATTTGAGCATAAGCTTTCGTGAGCTACAGCTCACTTCATCAGATGCATTCAGTGGAAAATACAGTGGGGAGACTGAATGCATCCGATGAAGTGAGCTGTAGCTCACGAAAGCTTATGCTCAAATAAATTGGTTAGTCTCTAAGGTGCCGCAAGTCCTCCTTTTCTTTTTGCGAATACAGACTAACACGGCTGCTACTCTGAAACCTTAAAAAGAGAGTTTCCCAAACTGATATCAAAGCGTGTATGTAGTTGAACTACACTGCATGAAAGACCCAACAATTTATATTTTATGTAACCTTCACCCCAACAAATCTCAGAGTAATTTACAAAAAGATACTGTGTACGAACCACATTTTCCATTAGCTACCACTGACATGCATAGGAAACAGCATCAGCTGTTTAACAGGACATAACACTACACAACTATTTGGGACAGGAAGTGAAGAAGAATCCCAGTGAGAAATGAGGGCGGGTGGAATATTGTTTTGGAACAAAGCCAGGGCTCTTCTCTTACAAAAAGAGAGATGGGATCTTTTAACAATTCCAAGTAGTCAGGACCTCTACTTTTAAATCTCATCCAAACGATATAGAGCACGCAGGGCAGATTAACAAGTGTGTAAGACAACTCAACTTTGGTGGGAGAAGGGATGCCATTTAAAAGGAACCCTGTCCGATAAAGTTTTAAAAATATATATATTTTATTTCTCTACCTGGCATGACAGCTACCACCATCAAATTTTCAAGCGGAAATCATTTTAAAAAGCCTAAAATTTACTTTTCCCTATTTATGCTATTGATTTGCTCTTTGCATTTCACTCACATTGGATAATGAAAACTGAGAAGTCAGTTTCTCTTCTGCATATTGCCAGTTTCATTCTCATGAAGGAGTACAGCACATTTGTCTTTGAGCTTCAAACACACTAGGAAAATGTGCAATGATCAGAGAGCAGCTATCACCACACTGATATTTAAGAACGGGGCAAACAAAGTGATCCGGGCAATTACAGACCTATTAGTCTGAGCTCAGTAGTACACAAGGTTTTAGAGCAAATTGTGAAGGACAGAAGAATTAAAAGTTTCAGAGAGGTTAATCCTAAAGGGGATGTAGTCCAACATGGACTTACCAAAGGTAAATCATGCCAGACTAACCTTCTTTCTTCTTTGAGAAAATAACTGATTTTTTTAGATAAGGGAAGTGCAGCAAATCTAATGTATTCATACTTCAACAAATTGGTCACAATACCATATGGGGAATTATTTGTTAAATTAGGGAAGATGGGAATCAGTATGCGAATACAGACTAACACGGCTGCTACTCTGAAAAGTAACAGCATTGTGAGTGGACAAGGAATTGGCTAAAGGGGAGAAGGCAACAGGTTGTGCTGAAAGGTGAATTCTCAGCCTGGAGAGAGGTTACTGGCAGAGTTCCTCAACGACTGGTCTTGAGACCAATCTTCGTCTTATTCAATATTTTTATTAATGACCATGGCACAAAAAGTAGGAGTGCGCTAATAATCTGCTGATGATTCACAGTGGGAGGCATCATCAGTACAGAGGAAGATCAGACTGTTACACAGGAAGATCTGAGTGACTTTGATGACTGGAGTGACAGAAATGGAAAGAAATTCAATAGTAGAGAGTGTAAGGTCAGACACTTAGGATCTAAAGAACTTCTGTTACAAGCTGGGGGCTCACCAGCTGGAAGCAACAGAGAAGGGGAGAGACCTGGGCATGTGGGTTGAACACACAATGACTATGAGCCACCAATGTGATATGGCTGTCAAAAAGGTCAATGTGATCCTGGGATGTGTCAGGCAAGGCATTTCCAGTGGAGATAGGGAAGTATTAATGCCACTGAACAAGGCATTGGTAAGACCTCACTTGGAACACTGTACAATTCTGGTCACCCATGTTCAAGAAAGATTAATTTAAACCGGCGCAGGTGCTGAGAAGAGCTATAGGATGATCAGGGGAATGGAGGGCCTGTCGTATGAGAGGAGAAGGGAAGAGCTTGGCTTGTTTAGTCTTGCAAAAGGGCAGCAATAGAGGATATGATCGCTCTCATTAAGGAAGTAAATACCAGGAAGGGTGAAGAGCTATTGAAGCTAAAGGATAAGGGTGGCACAAGAACAAATGGACATAAATTGGCCATGAACAATCTCAGACTGGAAGTTAGAAGAAGGTTCTAACCATCCGAGGGGTGAGGTTCTGGAACAGGTTCCCACTCCGAGCTGTGGGGGGAAAACAACTTAATTAGTTTTGGAGAGAGAGAGAGAACAAACTCGATGAATTTATGAGCGCAACTGTATGACAGAGTTACTTGTGATGGTGGGAGGCACGGCTCAACAGCAGGGGCTCACTTCTGGTATAGATCTTGTGTACCTAAAGCTCATGTGTCAGGGTTTCAGCCAGCCACCAGCAAGGGTCACAAAGGGATTTACACACACACACCACATGTATTCTGGGAGGGTTTTTTTTTTTTTTTTTAAATCTCTTCTGATGCATCAGGGATGGCCACAACTGGACTGGAGATGGGACACTGGGCAGGGTGGGCCAAGGCTCTGAGGTGGCACCAGGCATCAGGCTGATTCTTGCTTACATGCTCAAGGTCTGGCTGATTGACATATTTGATGTCAGGAAGGAATTTTTCCCCAGGTCAGATTGGTAACGACCTTGGGGTTTTTTCACCTTCCTTTGCAGCATTCACGTGCAGGTCACTTGCCAAGATTATCTGGGTATATCGCACTTAATTATTTCCCTGTCACTATAGGGCCCTAGGGCACTGGTGCACCTTGGTCCCTCCTACTCTCTCCCTGTGGCACGTTGTGATGGGATCCCTGGGTTGCAACCTGGGACTGTGGGACCACTGTGCCTGCTTAACTCACTAATCTGGGTGGTCTCTCACAATGGCTTACTGGTGACAAGCAGCAACCGCCCCCAGGTGCCAGTTCCACTCAGTACAACTGCATGTGGAGGCCCACACCCAGCTAGATTGCATGAATGCTCCCAGAGCCATCAACAAATCACACAGAGAAAGGCACTAGTTTATCCTCACAGCTCACAGCCTTGTGCCTCAGGAATATCTCGTCTTGCACTGCTCAAGACCCTTTCTTGAGCAATGCAAGTTTATTAATTGGTTCACCACTTTATCAATGGAAAGTGTAACCAGAGCAGATTTACCAAGCACTTCAGTCAAACTCGCTGGTAAGGACAAACATTAGAATAAGTTTATTGATTACAAAAGATGGATTTTAAGTGATTGTAAGTGATAGGCAAAAGTCAGGGTAGTTACCAAAATAAAATAAAAGATAAGCATGCAGTCTAAATTCTCAACCTTATTAGACTAAGCAATATCTAGACTAAGCAGTTTCTCTCACCCCACTGGTTACTTCAGGTTGGGTACAGTCTTTCATATGCAGGCTCTCCCTGTTAGCCTGAAGACCAGTCTCATCAGCTCCAGCATTCTTGTTGTCTTCAGCGTAGGTGGGGGAAGAGACAGGACCAAGCATGGGGCCACTGTGTGCTCCAAGCATATGGAATAAGGGTATAAAACAGAACATAAATCCAGGCATGTCTGGTGAGCACTGCTGAGTCCCCAGGCAAGGGTGAGTAATTCCCCTGGTGTGGCCTCATGCCGGTGAGTCACTGAATTGCAACTCACTGGCTGGACAATGGCTGTTGATGGTTGTTTGACACCTGCCTGGGCATTGGTTATTTGTTGTTGACTCTGGGGATCTAATATCTGGGCGATTCCCCAACTCACAGCATATTTTAGGGACAACCATACAACACAATCTCATAACTTTATATGCACTAATGATATACATATTTAGATAGAACGATGGCTTTCAGAAGATCATAACCTTTCCCATGATATCTTACATGGGATGCTTTAGATGAAATATAACAGTTATATATAAATGATGAATATGGGGGTTACAGAGTGCTCCCCCAAGGTATAGACTGTCACGCACATACTAGCCTAGTCTCCTGTGGGTCTCATTTCCATTGCTGGGTTTACTGTATGGTTGCTGGGTGGGGTGTGGCCTGTGATACACAGGTGGTCAGATTAGAAGGTCTGGTGGTCCCTTCCAGCCTTAAACTCGACATCTTTTTTAAAAATTAAATGAAAAAAGACAAACATTTCTATTTATCATCTTTTGTAAGCTACTTTTAGCCTAAACACTTGCAACTGCGGGCATTGGGGGAGGAAGTCAGCCTCCATGGCCACTGAAGTTACCATTGAAGAGATCATTTAGCACCAACTACACTGGGGGGGGGGGGGCGCTCCTTTAGCTTTGCTGTAAGTCCCACAGCCACCACATCTACTTATGCTTCCTCCGCATTCTTTAAATACTCTGCATCGGAAACTGGAAGCAAGACAGCATCACGGATACTAGTCTTCATTCTTAACGGTCATGTCAGACTGTTGGGAAAGAGATCGGTGGATTGAGTGCCGATGCGCATGCAGGTCTCGTTTTAGTGAGTGCACTGCAGAGAAAATACATTAAAGTTGTAAATGTAGTTTTAAATATTTTAAAATGTAAGGGACATCTTTGGGATTGGACAGGGGACATTGTGGAAACTGAGTCCCTCCCTCCCTGCCAATCGGATTATTTCGGGGGTGGAACTGTGGCAGGGAGCAATCTTGGATGAGCAGAGAGGAGAAAGAAAAGCAGCTCTCTGACTAGGAATTCAAATATGGAGCAGAGAAAGACACCTGGGAAGAATCTTACACTTTGAGGATGGGAAGGGATGGGGACGGGGTGGGGTTGGGAGTGGGGAGACCAATAAAATACGGCTCAGGAAAAGCAGACAGCACCGCAAGGAAGTCTCTGGGGGACATGGTTAAGGGGCCAGAGGAAGCCAGAGAGGACTATTGGTAGGACTCAGGAAGGCTTAATTAAGCCCAAGCGAGGAAGTTTCTACCCAGCAACAACAGCAGGCTCTGCTCTGAAGTTCCAATCTACAGAAGAGAGCTCAAATCACTGGGAGACCCAGCCTAGGATCAAGCTGGGGTGGAGGGAGAAAGAGAGAAGAGGTCAGTTAACAAGCTTAAAAAGAAACATTTTCATGGGTTTGGGGGTTGGTTGTTTTGTTTTATGTTTTAATGACAACGGGTTGTTGAGATTTAAAACATTCCCCTGCAGGGTTTCAGCATGAATGTTAGAACACTGCACAAAGTGAAATTGACTGTACATGATTAAATTGACCAGTGCGTTTCCATTGAGCTAAATGAAATGCAAATAGTTAAACAGAGGGGAATAAATTGGAGAGTTTTAAAATTATTCTTGTGTTAACGATCTTGGGTTTCATTAGTAACGCAGGTAAGGAAGTTCGTTTTGTGGGATTAGCCCAATAATCTCCCTTTTTAGGATTCCGAAGGACCTCAAGATCTTTGAATGAAAACATTTTTATATACCTGCAGAGTTTTAACAGTAGGCCTGTGTTGAAACATGGGCTCGTGAATGTATTAAAACAGGTGACAAAAAATAAAATCTGTCAAAATACAATAGCCATGGGAACCGAGATGGCACTTAGGTTTGTATTTTTATATTACAGTAGCAATTAGAGGTCCCATCCAAGATCAGGGCCCCGCTATGTACATACATAGACATACTGTAGCAAATTGACAGTGTCTGCCTCAACAATGTTCATGAAAGTAAGCAGCACTTGCCCAAGGACTCTCTACCTTTACAGAAAGAAAAGGAGGACTTGTGGCACCTTAGAGACTAACAAATTTATTTGAGCATAAGCTTTCGTGAGCTACAGCTCGCTTCATCACGAAAGCTTATGCTCAAATAAATTTGTTAGTCTCTAAGGTGCCACAAGTCCTCCTTTTCTTTTTGCGAATACAGACTAACACGGCTGCTACTATGAAATCTACCTTTACAGTACATTAGATAAAGATAATCCAGCACAGAAGTCATGCAAAACCCTCAACAGTTATCTAATGGAAAAAACAGTGCCAGGTTTTGTCACAGCTACGACTAGCAGCTCTTCAAAAAAATCTCTCTGAGGGTGGGCAGCCAAGCCCACTCAATGAACTAGTTTGTGAAAAGTATCAGGAGGTAGCCATGTTAGTCTGCATCCACAAAAACAACAAGGAGTCCGGTGGCACCTTAAAGACTAACCGGTTTTTACCCACAAAAGCTGATGCTCAAATAAATTTGTTCATCTTTAAGGTGCCACTGGACTCCTTGTTGTTTGTGAAACTAACCTTCAAATAAATACATGTATTCTGATCAAAGAGGGACAGAGTAATAATCTACAATGTTTCCAACCTGTGTTTAAATGGGAGCAGGGAGCAAAGAGAACAAGGAAATGCCCATTAGAAGAATACGGTTAGCACTCCCATCCACCCTCCCAAGACATTATTGTACCTCTGTGCTTCGTGATCTAATTTTCAGCCATTAGTAAATGAAAGGAGATTTTGTTCTAAGATTTGGCCCCGCATGTTTCTTAGCAGCATTTCACCCGAGTAACGAAGAGGGGTGACCAACGCATACATACAGACGGGCGCAGACACACACACACAATCCTCCATCAGACAACTCAGTAATACTTGCATGTAGCTGAAAAAGCCCAGCGGATCTGTTACACTAGCGTTACCGTCAATGAATACAGGCTTTCAGAAGAAAAGTGCAAAACAGGCCCATGATGATAGCAACCCACAACCCAGCTCAACAACACTGTAAGTAGCAGCCCCTCCCCCACTCCTTTAATGGCACTTCTATCAGCCCGCAGCAGACCGCAATCCTGAAGGAAGCCCAGACTTCTAAGGGTAGATTTAATTACCACAGTTTAGCAATTTGCTCTCCTCTCGGATATGACAAAGTACCAAATGCATCTGAAGTAAGGAAAGCCACCAAGTTAAACCAGAGCATAAAAACAGGGCTGCCAGTGGCCACAGAATAGGAGGACAGAGTCTTCCAAGACAGCTAGGAAGTATTCAAACATTTCCAAAAGCAGGACTGATGAGACCTGGATGAATGATAATATAAGGATCTGCCATTTGGTTTTGTAAACATGAAGCAAAGACTTGGGGAGGAGGGCGTCAAAGCAGGCAGGCAGGCGAGACAGAGAGAGCGACAACCACAAGCAGCTGGCCTGAGTCTGCTCCAAATTCACCTTAATGGGAACAAGGCTGGGCCCCTTGACCAGCTTCAGAAGAGCCTTCACTGCAGCTATTTATTTTATTCATTTCTAACCTGACAGCAATCCACACGATGAGATGAGCAGATCTGTGCCCACTCCCCTTCCCAAAAGCCACAGCTGAAGAGGAAGCCAGAGTATCACTTGTCCAAAAATAGTTTAAGAGTAAGAACTGCTGAACTTGCATTTTATACACTCAAACAGGGCACAGTATGGTTTGGTCAATACACCTTTGCCAAAAGGAGGGATGGAATACTGGGAGCAGAAGGTACCTTAGGAGATGGAGAATAGAGGTGGAAAACGAAGCCAACCTTGGTCACAGAGGTAGTGTACTGGGGTTGAATAGTGAGGCTGGTTATTTCTCTCTCTTCAGGGGATAATGAGAAGTGTGGGTTTTGTGCCAGAAGCATATGGGTAGACAGAAGAGAGGCTGAGAACAACCTCTAAAAATCTGCAAAGCCCAGTCCCAGGAAAAATACATCCACCCAACACAGTGCCATGCACGGACACCATTAATTCCCACCTCCCAGCAGCCAGTTCATACAATCATAGAAGATCAGGGTTGGAAGGGACCTCAGGAGGTCATCTAGTCCAACCCCCTGCTCAAAGCAGGACCAATCCCCAGCCAAATCATCCCAGCCAGGGCTTTGTCAAGCCTGACCTTAAAAACTTCTAAGGAAGGAGATTCCACCACCTCCCTAAGCTGCCCAGAGCTCCTGCACTGAGCTGTCAAGTCAGCCTTCAGCCACAGGAAGGTCATGGCAATTCACAGGTATGGCACCACAGCACAATTGCAGGCAACACCAAATTTCCCCTCCACTCCCACCTCATGCCCCATGTCAGCCTGGAAGGGGCATGGACCACACACATTTGCAGGAGACACAGGGTTCCGGCAGCCCTCAAAGGCCTCTTCTTTCCTCCTCTCCTCCAAGAGACAACTGGGGAGAGATGGAAAGACCCAGGGGGAGGGAGGGCGCACAGTGGAAGGGGAATGACAGAACTGAGAGGGGCCCTTTCAGGAGAAGGGCCGGCAGGAGGCATTGAACATACCTTCCCAGCAGCTCCAACGCAAAATTCCACACCATTACTACATATTTTTAACACGAGAATTTGAGGTTCATGTTGGTAATTAGTCAAAAAGTTCAGGAAGTTTAATCAGCACCAACGGCTTTTCACATGGCTGTATTCATGCTTCGCTGTGCCATGGAGTTCTCCCTGCATTACATGTTTAAATTCCCCAATGCAAAAGGATTTCTAAAAAAAAAACGTAAAATGATGAAGTGAAAAAAACGTACTCTGGTCATTACTCCCCCCATCTCCATTTCATGCTTTCATTTTTTTAAACTATTCTTTGCTAACTCACAGACTTGGTCTATGACACTTGGGGTTTTTTAAAAATAATCCTAATAAGGACCAAGAGAGCTGATGCTACGAGAACTATTACTTTGACTGTAAGCTCTTTGGGGCAGGGATCCTTTTTTTATCGTGTGCTGGTTTAGCACCTAACACAACGCAGAGCCTGGTCCATATCTGGGGCTCCTAGGAGCTACCACAACACAAGTGACAACGACTACTGCACATTTAGGCAGCACCCACACTAACAAAACTGGGAAATTTAATTTCCCGGGGTGCTGCTCCAAGCCAGTAACAGTGGCAGTAGTACAGAAAGGATTCTAGCATTTTTACCACTCTCTCATCTAAACCACTTCTGATTGAGGTTAGAGGACGTAGTGGTATAAATGCTTGAGTCCTGTCTACACTACAGTCTCCACCTTTGCTACCAAGAGTGGTGTTGCCCCAATTGAGAATTACGGGTCCTGATTTTTCCAGTGTAACTAAGGTCTTGGACTGTCAACTCTCTGTGAGCAACCACCATGCCTTCTTACGCATTATAGGTTTTAACTTCAGATAGGACCATTATAATCCTTTTGTCTGACTTCCTGCATAATAAAGGCCATAGGTCAACACTCAGAAATTCCTGCATAGAGCCTAGTAACCTGTGGTTGAACTAGATCACCTCTTTTATGAAGACATCCAGTCCTGATTTAAAGACCTCAAGTGATGAAAAAAATACACCATATCCCATAGCAAACTATTCCAAGGATTAATTACCCTCACTGTTTCTAACCTGAATTTTTCTAGCCTCAGTTTCCAGCCATTGGATTTTGCTATGCCTTTATCTGAAAGATTAAGGAGTCCTGTAGTATCCTATATCTTGCTCCTTATGTAGGTATTATGTCCAGTGATCAAGTCACTCTTTAACCTTCACTTCAGTAAAAGGAATAGACTGAACTCTCTAAGCCTGTTTGGGATCGACGGGCCCTGCTATCCTACAAACCATACCTTACAAAAAGATGGAACCTTTATCAACCATGCTCACTGTATATCTGGACAGAGCAGCGTGTTGTGGGATCAGCACTCACAATGAATGACAAACATTGCGTCCCACCGAAATTTAAACCCTGAAGGCTGAACTAATTTAAGAGCGACGAGACAAAGGGAGTTCAATAAGGGTGAAAACCACCTATGCTGCAGCTAGGAAACAAAAATCCCTTGGCCCCTGCATGGGAGGAAATGCAAAAGCTACCTTCACATGCATCTTTCTTTCCAAACACCAGCTTTCATGCATCACTAACCCACCAAGGACAAGTAAGTGTAAGAAAACCCAATCCAACACTTATATTTGTAAATGGCATGGATTTCCTTCCCAGCTACCCAATAGCTCATCTAGAAAAACTCCATGTAACGTACAGACAATTGAACTGCCAACTCAAATTTGTCCTTACATACAGATTTGGGGAGGGGAGAGGGGGAGAAGGATTTTACAAAGTGTTTCCATGGATTTTTAAATTCCAGTGGAAAAGGTTTTTAAACAAACATTCCTCCTGTGATTATTACAACACTTAGAACTCGAAAATGAAGCTAGCCATAAATAGGAGTTAAAATTGACAAGTTCATTTTCATTTTTCAGAGTAGCAGCCGTGTTAGTCTGTATTCGCAAAGAGAAAAGGAGTACTTGTGGCACCTTAGAAGCTAACAAATTTATTTGAGCATAAGCTTTCGTGAGCTACAGCTCACTTCATCGGATGCATTCACTGGAAAATACAGTGTCCACCAGGAGGAAAAAATGCAAAGAGTACAGCTGCATAGTGAAAAATAAATTAGACGTAAGATTCTGATCTTTTACAATCTAAATCTTTTACAATCTAACAAAGGTAAAAAAAAATTCTTTGTGTGTTTTTCAAATGGATAGAGTGCTTTTAAATCGAACAAAGTGAATCTCTTTAGTGAGTTTCTTTTCATTCCATTTGAAGAGTCTTTAAACATTCAATTTGTATATTGCACAAGTAGATAAATTAGAGCTGCTATGAAGCATGGTCCATACAGATTGCTAGAGTAAAGACTGCGTAGCTCAGTCTTACGGCACATTCTTCTAGTCAGTTCATAAAGAAGGATCAGTCTTGGTTGCAAATGGAGTTGTGCCCCACATAGGGTAAGCAAATGGAAGGAGAAACCCCCTTTGGAATGATGGCAGCTGCCCTCCCAGAGAGGAAAGGCTGGACTGCTGTATTTTTATAATGCAACTAATGTACCTAGAAACACTCCTCTTCCCTACCTCAAACCCTCCCATGCACACACCCACTCTCTCTTAGGGAGCAGAATACAATTAGAATTTGTCATTCCTTGATCAAATAAACTCATTGAAAGGAGAGCCATCTTAATGGTTCAAATCTAGGAGACTAGGTGTGACACATTATATTTACTACAGCAAAGTCTGTGCCAGTCTCTGTCAAGGGTTTTCCTGTTTGTGAGCTGAAAATTCAAAACAGGGGGATGCTCAGTGTGTGATGGAAAACAACCTTGTATGGCACAATGTCCAGAAATTGGGCAGAATCATGTCCCTGTCGAGTGTAATTCTGTGCACTCTGAATGATCAAAAGGAATTTGCAGTGTAAAAATAAAATAGGTAATAAAGGAGATGGCATGTCAATTTCAGCATGCTACAGAAATTAAAGGCTAAGAATGCAAATACTGGTAGACAAAATATTTTTCCCCCACCTTAACTATAGGGATATACCACAGTCTTCACCCAATCAACGAGAATTGTATTATGCATCCATATATGCTGCCATAGCAGGGGCGTGACCAGATGCCATATAATATACTAAAATTTTTAGGAGACCCATTTCAGACAGCTCCTAAGAAAAAGCCCATAAAGATACAAAATAATTATGCAGAAAATCCTAGTGAGGCTACTGTCTCTGTATCTCCAGGAGAAAGCAGACAGAACCGCAATACCAAGAAGGGATTTGTCTGTCTATTGTGTCCCTGCTCATGGCTGTTACTATGGTTATCAATTACATCAAACAAGGTGACTCAGACACTTAAAATACAGGGGGAAAGATAAAGTGCATTTTCCCCCATGCTCCAGTAATACCAAGATTTTAGAATAATGAAACGTAAAAATCACATAATATTGACCTGTGCCGTGTAACAAAGCAACATAATTCTTAGACTACATGACCCAAATAGCTCTCCTTCTATCCCCAATTTTATGATTAAAGGAGATAGTGACCATGCACAGAATACCTTTTACTTCTTAAGATGACAATTTTTTTTAAAGTGCCCCCACATTAAACAGGATCCTCTCTGTAATGTTGAAGATATGATGAACTGCAAAATATGGCACCTCAGATGTGAAAAGGAAAAAAAGCCCACCCTTTCTCTCTCCAGATCCACACCTACTGCAGTACCCACAGACAACCTATGATTTGCCATCACCCCCACAATCAAAAGCAGTCTCCCAAACAGGAAACCAAACCTGGCAGCAGGAATGAGATGGGGGGGGTGGAGAGGAGGAATGTAGAGAAAAGTGGGAAGGAGGGGAAAAAATAAAAATTCCCCTATAAAATGCACCTGCAACCCTAGAGCCGCAACAGTGGTTGCAACTTGCAGCAGGATGGGAATAAAGCATCCGTGTGAATTACATTAATAGAAGACTGCTTTTAAGAAAAATCCCTTTGCAATTTAAAAAGCCAAGCTGGACCGGTACACACATTTATCCCCAAATAACGTTGCAGCTTAGTTTTAATACACAAGCAAAGGAAACAGTGACAGAAACCTCCATTCCCTGAACAGCTCACGCCACCAAACCCACCCTTTAGGTTCCAGCAGAGACACACCCCTACCCCATTTTATAATGCAAAAAGTCTCCACTGAATGCTGGGGGGGAGGGGGGTCGTTGGGAAGCAGGTACAACAACAGAAAAAGACCCTTACTGGAAATCGAAACAAATAGATTTTTTTTGTTATTAGATAGGTGCGCGTGTTGGGATTTTTCGGAGGCGGGAGGGGCCGCAAATCTCATTATTCTGCAAGCTGGATTCTGCAAATTAAAAAAAAAAAAACACCCTGTACAGGTTCCCCCCCCTCTTTTTTTTTTTTTTAATAAACACTAAGGTGAATGCAAAGTGAATAATGCAGAGAGTGCACGGTAGCCCCCATAGCCATGGCACTGCACGCCTCCACTCCCTGCCTCCCCCCCTCCAAAACCCTTTGCAGCGCGCACACACAGCCCCTTGCATTGCATTGCATGCAACCCCCCCCCCGCTCCAAAGCCCGTGCAGCGCAGACACCTCACACCCCACTGCATGCACCTGTGCCCTGCCCCAAGGTCTGCCGGTGCCCCCGCTCCCCCCGGGCGGGGTTTGCATTGGGTGGGGAGTCCCGGGCACCTACCTGCCGCCGCGGCTGCTGCAGGGGGAGCTCGCTGGAGACGCGCAGCGAAGCCGGCTGGAGGGGGGGGGGGGGGGAGCGGGGGAGTGACAGGAGAGAGCGCGCGCGCAGGCCGGGGCCGCGCGCGGGCGGGGGCGGGGGCGAGCGCAGGCTCCGGAACCTTCGCCGAGCGAGTGCTCGGCTCCTGGGGCGCCGCCAGAGGGAGCAGCGGCGCGCGCGCAAGCGGACAACGACCACAGCCACCTCCTCGCAGGGGGAGGCGCATGCGCCGAGTCGCCGCCCGCGGGAGCACCAGGGCGCAAGCGTACAACGTCCCGAGCGCCACTCACTGACCGCTCCCCCCCCGCCCTTCAGAAGCGCATGCGCGAGGCCGCCTTCGTCGTCGTCCGGCTCCTTTGAGGGAAGAGAATGTTTCTCCTGAGGGAACACGCGCCCCGAGGGGGGAGGGGCTGAGAGTCCTGGGGGACGGGCCTGGCCTGAGGGGGCGGGGCCTAGTCAGCAACCCCGCCCCCTTGTTACCCAACAGAGGGGGACCTGCCAGTCATCCGCCTGCCGCTTTCCCTCAGACACCCCCCATTGCCGGCCCCTCCCCCCTCAAGTGCCCCCTCACCGCAATTATCTGCCCCTTCCCCTCCGAGGCGCCCCCACAACCGCAATTATCTGCCCCCTCCCCCCTCCGAGGCGCCCCCAACCGCAATTATCTGCCCCCTTCCCCCTCCGAGGCACCCCCACCGCAATTATCTGCCCCCTCCCCCCTCCGAGGCACCCCCACCGCAATTATCTGCCCCCTCCCCCCTCCGAGGCACCCCCAACCGCAATTATCTGCCCCCTCCCCCCTCCGAGGCACCCCCACCGCAATTATCTGCCCCCTCCCCTCCGAGGCGCCCCCACAACTGCAATTATCTGCCCCCTCCGAGGCGCCCCCAACCGCAATTATCTGCCCGCTCCCCCCTCCGAGGCAGCCCCACCGCAATTATCTGCCCCCTCCCCTCCGAGGCGCCCCCACAACCACAATTATCTGCCCCCTTCCCCCTCCGAGGCGCCCCCACAACCGCAATTATCTGCCCCCTTCCCCCTCCGAGGCACCCCCACCGCAATTATCTGCCCCCTCCCCTCCGAGGCGCCCCCACAACCGCAATTATCTGCCCCCTCCCCCCTCCGAGGCGCCCCCAACCGCAATTATCTGCCCCCTTCCCCCTCCGAGGCACCCCCACCGCAATTATCTGCCCCCTCCCCCCTCCGAGGCACCCCCAACCACAATTATCTGCCCCCTCCCCCCTCCGAGGCACCCCCAACCACAATTATCTGCCCCCTCCCCCCTCCGAGGCACCCCCACCGCAATTATCTGCCCCCTCCCCCCTCCGAGGCAGCCCCACCGCAATTATCTGCCCCCTCCCCTCCGAGGCGCCCCCACAACCACAATTATCTGCCCCCTTCCCCCTCCGAGGCGCCCCCACCGCAATTATCTGCCCCCTCCCCCCTCCGAGGCGCCCCCAACCGCAATTATCTGCCCCCTCCCCCCTCCGAGGCACCCCCACCGCAATTATCTGCCCCCTCCCCTCCGAGGCGCCCCCACAACCACAATTATCTGCCCCCTTCCCCCTCCGAGGCGCCCCCCACCGCAATTATCTGCCCCCTTCCCCCTCCGAGGCACCCCCACCGCAATTATCTGCCCCCTTCCCCCTCCGAGGCACCCCCACAACCACAATTATCTGCCCCCTTCCCCCTCCGAGGCGCCCCCCACCGCAATTATCTGCCCCCTTCCCCCTCTGAGGCGCCCCCACAACCATCTGCCCCCTTCCCACTCTGAGGCGCCCCCAAGCACAATTATCTGCCCCCTCCCCCCTCCGAGGTGCCCCCACAACCGCAATTATCTGCCCCCTCCCCCCTCCGAGGCACCCCCACCGCAATTATCTGCCCCCTTCCCCCTCTGAGGCACCCCCACAACCACAATTATCTGCCCCCTCCCCCCTCCGAGGTGCCCCCAACCGCAATTATCGCCCCCTTCCCCCTCCGAGGCGCCCCCAACCGCAATTATCTGCCCCCTCCCCCCTCCGAGGCACCCCCACCGCAATTATCTGCCCCCTTCCCCCTCCGAGGCACCCCCACAACCACAATTATCTGCCCCCTCCCCCCTCCGAGGCGCCCCCAACCGCAATTATCTGCCCCCTTCCCCCTCCGAGGCGCCCCCACAACCACAATTATCTGCCCCCTTCCCCCTCCGAGGCGCCCCCACAACCACAATTATCTGCCCCCTCCCCCCTCCGAGGCGCCCCCACAACCGCAATTATCTGCCCCCTCCTCCCTCCGAGGCGCCCCCACAACCGCAATTATCTGCCCCCTCCCCCCTCCGAGGCGCCCCCACAACCATCTGCCCCCTTCCCACTCTGAGGCGGCCCAAGCACAATTATCTGCCCCCTCCCCCCTCCGAGGCGCCCCCACAACCATCTGCCCCCTTCCCACTCTGAGGCGCCCCCAACCACAATTATCTGCCCCCTCCCCCCTCCGAGGCACCCCAACAGGCCCCCCCAACCATAATTATCTGCCCGCTTCCCTCCTCTAAGTGTCCCAAAACACCCCTCCTCACTGTACTAGATGCCCCTCAATTCCTCCGATCACCAGACCTAAGAAACCCCTTGCCCTTTTAAAACCAGGCACAGCCATAGCGTAGACTGGGTTTTAGGTAACTACCCATTTTTACCAATTTGGCAAAACAATCTGACATTCCCCCATTGAAATGAAGGCAAAGTGGGGAACAGAACCCAGGGTTCAGGGTCTCAGCCTTTTGTTAGCCACTCAATTAAATATCTATCTATAATAAAATGGGCTATGGTTAAGAAAATAATCTGATCATGATGTGACAACTTATGGGGCATTTTCCACTTCTATTTCTCAATATACCTTCTCTTTTCTCCCTTTAGTACCTCTTTCAGAAATCTGCTCCTAGATCACATGCTCTCTCTTGATTTGCACCTAACTTTATTTATTATTTTTGATAATCAGTCAACACCTTGGGCCATTCTCACAAAAGAATCCCCCTGCAGCTTCTCCACTAAATCCAATGACAAAGGATAAGTAACCATATAATAAAAGGCAATAATTCTACTGTAGGATCTCTGTTAAATTCAAGAGCAAGAACCTGAGTGAATTGTCTCTAGACCATACACTGGAATTTGCTTGATACCTATTTGTAAAAAAATAAAAAATAAAAATTAAATAATCATCATCATAAAGATCCTTTCCTGAACACAACCATGCAAAACACTAAAGCTTTGTAAAGCGTGAGAGTTAGAGTTTTCCTTATCCCAAAAGTCCATGAACTACTGGGGAGCGTGGAGAAAGCAAAGGATGGGGCCAACAAAAGCAGCAGAGGCCAGTGTGTTTGTGTGATGTACGTAGCTAGTTACGTAACTTATCACTTTTGTTTTCTCAATACTGCACCTTTATGTTTCTCAGGAGCCTTTCTGTCTGCAGGGGCAGGAACCATGGGCTCAAGCCTGCAAGGTGATGAGTCTCAATCTAGACCACAGTTATAGCTCTAGTTAAGCACACCCCCTCCCTGTTGGCCGCTCACCAGATTGTTGTGGAGGAAATCCCAGACTCTGGATCCTCAAGTGTTTTACGTTTCCCAGGGTCTCCACAGGCCCACATGGTTTCCCCGTTGCATCTCTGGCACATGTCCTAGTCAAAAGAAAAGGAGTACTTGTGGCACCTTAGAGACTAACCAATTTATCTGAGCATAAGCTTTCATGAGCTACAGCTCACTTCATCGGATGAAATGAGCTGTAGCTCACGAAAGCTTATGCTCAAATAAATTGGTTAGTCTCTAAGGGGCCACAAGTACTCCTTTTCTTTTTGCGAATACAGACTAACACGGCTGTTACTCTGAAACATGTCCTAGTCACTGACTCTCAATCTGTTAACCCTTTGCAGAAATGGAGCCCCTCTATCTTAGACCTTGTCAAAGTCAGATTCAGGACTCATAATTTGTCAGACCACTCTGTTTATTAGCAAAGCGCCTTGCTAATGCACCCAGATGTGAGCCCCTCTCTCAGGCCGAAGATAACTTATTTATACAGCTAAGCCAAATCCAATTTAACATAAGAGACAAAAGAAAGCAGAAACTGACAAATATACATACATATCTTATTTGCATACTAACCTTTACCAATCTCCTAGCTCAGTAGGAGTTCTAAGTTAATTAGTTTGAGGACCCATTGTCTCACACTCCTTAATGTTTCTCTTCCTGAGAACTATATTTCAACAAACCCTTCAAGCAGCATTTCTTTAATGAATTATAATTTCAATATAATTCATTCTACTTTCACAACCCCCAGGTCCAGTGTAAGACACCCCCGGGCTTAAATACACCCTCTCACAGAACTTGACCCAAAGGCACAAGCCTTCTGGTTTACCCCTTCCAGTGGCCATGTGGTAGGTGTAGCATTACACACAGAGACACTGTACTCAGAAGTCTAATACATTATTGATTCTGTATTTAATCACATGAGAGTTATACAGATCCATTAGAAAGAAAAAAAATACACCCTGCACACAAATTTCCCCTCACTCTAGTTCACCGTTCCTTTGGGGGTCCTTGAAGGACCATCTGTGTTCAGGGTCCCCCTTCCCCAGTTCATCTAGCTCCTGCAAGACTTCCTTCATCTTAAGCTGGTGAAAAAAGGGCAAAGGAGAGAGACCAAATAGAACAGTTTCTGTCATTTATAATCTTCCAGTTTCCTGTGTCAGATGCTTCCTAGTCATCCTCAACAGGTGACCATAGAGTCCTACCAGGTGCCTTCATTGCTAGGCAACCACCTCTGAGCAGGAACCAGTCTTTTGTCAAGAGCTGTTAAATTTCAAGGGAAGACCATCCAGATATAATGACCCTATATTGCCAGTACTTTGCCACTACCCCCCTTAGAATTTTGGTCCCACATGGAAGTCAAAGGACAACAGAAGATGAAAGGGTGCACCTTCAAAATAGAGTTTGAAAGCTTACTAAAGACACATACAAGAAGTTCATAATCTCACACAGAATTCATAAATTGTACAGACAGATTCCCCAAGTGTTTGTAACAATTAAAGTATGTACTTAACTTTTTGCATGAGTTGTCCCATTGAGTTCATTTCTTACCAATGTGAGAAGGGTTTAAATTCAGTTCCCTGTGAACAAGCATCCCTACCCCCCGCCCCACAACTAGCCCTTTTGCTGGCAATCACTGAGGGATGAGCTCATACTAGTCTTTCAGTAATTATAAGTTAGTCCCTCCCAGTACACAAACATTGGGAATCATTGGTGAGACTCCCAACACAGGAGTCTCAAATTCAATTCCCAACCAACACACTGCTTAATTTCAAAGAGGAAGGAAAGCCCAGTAGTTAGGGTGATAGTATGGGATTTAGGAGAGCCAGGTTCATAGAGTTTAAGGCCAAAGGGACCACAAGATCATCTGGCCTGACCTCCTGTATGTCATAGGCCCGTAAAAACCACCTAGCCACCACCATACCAAGCCCAACAAACAAAATTAGACCAAAGTATTACAGCTCTCTGGAGACAGACCCATTACATGCCATAGGCATAGAATAGGAGGAACCAAGATGCACTAATGCTCAAGGCCACTGCAGTGGCAGAGAACTGATTAGTTGAGATGTACCCAGATGATTCTAGGAAGTGACCTGTGCCCCACACTGCCAAGGAAGGAGACTCTCCACACTCCCCACAGTGTTCAAGTCACTGCTCTGCCATAGATTCCCCATGTGACTTGGGCAAGTCACTTAGGCCCAGATCCTTAAGGGTATTTAGATTCCTAACTTTCTCTCTTTGTGCCTCAGTTTCCCATCTGTAACATGCAGATACTAGCATTGCCCTATGAGTACCTAAGATAGCTATAGGGTAAGGCCAACCTGGAAAACTTTTCCTGCCACTGCCCTGACAACTCTGTTGTGTGTCTAGGGAACTTCAGTCCCCAGAGCTACTAAACCAGTGCTGTTCCCTAGCATGAACATTTAAGAACAAGACATTTCAGTGACATTGATTTATAATATTGGGGGAGGGGGGAAGCAATCTTGCTCTGAATCAAGGACATTATCTTGAAGATAGTGATCTTGCTTTGCATATTGTAGAAGATCCACAATAAAGACTTCTGATTTTCTTCCTCAGTGTACAACTATGATGCACATCTTAAACTTACACATCATTGAAATAAGTGCACTGCTCAAAGCCAAAATTCAGCCCTTGTATACTTACACAAGGTTTTCATGAGAACTACATATTTGCATCAGAGAGCACCTTGGCTTTTTGAAGTGCAGTTGCACAAAAATGTATCCCCCAGCAAAGAGGTTTCTTTCCTACGGACACTGGGCTTAATTCTGACCTTTGGACTCTTGTATTGGGAGATGGACTGGTGGATTTAATAGGTCTTTCCCATTTATAAAGTCTATGATTACTCATAGTAGGGGCAAGACTGAGCCTATGAAGTACAGATCGTCATTGCTGTGAGCTTAGCATTCCATCTGCTACGCAGAGCTGCTACCAAGAGCAATTTACAGTGGAAGAGTGCTTAGAAAAATGAAGTAATCATATCACTGTTGTCAACAGGCAATTTCCTAGATACGTAGCAGTTGGGAGATGACTGAACTACCTGTCCTGTCTACCCACAGTGTCACACATATGTCAATAATGCTCTGCAAAACACATGGCTCTAAACAGTCCCCTTAATTTTTATTTGGAAAATTCATTGTGTGATAATAGTGAGGCTATCCAGGCAATATGTTTGCACCACTTCTCTAGCTGGTACACCATAAACCTTCATCACTAGTCCACACATCTCTGGAACTGGAAGCATGCTACGAGAGCACCACAGATCAAACACTAGGGCAAGTTAGGGAATGTATCAAAGGGAAACACTAAGGGACCCTGCCGCAGCACTAAAGCAGCGGGAGGGAGTTCTGGTGATGTTTGGAGAACCGCAGGAGCAGTGCAAGTCCCAGAGTGCTTCTGATCTCCCGGTGGAATGAACTCATGTTAATCAGCACATCTCCTGGCACTGCCCAATAAGTACAACATATAAACACTCTCAAAACAAAAAGAAAAGGAGGACTTGGAATGCGTTACCTAGGGAGGTGGTAGAATCTCCTTCCTTGGAAGTTTTTAAGGTCAGGCTTGACAAAGCCTTGGCTGGGATGGTTTGATTGGGGACTGGTCCTGCTTTGAGCAGGGGGTTGGACTAGATGACCTCCTGAGGTCCCTTCCAACCCTGATATTCTATGATTCTATGACTTGTGGCACCTTAGAGACTAACAAATTTATTTGAACATAAGCTTTCGTGAGCTACAGCTCACTTCATCGGATGCATTCAGTGGAAACAGATTTCTTAAAGGCACAAAATCACATGTTCTTAGTTAAAGGTATATTTTAATTACTTCAGTGGAGACTATTCTAGTGAAGGGTCTTTTTACACTAAAAAAGTGGGTTGGTTAAAGATACCTATCTCTTCATCCCCAAAAGGAGTGGCAGAGTCTCGCTTTATACCCCAGCACTTGAACAGGGTACTGCCAGCCATCGGGACAGAAGGGGGACCTGGAAGGCCTTCTATTTCCTCCTGTCAGGAAATACAAGACCCAGGCCTAAGGATCCCTCTTTCCGCTTCCCCAAAAGCAGGGATATGACAACGTCTTTCCTTTTCTGGATCGTGGGTGATTCACACAGTACAAAAACAATGAGTCCTTGTGGCACCTTAGAGACTAACACATTTATTTGGGCATAAGCTTTCGTGGGCTAGAACCCACTTCATCAGGTGGGTTCTAGCCCACAAAAGCTTATGCCCAAATAAATTTGTTAGTCTCTAAGCATAGGTGCCAACTTCCCCTCTTTTCCGTGGGTGCTTGACCCCCGCTCTGCTCCCGCCCCTGCCCGCCTCTTCCCATCCCTTCCCCACCCCCATTCCAACTCCTTCCCCAAAGTCCCTCCCCCAAATTCCACCCCTCCTTGCCCCTATTCCAACTCCTTCCCCAAATCCCCGCCCCGCCTCTTCCTCACCTCCTCCTCTGAGCATCTGACATTCCCACTTCTCCTCCCCCTGCCCCCGGAGTACGCAAACAGCTGTTTGGCAGCAGCCAGGTGGGAAACGCTGGGAGGCAGGCGGAGGAGCAGGGATGCGGCGCGCTTAGGAGGGGGAAGAGGAGGAGAAGGAGGAGGGGGGGCAGGGGGGCAAGCTTGGCTGCCGGTGGCTGCAGAGCACCCACTAACTTTTTCCCCATGGGCGCTCCAGCCCTGGAGCACCCACAGAGTCAGCACCTATGTCTCTAAGGTGCCACAAGGACTCCTCGTTATTTTTGCTGATACAGACTAACACAGCTACCCCTCTGAAACCTGTTGCACAATACAGTTAATCATGCTCTAAACTTTGCGTGAAAAGGATAAGCATGTACTTCGGAACCCCTCTAGAAGTCCTGTTGGGTCCCACTCAAGAAAGCCTAGCTCTGCATCCACTGACAGGAAAGTGGAAATACAACTGAGCAACTCTAAGAGGCAAGAGTGTCCAGACAACTACTGGAATGTCAAAGATAGATAAAATTCCTCTTTAAAAAAAAAGGGTGGCGGGGGGTGGAGGAGGAGGTAAGTTGCCGCTAGAACAGCTACAAATATTTCCTTGCCTCAGTCTCCCCCTGTTCTGAGCAGCCCCAATCATCTTTTCACTCAGATAGAGAAATGAGATAGTGAAGTCAACTGTAGTTTGGCAATTCACTTTGATAGGAGCAGGTCAAATGACAAACGGTTATTCCTTCCCCTTACGGATATCTGGGCACCAAGAGGGAAGTCATTTTTACTGCGATGGTCAGATCTCAAAAGCTAAGCAGAGCTGAGTTAGTACCTGTAAGGAAGACCTCTAGGAAACGCCCACATTCTGGGAACAGGTTCCTCGGCCTCAGGACTGAGCCATTGACTCTACATGGCATTAGGGGATACTGTGCTGCTCAGAGTGCCAGCTTTCACGTGAGACACAAAAATAAGCTCATAATGACTTGTCATTAAAGGGCCTAGGACATGTATTGTAACCATATGGCTGTTAACTCTGGTGCGCTGGCCAAATTCCAACTTGGGTAATTCTATTCTGCCTCTCTAAATTGCCCCTACATTTCGAACTGAAAATGGGATTTTTAGGTTTTTGTTGTTGTTGTTTCTGCTGGAACTGTGACGAGCATAGCTGTGTGCTGTTAAAAAGCCATGAAGTTTCACCCTAGATGTCAAGCGTTAGAGAAAACCATTCACCAGGATCTTTGCTTCTGTATCTCAGGTTCCCCATCCACGAAGTGGGGACGATCATGCTGACCTATCTCATGGAGAAGTTGTGCAGCTTAATGTTGGTTGAAACTGCTTTGAGATCTTGCTATAGGTACTACAGAAAGGCAAAGACTGACTTATTAGAATGACAGGTTTCAGAGTAACAGCCGTGTTAGTCTCTATTCGCAAAAAGAAAAGGAGTACTTGTGGCACCTTAGAGACTAACCAATTTATTTCAGCATAAGCTGTAGCTCACGAAAACTCATGCTCAGATAAATTGGTTAGTCTCTAAGGTACCACAAGTACTCCTTTTCTTTTTATTGAATGACTTATTTACTTTGAATAGTGGGAAAAATTACCATTGATTTCTACATAATTCTCTTTATTTTTAACCTAGTTCAGCAGGATCTCAAAGTTGTCCTCTGACAGCCAGTCTATAGCCTTTGTTAAATTAATTTGGCGAGTCTCAGTCCTCTGCCTAGAGGACAAATGATGTTTTTGTGATGTGGCCATTTCAGTGCGGGGAAATGGGTATGCGAAGTGATCCCTCTATACAAAGTAGTATGTAAAATGGTTTGGGAGCCTTCAGGATAAAAGGCTATTTAAATGCAACTATTGATACAATCATTTTTGTAATAATTTCTCAGGTTTTTTTTTTTTTTTTTTAAATGTAAGCTTCATATCCTGACACTGCACCGTATGTTGGGCCTTGTCCACACTCAAACTTGTACTAGTTTAGTATAATCTGTGTGGACACTCTTATTTCAGTTGAAGGGTGGGTTTTAGGTTTAGTTAACGCCTGTTGCTAACCAACCCTAAGCTAAAGCAAAATAAACCCAGCTGAAACCAAAGCAAGGCCTGGTCTACCTTCAAAAGTTTTGCCAGCATAGCTATTTGGTGAGGACTGTTTAGGCGAAAAACAAAACAAACCACCACCAAACACACACACAGCCTGAAAATCAAAATATCCTCAACTGAGAGCTGTGCTGACAGAAACCCTAACATAGGCAAGGTATTACTGGCAACAGTTGTGTTGCTAGTACAGCTTATTTTGTTCAGGGAACTGGTGTAAGCTATACCAGCAAAAGAGTTCTTTAGCCAGTATAAAAAGCTGCATCTACACTAGGAGGGTTTGCTGGTATAGCTACACTGGCAAACCCTTTCTAGCACAGATCAGGTCTAAGAGCATCCCATCCACCCAACATTTTTCCACAGTTTAAGTTAAACCACTGCAATGCTGCTAGAAGTCACTCGCAGCTTGTCTAAAGAGGCCTCGTGTTAGCCACAATGCGAATAACCTCTTCCAAGAGTTTTTAGCAAGCGGAAGCAAGATAGAGGTTTCTGAAACACTTCCGTCTTCTGCGACTGCCCCTTGACACTCCCTGCCAGAATCCTTTCCTTAACAGGGGATAGCAGACGATCTCCATGTCACCTATTTAAAAAGAAGGCACCCGAGTAATGTGCGTATGCTGTCAAAGACAACGAACAGGCCAGATTTTCATAAGCGTTCAGCACGTGGTGCTTTGAAATCCGGTCACAAGTGTCACAGTGGGAGCTGCACTCTTTCGAAAGTCTAGCCCCAGGACCACACTGACAATTTGCACCAAGTCTCCCACTGTCCTGCTACCAGTAGCGATGGTTGGAATGCTAGCGTTCACCCCGGGTTGCCTAGACCTGCTCTGAGCAGGGCAAAACCAGGCTGGACTTCACACTGTGCCGAGTACCATAGAATCATAGACTATCAGGGTTGGAAGGGACCTCAGGAGGTCATCTAGTCCAACCCCCGGCTCAAAGCAGGACCAATCCCCAGCTAAATCATCCCAGCCAGGGCTTTGTCAAGCCTGACCTTAAAAATATCTAAGGAAGGAGATTCCACCACCTCCCTAGGTAACACATTCCAGTGTTTCACCACCCTCCTAGTGAAAAAGTTTTTCCTAATATCCAACCTAAACCTCCCCCACTGCAACTTCAGACCATTACTCCTTGTTCTGTCATCAGCTACCACTGAGAACAGCCTAGATCCATCCTCTCTGGAACCCCCTTTCAGGTAGTTGAAAGCAGCTATCAAATCCCCCCTCATTCTTCTCTTCCTCAGACTAAACAATCCCAGTTCCCTCAGCCTCTCCTCATAAGTCATGTGTTCCAGTCCCCTAATCATTTTTGTTGCCCTCCGCTGGACTCTTTCCAATTTTTCCACATCCTTCTTGTAGTGTGGGGCCCAAAACTGGACACACTACTCCAGATGAGGCCTCACCAATGTCGAATAGAGGGGAACGATCACGTCCCTCGATCTGCTGGCAATGCCCCTACTTATACATCCCAAAATGCCATTGGCCTTCTTGGCAACAAGGGCACACTGTTGACTCATATCCAGCTTCTCGTCCACTGTAACCCCTAGGTCCTTTTCTGCAGAACTGCTGCCGAGCCATTCGGTCCCTAGTCTGTAGCGGTGCATGGGATTCTTCCGTCCTAAGTGCAGGACTCTGCACTTGTCCTTGTTGAACCTCATCAGATTTCTTTTGGCCCAATCCTCTAATTTGTCTAGGGCCCTCTGTATCCTATCCCTACCCTCCAGCGTATCTACCTCTCCTCCCAGTTTAGTGTCATCTGCAAACTTGCTGAGCGTGCAATCCACACCATCCTCCAGATCATTTATGAAGATATTGAACAAAACCAGACCGAGGACCGACCCTTGGGGCACTCCACTTGATACTGGCTGCCAACTAGACATGGAGCCATTGATCACTACCCATTGAGCCCGACAATCTAGCCAGCTTTCTATGCACCTTATAGTCCATTCATCCAGCCCATACTTCTTTAACTTGCTGGCAAGAATACTGTGGGAGACCGTGTCTAAAGCTTTGCTAAAGTCAAGGAACAACACGTCCACTGCTTTCCCTTCATCCACAGAGCCAGTTATCTCATTAGAAGGCAATTAGATTAGTCAGGCATGACTTGCCCTTGGTGAATCCATGCTGACTGTTCCTGATCACTTTCCTCTCCTCTAAGAGCTTCAGAATTGATTCCTTGAGGACCTGCTCCATGATTTTTCCGGGGACTGAGGTGAGGCTGACTGGCCTGTAGTTCCCAGGATCCTCCTTCTTCCCTTTTTTAAAGATGGGCACTAAATTAGCCTTTTTCCAGTCGTCCTGGACTTCCCCGGATCGCCATGAGTTTTCAAAGATAATGGCCAATGGCTCTGCAATCACATCCGCCAACTCCTTTAGCACTCTCGGATGCAGCGCATCCAGCCCCATGGACTTGTGCTCATCCAGCTTTTCTAAATAGTCCCTAATCACTTCTTTCTCCACAGAGGGCTGGTCACCTCCTCCCCATGCTGTGCTGCCCAGTGCAGTAGTCTGGGAGCTGACCTTGTTCGTGAAGACAGAGGCAAAAAAAGCATTGAGTACATTAGCTTTTTTCACATCCTCTGTCACTAGGTTGCCTCCCTCATTCAGTAATGGGCCCACACTTTCCTTGACTTTCTTCTTTTTGCTAACATACCTGAAGAAACCCTTCTTGTTACTCTTAACATCTCTTGCTAGCTGCAACTCCAGGTGTGATTTGGCTTTCCTGATTTCACTCCTGCATCCCCGAGCAATATTTTTATACTCTTCCCTGGTCATTTGTCCAATCTTCCACTTCTTGTAAGCTTCTTTTTTGTGTTCAAGATCAGCAAGGATTTCACTGTTAAGCCAAGCTGGTCGCCTGCCATATTTACTATTCTTTCTACACATCGGGATGGTTTGTCCCTGTAACCTTAATAAGGATTCTTTAAAATACAGCCAGGTCTCCTGGACTCCTTTCCCCCTCATGTTATTCTCCCAGGGGATCCTGCCCATCAGTTCCCTGAAGGAGTCAAAAGTCTGCTTTTCTGAAGTCCAGGGTCCGTATTCTGCTACTCTCCTTTCTTCCCTGTGTCAGGATCCTGAACTCGACCATCTCATGGTCATTGCCTCCCAGGTTCCCATCCACTTTAGCTTCCCCTACTAATTCTGAAGCTTTCCAATTCTAAAGTTTCAGTTCTGAAGCTTAATGCACAATACTTCCACAGGTTTCAGAGTAACAGCCGTGTTAGTCTGTATTCGCAAAAAGAAAAGGAGGACTTGTGGCACCTTAGAGACTAACCAATTTATTTGAGCATGAGCTTTCGTGAGCTACAGCTCACTTCATCGGATGCATACTGTGGAAATTGCAGAAGACATTATATACACAGACACCATGAAACAATACCTCCTCCCACCCCACTATTACCAGCAGCAGAGTGGGGTGGGAGGAGGTATTGTTTCATGGTGTCTGTGTATATAATGTCTTCTGCAATTTCCACAGTATGCATCCGATGAAGTGAGCTGTAGCTCACGAAAGCTCATGCTCAAATAAATTGGTTAGTCTCTAAGGTGCCACAAGTCCTCCTTTTCTTTTTGCGAATACTACCACAGAGGGATTTCAAATTTAGCAGGCTTCATTTCCATCAACTTGGAACTGGGCATACCATATTTGCAGCCCAGACACTGCTTTCTTGAACTCACAGAATCAATTTACACGGCATTTTCAGAGAAAGGCAAATGGAACAAAGAGGCAAATCTGCATTATACCTCTAGAAACCCACTGAAGCTAAAGGGATTACCCTGCTGGAAGTCAAGGGGTAAAACCTGGTTCCCTTTCAACACACAGGCTGAGCAGGCAGGATGACTCAGCAGAAAACAAGAGCATCACAAGGTCTTTTCCTCAAGGGATAAGGATAACAAGAAGTGCCAATTGATTGCTCTTTTTTCTGAGCACCTGTATAAGAGGAGGACAGCAGTTGAGTTGGAGTTAACCTGTTGTTCACCAAAAGCCAGGTCGTTCCTTTGCACTCTGTCTTATATGCTGAGACAAGACCTTTTAGCGAAATATTACCTTTAAAAAAAAAAAAAAAAAGGGCAAGGGGCACTGTAGAGACAATATTAAGCCTGCCAGTTGAAAACAGAAGCTAGAAGGGCCCGTGTGGCTCTTTTTAAAATAAACACTGCACTTCTAAGTCTTTTGTTGCATAGTGCTCTTCAATGCATCTAGCACTTGTATATCTAGAGGAAGCAGTATCTACTGGTTACACTACAGGGTTGGGGTTTACAAGTTCGCAGGCTTGGCCATCACTGGGAGAGCCTGGTCAAGTCCTTTAGCCTCTTTGCCTCAGTTTCCCCATGTATGTAATGTGGATAATATCTTCCTGCCACACAGAGGTGTTGTGAGAGTTATGTAATTGAAGAATGCAAAAAACAAACAAACAAATCACAACCAAAAAACACCAAAATGAGACCCTCTTAGGGAAGATGCTACAGAAGGGTAAAGTAAACGTATCATGAGTTTGGATAGTTTGCAAAATCCCATTAATTTTCATTTACCCAACTTGGTAGCATCGGACAGTTTTTCTCACTGCTGTTCAGTGGCCTATAGGAAGCAAGTTTGTGGCCTCTCAGTCTAATTCCTGGTGGTGGTTTTTGGGTTTGTAAACCTGTCCATCACAGGTGGCATGAGTTATTCCCTTTGCTGACAGCCTCCACAGGGAGGCCAGTGACCGACAGCGCCCTCTTATCCCTAGAGATAAGAGGGCATTATGGAGAAAGCCTGAATGGAGTTACCTGTTTTGTGGTCAGACACAGGACTTCATTCTCCAGGATTCAAATAGGCGAGCACCTCTTACCAAAATGAGATTCATTACAAAGACACAAAGCCCCACACTGGTAATGCTTACCTTGTAACAGGCTCTTCCACTACCAACCTGACGAATCCTCTGGCTTCATATTGTTGCCCCTTGGCCAAGTGATAGCAGATTTTTGGTGTCTTGGAGGTCGGTTTCCTGCTTGCAGTAGAAACTAATGATAGGAAAACAGGTATTTTCTTAGTGTATTTTCTATATTTATCAAGTGTGCACAAGTCCTAGGGAGAGGAGTTAAATCTGGCTCTTAAATAAACCAAGCAAGCTCATAACCTAGTACTACCAAGGGGTAGGTTTTGCAGTGAAGAAGCTGTTAGAAGCGTCTGTACATCAAGCCTTAAAATGGTTTTGAGCACCATCTGCTGTCATCCCTAAATAATGCAACTCTGAATTGGCTATCAAACCAGCCCTTCGCTTTCTACATAGACATACGCACCATCTGCCACTTCAGAGTTACACGATGCCAAATTTATCCCCGACACCACCGAAACTATACCAATGGAGCGATGCTGGAGATTAGTTTGTCTCACTAGTTCTAGAGCACTTGCCGTGTGTACTCTCAGAGCTACGAATGTCCACACCTGGTGAACGGCTATAGCACAATGCATCGTTACGTTACATACAAATAGTGTCCTAATATGTGTTGTAAAAAGTATTAAGTGGCAAGAGAGCAGGTAATAATAGATGGTGTCCATTACAGAGAACGTTGGGGTGCAGATAGTGTGTGCTGGAAAAATTAGCATCTAACAGGAAGAGAAACATGGAGGTGAGAACTTTACCAGTTATCAAGGCTTAAGGTAGGCTGGGCAGCCTGGAGTCACAGACCGCTCTCAGGGAGTCCTGGGGGGTTTAGTTGTTGGCAAGGAGGCACATGGCCAAGCATCATGCTACACTTTCTGACTAAGGAACACAGAGTGCAGAATAAGCCATCTCCAACCTGGGGTGTTTTCCTGCTCTCGCTAGGCTGTGCGTCACGCAAAGTAGGAATGTTTTTGGGGTGGGGGTGACCTGAGACATGCACCTTAAGATTTCAAATTCAGAACTAATCTTAGGGGTTCATTCTGTTTGTTTTTCCTTCTGAGATTGGAGTGGAAACAGCCCTGACAGTTTGTTCAACCCCTTCTCTAGGAGGGGACTGAGTCCCAGATTGGGCTGCAGTACCAAGACTCCAGGGGCCCGGCTAGGTCAGGGAATAGGATACAGGACCTTTCACCTCTAAATGCCAGCACCAAATGTGACCCTGGGGAGAGTCACATTCCCATCTGATGCCACCTCACTCCACATCCCAGAGGAAGTGATCCCACAGCTGCAGACTGACAATTGGCATTAGCTACCCCTCACTTGCAGCCTCAGCTGACACACCAAGGGCTGAGTGGCCTTCCCTCTCCACCCCCCCTTAGAAAGGGTTCCCCCAAGGCAGGGGAAGGTGCATTGACTGGACACAGCAACCACGAACCCTTAGCAGGAGATAGGCACATGTAGTCCTCCATTCCTCACCCATGTGTGACCAAGCCACTTGCTACCCCACCCCACCCAGACCCACATGATCCTAACTAAATTTGAGAAACAGGAGATGAGGGACTGGGTTCACAGAGGACTCTGGCCAGCTCAGGCAGCTGGGAGGAGCATCTCAGGAGGACATACCACAAAGACACCCTGCTCCATGGATAGAGGGGGGTCCTGAGATCACCTGGGCACCACTCAGAGCATAGAGTGAGTGTGACTGCATCGCTTACCCACCAGCTGTTCAACAGGACTGCCTGGAGCACGTTGGGTCCCAGGCCTAGACCCAAGGCCAAAAAAAGGAGCATGAGGCTGAAGAATCAGTGAACATTTCCACTTCCCACTCCACATGAACCCTCCAGCCTAACTGCCTGCCTGATTCCACTGGGAAGCTAGGACTTGGGGCTTTTGCAGAGCTCACCCCCAGCCAGTCACAACACATCAGACCTCTAGGGCGCACAAGCTTTCCCCTTCCCAGGCCCTCCAGCTCAAAGATAGCTCCAAACCTCTGGATCTTGCTGATCCTCTCCAACTTACCAATGGCAGCTACAATCTGCATATCCAATCAGAGCAGCAGTCTCAGCAAAGCACTTTCTATAAGTCAGAGACACACACAAGCACCAGGACAATTCAGGCAGCTGCTGCAGGCAGTTTCCCCACAGTTACATATACACATGTGGGAGGTACTACAGAGAGAAGGGACTAGGCCTCTGGTCCACATCTCTCTAGACCAGGTCATTGACCGGAATGAGTCAGTTTCTATGAGCCTAGCTCTTTGGGCCCCACACCCTGAATTCTCTGACTGGAGTAGGAAATGCTGAACCCTTGGAAAGCAGGTTTCAGAGTAGCAGCCATGTTTGTTTGTATCCGCAAAAAGAAAAGGAGGACTTGTTATTATTTATTATTATTTATTTATTAGAGCATAAGCTTTCGTGAGCTACAGCTCACTTCATCAGATGCATTCATGTCTCTGGAGAAAGAATGGCTCTAAAGCACCTGTTCTTAAAGGAGGACATAGCTCCCTAGTGAGGCACACAAAGGTGAGCCTATAGGTAGATTGAGAAGGTTCTTACAGGAGCACCATGCCCCGAGTAGGAAGGGGTTCCAAGGAAATCCCCTTGGATTGAGTTTATACTCACAGTCAATATCAACAAGACCAAATAGTTGCTTATGCTGTATGGGCAATATTTCTCAGGGCTTCAGTTTCCCCCCAGTCTAATCAGCAGATCACACTCTGCTCCCAGAACCAGGAAAGGAACTCAGGAGTCCTGACTTCCACTCCCCTTCTGCTTTTGTTTATAGGCCATACTGGGCCATGATCTGAGCAGCATATCTATGGAAGCACTAGACCCCAGGAGAAGAAAGGCTAAAGGGATTTTCCTTCAAACCAAAGAACATGTCAGCCTGTGAGACATAAGCATAACTAATGCGCACTCCAGAACTCCAAATGAAAAGCAACATACATCCTAAGGACCATCCCCAATGCAGCAACTAACAGAAATCAAAACAGCAAACATCTTCTAGCCTTAATTTCCTTGTTCACCCCACTATTCTATCTATCCCTCCCCATCTCATATTCAGCTACCCTACCCATGCAGTCTGTATTTTAAGGGCACCAGATGCTTCTGCTTTCCCAGCCTGCTCTGCTGTTTGTTTTTAAAAAGCCTCAGCTGGCTACTAATGCCTGCTTTTCAGCTATGAGAAACATGCTTGTTAGGAGCAGATTCCTAATCTTCTGTCTGCTAGCCTCCAGGAAAAGGGGAGGGTCCATTCCACAGCCCTAGCACAACAAAAGTCTAGCTTATTATGCACTGATTTACCCCCCAACAATAACTTGCCCAGTCAGGCAAACTACAATCCAGAGCTGAGACCAGCACCTCAAGGAAGGGCTTCCATTCCCACTCAGCTTCTCTAACCATTAGACACAGCTCTCCCAGGGCTCTAACAATTAGATGACCCTCTCTTCAAGGGGGGAAGAGAGCTAAGGTGGGAGGCTATAATGGAAAGTGTCAGACACCTGGGTCTAATGGACATCGTCAGCTTCAACTATGAGAAAAAGAAAAAATATGCTCTGTAGCTCATTAGCAATGCCCTGAGACATGCGGGCCTGCTGTAAGTGTTATTGTTACTCCTTCAGGAATGAGTCTTACCTTCTCAGTGTTCAGTTTATTCAATCAAGTTCTGAGCACTTGGGAGCTCACACAAGCAGGGTCTTTCAGAGGCTCGTTCACCTGCACTTCCACCAATGTGATATATGCCATCATGTGCCAGCAATGCCCCTCTGCCATGTACATTGGTCAAACTGGACAGTCTCTACGTAAAAGAATAAATGGACACAAATCAGATGTCAAGAATTATAACATTCATAAACCAGTCGGAGAACACTTCAATCTCTCTGGTCACGCGATTACAGACATGAAAGTTGTGATATTACAACAAAAAACTTCAAATCCAGACTCCAGCAAGAGACTGTTGAATTGGAATTCATTTGCAAATTGGATACAGTTAACTTAGGCTTGAATAGAGACTGGGAGTGGCTAAGTCATTATGCAAGGTGACCTATTTCCCCTTGTTTTTTCCTACTCCACCCCCCCCCCAGACGTTCTTGTTAAACCCTGGATTTGTGCTGGAAATGGCCCACCTTGATTATCATACACATTGTAAGGAGATTGATCAGTTTAGATAAGCTATTACCAGCAGGAGAGTGGGGTGGGGGGAGGTATTTTTTCATGCTTTGTGTGTATAAAAAGATCTTCTACACTTTCCACAGTATGCATCCGATGAAGTGAGCTGTAGCTCACAAAAGCTTATGCTCAAATAAATTGGTTAGTCTCTAAGGTGCCACAAGTACTCCTTTTCTTTTTGTGAATACAGACTAACACGGCTGTTACTCTGAAACTTCTGGACACACTGGCAATTTCCTCCATGTGTTGTTTTCAAGTATCCTTCAGACAATCAAGTGCTGCACCCTGCTCTGAAGGGACAATTCCCATTAATCAAAATATAAACAATAAAACAAGTATACACACAACATCCAAATTCATTCATTGCAGAGGAGGGATAGCTCAATGGTTTGAGCATTGGCCTGCTAAACCCAGGATTGTGAGTTCAATCCTTGAGTGGGGCCATTTAGGGATCTGGGGCAAAAATTGGGGATTGATTCTGCTTTGAGCAGGGGGTTGGACTAGATGACCTCCTAAGGTCCCTTCCAACCCTGATATTCTATGTCTTAATACGGTGTTTTCCAATACAAATCATATAAACAATTACAATCATTCCAAGGGCCTCACAGTCACTTAAGAGAGGCCAAAAGTATGATCTACCGCAGCGGTTCTCAAACGGTGGGTCAGGACCCCAGAGGGTCAGGGGTCGCCAGTGCAGGCATTAGACTTGCTGGGGCCTGGGGCCGACGCCAGAGCCCCATTGCCTCGGGCCAAAGCCCAAGAGCTTCAGCCCTGGGCAGCAGAGCTCAAGCTTCAGTTTCAGCCCTGAGCAGTGGGGCTGAAGCCCATGGGCGGCGGGACTCGGGTAGGCTCAAGCTTTGGTCCCCCTTCCTGGGGTCATATAGTCATTTTTGTTGTCAGAAGGGGGTCGCGATGCAATGAAGTTTGAGAACCCCCGGTTTAGTGGTTAGGACAGTAGTGACTAACAGGAGTGTCAAGATTTGGCACATTCATTCTGAAAGGCAGTATAAGTCAGTGGATGAGACTTGGTGCCGGCATATTAGGAAGCTGCCTGAAGTGACCTTATGCAGCCTCTCAGTTACTTTATTTGTAAAATGGGGAAATGATATTTGTCTCCCTCCTGGAGTTGGGATGCCAGGCCTTACCAGTAAGAAGGGTTGTGGCCTCCACAGAAATATTAACAGGAGTCAGTCAGTAGAGGAGATGAGACTAGAACCTCTCTCTTCTTGCAGCCCCTTCAGCCTAGCGCTCCACCGTGGAGGAACACCAGCTCCCTGACACTCTACCTCCCCCCTTCCCAGGAGGCAGAAGCTCCCTGTGAATGGGGTTTGTGTGGAGGGACAGGAAGGGGAGCGAGGAGCGGGCACGGAGACTCGGTGGGGTTGGTTTACTTGGCTGCCTGTGGTGCATGTGTACACAGGGTGTGTGGAAGTCGCTCTGCTTCTGCCTTGCCCTGGGGGACGCGGCCTGGGTTTGCATAGGCCACAAACTCCCTCTTCGGCTGGCACGCTGTGGTGTAAGTGTCTGGAGTTTGTGCGTAAATCCTGCTGGCTCGGGCAGACCCTGTGGCCTGTTGTGTGTTCAGGAGCTGTGAATTCCTCTCCTCTGTGGCGTGGTGTGTGGTAAACCTGTCTCCATCACACTCTGTGATACACATGTGGACGAGGGGGTGTATGTGTGTAAACCCCTTTCTCTACAGTATGCGTGCAAGGAGGGACATAAAGATCTCCGTGTAAACCCCCTCTGTCTCGGGCACACTCAGCAGGGTGGGTGTGTAAATCACTCTGTCTCGGGCACACTCAGCAGTGTGGGTGTGTAAATCGCTCTGTCTCGGGCACACCCAGCAGGGTGTGTCATAGGTGCTGGAACCAGGGATGCTGTTGCACCCCCTGGCTTAAAATGGTTTCCATTCTATACAGGGTTTACACTTTTGTTCAATGGCTCTCAGCCCCCCCACTATAAAAACTGTCCCAGTGCCCCTGGAGTGTGTGTAAGCCCTGTTGTGTCTGCACACTCAGCAGCATTGGTGTGTGTAGGTGTGCAAGCACGGCTCTATTTGCAAGCCTTGGGGGGAGTGTGCAAGGCTCACGATCTCTGGCCCTGCACGCGTGTGTAAGGCCCACTGTCTCTGGAACACTCAGCCGTGGGTGTAAGTCCCGCCCCGCTGTCTGCACACGCGGGCGGGGGGGGCCGGGGGAGGGAGGCGTGTGTAAGCCCCGCCCCCGGCCGCGCAGGGCCTCGCCCCGCCCCTTCCCGCAGGCCGGAGCGGAAGCGCCGCTCGCTGCGGCCCAGCGGGTCCGGCCCGATCCAACCACCCCGCGGGGCGGCGATCCCGGCCCGGGGCCCCTCCCGCCGGGCGGCCGATGGGGCTCCTTAAAGGCGCAGGCACCGGCCTCTCTGTATTCGTCGGCGGATGAAAAAATCACGTGCGGCTGATATGGGCCGGTCAGTGGTGGGGGGCCCGGGGGGGGGAGGGAGACACGCGGGAGAGGAGGGGGGACCCCCGGGGGGTGGGGAGGCACACAGGAGAGGAGGGGGGACCCACAGGAGAGGAGGAGGGACCCCCGGGGGGCGGGGAGGGGGAGACACGCGGGAGGGGGGGGAACCCCCGGGGGGCGGGGAGGGGGAGACAGGCGGGAGAGGAGGGGGGGCCCCCGGGGGGTGGGGAGGGGGAGACACACAGCAGAGGAGAGGAGGGGGGACCCCCGGGGGCGCGGGGAGGGGAAGACACACAGGAGGGGGGGAACCCAGGGGGGCCGGGGAGGGGAAGACACACAGGAGAGGAGGGGGGGGACCCCCGGGGGGGCGGGGAGGGGAAGACACACAGGCGGGAGCAGGGGGGTAACTCCTGGGGACGCACACACACACAGGAGCCGGGAGGGGGTAACCCCTGAGGGCAGCGTGCAATGCGCACAGAAGCGGGGTGGGGGGAGTGGCTGCAATGTTAGATTAGGGGGGTGCTGGGGGCCAGGATGCCTGGGTTCTACTCCTGGCTCCCTGCGTGAGCTGGGCTGAGTCACTTCCCTGCTCGGTGCCTCAGTTTCCCCATCTGTTGGTTAAAGGTGACATTGCCCGGAGGGGGGAAAGTGTTAATTCATTTCTGTCTGCAAAGGCTGCTGAGCCCCAAGGGTGCCAGCCAGGCTGGGGCACTGACACTGGTGGGCACGGGAGGCTGCCAGTGCCACTTGTGGGAGCGCTGGGTTGGTTGTCCCTGTGCGGGCTCAGCTCCGCCCTGCCCTCTGCTTGGCCCAGCTGCTGCTGATTGCCATGTTTGTGTGCCCAGAAGAGCTGAATAGTCAGAGCTGGGACTGCAGTAGCTCCATGCCCAGCTCCACAGCGCGGGGGGGGCTGGAGGGGATGCTTTGGCTCCTAGACCCCAGGTGAGGAGCCTGTTCTGTGGGGGTGGGGTGTATGTTAGCCTGGGGAACTGGGGGCTAGAAGAGGGGAGTCTGTCTCCTAGGCCGCAGGAGAGGAGGACGACACAGAATGGGGGCTCTGAGCCTGGGACAATGTAGGGGGAGGGGTCCTAGAACCTAGGACAGGACCCAAGGACAGTGGAAAGGGGATGGGAGAGTTACAGCAGCTCAGCTGCTGGGGGCTGGGAGTGGAAAGGCTGCAGTAGCCCAGGGACCCTGGAGCTGGGAGCCAGGAGTATCCCTTTCCAGACTCCAGGTGAGGAGGTGGTGCAGTGGGATGGGGAGACAGCAAGGACCAGCCCTGGAGCAAGGAGCTAGGTGGATTTTCTCTTAGCCCCCTAAGAGAAGAGTCCAATGCGGTAGTGTGAGGAGCTGGGATCCAGGAAGAGACCTGTTGATGCTAGACCACAGGAGAGAAGCCAGTTCAGAGGGGGAAGGGAGGAGGTGGCATGTGGTGTCCAGGTGGAGATAAGGGGGCAGATTTGCTCTGTGATCTGAGCTATGACTGTGGAGTAAGCATTTAATGTTCTCTGGTTACTTCTTCTTATGCTCTTAGTTCAGACCAGCTGGATTTCAAAGTTCAATCTAGTAATTAATTATTATTTATTATTAGAGTAGTTGCCTCCAGGCTCCCTTATAAGCCTTTGCAGCAGGGACTATAATTTACAGTCGGTTCGTTCGGTGCCTATTGCAATGGGGCTCTGACCTGGTTGGTCTGTAACAGAAACGCCTATAACCACGGCCCTAATCATTGTGCACACACTTAGCAATGCCTGTGTCTGCCCCCGAGAACTCAGAGTCCAAAAGACGATTGTTCCCTGTATGTTGCTCTCATGGGGGAGCGGCTTTGCCAGGATAGCGAAGTGTAGCCCCAGTTACACATGGGTGTCCGCAGGTCATGTACGTGGGCGCTCCAAAGCCCTGTAGTTCAAGCGGAAGCAAATAAAGCCTTGCCATGAACCTTTCTGACCCCTCTAGAACTGGGGCTAGGCCAGGGGGAATACTGGGACTGCTCTGTGAGCCAGGGATTGGTGGGAAGCACCACTGCCACCTTTTTTTCCCCCTCCCCTCACTTAAAAAAAGAAAAGAAACCTTTATTTTAAAAAAAACCCACTTCACTGCCATCACAGGGGCTGAGGTTTTAAGTTCCTGATCCCAAACTCATGGAAGTCAGTGGGAGACCTTGCAATGGTTTAGCTGGCTTTGCATCAGACCCGAAATGCACAAAAGGCAGAAAATCCCACAGTTAAGATCTCCACAGCATCCTCTTTAGTTATATGTAGTGCTGCTTTATCCCATGCCTTGGCTGTCATGTTGTGAGCCCTGTGTCATGTTTGGGAAACACCTAGCGCCTCGCGGGCACTACCAGAGACAAATAACATGCGTAGCTGAGGGGAGCTCTGATTGGGCACAGAGGTGCAGGTGAAGCTACGTAGGGTGGTGGCGCTGCCTGATTTCACTTATTGCCACAGAAGAGCCTTCCTGGGCAGGCTGGCAATAATCTGTGGCGCTCCACTGGAGAGCCACTCGATGAAGGCTGTTCGGCTGAGTTTCCCTGTTGTGTGCTCTCTGGAGATGCCTGGGATATGAGAATCCAGCTGATTTCTTCCTGCCTCTGACTTCCATGCGGGTGATCCTGATCCTACAGTGGCACTTGGCTGCTGTAGCTGGACTGGCTCCTACAGGGCCAATGGGAGCGAGACCTTGTTTGTTTGTTTGTCAGTAACATCAGCAGGTTGTTACTGTGACACGCAGGGAGCGGCAATGAGGAAGAAGAAACAATCTGCACAGAAACTGTCCACGTCCTGTCGGTGGAATCTCCTACATTTAAAATCTTAGCCCTGCTGTGCCCAGCCATGTCATTGCTTGCACTGACCGCTGCACCAGCTTTTACAGACATATCAGCGCCTTTCTAAGAGTAAACAGTTGGCCGCGGTCATGCTCGCTCGAGGCACTTTTTCCTGAGTTAAGGCCACTGTAAAAGGTAGCACGTCAGACCCTAGCGGGAGGGAAGCAGGAAGCTATGTGTGAGTAAGTACTGATTATATAGGCCCAAGGCAGGGGGCATAAAATCTGGATTTTATCAGGATGACAGGTGGGGAAGCCTCCCTCTGTCCTGGAGAAGCCCTGTATCCCGGTCTGCTCCCTTGCTACGTGGATGGAGGGTGCTGGGTTGTGGCATATATGAATAGCAGGTGATTAAGCAGTTTAGGTATTGCACACTCCCCAGTGGCCCCTCATTCCAAGTACTGTGATGAGATTCTAGGGTATTCTCCCATCTAAGTGGAGGTCCTAGGACATTACTCCCTTTAATCCTACAAATCCAGGGGGTGAGGAGCTATGCGCGATTCTCACAGTCTGTGTGGTACCTGTAATAGGACGGCAGATGCTAGGACCTTACTTAGGGATCGAGGGCTCCTCTGTGGAATTCTCTCATTTTCAGGTGCTTGAGCCCTGTGCAAAAGTGCAGTGTAATTATCACTGAGTCACTGTAAGGTTGCATCAGCTGTGCCCTGTTGGTGCAGATGGGGCTCAAGACAAAAGCTTAGAAACTCCCCACTGGCACCACCATTGGTTCCTCTGGTTTAAATTACATGAGGGTAAAAATGCTGGAAGCTGCTGACACCTTGTCTGCACCAAGGCTCCCCCCCAGTGGGAATTTCTTTCTACAGTTCCCTAATGTATACACAGTCCAGGAGCATAAGAGAGGTGGTAGCATGCCCTTGTCTCCGGCAGAGGGAACTAGGGCCCAGGATTGGGGAGCTCCCCTGTAGGGAGGCCCTAAGAACAGCCGAGCAGAGGTTTATGATCTGGAATCGTGATTTGAGTTACCAGTAAAACCAACCCCCAGGAAAGGGGCATGTTTGGGTTATAGGCAGCATGTGGCTGTGCTGAGCAGGGTGGGGATAGCATTCAAAAGGAACACACAAAGACCTGGAACTAAATAGCCCTAGGAAAAGGTATGGAGAGTACAGGAAATGAAATGAGAACGAACGTTCAGGTTAAATACGCCCCAGGGTATTTTTCCCTTGGAGTGTGGTGGAATTTGGAATCTGAAAGCACGGGCTGACTCCATGTTGCTGTGTTTCAGAGCTAGTAGCTGGAGCTCATGGTGGCTAAATGGGGCGAGATCCTGAAGTGCAGTGAGAGATCAATGTAGTCTGAGCGAAGGGCTGGGAGTTAGGACTCCAGGCTTCCATTGCTGGCTCTGACACTAGCTTCCTCTAAGGTGTTAGGCAAGTCATTTCCCCTCTCCGTGCTTCATCTTCTTGATCACAGAAGCAGCAGGCTAGTGCCTTGCCAGGTGTGGGGCCGGTGGGAGGGTTAATTAGGGGCTGTAGAGCAGTGGCTCTGAACCTTCCCAGACGACTGTACCCCTTTCAGGAGTCTGATTTGTCTTGCGTACCCCAACTTTCACCTCACCTAAAAACAACTTACTTACAAAAATCAGACTTAAAAATACAAAAAAGCCTGTCAGCACACTGTTATTGAAATTGCTGACTCTCATTCTGACATATCATTATAAAATAAACCAATTGGAATATAACTAGTGTCCTTCCATTTCAGTGTCTAGTATATACAGCAGTATAAACAAGTCATTGTCTGTATGAAATTTTAGTTTGTACCGGCCTCACTCGTGCTTTCCATGTAGCCTGTTGTAAAATCAAGCAAATATCGAGAGGAGTTGATGTACCCGCAGGGATACACGTACCCCTGGTTGAAAACTGCTGCTGTAGAGGGCTTTGCTGTTCCAAAGTACTAAGTGCTGCGATTCCTGCTAACATACACAAGGTTGAACTGGTCCCCGTGTCTGAAGAAAGACTCCTGCCCCCTCTCCTTAGCACATCTGGACTGGGCCAGGAGGGAATCGGCTGTTTGGATTAGGTGGATGTACCCCTGTGATCGGTTCCCTGGGACTGAAGGAGGGTTCCTGGTCACTGTACCTTGCTTCTCCCCATCGGTTGACTTTGCACCACCCCGCCCCTCCTTCCTGCGTTTGGGGTGGGGTGGGGCAAGGCTCCTCCTCACAGGGCGGCAGGACTGCTAGGGGAATGGGAGAGCTCGGAGCATTTGACTCTGCTCTCTGCTCCCCTCCCAGCCCTTTCTGGGTCTCCCCTGCGGTAGCTCCCAATACTGGCTTAGGTTCATTGTCTCGGGTCTGGATCCAGCTATGCTGCTGGCAGGATTTTATCGGCGCTGCACCTGGTGCTGTCTCTCCCCATTGCGCAGACGATTGTATAAGCAGCATACACGAGAAGGAGCCCCACCCCTTCTGCCGTGCATGGATAACGCTGCCAGCGAGGGGTGGGGATTCAGCCAGCATGCCGAGGCAGCTGCACAGTGGCAAGAGGGCTCTCAGGAATGCAGGGATGTTGGGACCTCTCAGACCAGGAAACGGGCAGAACCTGGTCTCTAGTGCCCCTTGAGCAAGTATCTCCCTCTCAGGGGCAGGTGGTAGTCAGTCTGCTCTGAAATGCCGTCTCCTTGGGGCTCACCTAGCCAGCGTACCAAGGGAGCTGATGGCTCTAGCTGTAGGCTTCTGGGATGAAGCTCGGCGCCTGGAGACAGCATTGCCTGTAACCGCACCGCTGCCCCCTTTGTGTTTTGCAGGTGGGCAGCATGATGGGTGAGAACACATCAGTGAGCCCTGGGGGGGGCATTACCCCCCTGCAGCAGATGCTGGCATCTGGGACCGGGGCCCTCTTCACATCTCTCTTCGGTAAGGGGTCAGCATGGGGATGGTTGAGCGAGGAGTGGGGCTGGAGAGACAGGGTGGGTGGGTGCAAGGATTTCCACGTGAGTTCAGGGTATGCACAGATGAGCGTAGGGAGGTCGGGGTGTGTGCACGTGTGTAAGGGGACGGGTGTGTGTGCAAAGGGCAGGTGAGCTCACTGTTCTGAACTTGGGACTGTCTCTGGGGCTTCTGCCGATACAGCCGTGGCCTCTTCCACCTCTTAACTTCCCCTTCCTAGAATCCCAGCTCGACTCCTTGTGTCTCATTCTCTGATTAAAGTTTCTCCCAGCAAATCTGGCCTGGTCATTAAGAGCCTTAAAACTCCTTGGAGAGCTGGACTCTGGCTGTTTGCTGTGCACCATGGGCTCTGGTGACCCCAGGCTCCAGAAGGAGGTGTGAGGAAGAGCAGGTTCTGTTCCCAGCTCTGGGAAGGAGGGTGGGTTCTGGTGGTTAGAGCGAGAGGGAGAGGAGCGTGGACTTCTGGGTTCTACTCTCAACTCTGCTCATGCTGTGAGCTTGGCCATGTCCCTTCCCTTCTTTGAGCCGCTGTTTCCCTGTCCATATTAAATCCATTTTCCAGATCTACCTTTCGGGGGGAGGCACTGAGGTGTATTTGCCCTCTCATTGATAAAGCACTCTGTGCCACCCTTTTGCCAACTGCCCTACACTGGCCCCAGGTCTAAGTAGGCTCCTTCTCTTTCAGTCACTCCCCTGGATGTGGTGAAGATTCGACTGCAGGCACAGAGGACGCCTTTCTCTAAAGGTAACTAAGTGCTCAGGGCAGAAATCTTGCCTTCTCTCCGCAGCTGGAGGCCAGGTAGGTCGTCTCCGAGCCTGCTACCTCTGCAGCAGCGAGCCCGGAATGCGGTAGCTCAGATCCTGGGTTGTTTCTCTCCCCGGCTTTGCCTGGCAGGTGTCTGTGAACCACAGCAATCCCTGTCCCCTATACAGGCCCCAAGGGCAGTTGTGAGGAGGAGCCTCTGCCTAGTTAGCGAAGAGCTTATCGGGTTCTGTGATATTTGGCTACTCAGTCTGGGCAGGGACTGCCTGCAGGCAGCAGAGCAGTGAAGATGGTCACCTGGGGTTTGTGCCTCTCTGATGGGGACACAGGTTCAGCAGAGGGGGTCTGGCATGGCACCATCAGGCTGCATCCCCGCTTAGGTCCTCACCCCTTCCCCCAAACACAGAAACTGTACATCTGGCTTGAGTGGGATCACCATTCCCACAAGCAACACCCCAGTAGTGTACCACCCACGGGGGGCTAAGAGCACCCTGCCTCTGGGGTGGGAGCTGGGCTCACATCTGTGTGGCCTTAGGGGAGAGGTAATATGGGCTTAGGTGTCCTATAGGGCCTCGGAGCCAGTGTGTCAGGGGGAGCTGGGCTTAGATGTCCTGAATGGCCCTGAAGTGGGTGGGTTGGTGGGATGCCTGGCACACGTAAAGGGCTCCACAGAGCCAGGGCCTGGTCATCATCTGTAGGCCTCTAGTGAAGGCAGGAAATCGAGCTCCCTCCTCCTGGCTCTGCCCTCCCTTCCAGGATCTGGTGCTGCCTGACAGGAAGGAGCACGTCCCAGGCTTTGGCTTGTGCTGGCCGCTGCCCTGCAGGGCTGTTCTGCAATAATCCCAACCAGCCTGAACTAACCCTGTCTGACGTTCCAGGAGCAGCCAAGCCCTTTCAAGCCTCAGCAGGAATTTAAGTAGCTCGCAGACTGCGTGAGAATCCCTAGCCCAGCCTCTTGCCTCCCGGTTCTCTTTTCAGTAGTGAGCCAGGCCTGGGACACCTGCACTGACTGTGCCCCAGGGCTAATCTGGTCAGAGGGATTTCTGTAAGGGTTAGAGCAGGGGCCTGAAGGTCAGGACTCCTGGGTTCTGTTCCCACTGCCTCCCTCTGGGAGTCACTTCCCCTTCCTGTGCCTCAGTCGCTCTCCCCGCAATCTATAAAACTTGGGAGCAGAACGTCTGTTGGTTTGTGAAGCACTTTGGAAGTCTCATGCGGAAGGGACTAGAGAGACAATGGGCTAGCCTGGTGGAACGGGGTCCCTTGGAAGCCGTATGGGGCTGGGTTCAGGTGACTTGACTGCCAGAGTCATGCTGCTAAATAGATCCTGATGTTTCTGCGACTGCTCAGCTGTGGGGGGCTATGGAACAGATGTTGAGACACCTCCCTGTTGCCGGCAGGCGGAAGTGACTTGTTATTGAGGGGGAGGGCATCCTCAGATCTTGTCCAGCTCAAGCCAGCAGCCTCCACCTTTCCAAACCCGAGTGGCTTGCCCCCGAACAGCCCCCACATCCCAGCTCTCTGCTGACAGCAGGGCACGGGGGTCCCTGCCTTCCCAGACCATGCACTGCTAGCACCCGCCTGGCCCCTGAGAGCTTTGCTGCTACCAGAAGGGAGGGTGTCTCCTCAGCACCCCTCTGCTTGTCGCTAAATGTGTCCCTGTTGTGTGTTTCAGTGTTGTCAGTAGAGTGTACGCCCTGGAGCGTTCACCAGTCCAAATGTGAGTATCTCTGGGTATTATCCTTTCACCCTTTTCCTGCGACCAGCCTCCCGTGGCTGCTGACCCTTGACAGCGCCATTCCCCCCAGGGAGAACCTATTCCCCATAGCTGCAGTCTCCAGAGTGGGGCAGTACAGGGCTCCATGCACCCTGGCTCACCACACACCATCTTCCTTCCATCCCTACTGCAATGGAGTCTAGTTCAGAGTCCTCTGGGGGTCAGATGCTGTCTGGTGGTTAGAGGAGGGGGCACTGGGAGCTGCAACCTTGGGTTCAGTTCTCAGCCCTGCCACTGACTCACTGCATGGCCTTGGGTAAGTCCCCTCGCTTCTGTGCCTCCCTTTTCCTCACCTCTGTGCCTCCTGAGCATGGAGGCAGTTGTGAGACTGACCCCGCAGGCTGTTTGTCATCAGGCAGGTGGGCCTGGGAGTTGTTGGCTTGCCGAGTCGTGGCTGTGTTAGGGGCCTCTGGATGTTACTCTTTCCCTCTCCCACCCCATGACCCATTCTGTAACCACCTCCCTCCTGGCACAGCTATGCAGGACATATCCAGCCTCTGCTGATTCGAGGGGAGCCTCCTCTGCCCGAGGATGCCTCGCAGAAGTCCTTCACATGCCCTTCCCCAAATGTCCTGGATAGAGTGCAGGGGGCAGTCCATCCCCCGTTTTCCCCCACACTGCAGGGCTACTAGTGCTCTGTCAGAAACACGTGCTGGAAGCTGGCTGTCCCAGGCCACTTGGGGTTCAACACTAGCCGATTCCCCCGCAGGAGCACACATGGGCCTCTCTGTCCTTGTTCCGTTTGTCTCTTGTGTGTCCTCCCCTCTGGCTGCCCTGCCGCCTGCTTGGATCCCTGCTAAGCCTAACCTGCCGCCCGCAGTCATGCCCTGGGCATGGGAAGACGACTAGCCCGTAGGGGTGGCTGATGCTGGTTGTGCTGCCATCTGGGGATGCTGATTTGGTGGTGGGGGGTGGCTCTAGCGGGGTTGGCTACCTTGTCCCCACCCTGCCTTTCGTCTGCCCATCTGTCAGCTTCCCACACCAGGCTCCTGTGCCCACTGCTGCCTCTCTCCCCGCTAGGCTCCCATCTCTGCCGGGCTTGCTCTGAGGCCCATCCCTGGGGCGTCTGTCTCTGGTGTTTGGCAGAGGGCTGCTTTGTGTGCGCGTCTGGCTCTCCAACGGCCACTAGGCAGGGAAAGGGATTTGAATGGGATCCTGGGGAAGGGAGCCAGGCAAACCCCGGGCAGCCTCATCCAATCCGTCAGGGTGACAGGGCTGACGCTGACTCGTGTAGGCAGGTGGCCTCCTGCCAGCACGGGCGGTTAGTCCAGGCTGACAGGACGGCTTTAGGGCGAGCGCATCCTGGGGATGAGGGGAGTATGATGGATTCGGACAGTTTCCCAGTACTCTCCCTTTCTGTCTCGCCACACTTCTGCTCTGATGCCTTTATTCTGCATGACAGGACTGGAGCAAGTCCCTGCCTGCCCCCCACCCCCAGTAAACATGCCTGTGTCCCAGGCCTGTGGGAGGCCTGGCCACCCCAGGGTGCTCTGGCTGAGATGAGCTTTGGCCTGGCTGCTCCAGCGGTCTACACCCCTGCTGACCTGTCTAGCTCCCCACAAGCTCTCCCTCCCCATGGCTGCTGGCTCCTCTCTCCACGGCTGCCCTGTCTGCCCAGCAGCCCTCCCACTCCTTGCCGGCTGCCCTTTGGGAGAGCAGGGGCAGCGCCCCATAGGGCTCAGGAAGATTGAAAGAGGAGCAGAGTTCTGGGGGCGGCAGGGAATGGGGCAGAGAGGAGCTGGCAGGGTCCTGAGGGGTACAGCCCTGCCCCCCTGCTGAGGGTCCTTGCAGAAGGAAAGGGCAGAGCCTGGAGCAGGGAGGGCTTTGGGGGTGGGGAAGGGAAGAGCCTGAAGCAGGCTGGGCTGGGCATGAGTTTAACCCCACTCTGTCTCCCCTGCCCCTTCCCACAGGGAAATGCTTCGTGTACTGCAATGGGCTCATGGACCACTTGTACGTGTGCCAGAACGGGAGCAGCTGCACCGCCTGGTACAAGGCCCCCACCCGCTTCACCGGCACCCTGGTGAGGCTCTTCTCCTGCTGGGAACCTGGCTGCCTTGACGGGGCAGAGGGAAGGCCACCGCGCTCTGGCAGCCAAAGCCAGTGCAGGGTCAGGCCTTTGGCTTGATGGCCAGGCTGCGTGCGGCAGTTCGGGCACCCTGGTCTGGGACCAGCTGGGTTGCCTGGCAGGGTGATTGGAGGTGTGGGGGAGGAGAGAGGGCCAGGTGCACCAGCGTTTGGAGCAGCTTCACCAACCCCACTCCTAGGTGGCTATAGCTCTGTGGACGGGAAAGGGTTCGTTTGCAAGGGGGACATGTAAGAGGGCGTGCCTATCCTGTAGCGCCCTTGCAGGCCAAGCATAGCTCTGCAGAGGCCTGACTCAGTTTCCCCTTGTCTCAGTGCTCCTTAATAAATGCTGCACTGGCTTTCTCGTGGCTAATGCTACGCCTGGTGTAAGCACAGACAGTTCAAAACAGTCCTCAAAGCCCCAAAACAAAGTCCGTCACCACGACACCAGTTCACACTTGGCTCGGACATCCCCAACCAGTCCTGGAGCTTGTCTTCTGTCCCAGCCCTTCCTAGCCAGAGCTCAGCCTTGTGCCCCCTGCTCTCCTGGCCCACCCCTGGTTACCCAGGGTCTCCTGCTCTCTGCAGCCCCTGCCACGGCTTCCTCTAGCAGCACCTGTACCTGCCTGGGGTTGAGAGAGCTCACTGGGTAGCCTTCCAGCCCCTGCTGCTGTCTCCCCCTTTATAAGGCCCAGTTGGGGAGCAGGTAACCAGTCAGCTGTACTGCCCTCCTCCCTTAAGGGGCCAGTCACCCTGTGATGAGGGCTAGGCTGGAGAAGCGGCAGAGCTCGGCATGGGAGGGAAAGACGCAGCCCCTGGCTGAGCTCTGGAGCGAGCATCTGGTCTCCCTTTCGGGCCACAGGGCTGCCCCTAGCATTGGGGAAGCCTCCTCCCCCTCCTCTCTAACCCCCTTGTGCTCTCCTCTTCCTTTCAGGATGCCTTTGTGAAGATCACGCGTTACGAGGGCATTCGGTCTCTGTGGAGCGGCCTGCCACCCACCTTGTGAGTCTGGGCACCGAGCGTTACAGCCCTTCCCCGCTGCACGCCTGCTAAGGGAGGTCGAATGCAAACACCTGGGCTCCCCGTATCTGCGGTGCTAGCCAGGCGTGCACTCCCAGTCTTCCTGCAGGGCCCACACATCCCAGGCGCTGGTGCTGCTGGTAGCTCCTGGCCTGGGCCCAGGGGTCTCTGCCTTTGCCCTGGGAGCTCTGACTGCAGGGGGAGGAAGCGGTGGTGTCTGTCCTGCACTGACCCAGAATCCCTGGTTATCCATGGGAGATCCTAGGACTGCAGAGACTGTCTGCCTCCCCAGGCCCCCTTCCCGCCTTTTCCACTCCCTCTCTGCAAGAGGGTGTGCCTGCCCTGTATCACCCCCTGCTGGCCAAGCGTGGCTCTGCAGAGGCCTGCCTCAGTTTCCTCTCAGGCTCCTTAATAAACCCCACAAAGGCTGTGTCATGGCGAACGCCACCACTGTCTGGGGCTGGTTCGACAACAGAAACAGTGCAAAATGATCTTCGAACAAAGCCCGTCACCACAACACAAGTTCATACCCAGCTCTGGCATCCTCAGCTGGTCCTGGAGCTCATCACCTGTCCAGGCCCTTCCTAGCCAGAGCTCAGCTGTTTTCAGCCCTCCCTGGCTCAGAGAGGTTAGCAGGGAAACCCTCTCTGCTGCTCTCCTTGCCTTCCCCTGACCACTCAGGGTCTTCCTGCTCCCTGTAGCAGCGCTCTGATCTTAGCGGGGTTGAGAGCTGGCTGCGGATCAACCTTCCTCTGCTGTTGTCTCCCCTTTATAAGATCCAGGTGCTTTCCCTTCAGCCCAGCTGGGCAGCAGGTAATTAGTCCCAGGTGCACTGGCCTCCCTTCCCCTGCTCCCCCTTAAGCCTCCCCCAGACACCACCCTTCGCCCTCTGACCTTTCGGGCGGAGCTGTGTGCATGTGGCATTTTGGTAGGCTCCTCTGTTTGTGTGGAGCCTGTGCAGACAAATGGGACCCCCCCCGCCCATTGCTCTCTGGGAGATGGGTCCCACTGCTTAGCTGGAGAATGGGAGGGGCAGTGTCAAGGCCCAGCTGGGATGGGGGGGGGGGGTGGAGATTATGCCTGGAGCAATCTGACCCCCCTCTTTGGCAGGGAGCATGATGTGAGTTGGCAGGTGATGCTAATGAGCCCCTCTCCTTGGCAGGGTGATGGCGGTGCCTGCCACGGTGATCTATTTCACCAGCTACGACCAGCTGCGGGATTATCTGCGCTGCCGGATGGGCAGCCAAGGGGCCCATGTTCCCCTGGTGGCTGGTGCCCTCGCCAGGCGTGAGTAGCGCTCTCCTCTGCGTTCAGGGTCCATATACCTTGCATCCTCTCCCCCCCCATCCCTCCCCCTGCTCCGGTGGCCCAGGGGTAAAGAATCATTCCCAATGAATAACGACCTGCCTTGGTTTTTAGCAGCGAGGGTCATTAACCTTCGGCACAGCTGGCCCGAGGTGGTGGTGAGGCTGGATTCTCCGTCCCTGGCTGTTTGTAAATCAAGATCGGATGTTTTTCTAAAAGCTCAGCTCTAGGAATTGTGGCCTGTGTTATGCAGGGGGTCCAACGAAATGATCGCATGGGTCCCTTCTGGCCTGGGAATCTATGAATCCCTGTGGCCGTGGTTCGAGCACTCCTGGATCAATTCTCTGCTCAGTCACAGACTCCCTGGCTGACTTCACACGCAGCCCCGCCCCTCCCTGGGCTTTCATTTCCCCATCTCCCCGCTGTGGGAAGGCTGAACCGACCCCCTGCTGCACAGAGGGTCTCCCTCTGAAGCACAGTGAGATCCTTATGCTGGGATGAGCCTTAAGCTGCTGTTCCGGGTGTAATTTGCTGTAAACAAGCAGCAATCCTAGCAGACAGCTCCTTGCCGAACCCGATGGGCCGGTGCCAGGGCTGGCCCCTCTGGACTCCTGCACCATGTGCTCTCACCATTCTAGGAACTGCAGATGACTGCCCTGTTTGCACGTGGGAGTGAGAGGGGCCTGGCCTTGCCCTGTCGCTGGGCTTTGGTATCACACTTGCTGCTGGCTTGTCAGTAGCTGATGTTCTGGAATCTCCTTCCTTAGATATTTTTAAGGTCAGGCTTGACAGAGCCCTGGCTGGGATGATTTAGTTGGGGATTGGTCCTGCTTTGAGCAGGGGGTTGGACTAGATGACCTCCTGAGGTCCCTTCCAACCCTGATATTCTATGATTCTATGACTCCCTCCCTCAGTGGGCGCGGTGACGGTGATCAGCCCCTTGGAACTCATCCGAACCAAGATGCAGTCCCGGCCGTTGAGCTACCGTGAGCTGCGTGTCTGCATCCAGTCCTCGGTGGCCCAGGACGGCTGGCTGTCCCTCTGGAGGGGCTGGGGACCCACTGTGCTGCGGGATGTTCCCTTCTCAGGTATACCACACAGAAAAGGGGTGCTGGGGACAGGTGAGGGGGCTGTGGGCCGCACTGGGGCCGGTCTCCCCCACTTGGGGCTGGGGCCATAGGGAAAGGTTTGGCCCAGGACAAGAATTCTCTTCTTGCCATCTGCAGAGAGCCCTCGGTGCCACGCTGATAGCTTGGGGCTGCCTACAGAAGGCGCTGACGGGCCACGCTCCAGTCCCTATCCCTTCTGTGCATCTCTTGTTTGGCGCAAAGGTTTTTACCTGACAGTGGTGATTCCAGAGTGAAGGATTTTCAGACCCAGTTCCCACCTGAGCTGGGATACCAGTTTGGTGGATCTCAGCCCAGTTCCAGGGCCCTTCATGCCAGGAAAAGCAGCCTCTCGATGGGTACTAATAGGCCTGCCAATTCTTGGTGTCAGCCCAACGGCCAAGGCCCTCCCATCTCTCCGCTGTGCTCACTCCCAGTCAGGGCTGGGCTGGGCAGGGCAGGGGGCTGTTTGCCTTTTGCCCTATCTGCTCTTGGGCTGATAGATTGAAGAGGGCAGTCCCCAGGGCTGGGGCTCAGTGCCAAAGGGCAATGCCCCAGGAGCAGAGCAGTGGAGGTGGCTGCTGATGCTTCTAACCCATGGCCCTGGTCTGTCTGTCTCAGCTCTCTACTGGTTTAACTACGAGCTGGTGAAGGAATGGCTCTGCCGTCAGTCCCGGCTCAACGAAGCCACGTTCATGGTCAGCTTCGCAGCTGGGGCCATCTCTGGGACTGTGAGTATGCGAGCTTCTGTTCCGTCCCTGGGGAGCTGAGTTTCTGCCTGGGTCTGAAGGGAGCCCGTTAGGTTACCTCCACCCCCAGAACGTTGGGATTCTAACCAGGGGAAAGAGCCCTGCTGGGAATCAGAAGGGTTTCGTGGCGTTTTATTTGGGTGCAGTTTATTTGGGAGCCAGCTGTTCTCCTTGAAAGGCTGGGACCTCGGATCCAGCAGCCTTGACCAGCTTGGGTGCTGGATAGACTATGCCTGGTTTGCAGATGCCTTTGCCTGCCCCTGCGCGAGACACAGGCCGTACCTGCCCCAGAGCAATGTCTGCGCAGGGAGCAGCCTGGAGCAGGGGGGTGCAGTGGGAGCCGGGGGTTTGTTGTTACACTAGAGGCCAGGAGACTCGGCCTCTCCTGGGCGGAGGTTCTAACCTGCCTAGGACAGTGGGCGGAGGAGGGCTGAGCGCTCAGGGGGCAGATGCTAGGGGCTGAAGTTCACAGCCTCTCTTGGCCTGAGGGAGAAGTGCTGTACGGGGAGGCACGGGGGTCCCCAGCTGTGGCTTGGGAGTGATGGGCAGTTTCTCCCCTTCCCCCAGGTGGCTGCTGTGCTGACCCTGCCCTTCGATGTGGTGAAGACCCAGCGACAGATTGAGCTGGGGGACCTGGAGACGCTCCGAGGTGAGGGGCTCATGGGGAGCACGGGGAACGTGGGACTCCGAGCAGAGCGAGGGGTCGGCTTCCGCCTATGGCTCCAGTGGCGAATCCATCCGTCTGGAACGGCCCGTCGGGGGGGCTGGCTCCTTTCGCTGCCCAGAGGGGGAGCTGCAATTCTGCACACACGGGACAGGGGCGGGAGGGAGCGGGGCTCCTCTGGAGCAGACACCTAGCATCCTGCCGCCGCCCGTGCCCTGGGGGGAAGTATTGGAAGGCGGGACAGACCCTTCGCTAGGGTGAGTGGCGGGTCCCAGCGCAGCCGGCGGGCGGTGGCAGCACCAGCACCCCCTTCCCCTCATGCCCCTGCTTTGCCTTCGCCCCACAGTGGCTGCCTCCAAGTCCTCATCCACCTGGCTGCTGCTGAGGAGGATCCGAGCAGAGTCTGGCACCCGTGGGCTCTTTGCAGGTAACTAGAACGGCAGCCTGGGCCGGCTGTAGGACGAGGGGTGGGTGCTGGGGTGCCTGAGCAGGGCCAGCTAGCAGGAGCAGGTAACGCTGCCCTCTCTGCCTCCCGCAGGCTTCCTGCCCCGCGTCATCAAGGTGGCCCCGGCCTGCGCCATCATGATTAGCACCTACGAGTTCGGCAAGACCTTCTTCCAGAAGCTGAACCAGGAGCGACAGCTCAGCGGCCTGTGAGCGCCAGGGCGGGCAGAGCCCCCCCAGCACAGCCTCCAAACTCGCCACGCTGTGGGCCAGGGCCTGGCTGGTGGGGGAGTTCTCCGGAGGTAGCAAGCGGGAGGTGACTGCAGAGATCAGTGCTGGGATTCAGCTGCCAAAGCCAGGGCCTTGCATTTCATCCAGCCTCCTCGCCGGGGGGGAGCAGCGGCGGTTCTGCCCCTGTGCCGCTCCGCTCCTGCCGAGATCCACTGGGAACAGACCTCCCTGCTAGCAACAGCTTCTTCCCCGATGTGCCCTGGGCCAGGATATGCAACGTCCAAGTGCCTTCTAGTCTCGCTCTCTCCTTGTGTTTCCGCGGGTTTCCCTTCTGCCTCCCCGGGGGGCGAGCTAGAGAGGCTGTGTCAGAGCAGCGTGGGCACCACGGTGCTTCCTAGTGGGAAGGGTCAGGCCCCTGTTTGCCTTTGACGACATCTCACCTCCACCCTCCCTTCCCAGCTGGCACATTCCTGGTTTGCACTGTTTAGAGGCTGCCTGCTGGGGCCTCAGGGCTGGGGAGGCCGCTCTCCAGCTTGTGAAGAGCCCCCCAGCAGTGGGTGCCCTGCTCCTGGCATCTGGCTGTGCCGCTGTAGTGGGAGTGACTGAGTTGTCCTCTGGCAAACGCAGAGGGCCCCCTCCCTGCCCAGCCTGGGGGGGAGCAGGACAGCCCTGGCATTCCATGCAAGGGGATCCCCTGCATGAATTGACTACCTCCCCAGGCCACGTCCTGCCGTGGACCAAGAGCCTTTCTCTTCCGAAGACTTAGAGCGACTGGAGCACAAAGAGCAACCGACCCTCCTGCTCGGAGTCTCTCCGCATCTCTCCCTTCTGGTGGCTGGGTTTAGCCCTGGGATTGGGTCTTAACCCACCCCATGCCCTCTCCGCACACCCCGTTCCCTTAGCCCTCCTCCTGCGAGGCAGTGATACAAAGGACCATTGTACCCTGGACTCCAGGCCAGTCCTCCCTAGGTAGCACCATCATTTCTTCCACTCAGGACTTCCCCATTCCTATCTGCCCCCTGGAAGGCAGAGCTCCAGGGCTCAGCCCCCTAGGTGGCCTATACTCACACAAGACACCTTGCTGCTGGTAATGGACACCACCCACTGGGCCCCTCTTGAGCGCCACCTCCTCCCTGATCTTCACAAAGGTGTGAAATCTCCAGGGCAGAGATTCCATGCCAAAGCGCCCCCATCCTTGAGTAGCTCTCTTAGGGTCAGTAGCCGGACAAGTAGCCATCCTCCTGCATGTGTGTTACCGACAGGCCTGTGGGCTGGTTGCAGGAGTGGGGATTCGCTCCGACTTCCTTCAATAAAAGACATTTTATGTGTAATTTGCACCTGAAAACACTCACCCCACCCCTCCCTTCCCCACCTGCCTGTTCTCCCTCCATCACCTCAGCTGCTGTGGAGGGGGGGCTAAGTGCTACTCTGGCAGCTGCTGGCAAGGGGCTAGGATTTGGCCTCCTGCAATGAGCAGCCATGGATCTCTGCTGGGGAGGGCTTGTGTGCATCACGGTGTGAGGGTGGGGGCGGGTGGTACTTCCTGTCACGGTGTCTGTGCAGGGTGGGAATTGATTGGTTAATCTCTTGGCCCTTCATTAGCCAAGGGGATCCCTGCTGGGTTCTCCATGCCCTGCCTGTGCCCTATGCCCCAAAGAGGGGAACTCCAAAGCCCCCCTGCCCCTCTCTCTTCCCCCCCCTCATCTGGACTTGGGGCCCAGAACACCCTTCTGCAAAGGCTGTGCTGTGGTACTCGGGGACGATCCCATCCTGGTGGGGGCTGAGAAAGCATTTTTGTAAGAAACCCCAAAGGTGGGGGAGAGACATGAGGCGTGTTTGTGTCTGAGCTGGTGGGGGGGAAGGGCACAACCCAGCACCACCTGCTGCCATGATGTATGAGAGGGGTGTGTGTGTCCTGCAAGATAGCCTCACTTGTGGGGGTGGCAATGCCATGCCCTTCCCTGCCTGTTTGAGGGTGGGGGTGGCTGTTGCCCACCTGGCTTGCTGCATCTCTCCACCTGTGGGTTCTCAAGGTATTAGAGCTATGGGGAAATCCGGGAGGGCTGAATAAACCAACACCCCACCCCTTGGTTCTCCATGGGGCAGGGCTTTCTACCTTCAGCAGATCAAGCCCCTCCCCTTTTCCAGGGCCTGCTTCCCCCAGCCTTGCCCTAGCCTGGCTCCAGCCAAATGAGGTTCAGCGGCAAAGCTGTGATACTGTCACACCCCCCACTCCTGTGATGGTGGGGTTCAGGCCTGGAGGGGCCACAGAATCCTGCTGGTGCTGAGGGCTGGCTGCTTTCTAAGGCAAACGCACACCAGGCCCTTTACACATGGACATCCATAGGAGAAGGTGGCCCAGTTTGTGATTAAGGCACTGGGATGGGATTCAGGGGATCTTGCTTGTAATCTCCGCTCTGCCCCAGCCTCCGTGTGTGCCTCAGTTTCCCTGCTGTAGTCAGTGGGGGGGTGATACTGTCTTGTCTCACATGAGAGACTGTGCCGCTCACCGGCTTGCCGGGAAGGGCCTTGCAACCTTGGAGGGGAAGGGGCTAGGATGTGGGAGCGCTTGGCCGAAAAGCAGGATTCCCAAGCCCAGAGTTGGACTGCTCTCTGCCCATCGTGTTTTCCAGTTGTGTCCCCCCCAGTGCCTCCTGCTCAGTTGCAGCTGGCATGGGGGAACGTGGAGCCGTGAAGCCCCTACCTTGCCCATGGTTATTATCCCTGCGATGCCTGGTCATTGGCGTCCTGACCTGCAGCTCTGCTGTATCTACATGGACCCCATCTCCATTACTTCCTGCCTGAGCTTGGAGAGCAATGCGAGGGGCTCACACCCCCAGCCTGCAGGAATATGAGCACCCTGCACAAAGCACGAGGAATCCTGGCTCTCTGCAAACGTCTTCCTCTCAGCAGCTCCCTGCCGGGCCCTGGCTAATGAAGGGGGTCGAAGGCTGCTGCCCCAGGGTTGTCCCTCGCAGCTTGTTGCCCCCTTACAGGAATGCTGCTCCAGTGCTGAGCTCTCGCATCATTGGTTGCGCCTGCGGGCAGCCAGCTGGCAATGGCCACGGCTAACGGTCCCGGAGCCTCCGGGGGTCATTCCCGCACCCTGTCTGACTCCCAGAAGCATCCTCCACTGCAGAGCCTCCATTAGTGCCCCCAGCCGCTCAGCTCCTTCATTTCCTTCCACCTGCACTAGGAGGCAGATGAGCCAAAACACCCCTTACCTGTATGCCACAGGCACCAGAGGGGAGCAGGCAGGAGCGTCCCCCCCCGTAAGGCTGGATCAGAGAAAAACCCCAGAGAGGGAGGTTGGTGAAGCCCTGCACCTCACGCAGGGAGAGCGCCTCAGCTCCTTGCCTTCACACACTAATGGGGACAGCGCCCGGGCCCGCCCGACTTCCCCTTTGCTCCAAGGGCACCAAGCTTGGACATGCCCATAGCTGGCACGTCCTGCAGGTTCTCTGCGGCAGGCTGCGGTGCAGAGCCAGGCTCGCAGGGCTGGCCGCTGTCAGCTGAACCCCAGGAGGGTGGCACCCAGAGGCGTAGCTCTAGGCAGGAGGGCAGCTGCACCTGGACCTCTGCAGGCTGCGGCAACGTGGCCCCCAAATGGCTGCTGCCTGCAGGTGCCCACCGTGAGAGCTCGTTAGGAGCCCAAGTTGCGTTGGTGCTCAGCCCCGCTAGCTCCCATTGACCGTACAGGCCTTTGCGAGCAGTGGCACGGGGGCTCAGCACCCTCTGAAAATCAGGCCACAAGGCACCTTGGGGGGTGGGGGGGGCTCCCAAAATCAGGAGCTGTATCTGAATGGCCTGGCTGTGCTGGAGAGGGGCGCGGTGGCTAGGGGCTGAGGCGCTGGGCACCCTTGCGCCAGGCTCGAAGGGTGGGTGCATGCGCCTACCTCCGTGACCCCTGGAGCACCCTGCCTGAGCGGTCACGACTCAAATTCTCACTGTAACATTCCCCCTGCAACTCTCTCGTTATGGAGCCAGTTTCCAGCAGCTACAGGAGCCTCGGCGGGCCCACGGTGCCAGGGCATTGGGTGTGGGCGTCGAGCTCTATCTGTGATGACCGCCAGCTGGCCAACCGCCCAGCGATTGAACCAGCCCTGCAGCGCTCCACGCCCATGCTCTGAGCTTGAGCTAAAGAACGCGTCTCTCCGGGGCTGTAAGAGACGCCCAGGCACCGGGGGGCGCTGACCGGTGGGTCACATCGACACTAAAAACAATGGAGACTGACTGTGGAACCTGTGATCAGCCCCCCTACCCCCGTCCTAGCCCCCCTCACGCCAGATCAGACCCAGCTCATATCTGCATTTAATTGTCTGTTTGCTTCGACAGGGCCTCCCCACAGCCGGGGCTAGAAAATGTCAGGGGTGCGGTGGGGGTATTCTCCCCGGCCAAGGGTGCACAACACACCCCGGATGGGGGCGCTCAGGAGCGAGACACGCACGGCAGCAGCAGGACGTGGGTGACGGAGGAGGCAGAATCCCACCCACCGAGGCGGGGATAATAGCTGGGCATGACGGGGCCCGCAAAACTGGAGGAGGGAGCGGTTTGGGGGGGGTCTCACCTCCGCAGGGCAGACAGCCCCTCGAGCTGCAAAGCCACTTTGTCAAAGCATCCGGCCCATGGCAGAAGGGCGCTAGAGTCCAAGGCTGCGGTGCAGGGGCTGAGGAAGCAGGTGAGAGCTGACAGCCCTTCCGCTGCCCCACGGTCCCCCTCCCCAGCCCCCAAGCTACCTGCCCTGAGCTTCTCATGCGCTTAGGGGGCCATACAGTGTCCTGATGGGAGGAGGCATCTCGGTCCCAATCAGCTGGTTCCGCAGCAGCGATAAAGTCCCCAGGGTGGGATACTGTCAAGGGCGTGCCCCAAGGGGAGGCCATGGCCCTGTGACAGTGCCCCACCCTGCCTCCACTCCTCACCCTTTCCAGCCAAGCAAAAGCTCCAGATGCAGGATTTATGTCCTGGTCCCCCCTCAACTCCTCCCCCCTCTTTGCAGTTTCAGTCAGGTGCAGGATCCTTCTTCACTCCCTGTCCGTCAGCTGCTGTGCAGCACGGTGGTTAAACAGCTGCCTTGGTCCATCCCAGAGGTGGCTGCCTTTCTGCAGTCAGGTGCAGTGACCTGCTCTATGCGGCACATTTCACAAAGTGCGTTGGGATCCTTCCAGCTCCGTACGAGCTTAGGATATCATGTACTTGGTTAAGCGTCCCTCGGTAGGAATGGGGCCCACATCTGTAAGGATGCAGCGAATCAGCCAGGGGTGGGGCTGGCTGCCCCAGCCCCTCAAGAGGTTCAGTAAGGTCCATGCGTCTGTAGCATTGGTCCCGTTGGTTCGAGATGGTGGCAGCTCCTTGGTTTGCCTCTTGGCTCCCCGGTGGGACACGCTGATCCCAGGACGAGCGGCGCCCCACCAGGTCTCAACTGGGGCTGTGGGCGGGGCTGGCTTCGTTGCTGTCACTCACCAGGCACTCGTTAGATTTCAGGCTGGCCAGGGACCTGCAGCTTGGGAGGGAGGCCAGGGAGCCACAGAGCCCCAGCATGGATGGGGTGGGGTCCTTCCCTGCAGGGTGGAGGGGAATGGAAAGAGGGCAGGTCAGAGCAGGGGCCCTGCCCAACCCAGGCCATTCAAAAATCCCTGTGCACTTTTCTTGGGGGAGATTGGACAAGGTGCTAAGTGACTTGTCCAAAATCCTACTGGAAGTCAGTAGCAGAGCCAGGACTAGAACCCAGGAGCCCTGATTCCCAGTCTCCTGCTCTCACCACTAGACTCCACTCCCTCTGAAAGCCAGGGAGTGCTCCCCCAAGGCCTGACTCCTAGTTCCCCTGGCTCTAACTTCTACATCCTACAGGAACTGCCCCAAGCCAGCCTCCTACAGTAACACAGATTCATAGAGTCCAAGGCCAGAAGGGACCATCGTGATCACCTTTTCTGAGCTGCGTGATGCAGGCCAGAGAACTCCTCCCAAGGAATTCCAAGAGCAGATGGTTTAGAACCACATCCAGTCTGGATTTAAATATCGCCAGGGATGGAGAATCCGCCACCACCCTCGGTAAGTTGTTCCAATGGATAATTACCCTAAATGTACACCTTGTTTCCCATCTAAATTTGTCTAGCTCCATGGTGGCTGATCACCGCAGAATGCAGCCTGGGGGTTAGATCAAGGAGCTGGGAATCAGGATGCCTGGGTTCCATTTCCAGGTTCACCTCTAAATTCCCAGGCCTCTCTTACTTGCCCCTCCCCAGCTGTACACTCTTGCACAGGTGCTAGGGTCTTCCTCCTACCCCAGGCATCTATTAATAGATAACTTCTGCCTCCCAGCCCTCCCAAAGGTGGCTGGCCTTTCCAACCACCCAACCCGCTCCCCGGGCCCGTGGGCTTACCCAATGGCCCCCAGGGCTCTCCTTCTTGCTTGCCCTCCCCCAGCTTCTGGGAATCTGAGCTCAGGCTGATCTCCGCCGACAGCTGATCCGTGCTCATGAAGCTGTGCCTGTGAGAAGACAGCGCCCTGTTACTCCCAGCCCGGCGGAGCCCGAGCAGCATTCAAAACCCCGCCACCGGCACATCCCCCCGCAGGAGTTCTTGCTGCTGCTGGTGACCGCGTCAGAGCCTTTCGGTTCCCACCCTGCACTGCAAATTCTCCCCGAGCCCTGTGCGCTGGGAGCCGTGTGGGCTAGGTGCCTCTGGAGTCCCTCCGGCCACTGGCTGGTGGGGCCCCACTGCGCCTGGCGGGGTTGCATTGGTCTGGGACCCTGATCCAGACAAGCACACGCTCTAACTTTACGCATGGCTGTAATCCCATAGGCTGCAGTGGGGCGGCTCTCAGGCAGTAAGTCACCGTAGCGCAGCTGGGCCCTGTTGCCCAATCCCTGTTAACTAGCAGAAGCGGAAGCAATTACGTCCAGAGGGTGAGATTATCAATCTCCCAACCCCACCGCCCCCAGCAAACAGTCACAGCCTCCCAGAGAGGCAAGGGCCATGTGCAACACACAGCTGGTGTGGGGAGGGTGGCCCCAGTTCTGGAAGAGAGACATCCCGAGCTGAGTATCTTATCCTATTCACTCCACATCTGTCCATCCAACCACACCTCTGTTTAGGCTCCTCTCCCCCTCCCTATCTGACCATCCATCCTTCCATCCATCTAGGCTCCTCCCTCCCGCCGTCTGACCATCCATCCTTCCATCCGTCTAGGCTTCTCATTGTCTAACCATCTAGATCCTCTCTCTCTCTTTCTTGCACACACATTTTTAACGGGTTAATTAACCACTGGAACAACTTATCAGGGGACATGGTGGATTCTCCATTGCTTGAAGTCATTCAATCAAACCTGGAAATCTTTTTAAGAGCTCGGCTCCAGCTCAGCCACCAGATATGGGCTTGAAGACCACTCACAGGGCGAGGGTCTCATGTCCTGCAGGAGGTCAGGCTAAATGGTCATAATGGTTCCATCTGGCCTAACAGTCTTGGAGGTTCTCTCTGGTGTTTGTCAGGCCCCAAGCCCCTCGGCCTCCATCCGTGGATGACTAGACCAGCCCCTGAGTTACCCCCAGGCTAGGAAGGATTTTGGAACAAACCAGCCAGGCCTCTGGTTTGGGATGCCACTTTTCCCCTCTGCTGGCAGGAGATGGGGTTGCTGGCTCTGGGCCCCACTCCCCACCCAACTCCCCTATTCCTCCCTGGGGGAGCAGGGTTTTACACAAGCTTCAGGGCCATGGAGTCGGATCTTACACACACACACACACACACACACACACACACACACACACACAGCATGCACTTGGGCCCCACAGGGCTGGAAAGAGAAGCCCCAACCGCCCCATCTCCTCGGGAACCCTGCACACCCATGCAGCCTTGGCAGAAGGCTCAGAGCAGCAGCTGAAGGTGGGAGGTTCGTACAGACCAGCCCCTGCCTCCTCGAGCTTCTCCTCTAGCTGCACTGCCCGCTGCCCCCACCCAGACCCGGCTCCGCTGTGTCTCCTCCCTGGGGATTCACCTCCTGAACAGCTTGGCGTCCGACCCGCTCTTGTTCCCATTGAGGGTCCCCAGCGACGGCCACTGGTTCACCAGCGGCGTGGCCATCTCCTTGGAGAGCTGGGTGTTCTCACAGGGGATCAGGCCCGTCCTGGAGGCAGAGTAGGAGGAGGGGAGGCTGTGATGCGCAGCGGGCCAGGGCCTGCCCCGAGAGACGGCACCAGGAACACAACAGAGCCCTACATGCCTCCCAGCAGGGCTAGTAGCCACATACAACGTGGCATGCAGGGCGTGGCGGGAACTCTGGGGCAGAGGGAACTGATGCAGGGGGAGAGGAGGAGAGAGCCCCTCCCGGTGTGGGGCAGAGGGAGCTGATTGGGGGGGAGAAGGGGAGGAGAGAGCCCTTCCCAGTGTGGGGTAGAGGGAGCTTGGGGGGAGAAAGGGGAGGAGAGAGCTCCTCCCTGCATGGGGCAGGGTTTTTTTGATGGACTCACAGCTGCTCTTGCAGTTCCAGAATGACGCCCTCCAGCTCCCTCTTCTCCAGCTGGTTCTGCACCTTCACCTCCTCCAGCCTCATCTGTAGACGCTTGTTCTCTGCCTCCAGGTCCTTCAGCTGGGATTCCCGGAGCCGCACCAGCTCCTCCAGGTACCCCTGGGGCACAGGCAGGGATCAGGCCCGGCGGGGCAGGAGTGAGCTCGCAGGTGGGGGCGGGGCCTGGGGATGCACACCTAGGGGTGTGGCACACTGTGCCCAGCCCAGCTCTGCCAGGGGAGGGATCTGGCAGTAGGGACAGAGAGAGGATGCATGCCAGGACCACCCCAGTGGAGGCTGCAGCATTCCTGGGGCAGCAGCCCCCGCCCCAGGCAGCAGGGCTGGAGCCTTACCCCCCAGCACCATGCATGGAAGGGAAGGGTGAGCACCATTTGGACTGGGAGGGAGCAGGTGGGCGCGGGGGGAGGTCAAGGTCACCGGTGCTGCTGGGCCTAGGATCTGCCATGCAGGAAGCACCAGGGCTCCCCCGGGGTTACTTGGCCCTGCCTCAGCGCAGGGGGCTGGACAAGACAACCTCTCGAGGTCCCTTCCAGCCCCACATATCTAGGACGGAGGCTCAAAACCAACCCCCCCCCCAATCGTCACCGCCAGGGAGCAGCGGGGGCCCCGCCCCAGCCTGATGCCCGGGTACCTTCTGCGCATACACGATGCGGAACTTCTGCTCCATCTTCCGCCACCTATTGTACCAGCTGTCCTCGTCAGTGACCAGCAGCTGGTAGGGGTGCTCGGGGGAGCTCTCCTCGCTTGTGCTGCTCTCCACGCTCCTCCGGTCCTCCTCGTCGCTCAGGTAATCATAGCTGCCCAGAGAACCAGGGGCTCAGAGGGAGAAGGCAGCTCCCTGCCTGCCCCAATTTGGGGTGGGAGGGTCAGGGGTGTCTTGGGAGCAGGAGCGAGGCTCAGCGAGTGGAGGGGGCACGAAACCCAGAGAACAGCATGGCTCCGACTCATTGTTGTCTGGCCTGATTTCCTCCCCTGGGCAGCAGGAGAATTGCCTGAATGGACAGCTTGGCAAGGACTGGAGAGGGAGGGAGAGTGTTGAGGGGCCCAAAGAGACGCTAAAGAACATAGCACTGTTGCCAGCTAATAAGAGCTCTCCTCTGTGGCAAGCAGATCAGAGCTGGGTTTTGGAGCCAAACCTCCGGACCCCTGGGTTCTAGCCCCAATGTGCCTCTTCTGGGCAGGTTGGCGCAGTAAATGGAATCACGGCAACAGGGTCAGAGCCTGGCACTTTGCCATCCTGCAGGGGCTGGACTGAGCTCCCTTCAGCGTGCCGCGCGGGGAGCTGTCCAGCGCATCCATATGGCTCGGCACGCATGGGAAAGATCTCGTGGCACTTTTTCCGAATGGTTTGCCCCATTGTCCCTGGTGGCATTTTTGCTTCCTTCCTCCCCCTGGCCTGTGCTGAGTGGTGGGCAGGTTCCCTCACCCCAGAGGTGCTGCTCTGGGAGCTCTCGAGAGATGGAAATGTAAATCCTGTAGGTCAACCTTGCCCCTAAGTCACTCCCTCTGGCCCGTCTAATCCGTGCCGTGGCTCTAATTTATGGAGTGCTCAGAGCTATGTGCCCAGCGACATCACCCCAACACCCTCCAGCAAGGGACTATCACCTTCCTGCCTCCAGACACCCCAAAATAGCATTGGCCTGATTATTAATCCCATTGTGCCTAAGGACCAGCTGTGACGAGGCCCCTTGTGTTAGGTGCTGTACAAACACAGTGTAAGCCCCTGTCCCAAAGAGAGTATTCAGGGTGACCAGATGTCCCGATTTTATAGGGACAGTACCGACATTTGGGGTTTTTTCTTATATAGGCTCCTATTACCCCTCTTCCCGTCCCGTTTTTTTCACACTTGCTGTCTGGTCACCCTAAGCATATTGGCTGTCACAGTGCTTTGAATTGCCTAATTTGACCTTTGCTCTCTGTCGCCCCCTAGTGCTCTCTCTGCATCACTCTTTCCCATGGTTCTCCTGGCCGCTGAATGTCAGTCTCGGATCATTTCCCCCTGGAACGTGCCGGCTCTCATTTTTCCAAGCTGAAATCCAACTGTTCTCTCTCGACCCCTTGGGACTATTTCTCTGCACCCTCTCTCAGTTTGCAAGTCTCACCGACCTGCTCTTCAGCGCCTCTCCCAGGTGCTGGGTAGATGTATGTGACAGCACTGTAGCAACGGGCACCGTGTCTTCTCACGGCCCCCTAGCGAGAGCGCTTGTGGTGCTTGGTACAGGAAACTGGACTACATTACCCAGAATCCTTAGTGACAGGGTAGGTCTCGGGTTGTAAATACAAGTCTGGGGGTTCTTAGTTGCATGATGCAGTTACGCAATTGCAGACCCCCCCGAGGGGGGTTTTCGGCTTTGATAACTACAGGCGTCAGGATGCAGCATCCCCTCCGTGTGCAATGATGCACAGTGGGAGGGCAAAGGGCTGTACAGATCCATCTACATAACAACAAAGCCCCCTGGAGTCAATAGGAGAGGGAGGCTGGTCTTAGCATGGTCCAGTGCCTACCACCATCGTCCGGGACTCGGGAGACCTGGGTTCCGTTACCAGCTCTGCTGTGGGCAAGTCAATTCCACTCACTGGGCCTCCACTTTCCTCTCCCACCACTTGTCTGTTTGATTGTAAGCTCCTTGGGGCAGGGACTGTCTCTTACCAGGCGTCTGTGCAGCACCCAGCATCATGGGGCCCTGACCCCGGTTGGGGTCTGTCGGTGCCACTAATGGGAGCTGAGTGCTGTGCCCCCCACACTGACAGTGGGTGGCTCATTGGGTGGATGATACAGTAGCTGTTACCTCTGTGTAAACTTCAGGTACGGGGTGTAGTCAATGACCACAGGGGTTTTCCCATCCATCACTTCCCCTTTCAAACAGAAACTGAAAGACACAATGAGAAAGAGGAGTTCAGGCAAAACCAATTGATCAACACTGCCCCACAGCTCCTGGGGTCAGAGCTGGAAACATTTTCCTGTGGCTCTAACTCTATCCTGACATGGTTCTTGGGGTACCCAGGAGTGAGAGTCACCCTCTTTTTCTCTGACGCCTGGACATCAGCTGCCTAATATCACCAGCCAGTCAGCCACTCAAGCCCTCTCCTCTGGTGTATCCCAACCCTGTCACAAGAAGTGCACCCCAGTCTCTGAGCCCTCTTGACGTGTTCCTGGGACACCCAGCCCCTGGTTACTCACAGAAATCCCAGTTCTGCCCCCAAGGGAACAGTGTACCCCAGTTTAACCTTAGATCACTGCTCCTGAGCGTCATGGAGCACTTATAATAAAACAAAAGAAAGAAAGAATAGAGGTTCCACCAGGGAACGAGAGAGAGAGAGAGAGAAACAAATGGTTACAATACATAAAACAAAATACCACAGAACACGCACTAGGGCCTACACTTACGAATAGCTCCCTTTCCTAGTTAATACAGTAGGTTCCTCCCCCTTGTCCCGCAGAGCTGACTGGCTTCCCAGGGCCCACGATCCAATCTTCTGTGAAACACTCCACTCAAGAAGAGGTCTCCTCAGTGAATGGATGCAGAGGGTGTTTGTCCACCCTGTGATCCACCAAGCCAGCCTTTTGTCTTTACTGACAAGCAGTGTGATCCCGTCTGCTCTAATATTTCTTTTTACCTCCATGGGGGGTCTGGATTGTTTGCATTTGGCTTTGGTGGTTTTCCATTGATTGCTCTAGGCAAGGGTAGACAACCGAACCTTGCATTAGGTCTCTGGCTGACCAGGGATGGGGGACAACTCCCTCCTGCTTGAATAGGCCGTCACTGGATTCCCCGCTGACTAACTTCTACTCCAAGCCCATAAGGCATAGTTTTCAGTGAAGTTACATCATTCCTGGAGGGTGGCACCCGTACACACAACTCACAAGGATTAGGAGTCTTGGCAAGTCACAGGCTTTCAGGGGAGACCTCACACACTACCCTTCGATACCATGAAAGTGGTGTATTAGGTGTAGTGAGTGTGTCAGGTCTGAGACAGGAACTGTTTGTAGAGAACAGTGGAGAGCTTTTGCTCACTGACACCAACAGGCCCCTCTGCAACACACCCAAACCTCTCCCCGTGTAGAAGACGGTGCAAGAACACTGAATGAGGGGGGAGCTCCCAGCTACTGCAGTACCAGCCTCTCCCAGCAGGGGGGTGCTGTAGGGGTGGGGCAGGAGCGCGGCAGTGGGGGGAGATCCCTGCTGCTCCATTCTCAGCCTCTCCCAGCAGGGGGCGCTATGGGGGTGGTGGTGCAGGAGTGCCGGCTGCGGGGCAAGATTACGGCTGCTTCAGTACCAACATTCGCTAGCAAGCTATGCAATAGGAGACAGCGTAGGTCTGAGGACACGCATACTCTTTCCTCAGTCCGGAGCAGGAAGCCAGGCAGGAGTGGGGCTGGAAGGTTCTCGGCAGACCAGTTCAGCCATTTCTAAGAATGATAAGCCTTTGACAAAGTGCCATTTGCGCATGCAGCGTACAGATTGATTAGATCCGAGCAGCTAAATTCCACAGAGATTCCATCCGCGCTGGGCATGCTCCAGCCCCAGGCCAGGCTCCAGCCCCGGGCCAGGCAGGGCTGCAAGACTTTCCTCACAATTGCAGCTGTGGTTCCAGGCCATTGCTATGCTCTAGGGGTTATTTGGGGGAAGCTCCCTGGCTTGAGTTATGCAGGGGGTCAGACGAGATGGTCCCTTCTGGCCTTGTAATCTCTGAACTGAGACATGGAGCCAGGCTCTCTTGTGCTCTCAGAGACCCTCCTGCTTGGCCCGAAGCATAAAGGACCATGTTAGGGGACAAGAGCCAGACCTGCAGGGAGGGGATAGGCGGGGAGGATTGGGACGGGGGCTGGGAGGGGGAGATGAGGAACCTGGCTGGGACGGCAGTCTGGGTGGGGGCGGGGGGGAGAGGGGGAGAGAGAGAAGCCGGGAGTGGAAGTTGGAGTCAGGGACAGAGACTGGGAGCAAGAAGAAGGAGACAGGGACTGCTTGGGAAAGAGGCTAGGAACCAGTGGGGCAGTGGGAAGGAGGTGAGGTGGGGGGGGGGACAGATCCGTCAAGGCTCTGAGGTGAAGGGGGAGAACTAGGACTGGCTGGGCAAAGAGACTGGGCCAAGAAGCTGTGGGGGGAAGGGCAGGACACTGAGATTAGACAAGGAGCTCAGAGAGGAAGGTTGGGAGCCAGTGGGGACTGGGAATATGGGGGAGGGTGGCGGTGATTGGAGGCCAGGGTGGGGTGGGTGGGTGGAAAGAGAGAGGTATTATACAGGATGAGGTACTGGGAGAGAGGGAATTAAGACTGGCTAGGCAAAAACACACTGCACAGAAGGAACTGGGGGAGGAAACTGGGAATGGCTGGGCAGGGAGACAAGTACTCGGAGTTGGGGGGAGACTGGGACAAGGAACCTGGAGGGGTGAGACTAGGACGTGCTAGGCAGGAAGATTGGGACTGGGATGGAAAGCCTGAGGAGTGGAGACAGATTGGCTAGGTGAGGAGACTGGGACAGAGAGAAGGAGCCAGGGTGGGGAACAGGCAGGACAGGGACATGTTGGAGAGGATGGGGCAGATGGGGTCATGCTGGGGGGTAATCGGGGGGAGGACAGGCAGAAGAGTCTGTGCCCATTAGAGCACACTGCCCTGCAGGTCCTGGAATGGAACCCAAGATCCCGGAGTCCCACCATTCCTCCGTTGTCAGCAAATATCTGTGAACCCCACTGGGAAATTCTCCCATCTCACTATAGTGTGGATCCACAGAGACGATAACAATCTACTACTGTTGTCAGCTACTCTGTTAACTCAAGTTGCAGAGATCTGTGTGGTGCATCTAACGGTCCCCACTTGCTGATGACCCATGGGGGTGTCAGATCTGTCTCCCGCTCCATCAATTCCTTCCATCTGCACCACTGGTTCCCAATCGCTTTCCCAAGCAGTCCCCGTCTCCCTCCTTTGGCTCCCAGTCCCGGTCTCTGTCCCCCATGCCAACTTCCACTCCCGATTTCTCTCTCCCCACCCGGAGCACCATTATTAAAGTTACACAGTCAAGCACTCAAATATTAGGCAATGCCAGAATTAAGGTTGTCTGTGCAACCTCCCTTCAGCCCACTTAGGAGCACGAATGATGATACAGTCTTTAAATGACATGATCATGTTATTTTTTCCAGTACACTGGACCTGCTCTGGGGTTGAACCAGGGTTTTGCAGCTGTGGTATACAGAGGCCCGGCCTCATTGGTTGCAGAAGTCGGAAGGTGTGTAGTGAAGGAGGCAAGGGATTGCAGGAAGGGAAAAGATGGTCTGGTTAAAGGCAGTTGAATGTTGCTCTGGAGGATTAGATTCTGTCCCTCCCTCTGCCCTGTTCCTGGTGTGATGCTGAGCGAGTTACTTAAGCCCAGCTTTTCACTAATTATGAGATCGTGTTTTTGCAGGGGCCTGACTTGGAACTCTGGGGCTCGATTTGCAGAAGTGCTGAACGTTATCAGCTGCGATGGAAGACAGTGGGAGCTGCGTTTTGAACATGTAACGTGCTATCTAATGCCAAATACTCCAAAAAGAATCACATCGTGGGCGTCTCAAAGTAGGCACCCAAAACGACTGGAAGACGTGCGAGACTCAGTTCCACATCTGTAAAACGGGGATAACAACACCCTTCATCCCACCTGGGTGTTGGGAGCATAACACTAGTGAGGCACTCGGATGCGTTAGTGGCAAAACGCCCAGGAGGAAATGAATAATGCGGTCTTCAGAGCGGGGTTTGAATAGGATGCAGTACATGGATGTCACCCACTGAGTGAGCCTGTGCACTGAATGAGCCAGGGGTCCTGTGGGAAAAATAGCTTGAAATCACATCATTAAAGACTATCCTAATACGTACACACAAAGGGGTTGAATTAAGGTTAAACTGGCAATCTTAATTCTGGCATTTCCTAACTTTTTTGCCACCTTAATAGTGTTCTTTTAATGTAGGTTTTGGGCTGAGTGGTTTTTGTAATTCTAATGAAGTCCCTTGTTCGGTGTTTGTAGAAAGTGGGTCTGTGTGTGATTCTTTAGCCCTGACAGAGGAGCCCCGGTTGGCTCTGAGTACAGAGTACTTGGATCTCAATATGAGAAATGTGCATTGTCCCTGTGGGTCGGTCTGTCTCCCTCTAGGTTTTCTAAGGTGGTCATTCAGCACTGCTCTAGGTATTGCGCAATGGGTGCTTTAAAAATACCTCTGAGATTTTGAGTCAATGTGAGAATGGCTATGCTGAGTCAGATCAATGGTCCATCTAGCCCAGTATCTTGTCTTCTGACAGTGGCCGGTGCCAGATGCTTTAGAGGGAATGAACAGAGCAGCCAATTGAGTGATCCATCCCCTGTTGTCCAATCCCAGCTTCCAACAGTCAGAGGTTAAGGGACACCCAGAGCATGGGGTTGTGTCCCTGACCATCTTGGCTAATAAGCTCATGGAGGATAGGTCCTTTGATGGCAAATTCTTTTTTGAACCCAGTTATACTTTTGGCCTTCACAACATCCCCTGGCGAGGAGTTCCATAGGTTGGCTGTGCGTTGTGTGAAGAAGTACTTCCCTATGTTTGTTTTAAACCTGCTGCCCATTCATTTCACTGGGTGACCCCTTGTTCTTGTGTTGCATGGCACTTCCTTATTCACTGTCTCCACACTAGTCATGATTTTAGGGCCTGCCATCATACCCCCCTTCAAGAGGAACTGTTCTCAGGCAACTCCTACCTGAAGTCAATGGCGCTGAGGCCGATCAGCATCCCGGTGAGCACGGTGGACTCCTCTCGCAGCATGATAGCCCCGTCATCGTAAAACCTTCTGCGGAGAAGGACAGACACCTTTACCCCTGGGGAGGGGGCCGCAGCACACCCAGCAACACCGCGCATGCCCCCACACAGCCTTACCACACAGACGGGCCTGCCCACTGCTATGAGCTCCACAGGGTCTCGCTGGCATTGGTCCACTCACACGCGGCCTTGCCCTGGAGACCCAGCCAAGCGCTGCGACACGACCCCCAGAGATCTCACTCATGCCCGTGCCCTTGCGCCGGCCCGTGAAATCCATCGTAAATGCAAAAGGTGCTGTTCTCACTACGCCGTGCCCCCAGGCAGCCCTGTGCTGCATGCCACAGGGCGAGGTGCCTGCCTCTCACCTGAGCATTTTCATGAGCTCCCATGCTCCCATTCAGGAAGCGAGTGGACTGAGCCAGTGAGGGGCAAGGAGGAGCGGGGATGGGGTCCTCCTTTACCCCAAGGCTGGGAAACGTGAGTCACACAGCAACCCTACTGCTCAGACCAAGGGCCAGCAACATGTGATGGGGATTTGTAGCCTCCACAGGAAGCCCATCCTGCTACAGTCTTCTGTGGATGGGGCCCGTAGGCTCTTCCTACCAATGCAGCCCCAAGACGGGCAAACACTGGGCTCCCTCGGGCTCGCCCTGGCTGTGGGAGAAACGGCTTCTCTGCACCCCGCCAGCGGGGCATCGCGCTGCTCACCTGGTGGTTCTGGTGTCCCTCAGGGCAGTGGTGATGTATTCCGACATGCGTTTCTCCATCAGCGCCACGCGGATCCAGGCCCGGCCCTGTGACAGATGAGCCCAAGGCACTGGGTGGTTAGGAGGATCTGCCTCTAGTGTCAACATCCACCCACCCACTCAATCTATCTATTCCCACTGACACCCAGCCAGCACAGGGTGCCCATCACTGTAGCCTCTGGGCACAAGCTAGTGTCTTGCGACCATCCCCTTCAAATGCAGCAGACAGAGACCCTTCTGGGAAGGATGGACACAGGGGTTGCCCCATTAGCTGGTGTCTGTTTCCAGGTTGCCTAGGAGTGGCAGGGGCCCATTGGCCCAGCGACTCTGCTAGACCCACTGAGATGGGCTCTCTGCCCTTCCCAGGTGTCTACTGCTTTCCCCACTCCCCTGATGGGACCCGCCCAGCTTGTTGGCTTAGACAGCGGGGGAGCAGCCGCCCGGGGCCCTGCCTGACCTTCGCCCTAGAGGTGCTGATGTTCTCCATGTTCTCAATGCTGCTGACGCAGTTGTTGGGGACCTTGTTGCAGGCCAGGCGGATGTAATCCCAGAAGCCGCGCTGCCCATCGGAGCTGAACCAACTGACGGGACCTGGGGCAGAGAGGAGGAGAAAGCTGGGCTGTGACCAGGAGAGGTCCCTGCAGTCCAGGGGGCCAGCCGGCCTCAAACGGTGGCCAATGCTGGAGGCCCCAGACGTCCTCGGTAGCAGATGCATGCATACAACAGTTGCACGCGCGCACACACACACACACACACACACACACAGTCAATAGGAGTAAACTTCTGCACACCTGGATGCAGACAATTGCACACAAATATGCATCCAACAGTTACACACGTGCATGCAACCTATGTGCACAAACGCTCACGGAAGCGGACATGTACAAACTTGTGCTTACGGTAGGTGCGTCCATAGGCAGGTCTCCTATTGCAGAAGTGCGTTAACATGTATGCATGCACAGACACACACATCCAAACGCGCTGCAGGGAGCCCAGCCAGGCCACACGAGCACACGCACCCTTACCTTTGAAGCGGTGACTCAGGATCTGCTCTAGAATGGCAGCAAAGTTGATGAACTCCTCTGACGAATCGTCAATGGGCTCCGTGGTGTATTTCTCCAGCAGGGTCTTCACGGAAAATCTACCGGAGAGAAAAAAATCAGACAGGTATGCAGGGGAGGCAGACACGAGTTTCCTGTTGAGGACCCTCAGGGAGAATCTCTGAAAGGTAGTAAGGAGAAGCAGCTCTGTAGCATGATCTGGTGGCTCCAGCGCTGCACCGGGACTCAGGAGAGCTGGGTGCTATTCCTAGTTTTCAGAGTAACAGCCGTGTTAGTCTGTATTCGCAAAAAGAAAAGGAGTACTTGTGGCACCTTAGAGACTAACCAATTTATCTGAGCATGAGCTTTCGTGAGCTACAGCTCACTTCATCGGATGCATACTGTGGAAATTGCAGAAGACATTATTATATACACAGACACCATGAACCAATACCTCCTCCCACCCCACTCTCCTGCTGGTAATAGCTTATCTAAAGTGATCATCAAGATGGGCCATTTCCAGCACAAATCCAGGTTTTCTCACCCTCTGCCCCCCCACAGGCAAACTCACTCTCTTGCTGGTAATAGCCCATCCAAAGTGACCACTCTCTTCACAATGTGTATGATAATCAAGGTGGGCCATTTCCTGCAGAAATCCAGGTTCTCTCACCCCCTCACCCCCCTCCAAAAACCCCACACACAAACTCACTCTCCTGCTGGTAATAGCCTATCCAAAGTGACCACTCTCCTTACAACGTGCATGAAAATCAAGGTGGGCCATTTCCAGCACAAATACAGGTTTTCTCCCCCCCAACCCCACACAAACTCACTCTTCTGCTGGCAATAGCTCATCCAAACTGACCACTCTTCCCACAATGTGCATGACAATCAAGGTGGGCCACTTCCAGCATAAATCCAAGTTTAACCAGAAGGCCGGGGGGGGGGGTAGGAAAAAACAAGGGGAAATAGGCTACCTTGCATAATGACTTAGCCACTCCCAGTCTCTATTTAAGCCTAAATTAATAGTATCCAATTTGCAAATGAATTCCAATTCAGCAGTTTCTCGCTGGACTCTGGATTTGAAGTTTTTTTGTTGTAAGATAGCGACCTTCATGTCTCTGATTGCGTGACCAGAGAGATTGAAGTGTTCTCCGACTGGCTTATGAATGTTATAATTCTTGACATCTGATTTGTGTCCATTTATTCTTTTACGTAGAGGCTGGAAATGGCCCACCTTGATTTTCATGCACGTTGTAAGGAGAGTGGTCACTTTGGATAGGCTATTACCAGCAGGAGAGTGAGTTTGTGTGTGTATGGGGGTGGGGGGGTGAGAAAACCTGTATGGGGGTGGGGGGGGTGAGAAAACCTTTTCTATTCCTAGTTTTGCCACTGAGCTGGTTGTATGACCTTGGGTGAGGCAGTGTGGCCTAGTGGATAAAACACCCCACTGGGGGTCGTGGGAGCTGGGTTCAATCCCAGGGCTGTTGGGTGAGCTTGGGCAAGTTGCTCCCTGTGCCTCAGTGTTCCCATCTGTGAAATGGGGGTAATGATACTGACCTCCTCTGTAAAGCACTTGGAGCTTATATCACACTTTTCATCAATAGAGAACTAGGGACTACTATTGCTTCCCTCTAGAATATCATAGAAGATCAGGGTTGGAAGGGACCTCAGGAGGTCATCTAGTCCAACCCCCTGCTCCAAGCAGGACCAATCCCCAACTGAATCATCCCAGCCAGGGCTTTGTCAAGGCTGACCTTAAAAACGTCTAAGGATGGAGACTCCACCACGTTCCCTAGGTAACCCATTCCAGTGCTTCACTACCCTCCTAGTGAAAAAGTTTTTCCTAATATCCAGCCTAAACCTCCCCCACTGCCACTTCAGACCATTACTCCTTGTTCTGTTATCTGGTACCACTGAGAACAGTCTAGATCCATCTTCTTTGGAACCCCCTTTCAGGTAGGGGAAAGCAGCTATCAAATCCCCCCTCATTCTTCTCTTCCGCAGACTAAACAATCCCAGTTCCCTCAGCCTCTCCTCATAAATCAGGTGCTCCAGCCCCCAGATAATTTTTCTTGCCCTTTACTGGATTCTTTCCAGTTTTTCCACATCCTTCTTGTAGTGTGGGGCCCAAAACTGGACACAGTACTCCAGATGAGGAGGTGGAACTCCTCCTCTTTACCTTGTCTATTTAGCCTGAAAGCCCTTTGAGGGTGGGTCTCTCTCACTATGTGCACGTACAGCTCCTGGTACAATGGAGCCCTGCAGAACACTGATTCACCGTCTCCATCGGGGAGCATGCACCCTGGGACACCAACCCCACACACCCTCCTCCTTGCGTATCCATTGTTGCCATGATGCGATTTCATGATCTGTGGTGCGATTCCCTGGTGAGGAAGCCGTTAAAGAGCATCTGCACGTGGACAGAGGCAGCATGCTCTCCTGTGGACAGATACGATAAGCCCATGCCTGTCTCCAGCTCAGGATCACGCAGGAAAGTGCTTTACAGTCACTAATGAATTAGGCCTCCGATTAAAGAGGCCTATTTAACAGATAGGGAAACTGAGGCACAGAAAGGGGGGGGAGAATCAGTGAGGGTGAAGAAGGGAACTCAGGAATGCTGCACCCCTCTCTCCCCCATCACTATGTCATGCTCCCCTTCAGGGCCCAGACTAGAACCCAGGAGTCCTGCATCCAAGATGTTTGCTTTCGAAGTGCGCTTTAGCCCATGAAAGCTTATGCCCAAATACACGTGTTAGTCTCTAAGGTGCCACAAGGACTCCTCGTTGTTTTCACTCACATCTATGATTATTATGAGTCACACTATTAGCCCACTCTTGATGGGCACCTGCAAATGGAGCCAGTGGCTGCAAACGCAGCTCTGCCAGCAGAAGCGCTCTCTCCTTCCCCACCACGCTGTTTGCCTCTTCTCGCCGCACTGAGACATCTGCCAGGTGCAAGGGGCTCTTCAGACATCTATGCACCCAGCGGACCTCAGGCCTTCTCAGGGCCTTGTTTTTCAGCACAGAGCAAATGGAATCAGGCCTGAGGCCCCTGGCAGGAGTGGAGGAGCAGGGCTAGGAGGAGTTGTTCTTGGTTTCAGATGGCATCATTGACATTTCAAACCCCGCAAAGGGCTTTTGCTAGACAGGTGTCAATTAGGCACTGAATCAAAGGGATATTGTAAGGGGGAGACTGACTGGTTTGGGGGCACAGACAGTGTGTGTGTGGGAGGTGGAAATAGAGCAGGGGACTGGAACTTGGGGCTCCGAGGGTCTAGTCCTAGCTTTGGAAGGGAGCACGGTCTAGTGATCAGAGACAGACTGAAAGTCAAGCGATTTAGGTTTGGTTTCCAGCTCTGGGAAAAATATGCTTTGGTGGGGAGAATAGGGGACTGGGATCAGGACTCCTGGGTTCTATTCTACGTTCTGCCCTTGTATGAACCTAGGCAAGTCACTTCCTCACTCTGTGCCTCAGTTTCCCCATTTGCAGATGGGGACAGTAAAAGTGACCCACCTGCTGAGGAGCTTGAGGCTTATTTCATGCTTTAGGCTCTCTCTTGTGCTGTCTAAGGGCTGTACAGGGTGCCCTTACTGCCATTTTTACATTAGCTACTCTCCTGCTGCTGCAACTCTCACACATTTAAAAGCCCATCTTACTAAGTCACTGACATCCTGTAGCAGTGAGTTCCAAAGGCTAATCATGCAACATGTTAAACTTGGCCATTTTACCTACTGGAAATCTGTAGTTTGTAAAATGCAAATAAGTAACCTACCACCCAGCCCAGCCCTTCCCCTTCAGACACAGTTTCCTATGGAAAATGATTATTTATATTATGGTAGCACCTGGCAGCTCCAGGGGAGATCAGGGCTGTGTTGTGCTAGGTGTTGCAGTGACCTAAAGTGAAAGACAGGCCCTGCCCTAATGAGCTCACAGACTAACTAGCCCGACAGAAGGCAGAAGAAGGGAGTATTTTTAATCCCCATTTTACAGATGGAGAAACTGAGGCACAGAGCTGGAGTGACTTCCCCAAGGAGGCTGTGGCAGAGTTGGGACCTGAACCCAGCTCTCTTTAGCCCAGCCCACTTGACCCACCCTTTTCTGAGTCTCATGGCCCTGTGCTTTTCCTCAGGGTGCTGCTTAGTGTCAGCCTGATCTCACATGGGGGCTGGGCTCTCTCACCCCATGAGATCCCCCTCCTGTCTCTCCCCCACCCCCACTCCAGCCTGAGGATGTCAGGCAACCTTTCACCAGAGCTAGAATACATCAGGGGGGAATAAAGACGCTAACAGGATTGGACAATGGAGCTTTTCATCTCTGTCTGCTTGGCCACGCTGCCGGAGGCAGCCGCTTGTGTTGCTGAATCAGGGCATCCTTTGTGACACTAGCCCCCCAAGGAGCCCATGCCTGAGCTGATCAAACCAATTTATCTAGTGCTCATGGTGGGGGAGGAAGGGGGGAGAAATGGTACTCAGAGAGAAACTGACATTCATAAAAGCAGCAAAATAAGATGCCACTTCTCCAAGAAGCTGGATGCAACGTTAAGTGACTGGTAGCGATATCCTGTAATTACACATCAGAGCTGTGGGAGCGCACAGCCCTGCAGAGAACAGCCTGCTATTCCCTCTCAGGGAATGGAGTAATTTAGACACCTGCACCCACATGGGCTCCGTTGGTGCCAGTGGGGTGCCACTGAGCCAGCTGCAGAGATCTAGTTGCAGGATGAGCGATTTAGGCCCTGACCCAGCAAAGTACTTAAGTAGGCACTTAATGTCTAGCATGCGAGTAGCCCCCTTGATGCCAATGGGACAGTCTGCACGAGTAGAGGGAAGTGCTTTGCCGGATCTCACCCGCTCCGTTTCTGCAAAAGAAAAGTAAGTCTGACATCTTAGAATCCTTTGACTTTGTGAATCATAGAAGATCAGGGTTGGAAGGGACCTCAGGAGGTCATCTAGTCCAACCCCCTGCTCAAAACAGGACCAATCCCCAACTAAGTCAAAAGCAGGGCCAATCCCCAACTTAATAAAAGCAGTGGAGAGAGGAGAACTGGTTGCCCCTAACTGATGTAGGCTTTCAAAAGGTCTTGGACAAGGACCGTCAATGGGGTGTCGTGGAGTGAGAGGCAAGGTATTATCATTGTTCCCACACTGTCACAGAGGCAGAAAGCAGAACAGGAATAAGGGGCCAATTTTCATCCTGGGCAAAGGTTAACAGTGGCAACCTGGAGATTCTGGCCTGGGTCCTGTGCTGTTGAACTCAAACATTCAACAGTAGTACGTATTGTGACAAAATTCCTCCTCTACCGTGGTGGGTTTTGCGCTTATTGGCAGACTTGCTCACCTCTGAGATTCATGGCAGCCCTCAGTTTGGCAGTTTTCATGAACCCACAGTCCAGGTCAACTCCTCCTATGTCTGACCAGGAGTTAGGAGGATTTGGGGGGAACCCAGGCCTGCCCTCTATTCCAGGTTCCAGCCCAGGGCCCTGTGGATGCAGCTGTCTAGAGTGCCTCCTGGAACAGCTGTGCGACAGCTACAACTCCCTGGGCTACTTCCCCATGGCCTCCTCCCAACACCTTCTTTATCCTCACCACAGGATGTTCCTCCTGGTGTCTGATAATGCTTGTACACCTCAGTCCTCCAACAGTGCGCGTTCTCACTCTCAGCTCCTAGTGCCTCTTGCTCCTAGCTCCTCACATACACACCACAAACTGAAGTGAGCTCCTTTTTAAACCAAGGTGCCCTGATTAGCCTGCCTTAATTGATTCTAGCAGCTTCTTGATTGGCTGCAGGTGTTCTCATCAGCCTGTCTTCTTGATTGGTTCCAGAACCTTCCCTGTTACCTTACCCACAGAAAAGGGACCTACTTAACCTGGGGCTAATATATCTGCCTTCTATCACTCTCCTGTATTTCTGATCCTCTGTCCGTTCACTTATCAGGGCAGAGTTCCTCTGGGCGGCATCCACTGACTCCCTTGATGCCTTTGAGGAGCAGTGGGCGCTGTCCGGGGTTCTCTGCTCAGTATCCCCATCTGGTTCCCCTTTGTTTGACCCTTTGACCACACTCCTGTCCCTGTTATTCCATTAGTTGTCCCCCATACTCATATGGTGTCCAGGTCCTGTGGATCCCCCTCTTAAGCTGGGGGGGGGGTGAGATCCTTTAGCAGTGGGCGGGCTTTGCCCACCCACTTCCTGGATCCCAATAGGATCCCTCTCCTGTAGCCATCTGGCCCGACCTTGTCACAGAATGTGTACACACACACAGCATTGGGAGACCTTAACTGGAATCCCAGTGCACGGGGTTGTTGAGAGAGTCCATTCCCTGGCCCCAGGGAGTTTACAGACACAGGGTGGGAGTGAATTGCCCAAGGTCACACAGACAGTGGAGCTGGGATTAGACGCCAGTCCTTCTGGCTCCCAGCAGGCCAGTATCCCATTCACTGGACCACACTGATGTTGCTATCATGTCCATTATAAGGGCTCCTAGTCTTCTTCAATGAGCTACACTATTTTTTACAGATCCTATCTAGGTTTGCTTGGTAGCCTCTCCACACTGTTCACCATGAGTAGCACACTCAGTACTGATCCAAGCAGATCTCAGACACAGCCTTTCTAGCATCCCAGAGCAAGAACCTACTCCTGAGCCACATGGCTTGTGGGAGCCAGATGGCTTCTCTCTCCTTTCTCATATGCCACCAGTTAATTCAGTGCCCTCCTCTATTGAGCCCAGTAGGGTACACCACAGGCCACCTGCGCATGTGACCACAAGGAACCCCAGTAAGAAAGCATGGCTCAGCCTGGTGACCAATTCAACCCATGGCCCACATGAGGATCCATTAAAAGCCAACGCAGTGGCTGTGTCTTGGCCATGGTCCCTTGCTCAGTAGGAACTAGATGGATACTCCCCTCTTCAGCAGCCATCGGATGATCATTTCAGACAAATTCTACCACCAGACATACACATTTTGCAAAGAGGGAACTACCTGGGAAATCCATCAAACTGCAAGGATCACACCCTGCTGGACTCTAACCCTGATGCCTCCTATTGCACTTGGACCCAAGCGTTGTGATCTGTAGCCCTTGGAGACAGGTTTTATTATCCCAATTTTACAGATGAGTAAACAAAGGCAAGGAAAAGTCAAGGTCCCCCAGCACAGCAGAGCCAGAATTGGAATTCAGGAGCATCCACCTCGGTGCTTCATTCATTAGTGACCACAGCATTCCCCAGGCAAGACGTTTCTCAGTCCAGCAGTTGTGCCATTCACGGTATTAACAATGAGCAACTGCCCCTGTCAAAAGCAGCTGCCAGTTAGGTGTGAGGCTCAGCTTGAAAATCTGGGGGGGTTCACCGGGAGGGAGCAAGGAAGATTGTCCTGTTTGAGGGGACTAACCTGGGACTTGGGAGAGCTGGGTTCATTTCTTGGCTCTTGCTGCAGCCTGCCTGTGCCTTGGGCATGTCACTTAACGGCTCGCTGCCCCCATCTTTACTAGGAGGAGAACAGCACTGCCCAGCCCCACAGGGACCAGTAAAGCTTGTGAGGGGCTCAGCTACCGCAGTGCTGAGCTCTGCTGAGATAGGCAGAACCGCTCCCCAGTGACAGTGAACCTGCCCACGCAGACTCCCAGAGAAGGGTTGGGTGGTTCTGCTCCTGGAAAAAAAGACAAGACCAGACACCAGCAGCACTGCTGGGGTGGGGAGAAAACCCCCCCCCTTGCTGCTCACAAAGCCATCCCTTCTTCAGGGGGCTCCCCCCACCAAATAAGTGCTTGAATCAGTGGGGCCTGGACTGCTTCAAAGCTTTTCCCGTCCCATTTACCAAGCCTGGGGGAAGGGGTCCAACCGCACCGTCTCACATCATCTTCCGGGCCCCATCTCTCCCCCAGGGACTGGTCCCCACAGCATTGAGTCAAGCCCCCCACTATGTTGGGGGAATAACTGCAGCCCCAGAGCTCCTGATGAAGACAAGGGGAGCCTGGCCTCGGGAATGGCCTCTGAGGGGCTAGCCATTTCCAGTGCAGCAGCCGGAGCAGGGCAGGGGCCTGTGGTAAGGCCAGCAGGGACCATCCTGCTCTCCAGGGCTGACCGGCTGCTGACCCGGAGCACCAGCTGTGACCTCCCGCAGCGGGGTGTGTGTGGGGGGGTACTGGCGATGGCTGCCAATGAAGGTCTTTAGGGTCACCCAGCACCATGCATAGGGCAGGAGACACTTTCAGGAGGCTCTGAGTGGAGAAAATTGAACCCCCTCCTCCTTCTGGCATAGAGGCGGGTCACTTCACCCTGAAACCCCACTGGGACCCGGTACAGGCCCGATCATAGCCCAGGGCCCAGCTGGGAGGGCCGAGGGGGGGGAGAAACAGAGGCCAGCCCAGGGTGCGGCCCATTAGCAGACCCCATCCCTCCCTCTTTCCCACGCTATTTCCTTCATGCTCAGGGAATAGCCGGCGGAGCCAGGGCTGCAGGGCAGTAACACATGGGGCGAGGGGGGCACTGCCCCACACCGGGCAGGGCTCAGCCCAGAGTCCTTGCTCCAGAAAGGGTGTTGCTATGACAACCCCCTCCCCTCCCCCACATGCTTGAGCCAGGCCTGCCATGACGTCACTTCCTGGAGCCCACACCTGGCCAACCCGGGGCCTGGCTTCATCCAACCCGGCCCTTGGGGTGTGGGGTACAAAACAGCAAGTGCCCCCCCCCCATTCCTCCTACAAGCTGCTTTTCTCCCTTGTTCATCCTGGATCATCCCCTCCCCCCATAATTAGTAATCAATCATCATCACCCCCCCCCCCCGGGCTCAAGAGTCAATAGCTTAATACACAGCACTGCACCCTATCACCTCCCCCCAGCTGCAGCCCCCCCATTGCAACAGCCCCCCCCAGTAATACTGCTCAGTAACACACCGATGCCAGCCTCACCACCCCCCTTCCAGCCAGTCGTCTGCATCCTCCTCAGACCCTCCCTTCTCTCCAGTTCTTTTCAGCCCCCCCATAGCCCCTCTTCCCCCCCCCCAAAATCAGTTATCCAGGGAGCATATTTCTGCTTCCAAGCTGCACCTAGGATGATCCCACCCACCCCCCCAGCTGCATCTCTTCCCCCATCTCATTCCCTCCTCCCCCACTCGTGAAGCTGCCCGGGGGGGTCCCACGTCCCTCCCCTCCCGCAGACCCCCCCCTCACCTGCAGACCGTGATGAGATTCTTCCTCTCCACGGCGATGTTCCTGGAAGAGGCTTTCTTGGAGGAGAGCCCGAGAGCCATGGCAGACTGGATACAGCTCGATTCCATCCAGAGCCGGGGGCGACGGGATCCGCCAGCCGAGCCCCTCCTCTGCCCCCCAGATCACAAGCTCGGTGCGCCCCCCTGACCACGGAATATTCTCCTCCCCGCCCCACCTCCTCCTCCCGAAAATCCGCTCCACCCCCAGCTCTTCCCCCTGCTGATGGCGTGGCTCAGCAAACCCACTGAAAGGGAGCTCTCCCTGGTGCTGATGCTGGAAGCAGCCCTCCCCCCTGTAGGGAGGCCAGCCCCCTTCCCATGACGCGCTTGCAGGAAGGGACAGCCCAAAGGCAGGGCTGGGGAGAGGATGGGGTGCTGGGCGAAGAGGAGAGAAGGTCTCTGGACTATAAGGTGGATAGAAAGTTGGCTAGATTGTTGGGCTCAACGGGTAGTGATCCATGGCTCCATGTCTAGTTGGCAGCCGGTATCAAGTGGAGCGCCCCAAGGGTCGGTCCTTGGGCCGGTTTTGTTCAATATCTTCATAAATGATCTGGAGGATGGTGTGGATTGCACCCTCAGCAAGTTTGCAGATGACACTAAACTGGGAGGAGAGGTAGATACGCTCGAGGGTAGGGATAGGATACAGAGGGACCTAGACAAATTAGAGGACTGGGCCAAAAGAAATCTGATGAGGTTCAACAAGGACAAGTGCAGAGGTCCTGCACTTAGGACGGAAGAATCCCATGCACTACTACAGACTAGGGACCGAATGGGTCGGCAGCAATTCTGCAGAAAAGGACCTAAGGGTGACAGTGGACGAGAAGCTGGATATGAGTCAACAGTGCGCCCTTGTTGCCAAGAAGGCCAATGGCATTTTGGGATGTATAAGTAGGGGCATAGCCAGCAGATCGAGGGACGTGATCGTTCCCCTCCATTCGACATTAGTGAGGCCTCATCTGGAGTACTGTGTCCAGTTTTTGGCCCCACACTACAAGAAGGATGTGGAAAAATTGGAGAGAGTCCAGCGGAGGGCAACAAAAATGATTAGGGGACTGGAACACGTGACTTATGAGGAGAGGCTGAGGGACCTGGGATTGTTTAGTCTGCAGAAGAGAAGAATGAGGGGGGATTTGATAGCTGCTTTCAACTCCCTGAAAGGGGGTTCCAGAGAGGATGGATCTAGGCTGTTCTCAGTGGTAGCTGATGACAGAACAAGGAGTAATGGTCTGAAGTTGCAGTAGGGGAGGTTTAGGTTGGATATTAGGAAAAACTTTTTCACTAGGAGGGTGGTGAAACACTAGAATGCGTTACCGAGGGAGGTGGTGGAATCTCCTTCCTTGGAAGTTTAAGGTCAGGCTTGACAAAGCCCTGGCTGGGATGATTTAGTTGGGGATTGGTCCGGCTTTGAGCAGGGGGTTGGACTAGATGATCTCCTGAGGTACCTTCCAACCCTGATATTCTATGATTCTATGATTCCAGGGTCCATCATGCCTTTTTCCCCAGGATGGAAGGGATCAGCCCCCCCCAGAGCCCAGCCTTTCCGGAGAGCAGAATCCTCTCTCCAGAAGGCTGGGGATATTGGGGTCAAAGGAATGGGAATGTGGCACTTTTGTTGCTCAAGGAGAGAGTTTATTCATGAATGGGGCGTGGGAGGTGGGTAAACAAAGCCCATCCATCTGTTCTCCAGACCAAAGGCCTGAGCCATTCATTTCAGAGCCACGACCCGGCAGGCCCAGGTCTCGACTCCTAGGGGAGTTGAATAAGGAGTCCAGAGTCTGGAGCCTTGTCCCACTTTCAACCGTGGAGGGGATGTCTAAAGAATCCAAATTCCGCAAGGGGCAAATCCCAGGTTTTGACATGCACGTGGCTGAATAAGGATTCCAGGCATAATTTAAGTCAGACAACATGAACGAGAGAGCCCTGGGGGTCTGCGTGGTGTGGAGAACAGGGGCTACTCCACACAGGGATGGCTGAGCTGGAAATTAAGCTGTAGCAGCTGGAAATGGCCTCTCTGCTCACCCTCCACTTCCCTCGCCCTCCACACAGAGGATGTGTGGATTACGCCCAAGGGTTACTCACTCACAGTATGGATATGACGCAGACTCCAATTCCCAAGCTTTGATTAAGTCACCCAAAGCTTTTCAGGCCCAGAGAAAATGAACTGCCATTCAGCACTAGCCTGGCACCCACAGGGCCTGGGTTCAATGCCAAGCTCCTTGGGATGGTCTCTTCCCAGTCTGTGAAATAGAGACAGTTATGAAATATTCTAGCCCCTAGGAGCCCCAGTCCTGGACCAGGTCCCATTGTGCTAGGTGTTGTACAAATGGAACAAAAAAAAGACAGTCCCTGCTCTTAATACTCCTTCTCCAGGTCTTTCTGTGGAAGCTCTTCAGAGCAGGGTCTTTCACCGTGTACGTACTGCACCTAGCACACTGGAGCTCTGATCTCAGTCAGGGCCTGTGAATAACAGCAACCTAGAAGCTTCTGCCCCTGCTGCTCCGAGTGGCTACAGCACATCGTGTGTGATGGGCCGGATTCTGGTGCCACTTGACTCCCAGGGAGGTTTGCCTAGTGGGAGTGAGGGCGTGCCAGGCAGAGGGCTAGTGGCTGCCATTTGCCGAAGAGAAATCAAACGGGTGCATCTTTATGGGTTTTTTCGGGGAGACGCTTGGACGGGGTGTTCTGCTACTGATTCTGCCTGCAACCCCTTGGGCAAGTCTTTGTGCCTCAGTTTCCCACCTGCAACATGGGGATAGCAGCGCTGCTTTCCCTACATCATGGGGATGTCGGGAGGATCGGCGCATTAGAACTTGGGCTGGGCTCAGCTTTCGGAGCAGCCAGTAGCACCCTCAGGTGGGGATCAACGCTCCAAAGCCCCTTGGAGCTAGACAGGGTGCGGCGATCACTTTGCAGAGAGAAACGGGGGGGGCACAGAGGGTTCTTCATCCCCCCCACCCCCATCCAAATTCAAATCTAGTTGCTGGGCTCCTCTTGCGGTGCCTATTTCTAGTGGGATGCTGTGACGATGTGACGCAGCAGGGAGGGGGGAGTGTTGACCTGGGAATGTGCCCTGGGGACGGGAGACCTGAGAGCCTGTCACCTGAGCCAGGAGGGGGAGGGGGAGGTAACACCTCTGCCCAGGAATGTGGAGGGAGGCTGCAGCAGGGAACCTGCTCGGTGGGTTTAGTTTCAGTTTGGGGCTGGGTGGAGGAACACAGGGAACCCCAGGGCTGGGGTCTAAGCTCCCTGCTCCCCCAGAAGGACTTCACTGAGGGGTCCTGGGTGTACCCACAAGCTCTGTTTTGGACTGTGTTCCTGTTGTCCAATAAACCTTCGGTTTTACTGGCTGGCTGAGAGTCTCAGTGAATCCCAGGAAGAGGGGTGCAGGGCCTGGACTCCCCCACACTCCGTGACAACTGGTGGCAGCGGTGGGATCTACTGCACCCCGTGAACGGCGCTTCCTGCAGTAAGTGACTGGGGAACAGTAAAACGAAGGGGGATTGACGGGGACCAGGCGTGCTGAAGATTCAGAGAGAGAGACGGTTTCAGGGGGCGGTTAACCCCTGGGAGTGTGTCACCAGAGAGAAGGACTTTTGCAGTAACAGGGTCCCCCGGGGGATTGCAGCGAGCGGTCCCAGGGGCGGAGGAGTCTGCAACTCGACCCTGGCAAAGAGGTGGTGACCTCAAGAAGGACTGGCACACTAGGGGCTTTTCCTGGAAACCGTGGACAGCTGCCCGGCCTGCGAGTGGCCAGCCGGGAGATGTACGCTAAACGCCTTAAGAGCGACCTGGTGGAGCTGTGCAGGCAGAGGGGGCTGCGCGTCGGGAGGTCCACCAAGGAACAGCTGATTGCCCAGCTGGAGGAGAGGGATCGCTTGGATGACCCGATCCCTGTCCCTGAGGGAAGCCGCCCGGCGGACGCAGCGTGGGCCCTGGGGCCTGACCAGGCTGGGAGGGGTCAGACTGCTGCCCAGGACACCCCGAGACCCTTCCTACCTATGCCTGGGGGAGGGGTTGTGGGAAGCCCAGCGAATACCGAGGGCCCCCTGACCCCAGCAGCCAGCAGGGGATCCTCCCAGCGGAGCTCCCCATCCCTGGAGCGGATGCGGCTGGAATGGGAGAGGGAGAGGAAAATGAGGGAGCTGGAGGATCATGAAAAACAACGTCAACATGAGGAGAAACAACGTCAACATGAGCAGGAGGAGAAGGAGAAACAACGTCAACATGAGCAGGAGGAGAAGGAGAGGGAGCGTCAGGAGAAGGAGAGGGAGCGTCAGGAGAAGGAGAGGGAGCGTCAGGAGAAGGAGAGGGAGCGTCAACATGAGCAGCAGGAGAAGGAGAAACAAAGACAGCATGAACTGGAGCTGGCCAGGCTGAGGAGCAGTGGGGCCCCGGCTGCGGTGAGTGAGGGGGGACCCAAGACTGCAAGGAGCTTTGATAAGTGCTTCCTGGCCCAGCGGAAGGAGGGGGAGGACATAGATAGCTTCCTGACGGCCTTTGAGAATGCCTGCGAGCTGCACAGGGTTGACCCTGCAGACAGGCTCCAGTTCCTCACCCCCTTACTGGACCCCAAAGCCGTGGAGGTCTACAGCCGGATGACAGGGGCAGAGGCAGGGGACTATGAACTGTTCAAACAGGCTCTGCTCCGTGAGTTTGGGCTGACCCCCGAGATGTACCGGAGAAGGTTCCGGAGTCAGCGTAAAACGCCTGAGGTCACCTACCTACAACTGGTCAACAGGATGCAGGGATATGCCCGCAAGTGGACAGCGGGGGCCCAAACTAAAGAGGACCTGCTTGACCTGTTTGTACTGGAGCACCTGTATGAACAGTGCCCTTCCGACCTGAGGCTGTGGCTGGTGGACAAAAAGCTCGCGAACCCCCAGCATGCAGGGCAGCTGGCCGACGAGTTTGTGAACAGTCGGTCAGGGGGTAGCCGGGAGGAGTCCCAAAAGAACAGGCCCCCCCCGATGCAGAGAGAGAGTCACCATGGGGCCTCCCAGCGGGGAAATAGGGAGAACCCCCTCCAAAGGGGAACGCCTGGTGTCGGGCCCCTCCGACCCGTTCGAGGGGACCAACGTGACCTGAGCTGCTATCACTGTGGCCAGAGAGGCCACGTACGGGCCCAGTGCCCCGGGCTCAGGGACAAACTGAGCAGACCCAACCTACCCAGGGTTAACTGGGTAGGGACTCAGCTGGACGAGGGGCAGGCGACCCAGGAAAGGGGGGCTACCAGTTTGCCACCTGCTCAGGAGGGAAGAGTACCCCCAGCCAGCCCCGCCAGAGGGCTGGAGGCTCTGGACTCAGGGTGCTCGGTTTACAGGGTGGGTGCGGGGCTGTCCCTCCGGAGAGAGTGCCTTGTTCCCCTGGAGGTGGATGGGAGGAAGGTCAATGGATACTGGGATACGGGCGCGGAGGTGACGCTGGCCCGGCCCGAGGTGGTGGCCCCAGATCGGGTGGTGCCCAACACCTACCTGACCCTGACGGGGGTGGGCGGGACCCCATTTAAGGTGCCCGTGGCAAGGGTACACCTGAAATGGGGGACCAAGGAGGGCCCCAAGGATGTGGGGGTACACCACCATTTGCCCACTGAAGTTTTGATGGGGGGAGACCTAGAGGACTGGCCAAGCGACCCCCAGACCGCCCTGGTTGTGACCCGTAGCCAGAGCCGGCGAGGGGCACTGCGACCTGACCCTGGGGAGGGTACCACACTGGAGGCGCGAGACCCTACTCGGGTGGGGAGGGAGCGCCGAGGGGCACGGCTCAGAGAGGCTGCGGCCTCAGACCTGGCCACGGAGGGGGAACCGGGCCCCATCCCTTCCCCAGCCGCTGAGTTCCAGGCCGAGTTGAGGAAAGATCCCTCCTTGCAGAAGCTCAGGGACCTGGCCGACCTCAGTGAGGGACGGACCATGAGGAGAGGCTGCCAGGAGAGGTTCCTGTGGGAGAAGGGGTTCCTGTACCGAGAATGGGCTCCCCCAGGGGAAGGGGAGTCCTGTGGGATCAGGAGGCAGCTGGTGGTCCCCCAGAAGTACCGCCGCAAGCTCCTGTCCCTGGCCCATGACATCCCCCTCGCAGGGCACCAGGGAATCCGGCGCACCCGGCAGAGGTTGCTACAGAACTTTTACTGGCCCGGGGTCTTTACCACGGTCCGGCAGTATTGCCGATCCTGTGACCCCTGTCAGAGGGTGGGGAAGGCCCGGGACAAGGGGAAAGCGGCGTTGAGACCTTTGCCCATCATAGAGGAGCCTTTCCAGAAGGTGGCCATGGACATCGTGGGGCCTCTCAGCAAGACGACCCGGTCGGGGAAGAAATACATTCTGGTGGTGGTAGATTTCGCCACCCGCTACCCCGAGGCAGTGCCCTTAGCTTCCATTGAAGCAGACACCGTGGCAGATGCGCTCCTGACCATTTTCAGCCGAGTGGGGTTCCCCAGGGAAGTCTTGACAGACCAAGGCTCCAACTTCATGTCGGCCCTGCTCCGGTGCTTGTGGGAGAAATGTGGGGTCCGGCATGACTGGGCCTCAGCGTATCACCCCCAGTCCAATGGGCTGGTGGAGAGGTTTAACGGGACGCTAAAGATGATGCTGAAAACCTTTATGAACCAGCACCCGCAGGATTGGGACAAGTACTTACCTCACCTGCTGTTCGCGTACAGGGAGGTGCCCCAGGAGTCTACCGGATTTTCGCCTTTCGAACTGTTATATGGAAGGAGGGTGAGGGGCCCCCTGGACCTGATGAGAGACGAGTGGGAGGGGAAGGCCACTCCCGATGGAGAGTCAGTGGTGGAGTATGTCCTGACCTTCCGAGAGAGACTGGCTGAACTCATGGGCCTGGCCAGGGAGAATCTGGCCAGAGCCCAGAGGAAGCAGAAGGTCTGGTATGACCGCACGGCGCGGGCCCGTGCCTACGCCACCGGGGATCAGGTGATGGTTCTCATCCCCGTGAGAAAGAACAAACTACAGGCCGCCTGGGAGGGCCCGTTCAAGGTCGTCAAGCAGCTCAATGAGGTAAACTATGTGGTGGAGCTGTCGAACCGGGCCCACCACCGCCGGGTGTACCATGTGAATATGATGAAGCCATATTATGCCAGGGGGAATGTGGTGTTAGCTGTGTGTGGTCAGTGGGAGGAGCAGGGAGATGACCCTTTAGTAGATCTATTCCCTGGGACCAGAGCTGGTTCCCCCCTGGAAACAATCCCCCTCTCGGATCAGCTCACCCCTGCCCAGCAAGCCGAGGTCAGGGGGGTGCTGCATCCGTACCGACAGCTGTTTTCCAACCAGCCTGGACGCACTAATCTGACTGTCCACCGGGTGCAGACAGGGTCGCACCCGCCGATAAGATGCTCCCCCTTCCGAGTCACAGGGAAAACTGCTCAGGACCTGGAAAGAGAGGTCCGGGACATGCTGGCTTTGGGGGTGATCCAGCCATCGGCCAGCCCTTGGGCCTCGCCGGTGGTGCTGGTCCCCAAAAAGGATGGGTCAGTCCGGTTCTGTGTGGACTATCGGAAGCTCAATGCCATCACTGTATCGGATGCCTACCCCATGCCCAGGCCGGACGAGCTCCTAGACAAGCTGGGAGGAGCTCGGTACCTTACCACCATGGACCTTACAAAGGGCTACTGGCAAGTGCCGCTGGATGCAGATGCCCGGCTGAAATCGGCCTTTATCACCCCTCTGGGGCTCTATGAGTTTCTGACCCTGCCTTTCGGCCTCAAGGGAGCGCCGGCCACCTTCCAGCGCCTGGTGGACCAGCTCCTGAGGGGGATGGAGAGTTTTGCCGTGGCGTATATTGACGACATCTGTGTCTTTAGCCAGACCTGGGAGGACCACGTGTCCCAGGTTAGACAAGTGCTGGACCGACTCCAGGGGGCTGGGCTGACTGTCAAAGCGGAGAAGTGCAAGGTGGGGATGGCTGAAGTATCTTACCTGGGCCATCGGGTGGGGAGCGGCCGCCTAAAGCCGGAACCGGCCAAGGTGGAGGTGATCAGAGACTGGCCCGCTCCCCACACCAAAAAGCAGGTCCAAGCCTTTATTGGGATGGCAGGATACTACCGAAGATTTGTGCCCCACTTTAGCGCCATAGCCACCCCCATCACTGAGCTATGCAAGAAGGGGAAGCCAGACAAGGTGGTCTGGACCGAGCAGTGCCAGGAGGCTTTCCGGGCGCTGAAGGAGGCTCTGGTCAGTGGCCCAGTTCTAGCAAACCCAGACTTTGACAAGCCCTTTGTGGTGTTCACCGACGCCTCCGACACGGGACTGGGGGCGGTGCTAATGCAGGAGGATGAAAAGGGGGAGAGACACCCCATCGTGTACCTGAACAAGAAGTTGCTACCCCGGGAGCAACACTACGCGGCCATCGAGAAGGAGTGCCTGGCCATGGTGTGGGCCCTCAAGAAACTAGAGCCCTATCTCTTCGGGCGACACTTCACCGTGTACACCGACCACTCTCCCCTGACCTGGCTGCACCAGATGAAAGGAGCCAACGCCAAGCTCCTGAGGTGGAGCCTGCTCCTGCAGGATTACGACATGGACGTGGTCCACGTGAAGGGAAGTGCCAACCTGATAGCGGATGCGCTGTCCCGGAGAGGGGGCCCCGAACTTCCCCAGGTCACTGGTCACAGTGACCCCGCTCAGTTCAGTCTCGAAGGGGGGAGAGATGTGACGATGTGACGCAGCAGGGAGGGGGGAGTGTTGACCTGGGAATGTGCCCTGGGGACGGGAGACCTGAGAGCCTGTCACCTGAGCCAGGAGGGGGAGGGGGAGGTAACACCTCTGCCCAGGAATGTGGATGGAGGCTGCAGCAGGGAACCTGCTCGGTGGGTTTAGTTTCAGTTTGGGGCTGGGTGGAGGAACACAGGGAACCCCAGGGCTGGGGTCTAAGCTCCCTGCTCCCCCAGAAGGACTTCACTGAGGGGTCCTGGGTGTACCCACAAGCTCTGTTTTGGACTGTGTTCCTGTTGTCCAATAAACCTTCGGTTTTACTGGCTGGCTGAGAGTCTCAGTGAATCCCAGGAAGAGGGGTGCAGGGCCTGGACTCCCCCACACTCCGTGACAGATGCTGAACAAGGGCCTTAGTTAATGGGATGTGGGCAGGCGCTTAAGGGTTTTGATGGCTCAAGTTTTTGAAGGGATGTTCCCGGCTGGGTGTGGGAGGGCAGCACGGCACAGCAAGGGTTAACGGAGCGGCACCATCCCTAGAAGCACTTGCCAGGTCTCCCCGGCCTTTTTAAAGCCCTGGCAGAGAGTCTCTGGTTATGGGAGGGAGTGGTGAAGTTGGTCATGCTGAGATAATATAGGATCCCTGGGCTCTCCCCATAGATAAGGTTAATCACACAGCTTTGACTGTCTGTATCTGCAGCAGAAGGCAATCAGCCCCCCCCCACCCCCTCACAGCCTGGCCTGGCCACCCGCCCCAGCACCCCATGGGCAGGGTTGTGTCTCCCTCCCCCCAGGAAAGTTCCAATTTCCTGCAGCCAGGCTCAGCCAATGAAGCTATCCAGTGGCAGCCCTTGGTTTAGCTTGGAGATCAGGGACTGGATCCAGATGCCAGTCATTTGAAACCCAGGGCTCCAGAAGGGCCTGGCAGTGGTTTGTTATACCTGCCATGTAATGGGGTCTGGAGAGACTACAGAGAGTGGGGTCTAGTGGTTAGAGGCAGGGTCAGGCCTCTTGGGTTCTATATCTGTCTCTGGGAAGGAAGTTTCAGAGCGACAGCCATGTTAGTCTGTATTTGCAAAAAGAAAAGGAGTACTTGTGGCACCTTAGAGACTAACTAATTTGAGCATAAGCTTTCATGAGCTACAGCTCACTTCATTGGAGCTTCCTTTTCAAGGAAGTGTGGTCTAGTGGTTATAGACAGAAGCATTCCCCCCGCCCAGAACTGCATTTTTAGAAAGCCCAGAAACAACCTTGATTTGCCAGAGCACTTTCCTCTGTGGTAACATGGGCCCCCTTTCCCTAGTGCCACCTGCCCCCTCCCTCACCTCCCCAGTCATTCCCCTGACCCTGCAAGCACAGAGCTCCCCTCCCATGGCACAAGTAGGGGAACAGGCCTTTGAATGCACATGTCCCATGTGACCAGATCGGTCTCTTCCTCTGCATCCATTTCATGTGGTCACACACACACACACCCCCCTCCCCACCTCCCTTCAGCTCAGTGACTGCTTCTCCCACACTGCAGGCTGGTTTCTGCATTTCTCTTCCCCCCTCAATTTCCTGATGCATCCTCCAAGCCCAGCAGTGAAATAGTCAGATGAGCACTGAGTGCGTGTACACCCCCCCCCCTTCCCCGGTGCCCATCTGAGCTGCCAAACTGAGAGGGCTGGGCTTGGACATCCTCTCTCCTGCCCCCTCCCTCTTTCTCTCCAGCCTAGATCAAGTAGCAGCAGGCTTGTGACATGGATGCAAGTCTCTGCTGCAGACATCCAGCATCCTCACCCCAAGCATTAAAAAAAAAGTCCGGAGTCAGCCCTCCAAAAAGCACAAGATTGGCTTAAAAGTCATGACATTTTAGAGCAAGGTCAGATTTTTTGCATCAGGGTGTTGGAACCTTTTGGGGTCTCATTTTTCAAGCTTTTCGCTGTAGCCGGGGTGGGGGGGCCGACAATATTATTTTGTAAAGAAAAAAAAAGGATGGCTGAGATTCTCAAGTAAACAACATGACTCAGGGATTGGGGGCTTTAAGAAACCCCCAAAAAACACAACTCATGGAAGTTCAGAGGTTACAAAGCCAGAAGGGACCACTGTGACCCTGCACAATACAGGCCACAGGACTTCCCAGAATTAAGTTGGCAGCCATCACAGAGCCATCTGATCATTAAGCTCACCACAGTAGATTACATCAGCACAAACATCCATATCTGTGAAAGGGCTGCTCGCTCCAGAGTATTCCTTCGGGGCCAAGTGGGAACGCCATACAAGCCCTGCCTCAGTTTCCACTTTTCAGCCTGCTTCATAGATTGCAAAGCCAGACAGGACCATTTGTAATCATCCAGTCTCACCTCCTACATAACCCAGGCTAAAGCCAAGGGATCGACCCAGGGTCACACAGTGAGTCTGTGGCAGAACAGGGAGTTGAACCTAGGTTTCTGAGATCCTAGACTAATGCCCTAATCACCAGCCCAGCCTTCCTCTCCAGCTCTGTCTTTTCTCCACCACCCTTCCTCAGCTAGAGACTTGCAGCAGCTTGGCCCATCACCAGAGTCACTACTGAGAAGGTCCCACCTTCTAGAGTAACCAAGTCCAAAAGGGAACACAAAATAACAGCTTTTCTACCCAGTCCTTCTTACCTGTGGGTCAGTCTGTCCTCTGGCCTGCCTGGAATCTTGCCTTGCCCCAGGGCCACCTTCTCTTTGGCTCAGAGAGGTCAACAGGCAAACCCAATCTGCTGCTGTCCTAATGTTGCAGGGTGTGTTTACACAGCATCCAGGAGCAAACCTCCCAGCCCACTTCAACAGGCTCATGCTCTCAGGGCTTATACTAGCTGTGATATAGACAATCCTACAGGAGCCTTCCTCTTTTCAGCAAGCTTCTCTCAGGCCCCCAGCCCTGCCCTCTCTCTCTTATTTATCCCAGAGGCCTGATTGAGTCACATGGCCTATCTGCCTTACCTGGGGAGGCCAGGGAAGTATCTGCTACAGGTGGGGTTGAGTCATCTCCCCTTAAAGGGCCAGCCAGCCTGTGGCAGTAGCCACAGTACCACAGAGATGGTATTTACACTGGGGCAAACATCCCTAGGCAGGGGTGGATCCTGCAGACAGAGCACCCCTCCCTCTGTGTGTCTGGTGCCTTGTCTCTGTGGGGTGTTTCCTGCGACTATCCCGGCCATCGCATGCCCACTCGGGCACACCCATGGTATCCGTGCTGAGAGCAGACAAGCCTCTGATAACCTTTGACCAGCCAGCTGGTCACCCTGACACACTTTGGAGTGACCCTGTGTATTGATAACCTCTGGGGCCAAATGGGCCAGGGCGACATTGGCAGTGCCGGATCGGGTGTCTGCACTGACTTAACCCTTTGTGGGCATGTTGTCTCTCCCATCCTTTGCACACTGATCGAATGGAAAGAAAGCAAGTGGGTGCCAAAGACCCATGTGTGTGAGCCAGATCCTATTCCTATGCACTGTGATGCGGGTTGTAACACGCAGGGCTTTAAAATAGCTCGGAGCTGTTTCCTGTACGATTTTGTGGCCAGGTCAGCACAGGGGTTCTCCTGCTGCTGTCCCCTCTGTGTCCGATCTCTGCTCCTCTCTGTTTCCTGAGCGCTGCCCATTGAGTTGGGAGCCATCCACCCCGTGCTGTCCTCCTCAGACTAAAGCCAGGGCAGAGAGGCACAGGGCACTGGACCAAGGTGACAGCCAGTCGCTGACGCAGAGGTGGTGCTAGCCCATTGGGGGCCCTAAGCAGGAATATTTGGGGGGTCCCCCGCACATACAACAAAAGCAAATGCAGGCCCCCTAGAGCTGCTCGGGGCCCTGAGCAGTTGCTTAGTCTGCTTATGCCTAGCCCCGGCTTTTGCTGATGTGCAATAAAACCCGCTTTGAGGGGGTGCCAGAGAACTGCAGTGGCAGGGGGCTGGGCTGGGGCTGGCGATAAGCTCAGTGACATCGGGGTGCAATGGGGCTCCCTTGATTTCAGGGGGGTTACTCTGGGTTCACACCAAGGGGGCTGAGAGCAGGAGCCAGCCTGCTGGCTCGGCGTCTCTGCTGTAACTGGCAAACATGGGTGGGCTGGGGGGAAATTCTGATCTGAAATGAGGGACGGGCGAGAGGTGGGGAGGGGAAGGGGGTTGGTGGAGGGCAAAGGGAAGAGAGGCAGGTGGGGGAAGGGGAAGCAGGTGGAAAGAGGCAGGTGGGTGGGCTGGACCCCCCATCTCTAGTTGCATATTTTCCTTTGAAAGCATCTGTACCCGGTGAGGACTGAGCATGTGCAATGGGGAACCTGGCACTGGGGGGCCCTGAGTCAGAGAGGGGCGGCCCTCGGTCACTTTCCGAGCTCCAGGGAGGTCTGTTCACTCACCCCCATTCGTTTACCCCCGGCACCCACCCACCCACAGCCACGCACACACCCACACGTGGACGCCCCCGACACACACACACTCACACCAGGCCACTCACACTCACGAGTCACGGGTCCCCGTAGCCTGATGAGCGTGGGCCAGTCCCCAGAGGTGCGCCCACAGGCTAGCTCACAATCTCCCACTTTGCAGACACAGGTCATCCATGCGGCTTAAAATAAGTGGATGGTGCAAAACCAATCTGTGCAGAGCAGCATCACGCTGGCCAGGTTTTGTTCGATTTGGTGCCAGCTGCCGATCGGCCGGGTGGCTGAAATGCATTTTTCCTGCTGTCTCTTGTGCCTCCGAGGTGCGTCCAGGGCAGCCTGCGAAATCTAGAACAATTTGCACTGACGTGCTCCCATGCTTTTCAACCACTGACCTCAAAGGGCTGTGCAGAGGTGGGGAGGGGCTGACCCTGTTTTACAGGTGGGGAAACTGAGGCACGGAAAAGAGGGGAATGTGATTTTCCCAAGGTTACACAGGGCACAGCTGGGAATGGAATCATAGGCCAGCGCCCTGCCCAGGCCATCAGTTGCCTCTCTCACCCTAGGCATGATCCATAGTCGGATGACCAAGCATGGACCACACACCAGCCCCAGGCATCAGGAAATGGACACACAGGGAGGCTAATAGCCTGGAATCAACAGGAAAGGCAAATACTTGATCCCTCTGGGAAGCAGCCCAAGGTTCCCGAGTCAGTCAGTGCCAGAGTTGGAGAAGCCTCTTCCTCTGCCTATAATGCCATGTCCCCTGGGCATGGTGGCATGGAGAGAACCTAGTGGTTGGGTTGGCTTTACCGGGGAGTGGGGCTGGTTAGGTGAGCAGGGCTGGGTGGGGTTTGTATCACTCTGCTATTGATGCGAGAAGGGTCAAAAAGGCAGGCGCTGGGAATGAGCGCTAAGGAGCATTGATGCTCTGGCCATTTGGGGTCCACAAGATCTCTGCTGAGATGCCAGTTGGAGGGCTGCCGCTGAGCATGCTGGGTACGTCCGGGTAGCCCACACCTGCTCTGCAGCTGAGCATTCTGGGTACCTCCGGGCAGCCCACACCGGCTGCGCAGCTGAGCATGCTGGGCCCTCTGGGCAGCCCACACCGGCTGTGCAGCTGAGCATGCTGGGTACGTGTGGGCAGCCCACACTGGCTGTGCAGCTGAGCATGCTGGGTAGCTCCAGGCAGCCCACACCGGCTGCGCAGCTGAGCATGCTGGGTCCTCCGGGCAGCCCACACCGGCTGTGCAGATGAGCATGCTGGGTACCTCCGGGCAGCCCACAGCGGCTGTGCAGATGAGCATGCTGGGTCCTCCGGGCAGCCCACACCGGCTGTGCAGATGAGCATGCTGGGTGCCTCCGGGCAGCCCACACCGGCTGTGTAGCTGAGCATGCTGGGCCCTCTGGGCAGCCCACACCGGCTGTGCAGATGAGCATGCTGGGTACGTGTGGGCAGCCCACACCGGCTATGCAGCTGAGCATGCTGGGTACCTCCGGGCAGCCCTCACCGGCTGCGCAGCTGAGCATGCTGGGTACCTCCGGGCAGCCCACACCTGCTGTGCAGCTGAGCATGCTGGGTACCTCCGGGCAGCCCACACTGGCTGTGCAGATGAGCATGCTGGGTATGTGTGGGCAGCCCACACCGGCTGTGCAGCTGAGCATTCTGGCTACATCAAAATGTAACGCCCCTGCCATGCTGCCCAATGGTCTCAGCAGTGCCCAGAGCTCTCTGCAGCAACAAGGCCCTGCTGACTGTGGTGAGGGACCTGGATTTTGCAGCCGGCTGGACATTCTGCTCTCACTGCGCAGGTTTCTGCTGAACTGAATGTGCAAATAAAGGATGCGATCAGCAGCCTGATCTCTTGTTATTTATCTTCAGATTCAATACAGTTCCCGTTGGTCTTCCCCGACATTGTGAGCATGCCACCGATTTTGTAGTTAACCACCCATGACTGCACTGTGGGGAGAGCGGGCAGCTTGGCCATCTCTACATGGGTTGCTCTCGAGTTTTTTACAACCACAAGGGCGAGAAAGGTAATTCAGAAAAAAGAAATGAAAGCTCCCAGCCTATACCTGCAGTGTAGGGTGGCTCCCAGGGCAGATTCCAGGCTGCAAAAATCAGAGATGACAAAAGGCTCTGGTTCTAGATCCACCCGGGTAGAACACTCCGGCCAGGATGTTGGACAGTCCAGGCACATCCTGGTAGATCAGGCGTGCTGTGCTACCATACATGGACGTAAAACACATCTAGAATGCTTGGCAGCATGGCAGGTGTGTCCTACCTGGATGCGGCTGGGCCATTCGGCAGCATGACAGGTGAGCTCTACCAGGAGCTGCTATTTGGCAATACATTGGGTACGTTCTGCCTTGACATACCTAGAACCTGTGGCTGCACCGCCGGTACATCCAGGTAGAACAACCCTGTTGAGCCGGTGAAAGTTTCAAAGGCATCCATGCAGAATGTGCCTGGAACCTGCCCCCAAAGCCCAGTGAAGTCAATGGGAGCGTTTCCTTCGACGTTAGCGGGCCAGGCATCAGGCCCTCGGTGGACTACTGAGCACAGCACGTCCAAACACCTGGTGTGATGCCCAGCGCACTGGGCGTGTGCTATGCCCCTGGGCTATTCATGGATAACCGTGGTATGGACATGTTAGTAAATACAGACATGCTTGCAGTGAGATCTGCAGGAGTTGAGCCCTTGCTTCAAATGCCTCACGTAATGTCCGCCAGGGAGATGCCTCACCAGAAGCACTTTTTAAAAAAATCAACAAAATTCGAGAAGGGTTCCCCGCCTCACGTCCGCCCAGGGCTTTCCCCAAAGGGAATCCCCAGAAATTGGTAAACAAGATATTGCAAGGACAGGAGCTGGGCCATCCACACGACCCACCAACAACAAAAAAAAAAAAAACGTGCATTAAACCTAATTTGCAAAAGTCAATGAAGTTAGTAGCGGGCGAGAGAGATGGAGGCGAGAGAGATGGGGGCTGGGCAAGGTGGTGGCCATGGCCATGGGCAGGGAGGGGAAGGCTAGGTTCTGCAAGATGGTCTCTCCAGATAGCGCTGTTTACGGGGCCGCAGTAAGGGTGAATCTCTAAGCGGCAGGGGAGCGTGCCGGGCTGGTGGGCCAGAGAGATTAGGAAGGTGAGCATGACTCAGGAGTTTGAAGCGCCTCCGGCTCAATCGCGGGTCTCTTTACCATCTCCCCGGGTGGCAGGCTACCACAGCTGAGCCAGGGGCTCCAGGAGGAGAACCCAGCTGGCAGGCTTGGGAGGCTTCTCGGGATCCCACCGGGCACTGGTAGGTCAGTTTGCTCATTTGCTCGCCCTTGGGACAGAGCTGCGTGGGGAGTGTGGCTGAGTGGGTGGAGTCTGGGGGGGGGTGGAGAGGGGTGTTGATGTCTTCACCTGGGGGAGCTTATGGGGGAGAAGGGCCATGAGGGCAGCTCGCTGGTATCTCTGGAGGGAGTTGGACTGGCAGACACTCTAATGCAATGGGGTTCAAGATCGGCTAAGGAGATGATCTGCTCGGAGGTTGGAAAGTCTGTGTGGTGCCTTCCCCCGGCCCCGGGAACGCTGCGGGGTTTGGAGGCTGCTTGGAAGTCTGGCGAGTGTTAGCCCCTAATCCTAGCCGGAGGCCAAGCAGAGCCAGTCCCCCCCTCTCAGATCCCTCCCCATATTTCCTGTTGGATACGGGGCTCCCCGCCATTTCCTGCGCTCAGCTGGTGTGTTGTTTGGGCAGCTGCCTTGCGGTGACGGTGCTGGCTGTGACTCGGGTGACCAGATGTCCCGATTTTATAGGGACTGTCCTGATAGTCGGAGCTTTTTCTTATATAGAGGACTATTACTCCCCACCCCGGTCCCGATTCTTCACACGTGCTGTCTGGTCACCCTCGCTGTGACTTTATGGACATGGGCACTGTGCCCGGGTCACTGAGACCAGAGTCTGCCCCTTGGCGTGTAAAGAAATTGGGGGACTGGTCACAGAGCTTGGCATGAAAGGGGCTGTGAAGAGCTCAGGCCAGCAGAGGAGGGAGGGTAGCCACAGAAGCGGAGTTGGCTGTTCATGGAGGCCCCGAGGACCTTCCTGGGGCTGACGGAGGGTCCTGCTGGAGTTGCAGGGCCAGGAGTGGGGTTCTGCAGGAGAAAGGGGAAGCTGAGCACGCCCAGTGGCTTGCTGTTGCCTCCATCCAAACCCAACCGACTGCTGAGCTCCTGTGGCCTGGCCTTCCCCCGTGGGCCTGGGGATTGGAGGGGCTGGTTGTCTCTCCAGGGCTGGCTGACACAGCTTGTGGCCCTGCCTTTGAAGCCCAGAGCTGGGGGGAAGCTGCGAATCACCCCAGCTCAGCTTAGCTTGCATGGAGACCTGGTTCTCTGGCAGGCACCCCAGCCCCGTGCCAGGGCTTGGGGGTAGGGGGAAGCGGTCACCTTAGTGAGTTTTCTCCATGGGGACGTTGACTGTTTAACGGCTGTTGCTTGTGAGGTGCCCAGAAGGGCACAGGCTGAGAGGCAGGAGCCATCTCAGGTCTATATACTGTGGCACTGGGGGGTATAGATTCCATATGATGGGTCGCAGGGCTCTATACTGTGGCACTGGGGGGTATAGATTCTATACTGTGGGTCACAGGGCTCTATACTGTGACACTGGGGATATAGATTCTATACTGTGGGTCACAGGGCTCTATACTGTGGCACTGGGGGTATAGATTCTATACTGTGGATCACAGGGCTATATACTGTGGCACTGGGGGGTATAGACTCTATACTGTGGGTCACAGGGCTCTATACTGTGGCACTGGGGGTATAGATTCTATACTGTGGGTCACAGGGCTCTATACTGTGGCACTGGGGATATAGATTCTATACTGTGGGTCACAGGGCTCTATACTGTGGCACTGGGGGTATAGATTCTATACTGTGGGTCACAGGGCTCTATACTGTGGCACTGGGGGTATAGATTCTATACTGTGGGTCACAGGGCTCTATACTGTGGCACTGGGGGTATAGATTCCATATGATGGGTCACAGGGCTCTATACTGTGGCACTGGGGGTATAGATTCTATACTGTGGGTCACAGGGCTATATACGTGGCACTGGGGGTATAGATTCTATACCGTGGGTCTCAGTGCCATATTTGGGGCAGGGGGGTACAGATTCTGTACTGCGGATCACTGCTATACACAGTGGCGTCAGTGTCATTTGCTGGGTCAAGGGATGCCAATCGTTCCAGCACCTGAGCCCTGCTGAGGGGGAGAGATAGCCCCTCCCGCATCTTCCCCCTTCCCTTCCCCCCCCCGCCCTTTCTCACTGTCGGTTCTTTTTGTGCCGTTTCACCCCTGCCCCCCTCCGGGCTCTGGCTGGGCCCGGCTCATGCTGCAGTTTAACTGGCGTGTCTCCCAGGGGAGGCACAGAGCTGCCCCTCTTTTGGGGATTCCTGGAGCTGGGCTACTAAGAGGGACGTTGCCAATAATGGGGGGAGGGACCTGGGTCCCTACTGACCCCCCAGCTCGGAATCAAGGAGGGGAAGGGAGGGGGTGGGGGTTGGCTGCACAGAGGGGCTCAGCCCATGGACTATCAGCATGGTGCAGAACACAGCAGCCAGGTGCTGATGCAATATCCGCCCCCTCCTCCCTCCTCCTCTAAGTGCCGGGAACGCCCTTTACTCCAAAGCATTTTGCAAACAGAGCTCACTTTGCCCACTGCTGAAATGCAGCCAGCTCTGGGGAGAGGCGTGGAGCTGTTCTACTGTGCACAGCCAGGCCACGCGAGAGCTTCTGGGCAAAGACAGAAGGCTCTGTGGGAGTCTGGAGCGGCACAGCCAGAAGTGGGGCAGTGGGCTAAAACCGCCCGCTCTCGCAAAAAGAAAACGCGTCGTGACATCGTCAACGATCACGCAAGGCCAGATGGGGCGTTGGCTCAGCGCTGGCAAAGTGCCGTCGGCTGCGTGACTCCCTGCAGCCCCTGGGGATTTCCAAGCTTAGCCACAAAGCGTGCCCCAAGAGGGATGCTGCCTCGCCCTGCCGGCCCTGCAGCGCTCACGAGCTGACAGGCTCTCCGGGTGCAGACCGTGTGTCCCCGTGTGAGCTCACGTCTCACGTCTCACGCACTGTGACCCAGGTCCTGGCTGCACACACATGACAGATCCCCAGCAGCACACGGAGCTGCTGAGCTTATGGTTCTCCCGGTATCAGTCATGCCACCAGGCAGGCAATACAGGGCTGGACCCCGAACGCTTCCCTACCCCATTCCCCCTCTAGCCCACCAGCCACCTACCAGGCTGGCCACGTCTTCAGTGAATTCCCCGGGATATTCATCCTACGTTTTCCCTGCGTGTGCCCCATCCCCTACGAGGCTGCAGCGAGCTTGCTAGTCCTCTGCAGTATCCTGTGACAGGGACCCTCCAGCTCTCCCCCCCGCCCCACACTGCTCTCATGGGCAACTCCTTCCTGGGGGGAGGGATAGCTCAGTGGTTTGAGCATTGGCCTGCTAAGCCCAGGGTTGTGAGTTCAGTCCTTGAGGGGGGCCATTTAGGGATCTGGGGCAAAAACTGGGGATTGGTCCTGCTTTGAGCAGAGGGTTGGACTAGATGACCTCCTGAGGTCCCTTCCAACCCCAATAGTCCATGATTCGTGGCCAGGGCAGGGAAGCCCAGTTATCTGACCCAGAACCTCCTACTGGCCATATGCTCGGGGTTTCCCAGAGCCAGGCACTGCCATACAGGGAATCGATGGGCCCTTGCAGTGCTGGGGAGGGGCGGGGGGCTCTGAAAATTCATCCCGGAGACAGCTCCTGTGTCTCTGAGGCAGGCAGGAGCAACTAAGGATCCTAATGGGCTAACGCCAGACTAGCTGGGGCCCAGACCCTTACCGCCCCTGAGGCTGCTCACAGGGCTGCAGGACCGGGCCCAGCCAGCTCTGAAAATGGCCCGAGTAGATCTGGCAAAGGATGCCCCAAGTCCGAGGGCAAAAGGCGAGGCAAGATTCTGCCTTCAGGCAAGTGTGAGACAGTGGGTTAGCATGTGATTGTGTCGCCTTCTAGTGGCTGACCCCGCTACTGCACTAGCCTGCCGCTTCTGGAAAATCTGCTTTTTGCTCAGGCGTCAGAGGGCTGTCCTGTACGCCCGGTTCCTGTCTGGTCCCAGGTTTGATTCTCACTGATGAGCAGGGTGTCTGTACAGTGCGTGCCTGGCTGCAGCTTGTTAGCTAAACCAGGTGCGGCTGTGTTGAAACAGGGCTCCCAAGAAACTGGCTTCAAAGACAGGTCAGGCGGCCAGTTTGCACGGATTCAAAGCTGCGTTAGAACCTAAATTCACAAAATGCATTGATCAGCAAGGAAACAGACACACCCTGTGTAGTGCATAGAAACAGACCCTCACTGTTTGCTTTAGCCTTGGTGCTTGCTGGCTGGCTAAAACCTGCTGCAAACCAGTTTAGCTGGGATTATGATGTGCTGAGGACCCCAGGTTAGATCAGGATTTGGGATATGAACTCTCCCAGTTTGTTTTTTTTGGGGGGGAGGCCTGTGGGTGGGCTGCATCTGGGGTTCCAGTATGATCTGTTAGAGAAATGAGCTGGAGTCCTGATATTTGCGACTGAATCTGGGTCTGAACTGGCCCCATGCTGTGGCTCTCCTCCCCCTTCTATTACAGGGGTTCTTGTGGGGAATGAAAGAGTTGGGTTTGAATCCAGACTCCCCCGTAGTCCAGGGTTTGTGGGTCCACAGGCTGGTTTGGGCAGGTCTCTAAGACTTCCTCAACACACAGAAGTTGCACCAGTTTAATTTAAACACTTTTAAAAACTGGCACACTCCTGTATTGGTTTACATGTGGCTTATTTTGGTTTAGCTTGAACCTGTTCCTGATCAGCTTAAATAAAATCAAATAAGCCTGGTTTAAACCAAAGCTGGAGTGTCCACACAGCCTTTGGGTTTCAAACTTGGTTTCCCACCCCATCTTAAATTAACCAGAGCCACTCTGCATCTAACCAAGCCCTCGTTTGACCCTGGTTTGGAGGTCAATGCAGACATGGCCTAAACCTGTTGCCTGGGTGCACTCAATGAAGGTGGGTTACACGCTGGGGAGCTGTGGGTTGGTACACCGCTCTCACCTCTACTGGGGACTCGCTGAGTGACCCTGAGCAACCCTCTACACCTCATTTCCCCTGTTACTACCTTAAACGTCAGCGTAGCAAACTCCCGGCATTTGGGAGCGGGGCGGTGTCACAGGAGTGAATGACTCCTGCGTGTGGCTCTGTGTTAAGGGGGAGGGGGGCAGAGGGACATGACACCCCCAAATGTGCTCATCGCAAACCTCAAAATAAACAGTTTCCAGAAGCCCAGAAAGCTCAGATGGAAACGCAAACACCATCTGCACGTGGGTGGCAGTCAGCGGGGATGGACAGCTGGCACCAGGGATTGATGCGTTTCCTACGGCACTCACCGCCAGCCCTGACAAAGGATTCAGAGCTTTATTACATGAGTCCCTTGAGGCTCCAGCTGAGACCAGGGCCCGACGTGCCAGGCGCTGCACAGGCCGACTGAGAGACGGAGCTTAGGCTCAGGTCCTCAAAAGTATTGAGGTGCCTAACTCCCATAGACATCACTGGGAATTAGGCACCTCAATAGCTTTGAAGATCTGGGCCTGACAGTCTAACGAGGCCGAGCAGATAATGGATTATCACTGTACAGATGGGGAATGGAGGCCCAGGGAGATGAAGGGCCGGATTTCCGCTGGATGGGGGGCACAGCACTTTTGGAAAACCTGGCCCTTGGAGTTTGGCCCAGTGTCACACTGGAAGCCATGGTGGCGCTGGGAACGGACCCCCACTCTCCTGAGTCCCAGCTCAGTGCCTGATCCCTCCTCCCAAAGCCAGCCGTGCACCTGCAGAATAGGCATGGATCCACTTCTGTGCCTATGCTCTGGGATGCTGCTGAGAGGGCCAGGAGCTCCCGGGGTAAGCCAGGTCTAAGGGGGAGCAGGGGCTGCCATAAATGATGCCTGCAATCCGGTATTCTGCAGGGGCGGCATGGGGATCCTGGCATAAGCTACCAAGCCAGGCCTACCTCACGCAAGCCCTGCCTTTCCTGACATATGTTTCTTCCCTTTGCCTTTTCAGCGATTTGGGCCCATCTGGTGATGCTGCCTCCGGGCTGATTGCTGGGACAGAGCAAGAGACGCAGGGAGAGGAGCAATGAGCAAAAAACCCATGGAGGATCCAGGCCAGGTAGTGGAAACTCAGAGCCCGACTAGATCACTGCCCCACTCAGTCCATCCGGCCCCCCACTGCTCCCTGCTTTCCTCAGGGCAATCCCTGCACAGAGACCCTGCTTCACACTGTGCTACCATCCCCCACGGGGAATCCCTGCACGGACACCCTGCTTCACACTGGGTTACCATCCCCCACGGGGAATCCCTGCGCGGACACCCTGCTTTACACTGGGTTACCATCCCCCATGGGGAATCCCTGCGCGGACACCCTGCTTCACACTGCGCTACCATCCCCCACGGGGAATCCCTGCACGGACACCCTGCTTTACACTGGGTTACCATCCCCCATGGGGAATCCCTGCGCGGACACCCTGCTTCACACTGCGCTACCATCCCCCACGGGGAATCCCTGCACGGACACCCTGCTTTACACTGGGTTACCATCCCCCATGGGGAATCCCTGCGCGTACACCCTGCTTCACACTGGGTTACCATCCCCCACGGGGAATCCCTGCACGGACACCCTGCTTCACACTGGGCTACAGTCCCCACGGGGAATCACATCAGAGCATCCCTCTGTATCCCAGAGTAGAGATGGCACTGGGCCCCACACTGTGTCTCAGAGCTGGTGCCCAGGGATACAGCTGCCCAGGCTGTGCTGCCCAACACAGGCAGGGTTAATGACCATGAAGGGTGTTCTCCTTCCCCCCCTTAGGAGGATTATGAAGCTGAGATGAGGAGCAGGCTGGATGAAGAGGGCTACAGGGACCCCAATCTGAAGCAATCAGAGATGTCACTCAATGAACAAGGCAGTGAGTAACCCGAACGCTCGTAGTTCATTAAGGGTTAACAGGGGGGTTAGGGTTCCCTTGCAATGGGACATTCTCTTCACCACTGACAGCTGTTTGTAGCAATGCAGCTTGAGGTCGTGATGTAAGGTAGGGTTGTCAGGGCACATGCTTCAGGGCACCCCCTGCCTGCCTGGGGGTGAGATCAGGAAGGAATTCCCAGCCCTCCCATGTCACCCCATTAGCTCGGTGCACTATGAAGGGTTCTGATGTCCTCATGGCCACTGCTGGACCTGAGGTGCCTGGCTATGCAGGGCTGGTGGTCCTCTCTCTCCTCCCTTTGCCTGCCCTCCAACCAGCCTCCCTGCCTTGCGGTTTGCTACCCCTGCAGTCACAAGTGGTCCCCCCATTGGAGTTTGCTGCTCCCCCTGTCTGACATAGTCCCTGATATAGATATATTGCAGAAAAAAGTGTTGCATTCACAAGGAATGTTGCACAAATCCACAAAGAAGAATTTGGCCAGCTCTAGCTGTGCGATAGATTTATTAAAGTCCTGTGGATAATAACTCCCTTGTACGAATATCTAGGAACCATACAGATGGGTGTAAAGAGAGGGGGGTTAGAAATAGCCAAGGCAGAGCTGAATGGGTGGGCAGAGTGCAGGGGAGGCGATCACAGGGGCGTGATCAATGCAGTCGATCAGGAGATGGTTACTACATCTGGGTGTGTGTGTACAAACAGAGAGGGAGAGAAAGGCAGGATAGCCTACTCTAGTGGACAGAGCCTAGATTAGGGCTCAGGAGACTTTCCCAGCCCGGTCACAGACTTCCTGTGCACCCTTGGCGAGCTACTTAACCTACACTGTTCCCCAGCTGAAAAGTGGGGATAATATTCCCCAATTTCACAGGAGAACTGGGAAGGTGGAATTGCTCAGATCCTGGGTTAGGCGGGTCCTACGCATCCCTAGAGAAAGTTATATATTTGGACTAGTTGCATGACATGGGAAAGCTGTAATTCCCAGCTGTTATGTCAACAACATATTCTGTTTGCTGCTCTGACGCTCTTCCCAGGGTCAGTGGCTTTTACCCTGCAGAGCTGCCAGGCTCCTTCCTTTCAGCCTGTGAACTTGGTAGTTGAATTGCTCCTGGAGCAGCAACAAGCTCTGTGCTAGGCAGGTCCTGGGATGTACCCTCTGGGCAGAAGTGATGCTGCAAGCTACTCCAGCTGCTTGCTCTGCCTCTTAGCTGTGTCGCTATTCCTCCCTTTGCTGTCATCGAGTCCGGTCTCCCAGGATAAGTCGAGCCAGGCTGGCTTAGTCCTCGGATGGGAGATCTGCAGGAAGTGGCTTGATGAGTCAGTGGGCAGGGCTGGAGCCAACACCCGAGCGTGAGGTCAGCGTGTGTAGTGCCGCCGGAGGGGCCATCTTTTATATGAGACATAAAACTGGACCCCTGCCCCTTTGTGGTTCCCTGGCACCTTCCTTAAGGCATATTCTGCACTGATGCCCGCACTAAGTGCTAGCCTGGGTGATTACATTGACTCACCAACATTTCCTGCAGCTGCTTGCTGTTGGGTACGGGGTTCGTCATCACTTCTGGTCCTCAACCGTTGTGCAGAGCTCATCAGTGGCTCTGTTCCACCCCAGAGACGGTTGCACTCTTGTGGCAGGGGGAAAGATGCCTAGGAATGTCAGAAGGTTTATAATTAATTAACATCTGTAAAGCAGATTGTGGTCCTTCAATGAAAGGAGAAGGGCACAGTGTTACAGACAAGTGGCCATACTAATGGCCCACTAGCCCAGTATCCTGGATCTGACTGGCCTGTGCCAGATGCTTCAGAAGGAATGAACAGAACAGGGCAATTTTGAGTGATCCATCCCCTGTCGTCCAGCCCCAGCTTCTGACAGTTGGAGGCTTAGGGACACTTGGAGCATGGGTTGGGTCCCTGACTGTCTTGGCTAAGAGCCATTGATGGGCCTAGCCACTGTGAGCTTATCTAGTTCTTTTTTGAAACCTGTTATACTTTTGGCTTTCACAACATCCCCTGGCGAGGAGTTCCACAGGTTGACTGTGCGTTGTGTGAAGTACTTGCTTAATGTTTGTTTTACTCCTTCTGTCTGTGAATGTCATCAGGTGACCCCTTGTTCTTGTGGTAGGTGAAGGGGTAAATAACACTTCCCTATTCACTATTTCCACACCAGTCACAATTTTATAGCCCTCTATCACGTCCCCCTCCCTTCACAGGCACCGACTTTCTTCTCTCCGGCTGGGTGCTCCACCCCCTTCCTCCCCGCCCCCACTTTAACCCTTCCCCCAAGGCCCCACCTTTGCTCCGCCTCTTCCTGCCCCTGCCCCGCCCCTGCCTCACCTCTTCCCGCCCCCACCCCAGCATCTCCCACCCGCCACCAAACAGTGGATCGGTGGGCGGCTGCTGGGTGCTGAGCACCCACTTTTTTTTTTTTTTGGAGCACCCCCGGAGCTGGCGCCTATGCCCCCCCTTAGTCCTCTCTTTTCTGATCTGAACAGTCCCACGTTTTTTAGTCTCTGCCCCTTTTCCAATTCTAATTCTAATTCGAGAATGATTAAATCCCCAGCACAACGCTTCTTAGGGTTGTAATGAGGCTGCAATGAAAGAAACCGTGGGTGCATGCAGTCCTTTTGAACGGATGATACAATTCGATTGCTCCATCCAGGCCATTTCCAAAGGATTAATGCCCTGAGCCTTCTTCAGGTCAGGCAGCTCGAATCATCTCTCAGTGGCCCCTTTGGCCGATAAATATCTGTTATGACGCGCTGGGTGCAGGCCTCGTTTACTCACTCGGACAGGATTTACGAGCTTCTGAGGGCGCTCCCGTCTCGGGAGGACAGTAATTCAGCTGGCCACAAGAAGGAAGGCGATCTAGTGGGCCGGGGCTGCAGTCTGAACTCTGCTGGCCCTGTGATAACGCGGGCAGTTCAGAGCCTGAATGATTGCCACCTCTCCCGCTACTCTCTCCGGCTCGCTCCTGGGTGCCAGACAACGCTGGGGGTGTCACGGAGGAAGCCTAGCTGCCACTAGGTTTTGCATCTTCACCGCCAAGCACTCCTCCTCCACACATACACTCAAAGGCAGGGCCCAGCAAGCTTTGCCTAGACAGGGCTTTGTGGCTGAACCAGCCCCACCGGTTAAGTCTCCACAGTGCCATCTGTTGGGGGCTCGCTGCAGCAGCTCTGGGCCCCATTGTGCTAGGCACTGTACATACGTGGAGTAAGAGTCAGCATTTATTGTCTATCGACAAGAGAAAGGGTGGGAAGGGACACAGAGGCACAGCAAGAGGAAGTGAACTGCCCAGGGTCAGGTATAATTAACCCTCAAAGCTCTTCTGACAGAGGCCGGTTGTCATTCTGCAGGCTGCGGCAGAGAGGTGAAGTGATTTGCCCAAGGGCACCAAGCAAGTCAGTGGCAGAGACAAGCTTAGACCAGAGAGGAGCTTTTGGTTGCAGCTCCGAGCTCAGATCACTAGACCACGTTCGCAGGTGCTTGCCGCTGTCCCTGATGATAAAGTTGCCCATCCGGAAGCAGTCACTCAGCCATGAGCAAAGGGATCCAGAGAACAGGGACAGGGCCTGACAGTTTATAAGTAGGATATCTGCCATCAGTGCAGACACACCAGGGCTCTCCAGAGCTAAAAGCATGAGCTGCTACAGCTGTAACCAACTCACGCCTCGTGCGGACGAGACGGAGCGGGACCTGCAACCCAACCTCACCAGTGGGTCACACAAGCAGGGCCACTGTCTGAATCCCAGACCGGGAAACAAAAGGGAGCCAGATATCAAAGCCGTTGGTAAAGTCCGGGCTGGGCCTGGAACGTTTTCAGATCCTGCACTGATGGGAGGCGTCTCCTCCAACTCCCTCCACAGCAGCTGGGGGTGCACCAAGACGGCCTCGAAAGCTCCCTTGCGTGTGTGGGTGTGTGTGTGCAAGATGCTTGAATGGGTGTAGAATTGTGTATGGGACCGGTGTGTGGGGCACAGGCATGGTGGGCACCAACCAGTGTGTCCCGGGGACGCCGGGGTGTGTTTTTCAGCCACTCCTGGCTGGGTCAGCAGCGGTCTATGCCCTGAGTAGGGAAGGAGAATGGAGATGGTGCCCCTGGGCAAGGCAGGGTGATGTCAGAGGCATGACGGCAGTCCTAGCAGAGGATCATGCCATCTAGGAGAGGGTTTGCCGGCAGATCCAGGCACTGATTAAGACTAGAAATGGCCTGGATTTGATCACCCCAGACCTGTGGGGAAGCCACTGATCCTGAGCCACATCCAGACTTTGCGTCGGACCCGCTATCACCATCTCTAATGGAGCGAAAACCTCCCGCTTGCTCTGAGGAAGTTCAGATCTGGAGCCGAACTCTGCACTCTGGATTAAATAAAGCTCACACGGGCTGGTATCTTCCCAGAGCGGCAGAGGCTCATGGGCGTGAAAATGGTGCGGAACCCGTATGGGAGGAAAGAGGGAGATTAGCTAATGCAGTCGCTTATTCTGCCTTTGTTAGGTCTTGAAAGGGCCATGCCCAGTACCAACAGAACGCCCGCCCTGGCACCGTCCCCTTCCATTGCCACTCCGCACCCGGCTGCTGGCATCCTAGTGCCAGCCCCATCCCTCGCCGTTTTGCACCAGGGTGGCACTGTTCTAACATCATCCCCATCCATCGCCACTCCGTACCTCCGTGACCTCCTCGCCCATCCCCACTCTGCACCCTGGCCTGCAGGAGCTTGTGTCTCCTTTAGCACCCAGTTTTCCCAAGTGCAACAGCTCGATCTCCCCTCCCAGCCCCTGAGCTGATCTCGCAAAGCATGAAAATGTCCCGAGGGACCTTTCGGTGGCTCCTGGAACCGCCTGGTGTGAGTTTGTCCCTGCCAGGCAATGACCCACGGAGGTATTACTGCCAGTTTCCCTCTAATTGCCTGGTTATTGATGATAAATAAAGGGTTTGTTTTGACTAAAGACAGAAGCCACTTGTGGCTGACCTGTTACTGTCACCAGCCAGCGAGAGGCAGCTTCCAGGTCGATTGGTGCGTTAGATATTGCAAGTGTGCGCCTCTTTAGGAGTGTATTTGTGTGTGTCCTCTGTGTGTTAGGAGCCGTGTGTTTCGGGTGGCGAACTACGTGTTTCCCTTTGTAGGAGGGATGTGAGAATGCCTGTATGCGTCCGTGGGAGCTGTGTGGGTGCGTGTCTCCGCGTTGAGAATATTTGTGTGGCTGCCGGCTGTGTGTCTCTGTTGGAGTTGTGTGATTGTGCGTGTGCCCGTGTGGATGCCCATCCCAGTCTCTCGGTCTCAGTGAGGCGTGTGTGGGTGTGAGCTGTGTGTAAGGTGTGGGGATGTAAGCTGTGTGTGAGCTGTGTGTCTTGGCATGTGTGTCCCTGTGTGTGTGGTTGTGTGCGTGTGAACTGCATGTCTCTGTGTGGGTGTGAGGTGTGTGTCTGGTTGTGAACTGTGTGTCTCTGTGTGGGTATGAGTTGGGTGTGCCTGTGAGCTGTGTGGGTGTGAGCTGTGTGAGGGTGTGAGCTGTGTGTGTGAGCTGTGTGTCTCTGTGTGGGTGTGAGCTGTGTGTCTCTGTGTGGATGTGAGCTGTGTGAGGTGTGTGTGAGCTGTGTGTGGGTGTGAGTTGTGTGTCTCTGTGTGGATATGAGCTGTGTGAGGTGTGTGCGTGTGTGAGCTGTGTGTCTCTGTGTGAGTGTGAGCTATGTGTCTCTGTGAGGGTGTGAGCAATGTGTGGGTGTGAGCTGAGTGAGGTGTGTGTGAGCTGTGTGAGGGTGTGAGCTGTGTGTCTCTGTGCGGATGTGAGCTGTGTGTGGGTGTGAGCTGTGTGTGTGGATGTGAGCTGTGTGAGGTGTGTGCATGTGTGAGCTGTGTGTCTCTGTGAAGGTGTGAGCTGTGTGTGGATGTGAGCTGTGTGAGGTGTGTGTGGGTGTGAGCTGTGTGCATGTGTGAGCTGTGTGTCTCTGTGTGGATGTGAGCTGTGTGTGTGGGTGTGAGCTGTGTGCGTGTGTGAGCTGTGTGTCTCTATGTGGATGTGAGCTGTGTATGGGTGTGAGCTGTGTGTGTGGATGTGAGCTGTGTGAGGTGTGTGTTGGTGTGAGCTGTGTGTGACTGCAGTGTATTTATAGGGAGCCTACTAGCCCTGCCGAGTAATTGCATTATTGCCCAAGGGGGTCCTGAAGAGAGGGGTGGGGGTGGCTGGTCAGGGCTCTGTCTCCCTAACCCCTTCCTTCCACCAACACAGCTGGTGCAGTGGGCAGCCCCAGGCTGGAGTCTGTGACGTGCCAGCCACTGGCTGTGGCTCGTGGCATCCCGATGGGCAGCCAGCGGTGCCAGTGGAGTCCCAGCCAGACCCACTGGGCGAGTGCCGTGAATCCCCTCGCACGGGGGAGAGAGGGCTCCTCGCATGGAGGGTTTGTCCTGGGGGTTCATATCGCACCCTCTGCTCTGGACTCGCCACAGGAGGGGAGCAGGGTGGACTTGCAGCTGTCAGCAGCTTCCCTCTCAGTTCCCAGCCTGTCCAGTCACCCGGCCGTGCGAGAACCTCTATCAGCTTGGGGGCAGGGATATAAATGGGAGCTGGGGGGAAGTGAGGGCAGGGTGTACAGCCATCTAGCAGGCCTCAGCAGCTCTCCTGCGGGGCTGGCCTAGTGCGTGTGGCCCTGCCTTGCCGGGATCCGGGCCGAGACTCGAACTCAGGGCTTCCCACGGGGTGGGGGGCGACGGCAGCTTGGCTGAGCCGTGACCAGGATAGCCCGGGTGTCATTCCACAGAGCCCCCTATCGTCTGCTGGGGGAAGGGCTCCAAAGCTAGGATCAGGGAGGGTAAACGGGAGATGTACGTCGACCTCGGTCCCAGCCCCACAGGTCCCTCGGGCACGAAGAGCTCCCATTGAGGGTTAAACTGCTCCAGGCCTGGGGGCCGGTCCCCTGCCCCAGGAGGGTGCCACGGGGCCCCGTGTTTACTGTCAGCACAGCCCGAGTGCTTTTCAATTTACTCTGAACACAAGAGTCACTTGGGACAGGAATTCGGGGGTGGGGCCAGAGGGAGTCCCTGGGGCCAGAGGTTTATAGAACGGAAGCGCTGGGAACCTGTCCCTTCTCTCCGCCTGGATGGTGGCCGGGGGGGGCGCTGAGATCTCAGGTAGGTGGGATCTACCGGACTCGCTGCCAGGCCTCCTCTCACCCGTACACACCTGGGACGGCGACTCAGGGGGACGCGGGAACTGGCCCGGCACATCTCAGGGACGGGAAGAAGGTGTGGAAGGAGCGCCCAGGGTGCCCATGGGCTCTGGTCTAACGGAGGGAACCAAGCCAGGGGAGATGTAGTTTGGGGAGATCTGTGCGGCTCTGGCATTGTCTCCCCCAAAAAGAACGGAGGGAGAGTCCCCTGGCTTGGAGCTCGCCGGGGCGCTGGAGAACGCGCTGTGGTCCTGCTGGGGCACCTCCAACCTTCCCTCTCCCCAGCTTGCTGCGATGTTGGATCTCCCCAGCCGCAAGCTAGGGGCATCCCCCTCGGGGTGCAGGCACGGGCTGGGGGAGCGCGTGTCCTGGGCGCTCCTCGGACGCGCCTCCGCACCAAAGCCCTCTCCCCTCAGCCCGCTCCCCAGCGCCCAGTCGCTGCCAGGACCGGGAGAGCACAGGGCGGCGTTCACACCTGCTCTGGTTCTGTCTGCCCGGCACGAGTGGGAAACTGGAGGCACCAGAGACAGGAGAACAGGCCCCCTGTGGTGGGGCGGGGGGACCAACGTGGGGTGACTCCACCTCCCGCCTGCCCCTCTGCGAGAAGAGCCCCAGAAAGCCCAGGTGTCTAAACACCCCTCCTCATGGAATGGGGGGCCCGTCTGCAAAGCCAGGAGCAGGCACGTGCCCTTTATGTATGGCTGGGACCTGGGTCAGGGCAGCCCCTGGGCTCTATCTGTATGTTGAATAGAGTCCCAGGGTGCGGGGGGCCCTCTGGTGGGTTGTCTCTGCCCTTCTCCCCCAAGCCCGCCCTGCCCCACACTGGGAGGGTGCTGTCTCCACCCCTCCCCAGCATCTGGGCTGTGTCTCTGGGGCTGGGAGCAGGAGCTGTGGGGAGGTGGTTGTGGCTGGGATGGAGCCCTCCCCATGGCTCCAGTGCCGGACTAGCCCCCCCACGGGGGTCAAGGGGCTGGCTGGGTGAGTGGCTCCAGGGCCTGGCTGGGCGAGTGGCTCTAGGGCCTGGCTAACAGTGAGGTTGTTCCATACTCAGGTTCCTCCTCGTTGGATCAGACCCAGGAGGCATCAGGGAGCGCGGGGGTCGCCCACCCATCCACCTTCAGCCGGGGGACACATGAGGTGAGTGGCCTGCCATGCTGGGACCCTGTGCAGCGCTGCTCCTTCGGAGTGCAAGGCCATGGCCCAGTCTGGCCCCATGGGGAGAGGTTAGACCCTACTCTGATCCGAACCCAACGGGAAGGATGCTCCGGGAGCCAGGGAGAAGGAGGGAGAGGAGAGGGTTGGACTGGTGTGGGAAGAGAGAGAGAGACCTTCCCAGGGAACCATCAGAGCAGGAGGAAGACCCTCCCTGGGGAACCGTCAGAGCAGGAGGGAGACCCTCCCGGGGAACCGTCAGAGCAGGAGGGAGACCCTCCCGGGGAACTGTCAGAGCAGGAGGGAGACCCTTCCTGGGGAACTGGCAGAGCAGGAGGGAGACCCTCCCTGGGGAACCGTCAGAGCAGGAGGGAGACCCTCCCGGGGAACTGTCAGAGCAGGAGGGAGACCCTCCCGGGGAACCGTCAGAGCAGGAGGGAGACCCTCCCTGGGGAACCGGCAGAGCAGGAGGAAGACCCTCCCTGGGGAACCGTCAGAGCAGGAGGGAGATCCTCCTGGGGAACCGTCAGAGCAGGAGGGAGACCCTCCCGGGGAACCGTCAGAGCAGGAGGGAGACCCTTCCTGGGGAACTGGCAGAGCAGGAGGGAGACCCTCCCTGGGGAACCGTCAGAGCAGGAGGGAGATCCTCCTGGGGAACTGTCAGAGCAGGAGGGAGACCCTCCCGGGGAACCGTCAGAGCAGGAGGGAGACCCTCCCTGGGGAACCGGCAGAGCAGGAGGAAGACCCTCCCTGGGGAACCGGCAGAGCAGGAGGAAGACCCTCCTGGGGAACCGTCAGAGCAGAAGGGAGACCCTCCCTGGGGGAACAGTCAGAGCAGAAGGGAGACCCTCCCTGGGGGAACAGGTGGAGCAGGAGGGAGACCCTCCCTGGGGGAACAGGCGGAGCAGGAGGGAGACTCTCCCAAGGGAACAGGCGGAGCAGGGAGGAAACCCTCCCCGGGGAACAGGTGGAGCAGGGGGGAGACCCTCCCAAGGGAACAGGTGGAGCACGGGGAGACCCTCCCCAGGAACAGTCAGAGCAGGAGGGAGACCCTCCCTGGGGGAACAGGTGGAGCAGGAGGAAGACTCTCCCAAGGGAACAGGTGGAGCCGGGAGGAGACCCTCCCCGGGGAGCAGGGGAGAGACCCTCCGCAGGGAATTGTCCCAGCAGGAGGGAGACCCTCCCCAGGGAACAGGCGGAGCAGGAAGGAGTCCAAGGCAGTAGGCCTTGTTTGCTTTATAAACACACGGGGTGCAGTTCGGGGACAGCTGCTTTCCCAGCCATCACTCAGCCGCTTAATGACAGTTCAAAGCCCTTTTTTCCTGGGCAGCTGGGACAGTTCATTTCCAGTTACTGAGGCAATTTCAGACTGGTCTGAACTGCCCCTGTGTGCACGAAGCTGGAGGCAGCCGGTCTGGGGAGGGGACAGGCAGCACCCAGTTCCCCCAGTTTGACTGACTGCCCGCGCTGGTTTTGCTCGGCGGGTGCCGGCAATGGGGCCTCATGCCCTGCCTGGAACGGGCACCGCTTTGCTTATGCGATGGCCAGCAGGGTAGAGCTCTGCCAGCACTTGGGGGGCAGGGGAGGGCAGGTGAACTGGGTTGGCAATGGGGAGATTTCACCCCTTTCTCTCCCCTTTTTCTCCTTCCATTTCTGGGCCTGTTCTGCAGAACCAAGAGGTTCTGATCAGACTTGGGAGGCTCATCACGGGGGTTTAGTGCGCTCAGCCACCCCTTCCAGGAGTGCGGACACCAGGCCAGGCCAGGCCAGGCCGTCCAGCAGCTGCATAAAAAAATCCCCTTTATATTCAGCACAGCCCAGCTTGAAATCACATCTAACCCCCTCCCCAAGGGGGGCAAAAAAGGGAAAGAAACAGGAAGGGCCTTAGGGAGAATAAGACATAGAACAACGAAGACTCGGTGACGCTGCTGTGGTGACAGCCGGCTGCTGGGAGGCAGGGAGCATGCTGGGAATAGACCGGTAATACCACTCTGCGGCGACTCGCCTCTTGCTTTCCGAGGCGTCCGGTGGGGGGCCACGTACTCTGGGTCCCACCCGACAGCAGAGGGCTCGGAGCGCCTCCGAGTGGCTGCAGGAGTTCACAGCCTGATTCTCAGCTGGCGCCGCTCATTTAGCCAAGCTGAGGATCAGGTCCAGAGAATTTGCATCAGGCCTGGGGGGAAGGGGAAGATGGGGCAGAAAGGAGAGATGATACCACTGGGGTGGGGGAACACCCCCGCCCTGCTGCTGAGCCTTCCTCCTGCTTCAGTCATGTCTGTTCCTGTCGCTCTCGCTGAAATAAGCAGCAGATCTTTCTCCCCACCATGTGTCCAAGGCGGTGTTTCCCCACCTAGCTCCTCACTCTGCCTTCCAACGAAGCTGGAAGGCAACAGATTTTAAATTGATACAAGGCCATACTTGTTTACCCAAGGCCTAACTCTCCTGTGGAACTCACTGCCACCAGATGTCACTGAGGCCAAGAACTCCCCAGCAGTTCCAAAGGGATCAGCCATTTCTGTGGATAACATGAGCACGCACCCTCATGTTACACGTGGACAGAGGGTGCCAACACTACTGCTTTAGGCCAGAGCCAGCCGCTAAGGCCAGATTTTCCACAGAGCTCAGGGCCGGACTTTCCTAAGAGCTCCATTCCCATATAGGCACCTAAATAAGAGCCAAAGTTTACAAAGTTCTCACCACCCAGCATGCACCTGTGCTCAGATGATTTGAAAATCTGGCCCGAACCACCTGGGGATTGGGAAGAACCCTGGGCAGGTTATCCCATGACAGTCAACTATGGAGTTTCTTGCACCTTTGCCTGAAGCCACTAACACTGGCCACTGGCTCCTAGACAGATCCGCCCTGGCTATCCCGCCGGACCTGTCAAAGCCACCAAAGCCTACGTAACATAATCATTAGCCAGACTTGTCTTGTCTCCCCATGGGCTCTTCATGGGTCCATCTCATTCAGAATTTCCACCCCAGCCTTATTGCATTGCTAGTTCCCGCCCTCCGGAGCCAACAATTAAATCACCCACTGTCACTTGCCTAAACCCAGCTGAGGGAAAGCTGGACCCTGGGTTGTTTTTAATACCTGGTGAGTTGCTCTCTCCAAGTTTTGATCTTCTGAGGGCTTGAATCAGCCAGGGATTGAATTCTAAGGAGGGCTCTGTGCCTTCCACCTTTCTGGCTTGATACTGGGAGCAAAGGGGGCATAGGTAAGTCCAGGCTGGCACGTCCCGCAGCCTCCCGTGGCAAGTGAATCCATACACTGGAATAACGCCATGAGCCCAGAAGGCATCGGGTTCCTGGGGCTGATTTGCTGTGAACTCCAAGGCGAGGGGTGCCCTGGAGTTTAGGGAAGTTGATCACCTCCCAAGGCCTAGGTGGGCTCAGCTTGGGGTGGATGTGTAGCCCTGGGCACTTCCCAGCACTGTGGGGGGCGGGGGCAGGATTAGGGTCTTTGGAAACTTGCCCCCTCGTTTAGAGGACGATTTACTGTCTGGTCCATTTCCATGCGGTGCTAACCTCCCTGCCCCACACCCCTAAAGCTAGACCTCGCTGCAGCTTAGAGGTTCATGGGGCCTCGAGTTCCTAGGACAGGGGGAAGGGAGTTGGATCATTGCATCCCCTTGATGCACCTGCCTGAAGGCACCCAACTCCCCTTGGCCATCCATGGGAATCGGGCAGCTGACTCTCCTTTGGAACAATCCCCTTTGCTCTGCTCCTGTTGTGGAGCGGGGCAGGGGTGGAGTGGCAGCCCGTGTGTGGGACCCCAAATCTGGCCTCTCATTTTGGCAGCTTTCGTGGGTGGAGATTGGGTTGTGGGCAGAGCCTGGGGGAAGTTTGCAATCCTCCCTCTCAGAGCTATTGTTTCAGGCTCTCTGCATACTCAGGCAGGCATCAATCACCACACTCACATGCATCGCCACTGGATTATTGGGGATGCTGTGGCCACCTCTTTGGCTGCCCACCCCAGGAAAGAATCCCAGCCTGCTCTCCAAGGGCTGTGTCCCGTCTGCTCTTCCCTTCCCAGGCATATGTGGAGTTACAAGAACTGGTCATGGATAGAAACAACGAGCTGCGCTGGATGGAGGCCGGCCACTGGATCAAGCTGGAGGAGGACTTTGAGGAGGCAGGGCACTGGGGGAGGCCGCACCTCTCATACCTGACATTCCGCAGCCTGCTGGAGGTGCGCAGGGCCTTCACGAAAGGTGAGGAGAGGGGCAGCGGTGATCAGAAACAATACTACAGAGGGGCAGGGGAGAAGGGGACAAATGGACAGTGAGCCAGTCAGAGAAAGATACTAAAGAGCCAGGAACAAGGGAAGAAGAGAGTGAATGGAGCAGGGGTGACCTAGGAAGAGTGAGCCAGATCTTGGCCCTTCAGTTTAATATTATGGGTAGCATCCGGATGATATTTGTCAGTGGCGTAAGCGAGGAGCGCAACACCTATTGCACTGGAGAGGCATGCTTACACCAGCAGCCAGTTTGGCCCTATTGATAGGAAATGCTGCACCCAATTGGCCATTGAGCCCAATATCCTGCCTCCACCAGGGGCTAGCACCAGCTGCTTCCAAGGGAAGTGCAAAGTCTCCAGTCACAGAATCTGGAATAAGCTGGGAAATTCCTTCCTGACCCTCATTGGCCAGTAATTGGCTTGTGCCCTGAAGCAGGCGGGTGGAACATGTTGCACGGGGAGAATAGATACAATGGTTTGGTAGGTCGGAGAGGGGTGGGAACTGGAAAAGAAAGACAGACTATGGAGTGAAAGAAGAGAACAGAGCCAAGACCCAGAGGGCTTGATGCTGTCGCTCCTGGCACCTCTGCCCTCACCTACTCCCAGGCAAAGCGCTGCTGGAGGCACCCAGGCCTCGCACCTCCTTTGCTCCCAGGGCAGAGTCGGAGCCAGAGGGAACACGTGAGACGCGGAACAAAGCAGGAAGGGAAGGAGGAGTTCAGGGTGGATGGACAGAGAAGGGGGATCCCGCGCCCTGGATGAGCCAATGACTAATGGCTTGAGCAGGGAGGGAGGACTTCAGCCCTAGTGATCTCCGCCCGTCTCCCCCAGGCACTGTCCTTCTGGACCTGCCTGAGAAGTTCCTGGCAGGCATCACCAATCAGCTGATCGACCAAATGATCTATGAAGGGCAGCTCAAACCACAGGACAGAGAGACCATCCTGAGAACCCTGCTGCTACAGCACAGGTACCGGTCCTCTGCCACCTGCCCGGAGGGCAGCGAGGGGATGTGCTGTGGCCTTGACTTCTTTCTGGGGGAGCTGGGAAAGGGGGAGTCCGAGGAGAGGAGGGGCGCTGGGGGAATCCCAGCATCCTGGCTATTCCGATTGGGAGTGTTTCATCCTGCAGGCCCCTTTGCACAAGTGCCAGTCCCATTTACGCAGGTGCAAATGACGATGCAATGTGCAAGATTGTGGGAAGGTGGTGGGGGGAGGGAGGGAGGAGAGGAATTGGGAGAGCTTTGCCTGGCCACCCTCCCCCTACCCCCCCAGATACAACAGTCTTCTTCTGCTTCCTTTGCTAAACCGCGCAGCATTACTGGGTCCAATTAATCAGCCACCATGTCCCATCCCAGAGGTGGCCGCATTGCAGTAGCTGGTGAAGTGATTCCTGCGGCCAAATCCCAAGAGGTGTTTGTAATATTGGAGGTTCCTTTGCAATGAAATGCTCAATCAATATTAATTTATTAATTAGGGATAATTAACAATTATTTGGTCAATGGGACGTGGGGTGTGGGCGGGGGGCAGGTAGAACAAACCCCTCCATCTGCTTGGGCAGTGTCTCCCCCAGGGTGATATGGTCTGGGTTTTTTCCTCCCCCTTTCTGCAGCCACCCAGATGAGTCTGAATCCATGGGGACCCTTTTCCCAGGCCAACTGGAACGAGAGGGCACCAAGGACGAGGTCACCTCCCAGCCGCTCATGCAGGAATATCACCAGATCGAGATGCAGACGCTCACGAGCACAGAACAGGCAAGAAGATGGTGGGAACGGGCCCCCAGCTTGAGAACCTCAGGACAGCCATTTGTGGGGGGGTGGGGAGCAGCAGGGGGCAGAGGGACCCACCAAGAGCGCGCATCTGCGGGGCCTCCTGCATCATGCCAGGTGGCAGCCGGTGGAGTCCCACCAGGCGGGACCTGGGTCTGTCGAGTGAATGAGCAGCAAGGGACACCAAGAACCTGAGGCTGAAATCCAAGCACAGTAGGAGCCCAGCATGTGCACACAGAGGCTGCAACTTCTGGAGTGAGGGCATCTCACATGGGGTTGCTCTCAGCGCTGGGGCTGGTCCAGCTGGGGATGTGAGCCGTGGGCATGGCCATAGGTGGGCTCAGCAGCGCGATGGAGAGAAACGCGGCTGATGACACACCTGTGCCCTGGTGGGGGGGGAAGGGTGGCCCCCCGCAGGATGAGAATCTCTGAATTTGCGTCTCTGCAGGAAGGGCCCCGGGGGCACGCCCCCAGGAAGCAGCTCCTCGAGAAGATCCCGGAGGACGCCGAGGCCACGCTGGTCCTCGTAGGTGAGCGCGACCCACGCCTGCGTCCCCTGGAGCTCCTGAGCCATGCCACATGCCCCTTGCTCTCCACCACGGGGAAGGGGCTGGGCAGGAGGCCAGATCCAGGTGGCTGCTCTGGAACCAGCGTTGCTTGGAGCTGGGCACCAGGATCCAGCCGGGCAAGACCAGTTGTGGGAGGGGAGATGCCACTCGGCGCACGGCAGAGGCTGGCCTGGGCGGGAGGGGAGGCCCCACGTTCTGGCTTTTGTTGTCTCGTGCACTTGGGCAGCTTTCTCTGTGCCCAGCTGAAACGCTATTTTGCTTGCGTGTCTGGCTTGATGTAACCTCGCTCACTTTGCTCCGTCTCTCTCTCCCTCTCTTTCCCCTCCTGCTCTCTTTCATCCTCTCTGTTTTGTTCCCTTTCCCTGCCCCCGCCCTCCAGCCCTTTGCCGGTGCTTGGAACCCGGCCCCCTCCGCCTGCCCTCTGTGCCGAGCCCCACCAGTGACCCCCCTGCCATCCCGTCCTCTCTCTAGGCCGTGCCGCCTTCCTGGATCACCCCACCTTGGCCTTCGTGCGCCTGAGGGAAGCGGTGGAGCTGGACTTGGTCCTGCAGGTGCCCGTCCCCGTGAGGTTCCTCTTCATGGTGCTGGGACCCGACTCCCCGCACATCAGTTACCATGAGATCGGACGGGCCGTCTCCACCATGATGGCAGAAAGGGTACGGCGGCCTCCCGAAGACTGGGGATCTGTGCCCATGACACCCCCAGGCAGCGGCTCCTTCCCCGCCTACATACAGAATAGGATATCAGGGCCCTACATCCCACTCCCTGACAGCCACCTCTGGCCCTGTCTCAAACACGCATGTTAAAGGCCTCTGGCCTTCCCGCTAAGGATAATACCTCCATCGTAGCCAGGGGGAGGCATTGCAGAGCTGGAGGGAAAAGACTTAATGATGATGATGATTTAACTGGGAATTGGTCCTGCTTCGAGCAGGGGGTTGGACTAGATGACCTTCTGGGGTCCCTTCCAACCCTGATATTCTATGATTCTATGATTCTATGACTTTGCCTCCTGCCCTTTTGGGGTTGGAGTGAGGAGCCCACGTTCTAAGGGCCTGATACCAAGCTCATGGAAGTCAACGGGGGTCTTTCCATCCGCTCCAATAGACTTCGAGACAGCGCCACCAGGCGGAGCTGGGTGCCGTGACCCAGGTTGGTCACCGCGAGGCACTCCCTCGTGGCCGGCCGTGGGGTAGCAGCTCTCTCACTGGGCTAGCGCTCCCGGACGATGGGCACGCTGGCACTGCGGCCGTCTCTCTGTCCATAACTCAGCCCTCCGGCTGGGTCACTAGCTTCAGACTCGCCCTTCCGGGGGGGGGGCCCAGCCAGCAAAACGAAAAGCCTCAGAAATGTCTTTAAACACAACCAAAAACCTTTCCCCCCCTCTCTGGGCCTCTTCTCCAGCCTGTCCCCTGGTGTAGACAGTGCTCTGTCGCGGGCGGGCTCCTCCTGCTGACTCAGCTGCTGCCCCTCGCAGGGGCGGGTTAACCGACTGGAAAAGCTCTCCCGTTGGCATAGCAGAGTTTTCCCTGAAGTGTTAGCTGCACCGGCCCAGCGTTTTCAGTGTAGACCTGCCCTGAGCTGCTGGAACAGGATATAGGGCAACAGGGAGCCCAGCTGGCCGGATGGTTTAGAAGGGCCTTAACTCACTGGTGCCCCACTGTGATGGAGCGGTCCCAGGGGTCCCAGGGGTAAGCCGTGGCAGTGCCCATGCGGGGAGTCTCGCGGCCCTCCTGAGCCTCCCTCTCCCCTGGCAGGGGTTCCGTAGGGACGCCTACCTGGCGGAGGAGCGCCAGGACCTGATAAAGGGTGTGGAGGAGTTTCTGGATTGCAGCATTGTCCTCCCGCCCTGCGAGATCCAGAACGAGCAGCTCCTCAGGAGCCTGGTGCCCATGCAGAAGGAGCTGCTGCGGAAGAGGTACCTGCCAGACGAGAAGAAGCCGGAAATGAAGATCTTAAAGGGTATGTAGGGCCCAGTCTGGGGCAGCATGTAGGTTCTGGAGAAGCTTCTTGTCCTAGACCTAGAGGCCCCCAGCTTGGTAGACGGCTGGTAGATGGCTGGTGGACAGCCTTGAAAATCAAAGCAGCGGGACCCCTGAGTAGGACAATGGAGGTTCTTCTACCTCCTGCAGACCAAAGCCACCACCCCTGGTCCCTGCCCACAATGATCCCTGCCCAACATGGGAAGGATCCTTTGGGAGGGCAATGCATGAATGGGGCAGCGCTGGGGGTGGGTGGAGGTTTATTGGGGAGCAGTGTGGAAGAAACCCAGGGCAGAGGGAGCATGGATGTTGCATTCCAATGCCGCCCGAGGCAGGGGTCAGGGTCAGGTTTGGTGGCTCATTGCGGGGGGTTGGGGGAGAGCCTGACACTGAGTACATTGCGGGGAGCCCCACTCTCCACCGAGGAGAGGACAGCACCTGGAGGTCAGGGTTTGCAGGCTGGTGCTGCGTGGACATGGAGCTGAGCCCCAAATGCTCTGGAGACGGTGGCCCCTTGGGGCCAGGTGTGGGGAGAAAGCCCAGGAGAGAGTGAAGACAGAGGGTGAATTTCCCCCTCACTCCTGGCATTACCTCCCCAGCCTGGCCACCGGTGCCTTTGTCTCCCTGCAGATCTAGGCCTGGCAGACAAGGCCCTCGAGGAGGAGGACGACCCCCTGCGGCGGACTGGCCGGCCCTTTGGGGGCCTGGTGCGGGACATCAAACGCCGCTACCCCAAATACCTCAGCGACATCAAGGATGCCCTCAGTGCCCAGTGCCTGGCTGCCGTCATCTTCATTTATTTCGCAGCCCTCTCCCCGGCCATCACCTTCGGGGGCCTGCTGGGTAAGTGGGACCCAGCTGCTGGCCCCCAGGGAACCAGGGTGACTCCCTGGGGCCCCTGCCCCTTAAGGCAGCCCCAGACCCGCTCTGGAGAGTGCCCTCATGGGATCAGGAGGGTCCCTGGCCCACGGGGGTCCCCGCCCCTCTCTGCTGACTTGCACTGTTGTTTCTAGGGGAAAAGACAAGCAACATGATAGGGGTCTCGGAGCTGCTGGTCTCCACAGCCGCACAGGGCATCATCTTCTGCCTCCTCGGCGCTCAGCCCCTGCTGGTGGTCGGCTTTTCGGGTCCCCTGCTGGTCTTTGAAGAAGCCTTTTTTAAGGTAGGTGCCCTGGTTCCCTCCTCTAGCCCTGCATGTGCCCATTGTCCCCCGCACCTGCCCCGCAGCTTGATCCCCCGTGTGGCTTTGCAGGGAAAGGTGTGGCAGGTCCAGCTCTCCCTCCCATAAGGCCCCCCGGCTGCCTTACACAGCACATCCCCTGGGGCAGAAACCTTCCCGGAGCCCAGGCCCCCAGCACCTGGGGAGCGGGAGACCCATGACTCCACCTCCCAGCTTCATACCCGCTCCCCCTGCCTGAAGATCACTCCAGCCTGATGGAGCACAAACCCATCCTTCCCAGCAGGAGGCGCTGCCCCCTCCTTCTCTGGGGCAGCCCCCACCCCCTGGGACCACCGGAGCCATGAGCCCATGGACAGAGCAAAGTCCAGCAGTGCCCAGGGCCATGCTGCTGGGCCACAGCATCCCCAGCCATTGGGAAGGAGGCCAAGCCGGGGTCGATGGAGCTGCAGGGTCCCAGGCTGAATGGCAGGAGGGCGTGGGGTAGTGGTGGGGAGAATGTTGTCACGGAGTCCCCGGTCAATGCTCTGGAACTGCTCCCCATGAAGCCAGTCAGGACTTTGGGGAAGTCTCATTTCTGGGAGCAGCCTGTCTGCAGGACACACAGCTCACACAACTTCCACCTTCCTGGGTCTGACCTCGGAGCATTCAGCATCCTCTGCCCCTCCGTGCGTTTCCCCCAGAGAGTCCGCCCAGGCGGGGTCCTGGGGAAGCCAGAGGGTCCTGCCCCCCAACTCCGCAGTCAGACGTGACTCTCAGCCAGCCAGTAAAACAGAACAGGTTTATGAGACGACAGGAACATGGTCTAAAACAGAGCTTGTCGGTGCAGAGAACAGGACCCCTCAGCCGGGTCCATTTTGGGGGGCAGTGAGCCAGGCAACCACGTCTGCACTTCACTCCTTGTCCCCAGCCAGCCCCAAACTGAAACTCTCTCCAGCCCCTCCTCCTCTGGGCTTTGTCCCTTTCCTGGGCCAGGAGGTCACCTAATTCCTTTGTTCTCCAATCCTTTAGCTCTCACCTTGCAGGGGTGAAGGGCCCAGGCCATCAGTTGCCAGGAAACAGGGTGTCGGCCATTCTCTGTGTCCAGACCCCTGCACACACCTGCCCTCTGGGGTTCTGCAACGATCATACACCCTTACCCCACCACCTAGATACTTAAGAACTGCAGAGGGGAAACTGAGGCACCCCCACAATATTCAGAGGAAACATTAAGAACAGTCCCGCTTTGTCACAAATGTGCAGGAAGGACTGGTCTGTCTGGGCTGAGCTGGGCTGCTAGGAGCAGGAGCTGGGGGAGCTGGGGTGAAGAGGTGGCGGGGGAGAGGCAGGGGTTGGTTAGGAGGGGAGGCGGGACAGAATCTCTTGGGGGGCAGAGTTGGGGTTGGGAAGAAGAGTGTGAAGGGTTTTATGGGAGGCTTGGTGGGTCCGGGCCCTGTCTGGTCCAAGGTAGAAGTGGAGATGAGGCCAGCTGAGAGGCCACCGGAGGAGAAGGAAAAGGACCACAGGAGACTCAAGCCCTGCTTTGCTTCCCCCTCGCCCCCAGTTCTGTGAGAGCTACGGCATGGAGTACATCGTGGGCCGGGTCTGGATCGGCTTCTGGCTCATCATCCTGGTGCTGCTGGTGGTGGCCTTTGAGGGCAGCTTCCTGGTGCGCTACATCTCGCGCTACACCCAGGAGATCTTCTCCTTCCTCATCTCCCTCATCTTCATCTACGAGACCTTCGCCAAGCTCATTGCGGTAATGCCGGGGCGGGGAGGGCCACCCCGCGGCTCGGTTCAAAGAGGCTTTATTGCTGTCACAGCGCAGGTTGCCCAAGAGACAGACCCGGCTGGTATCTGACCTGCCCAGGGTGGGTCTCCTGAGCGGGTTGGGTCCCTTTGTCCATCCCCGGCCTGGTGACAGGTTGCTCCGTAGTGCTATTGTTGTAATGTTCTGCACATGGGCATAGGTGAGTGGGTGACTGTACACGTATGAAATATGGAGTGGGGGTGCATGGTTGTGTGATTTGGGGTGGAGTTTCACACATGTGTGGATATAATTCATAGCATCATAGGACTGGAAGGGACCTCAGGAGGTCATCTAGTCCACTCCCCTGCACTCAAGGCAGGACTAAGTATTATCTAGATCATCCCTGACAGGTGTTTGTCTAACCTGCTCTTAAAAATCTCCAGTGATGGAGATTCCACAACCTCCCTGGGCAATTTAACTACTCTGACAGTTAGGAAGTTTTTCCTAATGTCCAACCTAAACCTCCCTTGCTGCAATTTAAGCCCATTGCTTCTTGTCCTATCCTGAGAGGTTAAGGAGAACAATTCTTCTCCCTCCTCCTTGTAACAATTGTGTTGGTGGACAGGATTACTTGTGACTGTTGGGTCTGTCAATGGGTGGGTAGGTGGAGTGCAGCAGAGCGATGACTCACCGGCACAGCACCTCCTGCTGGTTGTCTGGGAATTAGCTCTTTCCAGCCTCGGAGTGCCCTCTAATGGCCGGTGTCTCACCTGCCTCAGGTCCCCGTGTCCCTCCCAGAGCCGTTGCCCCTTTCCTTGGGGTTCTGCCCCAGCAGTACCCCCACACTCTGGGTCTCCCCGCCCAGGGGAACCCCCACCCCTCTATGCCCGCCTTGCCTCAGTGGCTACTGTCAGTGGTCATCCAGCCCCCTCTCACTGGGGCAAACTGCAGTGTAATGGCCACTCATCACTGGCAAGGGGGTTGGACCATCTGCCTATGCCCAGGCTGCACCTCTGCAGCCCCAGGACCTGCCTTGGGCCTTTAACCAGGCCTCAGCCTGGGGGTTTACCAGGCTGAAGCTCCCCAGCTCCTCTTGCCCTTCCCCAGCCCTGCTCTGCTTCCGGTACCCTGTGCTCTCAGGCAGCCAGATCCTTCTCCCTCCAGGACTGGAGAGAGACTGACTCAGATCCTGGCTCTCAGCCCTTTTATAGGGCCCGCTGTGGCCTGCTTGGGCGTGGCCCCAGCTGTGGCTGCTTCCCCAATCAGACTAGGCTTTTCCCACCGGAGCGGGGAAACTGCCCCGCTACACGGCGGGATGCCCATGTCTCTAGGGATGTGTAACGGACCCGGATGTGATCGTGTGGATACACATGGCTGTGGGTCCGCATGGCTGTGCGGGTACGTGTGTAGCGTGTTTGCAGATTGCGTGCGTGAGTACGTAATGCGTTCAGTATAAGGTGTGGGCGTATGGGTGTGTAACAGAGCATCACGTGGACGGTGTCTGTGCAGCATATATGCATATGTTTGCCTGGCATTTGCATGCAGCACGCATGGGGGGGATGTCTAAATTAGGAAAGTAAGGGGCTTTTTACACGTGCCAGCTAACATGGTAGCACCAAAACAGGTTACTGCCTTGTGTAGACAGTGCTAGTCGTGTTTAACCACGTCCGCTGGCCGCGATCAACCCTAGCCTCTCGGGCACGTCGTTAACCGGGACGGTCCTTGCCAGCTGCAGGCGCGAAGTGACCGCTCGTGTTCCTGCTCTAGACAAGCCCGTTTGGAAACCCTGCACCTGAAGCTTTGCTGGCATCTTCGCCACATTTCACTGACCCCTTAAAAAAAATAATTTGGTCACAGGAAGTGAGGTCACAGAGACACGGTTTCCATAGAAACTGAGAGCGAGCGAGTGAGTGCAAGAGTGAGCGAATGGGGGAGAGAGAAAGATACAGGAGGGAGAACAGGGAGAGAGATGGAGATGGAGCCCCATCTGATAAGCTGCTTTTCCTCCTCCGCCGCCATTCTGTGCCTCAGTTTCACCCAGGGATGCTAATTCTAGGCTGCAACATGCAAATCCCAGCTCCAGTTTATGCACTGGGAGACCCCCCCCCTCCCGTGTCTCCGAACCCCCCAGCCCACAGCAGCATGGCGCAGGCTTTGCTGGTTCTGCGCTGCCGTCAGGCCTGAGATCGGGCTTCTCGGTCTGTTTGGGCAGAGCCGGGGATGGCTGGAAACCACGGCGGGCCGGGGAAGAGAGGAATCCAGCTGTGGCAGCTTGTCATTGTTGGGTGCCCCTGGCTGATTCCCAGAGAGGAGGCTCTTTTCAGATGTACACACACACATATCACACAGGGAAATCGCACAACTCACAGACAGATGGGCACAGTCACACAACACATGGACACACGCACACACACATCACGTGGACACAGAGAGACACACACATCACCTGGACACACACAGACAAATCACACAGATACCCACCACGCTCAGACACTCAGATGGGCACAAGCACACAACACATGGGGACACAGACACCCATCACCCGGACACACACAGACAAATCACACAGATACCCACCACGCTCAGACACTCAGACGGGCACAGTCACAGTCACGCAACACATGGACACACACACACGGAGCACATGGACACACAATGACACACACAAACCCACACACAGACTCACTCACGGCAGTCAGCTGCCCCATTGGTTTCCCACTCACTGGAGCTTTGTTTCAAATGAAACAAGGAGGATATTGATGCTAAAAATAACGCCCCTTTCCCATCCTTCCACGCTGCCAGCTGCTGCCGTTCCCTCGGCGTTCCCATGGCCCACACCCTGACAGGCCGGTCCCTCCTGCCAGAGCAGGGATCGCGCACCAGACACCAGAGAGGTGTGCTCCTAAAACACAAGCTGCAGCACAATGCAGAGTGCCCTACGGACGGGCGAGGGGGAAGATACAGAGGGACGCAGCTAGGCCACCCTCCTTACTGGGACAGGATTATCTGTGGCCCTGCATTCTCCGGGGCTGGCTTTAATCAGCCCATGCAATGGGGCTCCCCCGCTTCCCAGAGGGGGGCAATGCCACAAACTTAGGGAGCTCACTGTCAGGGTTTCCTGGTTACATTGCTCGGTTTCACCCCATCCTTCCTAGTTACCCCACCTCCCCACCAGTGCCTCCTCTCCGTGCGCTCTGGCCCTGCAGGTGCATGGGGACAGTTATTCAGCCCCCTGTCTTGGTCACCACTTAGCTATGCCAGGTGTATGTAACAGTGGGCCCAGGGGAGTTAGGTGCCCAGCTCCAATTGAATTTCAATAGCATTTGGAGGAGGGGGGTTGTTTGAAAACCCCAGCCGGGCGTTTGGTTTTTCCTCCTAAGGCTGGTCCTGTCTGCGGCTGCCCGTGCTGCGTTTGGGCGCGGACACGGATCGGATCATGAACACAGACCGCGGGCAGGTGGCCAGCCCACGAGGGGTATCAGGGGACGCCAGCAGCGACATTGAACCCAGTACAGTGCAACTGGGCCCTGATCCACGCTCTGCTCCGTTGGTCTCCTTTAACGCTGCGGGAGGAATGGGCTCCTGGAATAAAACCCCGTAAAGGGCTGGGGCAGGGGAGAGGTAGACAGGGGTGGCAGGTGCGTGGGAGGCATGGGAATGGGACCCGAGTCTAAACCCTCTCTCTTCTCGCAGTCCCCTCCCCACCCCCATGCCATAGCAGCCTCCTGTCTCCTTGGAGGCTGCGGGGTCTCACCCCTGCCATGGGGGCAGTGAAGACAGGTCAAGTGGGGAGAGTCCAATCGGTCTCTTGCCTTTCCTGTGGGATTTCACTTCCCCTTCTTTCCCCAGTCAAGCCCTTCCCACGCCCCCTGTCTGGGACAGCTCCCCTCCACTGAATCTCAATCCCACGGGGATCAATAGAAATTGTAGCCTGTGAGCCATCCCCCAGGGATGCCCAGAAACTGTGTGTGGGGGGCTGCTGACAGTGTCTGCTCTAGGCAGGAAAGAGGGGCTGGGGTTTATGTCCCAAAGGGATCATGCTCTAAGATTAACCCAACCCCGCCACTGGGTGGCCCTGTGAGGAGGGTGGCACAAAGCCCCGGAAGGGGAGGGTACCGCTGCCCCTATGGATGGGCTGAAGCAGGAGCAGGGCTCGGGGTGGGTGGGGCTCTAGAGAAATGGACTCAGGACCATCCTGCAATTGCCACCTGCCCTCCGTCCTGCCTCCCTGACCCGCTGGCTTCCTCCCCAGATCTTCCAGAAGCACCCCCTGCAGAAGAGTTACGGGTCCAGAGACCCGCAACCCAACACAGCCCTGCTCTCCCTGGTCCTCATGGCCGGCACCTTCTTCATCGCCTTCTTCCTGCGCAAGTTCAAGAACAGCTCTTTCCTGCCCGGCAAGGTGGGTCTCAGCGCCAGGCCCGGCCTCCTGCTGTGGCTCCTTTGTACAGCCCCTGGGGGCCCCACATTGCTGGGGCCCCACTCGCCCCGTTGTCCGACCTTGGGGCTGGAACCTGGGACTCCCAGCACTAAAAGTCACTGCGACTTGGGCTGAAGGCCAAGGCCTCAGCTGGGACTTTTTAACCTGAGCAGCGGGTTACCTCCTCTGCACTTCTAGGGTAGGGTTTGTGGAGCGGCTCCATCACCAGAGCGGGAGGATCCCCCCTCACCCCAGGGTCCGTGCAGTGCCCAGCCCAGCTGCTTGGGAGGGGGCAGGATTTGGGACTAAACTTGTTGGTTTGGGTTTAAAGTGGCCGGGGGATGGGCGTTGGCGAAGTCAGGTCTCTCCCTAGGGCAGCCATGCCAGCTCGCCACCTGCGGGCCTCCCCAGCCGTGCGTTTCCTCCACCCGCGAGTCGCAGCCCAGGCCCCGTTCGGTCCTCAGCCTCTCTGCTCAGCCTGCCAGCCAGGGGTACGTCCTGGGATCGGGGCCCGGCCCTGAGACCCGCCAAGCCCCTTTCACCCAGGCCGCCAGAGAGGCAAAGATGCTTAAAAGGTCACAGAGGCCCTGGGTCAGGTCTGCAGATGGAGGCGTCCACTGCCCTTGGGGGCGAATGGCTCCTCCTCCGCCCACGGGGTCTGCTCCTCGCCTCCTGTCGCAGTACAGCATGGGCTGGTTCTTCACCTCGATGGACAAAGGAGCTGGGTGGGAGCCTTGTACCCAAGAGCAGCCAGCCTCTGCCTCTCCCTCCTAGAGCAGCCAGTTCCCCTCTCTCTTCTGGGGCTTCTGCACTCATCTGTAGTTGGCCAGCATCCTCCACCCCAGACATCTCCACGGTCCTCACGCTCCTGGATGCTACGCAGACAAGCCGCTTCCTCCTGTAGCTCTCTGACCTCCTTTCTGAGGGACTCCACCCACAGACCCCTCTCACACCCAGTACTTCCCTCCTGCCTGGCTTTCATCAGCAGGGACATGCAGGCCGCTTTCCCAGCAAGTCATGGCCAAGGCTTGGGGGGGAGCTGCCGGGGTCCCCCACCAGACAGGTGCAGGCAAAGGAAGAGTTATTAGATCTGAACTGCTGACCTCGAGGTGAAAGGCTCATTATTCCATTCCCTCGTGCTGCCAGTTCACCAACTTGGGCTGAACCTACAGGCAAAAGCCCCCCGAGTCCCCTTCCTAAACCCACTGTGAGCCAGCCAGTCCCCTTGACCTGCGCCCAGATTAGACCCAAAGAGATGAGAAGCCCTGTGTACCATCTCCTAGGCCCCACCGGGAGAGCCAGTCCCCCCACACCTGGGGCCAGATTGGAACCAGTGCCCCCTCCAGGTGAAATGGCCTGTATCCCAGACCCTGCCCTCAGCATTAACACAGTGGCTGTTTGATTCACACGGCTGTTTTTCCGTAGCTCCGGCGTGTGATTGGTGACTTTGGGGTCCCCATTTCCATCTTCATCATGGCGCTGGCCGACTTCTTCATCAAGGACAACACATACACCCAGGTGAGTGAGTGGAGAAGGGGAAGGGTGCATTGATGCATGTATTGATGCAAAAAGCCGGGGCCAGACTCAGCATGAGCGGTCGGTATTGGCCTGAGAATGCTCATGATCTCACGTCTGTGTGTGTCGCTCCTTCCATCCACTTTGCAGACTTCACTGACGGTGGACAGGGTGCGGGCTAGTGGTTTGAGTAGGAGACTGGCCCTCAGGACTCCTGGTTTCTAAGCCTGTATCTGAGAAAGGAACGTGATTAAGGGGGGGGCTATGCTGGGATACCCCTGTTGTGTAGACACAGCCTACAGGAACAAAAGGTTTTTCTCCAGTGCTGAAGGAACAAGACCTCCCTGAACAATGATAGGTGTATCAACAGAAGCGGTTTTCTGTCAACCTTGCTGTGTCTACATAGGTCAACATAGCTACGGTGCCCAGGGGGGTAGATTTTTCAAGCCCCTGACTGACAGATCTATGTTGACCTAAATGTTTAATGTAGACCAGGCCCTCACGGCTACAGCAGGGGACGGGGCATCAGGACTCCTGGGTTCTATTCCTTGCTCTGGGCATGGAGTGTTGTCGAATGATTAGAGCTGGAGACAGGGCATCAGGACTCCTGGGTTCTATTCCTATGTCTGCAGCCAACTGGCCATGTGATCATCGGTGAGTCATTTCACCTCTTGGTACCAACCTCCAAGGGCAGAGCTAATGAGGTTGCATTAATTAACTGCTCTGCAGAGCACTCAGATGAAAGGCATTAGAGAAGGGCCAGTCTCCATTTCGGAGCGCTCCATGCTGGTGACCTCTCAGGGCCCCACGCCCATGCTCACCCTCCGCTGCAGACTCCCGGGTGCTCTGTCCCTTCTGCCACTGCCTGGCTCCGGATTCGGGCATTTGGATCATTCATCTCTCTCGGTCTCTCTTCCAGAAACTTAGCGTTCCTAAAGGCCTCCAGGTCTCCAATACAACTGCCCGGGGATGGTTCATCCATCCGCTGGGGAAAAACAAAGACTTCCCAATCTGGATGATGTTTGGTGCTGCCCTTCCTGCCGTCTTGGTCTTTATCCTCATTTTCCTGGAGTCGCAGATCACAACGTAAGGCCGTGGTTCTCAACCAGGGCTCCGGGGCCCCCGGGGGGCTGTGAGCAGGTTTCAGGGGGTCCGCCGAGCAGAGCCAGCATTAGACTTCTTGGGGCCAAAGGCAGAAAGGTGAAGCCCAACCACATGGGGCTGAAGCCCGGTGCCCCAAGACCCACCACCCATGGCTGAAGCCGAAGCCTGAGCAACTTAGCTTCGCGGGGTCTCCTGCGGTGTGGGGCCCTGGGCAACTGCCTGCTTGCAGCTGACCTAATGCTGGCTCTGGCTTTTATATGTAGAAAGCCAGTTGTTGTGGCATAGGTGGGCCATGGAGTTTTTATAGCATGTTGGGGGGGCCTCAGAAAGAAAAAGGGTGAGAACCCCTGACGTAAGGGACTGGAGGGTGGGGGAGAGGGAGAGGGAGACCTGGAGATTGGGGCTGCGAAAAGGAGTGGTGGAGAGATGGAGACACAGCAGAGCAAGCGAGAAGAACAGGAGGAAGGGATAGAAAAGAGGAAGAAAAGGAGGGATGGAGAGGCAGAAGAAGAAAGAGAAGAGCCCCGACCTTACTGCTGAAGAGATCCTGGGGGCTCCATCCCTCTGCAGATCTGAGGATTGGAAGGGCTGTCCTCTCTTCTGCTGCTTCAGGGGGGTGAGAGCAGGGAGGCTGGTGGGGTGAGGAGGGATGGATGGGCACAATCCTTGGATTACAGCGGATGCTATTTCACCCTCTCCCCCAGGCTGATTGTGAGCAAGCCCGAGAGGAAGCTGGTGAAGGGTTCGGGTTTCCATCTGGACCTGCTGCTGATTGTCGGCATGGGAGGCATAGCCGCGCTCTTTGGCATGCCCTGGCTCAGTGCCACCACGGTGAGGACCATCACTCACGCCAACGCCCTGACAGTGATGGCCAAGACCACCACCCCTGGGGAGAAGGCCCACGTCCAGGAGGTCAAGGAGCAGAGGATCAGTGGGCTCCTGGTGTCCATCCTTGTAGGTGAGTCTTTCTAAACGGGCTTTCAGGAGGGCACCATCCCAGCAGCCTGGATGGCTCAAGTGGGCTGGGAATAGGATGACGGAGCACGGCCCCTCTAGGTGGCTAGTTCAGATTCAGTCCCTGTGGGCAGTGAGCATAGCTGTGTTTGCGGAGATGGTCGTGGCCCAGTTCCTAGCAGGACCAGCATCTGCGGTGCGAAAACTACAGCCATGGATGGCTTCCCTCTCAAGCAAGCAGCCAAGGACAGACTGGCTGCGGTGAGAACTTGCCAGGGCGGGGATGAAGATGGTGCTGAGGGGACAAAGGAGACGTGCTTTCCTGCAGCCTCTTCTGTGGCTAACAAGGCGTCTCTTGGGACCTTTCCCTGCGCACGTGAGAAACGGGACAATGCAGAGGAACGCTGGGCCGGTGCTGGCACCGAGGTCCGGGCTGGGCTCTTGGCAGCTCTCCAGCTGGCCCGTGAAGGGAAGGCTCACCCTCCAGCCAAGCTGGCGTTTCTAGGCCACTCCATTCTCACAGGGACGCCTCTCTCCCCGGCAGGTCTCTCGATCCTCATGGAGCCCATCCTGAAGCTGATCCCGTTGGCTGTGCTCTTCGGGATCTTCCTCTACATGGGGGTCACCTCTTTGAACGGGATCCAGCTTTACGATCGCATCCTCCTCCTGCTGAAGCCACCCAAGTACCACCCCGACGAGCCCTACGTCAAACGGGTGAGGGCGCTGCTCCTCTCTGCTTTGTTGTGGGGGGTTTTCCTTGGCCAGGTGGGGTGGCGACAGGCTCTCCCAGCTGAGGAAGGGCAAAGGGGACAGGTCCTCCCACGCTCTCCGCTATCAGTGTGTTGCAGACAAGACGGGTGTCGGTACCGCACAGCTCTGGCCTGTTTGGTCCAGAGCTCACATTTGGTTGCAGCTCCTCAGACTTACGTGGCTACAGGGAAAATTTCCCAGGAGGCCCCAGGACTTGGGGGACCCTAATGGCCCCTCTGAGCCACAGCAGACTGTGCACAGATCCCGTCTGAGTCCTGAACTGGCAGGGGCCACAGGGCCGACGGAACCTAGCTCCCCACACAGGGCCTGGCAGCTGGAGAAGTCTTGCAGGGGGCATGATCTAAGCCAGCCCCTCATGCGCTAACTCACAGTGCTGGGGGAGCAGGGGCAGCGCATTGGCCAGCCCAGCCCCGAGGCCGCTGGGATCACAGCACCCAGCACCAGTCTTATCAGAAAGGAGGAAAGATCATCCCGCTCCCACTTGGAGCCTGGAGGGGCAGGGTCAGGGCAGACTCGGCATGGACCACCCACTGCCCAGATCACCTGCACGGAAACCCTTTCTCTCCTGTCCCCAGAGACCCTCACCTCCCCAGTCCCAGGCTGCAGATGCCCCCTGCTTCCCCAGGTCTGGGGAGCAGCGGGGAGACACCCCATTCCTCTCCATGGCACAGATCTGAAGTGTGGGGCATGCAGAGAGGGGAGGTGCTTGCTTTTGGTGCTAGACTCTCCTGCTGATTCGTGGGATCCTGTGCATAAAGTGGGTTGCGGCTCTGCCCAAGCAGGGTGCGGGGGGGTGCTGTCTCAGGGGTGGGGCCACCAGGGCAGCTCTGAATCTCCCCGGCTTTTGCCTTCAAGGTGAAGACCTGGCGGATGCACATCTTCACGTTCACCCAGATCATGTGCCTGGCCACCCTGTGGGTGGTGAAGTCCACCCCGGCCTCCTTGGCGTTGCCGTTCCTCCTCATCCTGACGGTGCCCCTGCGCCGCTTCCTGCTCCCCAAGATCTTCAAGGACATCGAACTCAAGTGTGTAGGTATCCATTGCCCCACATCCCAAGCCTTTGCTCCAAGAGGTGGGAGGGGAGGACATGGAGGAGGTGGGGAGCAGCTCCCTGATAGAGAATCATCAGAGAGGAGGGCGCTTCCCAATTCCTTCCTGGACCGCACTTGATCTTCCATCCCCATCCTCCAGCACCCAAGATGTGAGTCCCATTGCCGTGCCCTGAGAAGAGAGCCACACAACTGGGCAGGGCAGGCCCTCAGGGCTTCCTGGTTCTCTCTGCTCCTACCCCCCATCCCACGAGAGCCCTAATGGTATCCCCGCTTCCTTCCAGCTGGACGCAGACGATGCCGACGTGACCTTCGATGAGACAGAAGGCCGTGATGTGTACCATGAAGTGCAGATGCCGATCTGAGCCCCTGCTTTCTTGCGTCCTCCGTATAAGGAACAGAGGGTTCCTTTCCCAGGCTTTTCAGAGAGCCCAGAGTCTGGGTTCAAAGAAATGTGTGTGTGTGTGTGTGTGTGTGTGTGTGTGTGTGTTTCCACATCCATGTGTGCTTGTGCATACAGTACACACACACACACACACACATTACATGCGCTTCTGATTCTGTAGCACCACAAAGCAACTTTACAAGACTTCAAAACCTGACCTTGAGGACAAATAGTGCTTCCAAGCTGCATCCAGACTGCTAGAGATGGGAACCCAAGACGTGGACTCCGTTCAGCACTGGTTCTGCAGCTAAGTGACCCGGGAATATATTTCTCTTTTTTTGTTTTCTTTTTATGGCTTGATCAGTTGTATCCACCCACTGGGATAAAGCGCCAGCTCTCTGGGGAAGAGGGAATCTTGGCTCTCATCTGCTCGCCCGGCCGTATATGTACCGCTACACAGATGGGCATGTGGTCTGGTGCTCCCTTTTGCCTCAGCCCCTGGGTAGTAATGATTCCTGCCAGATTTCATTTTTTTACAGACCGTTAAAGAGTTAATCCCACTGGCAGGGCTCTTTGCAGACCCTGGCCCTGGTGTATGTAGCCCAGGGCATACAAAGCAAAACAGTAAGCACTCAGCCAGAGTCCGAGGAGATGGCTTGGAAGGGCTGCTTCTCCTCCCAGATGAAGAAGGCGGCTCCAAAAGAGAGCAAGGAAGAAGGCAAGTGAGGAAAAGCCAAGGTGGAGAGGCAGCCTTTAGAATCACCTTGTGGCCACGGAACCAAGGGAGCACCAAGTGCCGGTGCTGATGGGACGGAACAAGCTTGCCAGGGACGTGGGAGAATCACCAGCATCGCAGACATCACCGGTGCCCATCAATCTGGGGTGGCCTCGGGCTAACAGAATCCAGGTTGCCACGGTGGAGGGATGGGGCTAGCCGAGGGATCCATCCTGCAGCCTTCTGCACAGGGAGGCCGGGGTGAGAGGGGAGGTCAGGCAGGTTTTGCCCAGGAGCCTGAGACTGGGGTGAATTCTCCCTGACCTCCCCTCCCACCAGCTTCCGAGCCCTTTCCCGGACAAACTTTGGTGCTAACCGGTCTGAGGACTCTGCTCAGACAGGACCCTAAGCTGTACATGTTGCTCCTTTATACTTATTTCCAGGGCCTCTGGGGCACTTGCTTGGGAACTGAACCGGGCTCCCCTGGTTCGGGGCTCACGTTGCAGCCAGGCCTGAAAAAAAATGTTACCGGAGGGGGACAAAGCGTTCGCTGATGGCCCTGGGATCCCATGTGTGCAGGCAAAGTGCGGCTGTGGCTGGCACCGTGTCCAGCTCAGGACGAGAGCGATGGGGATTAGAATTCTGCGCTCTCATCACGGATGACATGTAATTAGCCCCTATAACAAGTTACTTTAACAAACCCCTTTGCAGTCAATATAGAGCTGGGTAGAAACCAGGTGGCCAACCCCAGATGCTCCAACATCCTCACCCCCAGTCCCCATAGATCTCCCAGGGAAGGGAAGGAAAGGGAGCGCTAGCTCCAGGCAGATGCTGAATCCTCAGCCTGGCCATGTTACTAAGCTGTGTTCGAATCCCGCTCGGGCAGGATTTCCCCCAGAATGTGGCTCCCTCTGGCTAACACAATAGAGCATCGCTGACCTTGGGCCAAGTGCTGAGTGGTGTAAGCAGGTGCAGCTGCCGCTGAGCCCTGCTAGGGTCGTGTTCGCTTACACCAGCGCTGGATTGGATCCCTTATATAATCTGACACGGGTGCTGCTTTTCCTTACTGCAGCAATTTCATCTGGACAGTGGTGTGGGTGGGACGTCCCAAGAAGGGCTCAGAGCCTCCAACAAGCACAGTGAGAGTGGAGGGTGCTCAGCACCTTACGGGATCCAGCCCGTGTTCAGATCCTTTTCCAGCTGTGCAGAGGATTGCACCTGCTCTGCCCTTTCTCAGCATCCCTCCTCGAGTCAAGCCCTCCAACGATCTAAGAGCCCATCCAATTCTGCATCCATGTAACTCTGCCAATCAGACCAGACTAAGGCAGATCTGAATCAGGCCCTCAGTCTGTGAAACATCACGAGCTTCACAATCTTTGTTTGTATGATTTAGTTAGTGTAGAATAAAGACTTCAGGCCAAATCTTCAGCAGATCTAAATAATCAGCGCTTCACTGACTTCAAGGAACCCAGCTGGTTTTCTTTTGTTTGTATTAACTTATCGTCTGTCCCGGGGAATTCAATATGTAAATAGGAAGAGGATAAATTTATATATTTGGCATTAAGAAAATAATGATAAAACGGATCTTAAAAAAAGAGTTTTATAATGCTTTTGTAGTTAGAGTCTATGTAAAAAGCAAAAAAAAAAAAAAAAAAAGAGCAGGTGAAATGACCTGTATATTTTACACTAGTGATAAAGGATGTTTGTAATTTATTTTTAAAAAAATGTATTTAAAAATATTCTGATTGTGCTTCTGCCTTGTAAAAGAATGCTAGGGGATGAGGAAGGGTGTATGTGCATGCTTGAAAGAATCCCCCTTGCAGAAAGTTGGGGGGACCATTTGATAGTCTAGGAAGGCTTTTTTAAAGGATATTTGTAGAGACAGATTTAGGGACCACCATGTCCACTTTAGTGTTTTTAAACTAATATTAATATACTTGGGTTTTTTTAAAAAAAAATCCATTTTGTTTTCATTGAAACATTCCCCTGCTGTGGCTGCCACCCAGCCAGATTCTGATCTGTTAGACCAATACAAATCTGGAGCAACTCCTTTGACATTAATAGAGATGATCTGGATTCTTACCAGGGCAAGTGAGATTAGAATCTGACCCCGCAGCCCAGTTGCTAGGGCATGAGAACCAGGAAGTGAAATTGACTAGAAGAAATAAGGTTAAACGAACTAGTTGGTTGTTTCCCTCGCCGCATTGTCTCTAAAATGAGTGAAATGCGAAAACAAACAAAGAAAAAGCATAAATAGAGATAAGTGGTAGAAATTCTTTCAGGTAGAATCATCTCAGGGGTTATTGGGAACGTAAAGAAGAAATTTGTGCTTTAGAAATTATGAGCCTGCCTCAAAGCCCACTGAAGCCAATAGGAGTCTCTCCATTGACTCTGATGGGTGTTGGATCGCATCCTCTATGATTTGTTGGGTTTTTTTTAAACCAGATGGTGCCTCCTTTATAGGGCAGGACCATGCAAAGTGCTGAGCAGCTCCTGATAGCACCTTGCAGACTCCAGCTGATAGTTTTCAGTCCTGACACTCCTCTCCCTTACTCTGGTTTAAAGCAGGAGTAACTCCCCCTGAAGTCAGCAGAGCTGCGTAAGCATAAAACTGGGTAAGGAGATGGAGACTCAGGCTCCTTGTGTTTAAATGGCCTCTGGGGGGACTGTCTTCTTTGGAGGAGAAGCCCCTCCATGCACTGGAAGAATGAATGGGGGCAAATAAGGGTGTGAGGTGAATGGGGCAGCACCACCTACCTCGTTTATTAAATGCTGGATTCACTAAGGATTCTGGATCTTTGGCAAGTTTTTTAAAAGATAGACTTGAACATGAATTGAATTGTGTTTAAAAAAAAGAAAGAAAGAAAGGGTCTGATTCTGCTCTGTGTAACTCCAGCTTTACCCTGTGTAACGCCACTGAAATCAAGAGTCGCACTGGCTTGGAACCGGAGTCAGGCCCAAAGATCCCAGAGCTGAGCAATAAATGATGTGAATGGAACTCACTAAAGGGCTTAGAGTGTGTGCATGTTACAGTCTTTTCCACATGGGGAAGGGGGTTTTGCAGGATTTGTTGCTGCCTGGGGCTGGTAGCAAGAGATACTAAACATAAGTCCAATTTTCAAACTGGATACGCTCAGCTGAGGCGCTCTCAGTTCTACATTTGGCTTCTTGAACAGGCAGTTAGTTGCCTAAACACCCCTGTAAGGTGCCAAGTGAGCCCAGTTGGCTCAGATGTCTAAGTGGCAGCGCACAAGCCAGATCTGGAACTGAGCCCTGTGTGTGTGAGAGAGAGAGAGGAAACGGTGATCATGTGTGGGAATGCATTTGTGTGTGCGAAAGAGATTGTGTGTCTGTGCACATGACAGAATTCTGTCGACTTAACTATTGATTAGACCATGAGCAGAGGCTTTTCCCCTTGTGAGAAAAAAGGATAGAAAGGGACCGTAGGACAAAGCTGACTTTAGTGTGAGAATCCGGTCTGCACTGTACCTCACTCGGACCATTGTTGTCTGGCCCGTGTGGCCCAAACCAAACCTACCTTGAGATATATTGTGTTAGGATTATTCTGTAGCCTTGTCACCTGTATGTCAGAACTAAACAGAATGTTGTGTGCTTTGGTTTTTCATGAAATTAAAAATAATGCAGCTCTGTATGATGCTTCGAAAAAAATAAAAAATACATTTGAATGAAAAAAACCACCTGGAGAAATTATTTTTTTGAATTTACCAGCAGATTCTCTTATTTATAATAAGAATTAAGAGAATTGCAATAGCTCCGAGAAACCCCAGCCATGGATCAGGCCCCTGTAATGCCAGGTGTTGTACAAAACACAGAACAAAAACAGTTCATTCTCAAGGAGCTTATTCTGTGCAAATAAAGCAGTTTAATACATGCAAAAAGATCATCACCTGCTTTAATTCCTAACTTCCAGGGGCCCTGGCAGCTCTCTGTCTCTAGGGCTGCAGACCCTCCATCATAGGATTTTCTCCACCACAGTGTTATTTACATGATAGTAGCACCTGCAGCCTCCAAATGAGATCAAGGCCCTGGTGTGCTGGGCACTGTTCACAGACTTAGGTTACATCTACATTACAGACTTCTGCCAGTGTACCTCAGTGCAGAGGGGTGATCCCTAACCGACAGAGCAGTGTTGGCTAGACCCTTTAGTGTAGATGCAGCAGTACCGGCAAAGCTGGTGTTTTATTATTTTAGCTTGTTTTGCTTATGGGGGTGGGCTTAACTAGACCTGTACAGATTGGGAGACCAGATATCAAGTGTGAAAAATCAGGATGGGTGGGGGGGGGTAGTAGCCATCTATATAAGAAAAAACCTCAAATATCGGGACTGTCCCTATAAAATCAGGACAGCTGGTCACCCTATGTACAGAGCACAGTTCTACTGATATAGCTGTCGTGACATTAGGAGTCATTGGTCAGTACGGTGTGCTGGTATTCCTGTCATGGTAAAGGGCTCCTAGTATAAAGGTGGTGTTAGTGAGAGAGAGTCCCTGTCCTGAAATGCTTAGCCCAGATCCTCAAAGGTATTTAGATGCCTAACTTCCATGGGACTTTGAGCCCATGGGCTTGTATAACAGGGTGTCTTGCCCCTAGAGGCTGAAAGGCCTGGGGCCAGCCAACCCTGATTACTAAGGAGTCATATCTTCGAGCGTGACACATACCAGGGCACAATCCAGACTAACGAGTAGCTGGGTCACCCCTGCCCTGTAACCCCTTTACAGTGCCTTCCTGCAGAACCTCCAACTGGGACTGCTCACAAACAGCCTCCAGCATGCAAGAGCCACACGTTGGCTCTTACCAGCCTGGGTTATGCTGCAGGGTAACCCCAGCACGCCCCCAGTCCCAGAACTTCCCCCAGCAATGTACGTCTGTGCTGCCCAACCCTCTCCTGGACAGTACAAAGATATTAAGTCCATTATTCCTTTAACGGAATAATATGCCAGTTTATTATTTTAAATACAGTACCCAGACACTCCAATTTAGACACACTGGATTAGATAAAACAGTCAAACAAATTTATTAACTACAAAGAGATCTGAAGTGAGTATAAGGAATGGGGCATAAAAGTCAGAACAATAAAGATAAAACATTTACTAGTATCTACTTAAGAAACTATCTTAGTTGCAAAGAAAACTCTCTCCCACATGCTCCAGCAGATTACTGACCGAATTCTCAAGATCAGGACCCTGCCCCCAGCGTTCAACAGGTGTTTTCTTTGTCTTCTCAGGGGCAGAGAATGTGATAGGCAGGAAGAGAGGGAAGGGCATTGTGGGGTGTTTGTCCCTCCTTTTTATAGTTTCAGGCCCCCTCTTGAAAAACGTTTCCAGCTGAGACCCATAAGACAAAGTCTACATGGAAGGATGTTCCCTGCTGGGTTTTTTTCACTGGTTTGAATTTCCTTTGTTTTCCCTCCCTGTTTGAGGACTCTGTTTACTGCTTAAATGCAAATTAAGGCAAGCACACATTCCTTCCTTTGTCTAGCACAGACCCCACTTCTGCCTGGGTAGGGCTGTGGGGTGTGTTAATATCCTACAGGGGGACCTTATATCTTCCCACACAGGTGCTGACTTTACAATGTGCTGGACGGTGCTCGTCCCCTGGCTCTGCCCCAGACCCTGCCCCCCCCCGAAGGCCCTACACCCACCCTGCCTCTTCCTGCCCCTGCTCCACCCGCACCCCACCTCTTCCTGCCCCTCTCCCAAGCATGGTGCATCCTTGATCCCCCACGCCCCGCAGCCTCCTGGACACCGTGAAGCAGCTGATTGTGGTGGGCAGGAGGCACAGGGAGGGAGGGGGAGGCGCTGATCGGCGGGGCTCACCGGCGGGCAGGAGGTGCTGGGGTGAGGGAAAAGGTTTTGATAGGGGGACCATTTTTTCCCTGTGGGTGCTCCAGCCCCGGAGCACTCACGGAGTTGGCGCCCATGTCTTCCCATACACTGTTGCCACACATTTCACCGACCAGGACAATACAGACCAGTCAGTTATGAGTTTTCAAATGATAGCTTACAAGGCTTATTCTGTACAAAGATTATTAAAATAGCTTGTCAAGTGTGAACACAGGGGTATGTTCTGTCATACAGTGATCTGGAAGCAGCTGGACGCTGCAAGGGAAGGGAAAATGCTGATCTACTCCCAGGCCACGCGAGACGGAGCAAAGTGGGTTTATTTAAAATTGCAACCAGCCATTGTGGCTCAAATAATCATTTGTTTCTAATAAACAAACATTAAGATTATGTGGGTCCAAGAAACAGTTGGTCGTCTCCTGAGGGAATGCAGAGTGTACCCATTCAAAGGGGCTGTTTATATGTAAAACGTAGAGGCCTTCACCTTGTAAAACGTTTGCTGTAAGGCCTAGTAAGAGCGGCCGGAAATGGAGCAACACTGCAAGTCTTTAAGAATAATGGGAAAGGTGAAAAATTGTAATTCTTGAATTATGGGGTCCTGTGCTTGGCGGTCAGAGCCGCATCAAGGGAAACACAAGAAGAGGGGAGGGATGCTCAGGGCTCAGATTGCAGCAGAGAGTCCTGGGAGTTCGGATAGAGACTCCAGCTGAGGCCTGCCAAAGCAGGAAAGGCCTCAGGCAGGAAGGAGGGAGAGAAACCTTTGCTTCGTGTGGCCTTTTGGCTGGGGTTTGTTCTGGGATTGTGAGTTTTGTCTGGAGTTTATTTTATTTTTATTAGACCCAGTTCCCAAGGAAGGGTATTTCTGACTACCCAAAAAAAAAAAAAATGCTGGATGAAGTTTATTTGAACAGTCCAAGAGGGGAAACTGAGGCAGGCTGCCTGGAGTGACTCCAGGCCGCGAGGGGAGCACAGATGGCGGCCGACCCGGTTACAGCTTGTCAACACACCAAACATGAACAGCTTTAACTATTCCAGTTTCGTTTAAGCCACACAACACTCCTCGTGTGGCCGAAGTTATCATGGTATAAAGGTGCTTACATCGGGATCGCTATTCCCCTTCCCATACAGGAACGGGAATGAACTACACTAGTATAGGACTCCTTTATACCAAATTAGCTCCATCCACACCAGGGGTTACACCAGTATAACTACAGTGGTTAAAAAAAAGCCATCACGTGCCTCGCAGAGATAGTTATACCAGTACAAACTCTGTGTGTGACCAGACAAAGAGCAGGAGAGGCGGAGTTTGTTACCCCAAATCTTTCAAACAAGGAGCTTAGGCACAGACAAATTAAGGATAAAATGGTCAAAAATGCCTAAGGCCCCGTCTACACTCCAGTGTGCAACCCCCCCAAAGCCAACCCAGCAGAAACCTGGGTTGCCAAACTCAGGTCTGCCTTTATCCCAGCCCAGCCGCTTAACGCTCCTCACCTCCTGTGGGGCTCCCCCTGGCTAGAGGGAAGGACGCCCACCCACCTATTTACACACCCAGCAGTGCCCCCGGGGCCGAGGTGGCCTGAGGCCTAGAGCCCGGGGGGAGGGGACACAGCAGAGAGATGCGGAGAGTCGGGGGAAATCGGGTCCACTGTTGGTGCAAGGGAGGGAAGGAGTCTAGCTACATGAGGGGGGACCTGAGAAGATCAAAGGCTCCACGGGTGCAGGGGTGGGGGGAATCTAAGGAAGGGAGGTTTCAGAGCAAGAAAAAAACCAAAACAAATCAAGGAGCTGAGGGGCAGTCGCATGTTTTAGAGGGGGGAGGGAAGAGGGGAGGGACCCTGGAGTTTTAATAGGCCTGGGCTTCATCCTGAAAAGTGCTGAGCTCCCCCTAACTTCAACTGGAGACACAGCAGCTCAGCACCTCTCCGGATCGGACCCTTTCGTGCCACTCCGTGTTTCCTACTGCACCCCTCACCGTGGCCTCTAAGTCATTGTGGCAGGCGTCAAGGGCCGGCGGGAGGGTGGCGGGTCCTGGCTGGGGTTTGGCAACTCCCCGTGGGTGGTGGAGGCGGAGGCCGGCTTGCATACAGCCGACAGATGCGCTCGGAGCTGTCCCCCACCCTCTCCACAGCTCCAACTATTTCCTTCAACCTTGACCTAGAAAGAGCGAGCGAGCGCGCGCCTCTCTCCCCTGCACTGGGAGCTCGTGCAGCCCCCGTGCACGGCCCTGGGCCTCTCTACTGCACAGGCTTTGCTTAATTATGTCCAGCGCTCAGGGGCTCAACGCTGGACTCCCGCCAAAGCCCAAGGAGGTCAGCCTGCATCTGGGGCTCCCTCCAGCTCTGGCTGCTGCGTTCCATCCCCCTTGGGACCAGGGGCTCTGCCTGCGGGATCCCCCATGCCTCAGCCTCTCTGCCAAACCCCTGCACCGGCCTGCAGGCCCCTCCACCTGGGCTATGCAGGGGCGGCCCTCTGGAGTCCGGATTAATCAGCAGAGAAGAGCAGATGCAGAGTCAAGCGGGCAGCTGGTCAGCACAGACCCTGCCTTTGTTACCATGAAGTCACCCTCAGTGCTTGGGGTCCAGCCGCACGAGCCTCTTGGCAGGAGCAGGATCTTGCGGTCTCTGTGCCTCAGTTCCCCCTGTGTCGAACAGGGATAATGCTACTGCCTTTGTCTGTCTTGACTATTTAGACTGTAAGATCTTCAAGGCAGGGGTGACCGCTAGGTGCCCGTACAGCGCCAAGCACCACGGAGCTCTAGATGCCCATACAGCGCCGAGCACCACGGAGCTCTAGATGCCCGTACAGCGCCGAGCACCACGGAGCTCTAGATGGCCGTACAGCGCCGAGCACCAAGGAGCTCCTGATTTTGACTGGGACCTCTAGACGCTATTGTAATGATCATCATGAAGTAGAACTTTTCCATCTCTACACCCTGCAACTGTCCAATTGTCTTTTCAGAGAGGGTTTTTTGTTTTTTTTTTTAAATTATCTCCTTTCTTGTCCCAGAGCTGACATGGCTCTACACCCGTCACTTTAACGATAACAATTCTGGAAGGGGTATTGAACCTTGGGCATCAGGGCTTAAGCTGATCTCTAACTAGTAGAGAGCAGGATGAAACCTAAGGTGGGGTGCGGACTCTCCCACACGCTGGGTTCTGGCACCTTCCTCTGAAGCAGCCGCTGCTGGCCACTCTCAGAGCCTGGATATTGCAAGGCTAAATGGACCTCGGGTCGGACCCGGTCTGTGACCAGAGAGCCAGGCTGCCCAGTGTGCTGTTCCCCATCGAGACCACTCTGTATCCATTCAGACACTTGTCAGTGTCTCCCTCCCCCCTTCCTCCCACCCAGAAATCCCTGCTTCTCTCTCTCCTCCTAAGAGTCAGCTTCGCCAGCTGCCTTTCCCCGGGAAGTGATGTCTCTAAGATCCTTGCCAGCAGCAGAAGCCAATCCACCCTTCAGAGGCCAGCTCATGCCAAGCTGTAGGTCACCGAGGTTCCTGGGGGTTTCCTGATCCTCCAGAGGGCACCTTGACAGAGAAGATCTGGGACATGAGGCTGCGGGGGGAGGTTTGCCTGCAGCAAGCATCAGATACGGGGCTAGCCCACTGGGGACCCTAACAGGAATATTCCCCCACCCCACCCCACCACAACACATACTAATAATTAATAGGGGGCCCCCTTGAGCTGCTCGGAGCCCTAAGCAATTGCTTAATCTGCTCATGCCTAGTGCTGGCTCTGCCAGCCAGACCAGAATGCCCCTGCCTCCTGGCTCTGTGCTCCACCTCCTGTCTGCTGCCAGGTCCCGCCCCAGCCCTCCCATTGGGGCCCAGTGGGAGGGTGGGTGGCACGCATGTGCGGCAGAGGCCGGGGAGAAGTTGGCACAGAGCCCTGCAGGCCAGCTGACGGAGGAGAGCAGCCAGGCAGGGAGTAGGCGGATCTCTCTGGTGCTGTCAGTCAGGGAACCAGAGTAGGGAGGGAAGCAACTGGGGCAGGAAAGGGGGAGGCGGACGCTGCTTCTCTGTGCAGAACAGGGAGGAGTACAGCGGTCAACAGTGCCAGAAGAGCGAAGTCATGAGCCATGAGCAAGACAGGAAACTTCCAGCCCTCTGATGGGGGGAGTCTGAAACCGCCTGCTGGTTCTTTACCTTCGCCCATTAACATTTCATATCCTTGCCCAGTGCCATCGATGCCCGGGGCGCCTGAAAAAACTTTAGATCAAGCTGTGGCCCCAGCGCTGATCCCGTTATCCAGTCCACTACCATGGACCCTGGCCCCTAGTCCAGGCTAGCAGGAGCAGATCAGGTTGCAGGGATGGGGCTGTGAGTGGGACAAGAGGCAATGCCTACGAGAGGCGAGTTGGGACAATCCTCTAGAGACAGGGAGGCGGGTGGTGGAGAGATGACTGGCAAGGAGGGGAAGGTAGGAAGGAGCCCGGCAAGAGGAGTGGGGAGAATGGTTGCTTGGCAGATAAATAATTAATCATAACAGCCAGAACTCCTTTACCCTGGGCCAGGAAAAGTCTCCTCCCCGTGTCGCAGATCCCACAGCGAGCACCATGTCTTGCCTCACCACTTTGTCACTCAAGCAGGGTGAATTATTAGCAGGAAATCATTTATTCTCTTCAACCCCTTCTACGCAACTCACATTTTTAGATTGTAAGCTTTTCAGGCGGGGACTTCATCTAGACAGAGCCTTGCACAATAGGGTTTGGATCTGCCTGGTGCTATTTGGCATTCCCCTGAGATCAAATCCTCCTGTTAATCCATTAGGTGTATTTAGCTTTTTTCTTGTTACCAGACTATCCACAAACAGGGCAGGATTTTTACTACTTTGTTATTCAACACTGTTGGACAAATCACTTGGCATCATGACTGGTGTTTTTCAGCCAATGATCTGCTGGTCTCTTTAGTTTATCATTGATCCAACTTCTCTTATAGAAAAGAGCTTTACTAATGATGCAACCAAAAGGGCTCTACGAAATTTGCATCACAATCGTATAGGGCCCAATTCTTCATTGCCCAGCACCGTGGGCAGTTATTAGTTCCGGTGTCAAGTAGGTGTAAAAAAGGACAGTGAGGTTTTTAGACTAGTGAAACTGACCACATCTGATGCAGGGGAGCAGAGAATCCGGCCCTGTATGCATTTTTGTTCTGTATTTGTACAGCGACTAGCACAGTGGGGTTCTGGTCCGTGACTAGGGCTTCTAGAGCCTACAGTAATACAAATAAATAATGTCCTCTCTTCTTTTTAACCTCTGGCAGAAGGGATATTATTCTCTGTTAAATTCAGGAATTTAGAAAGCTTACAATCAAATTCTAGAAGAGATTAGATAAAGGCTTGGTTTACACTGAAGTTTTACCAGTATAACTATTATAGTTCGGGCATTTTTTAAAAAAAAACCAGAACAGTTATTCCAGCCCCCCCCCACCTGGAAGCCGCTATATTGATATAAAAGGTGACTTGTACTGGTGAAGTTATTCCCTGTGGGAAAGGGCAATACCAGTATAAAGCACCTTTAAGCCAATACAGCTGCTGTGTCAACTATTGCAATCCCATGGCATATCTTTGGGGATCGCTGTATGACATTTAGGAATGGTTTCGGTCTGACTAAAACAACAAGGAGTCCTTGTGGCACCTTAGAGACTAACAAATTTATTTGGGCATAAGCTTTTGCGGGCTAAAACCCACTTCATCAGATGCATGGAGTGAAAAATACAGTGACTGTGTTCTACTCCACGGGGGAGGGCTTTCACAGCTCTTCCAAGAACTAAATACAAGGGGCGGGGGGTGATTACGATCAGGATCCCAACAAGGGCAGTCAGGACCAAGGGTCAGAGGAGGGTCAAACCCGAGGCTAGGAGTAGCAGAGAAGTTCATAGTCAGGTTGCAGGCTGGGGTTGGTATCAACAGTCAGAGTCCAAGTCAGATTTCAGGGTCCGGGTCAGGAGGCAAAGTCCAGAACAAGCTGAGGTCCAAGCCAGGAGTTCAAGAGCAGGCGCAGTCATGGCCGCTACAAGAGATCCACACTATTGCCTGGACACTTCCTGGCATGCCCCTTGGGTTTATATAGGTCAGGGAGCCAATCAGGAACCATGTGGCTGCTGCCTGTCAGACCCTTTGGGGCAGGACTTCCCATGGTCAGTATCCACAGCAGGCCACAGGCAGTGGGCTCTAGATCTGTGGGGCCTTACAGTTAGCTTGGGGAGTGTAAACAGCTCTGGAGAAGCACCACTCCTAAACTGGCCTACACTGGGTTTTCCAGAGACTCCAACAAAGAAAGGGCTTTGGGTCTAAAAAGCTGGCTTGAGCAGGGGGCTTCCCTTTCGATGCAGCAGACGGGCAGGACTCTCTGTCCCAGGAGGGACCCCAATCCCTGCAGAAGAGTTGGAAAGCCTTTGGCTTGCTAGACTGATGCCAACCTGGCTAAGGCTGCAGCATGCCTCTAGCAACTTGTTTTGTGCATGTTTTCTCTGTGTGCTTTTTTGTCCTTCCAATAAATGTACTCGGCTGTAGAAGAGCCGTGGGGTTCCTGGTGAAAGCACGGGCATTGTCCTCAAAAGGTACAACTTTCAGACAAGCCCGCGGACTTTTCTCTTTTTTACACTCAAAATTTCCCCCCCCCGCCCCGCCTTTAGTCTTTTTGTAATGGGCTCTCTCTGCCATACTCCCCCTTGTCATTTCCAGCAGGACAAAGCGAGTGCGAAATGTTACCAGATCAGACCTTATGACCCAGGAGGTCCCTTCCAGTCCTACGTTCCATTTGACACTTATTTTGCCCTGCTGGACGTGACCACACAATGGTGCTGAGCAACGATGAATCGGGCCCCTAGTATCTCACCATAAAAAGAAAAGAAAATAATTAGCCAATGAATGATTTGCAAATGAGCAGCTCCGAGGTCTTCTGAGGTGTGATTGGCCAGCTAGGTCACATGTTTTATGAATGATCATTTAGTAGCCCAGCGGGAGGCCCCAACCAAATTCAGAGCCCACTGTGCTAGATGCCGCACATCCCTGTGGTAAGAGACAGCCGGTTGCCCCGAAGGGCTTACAGTCGAATTAGACGGAGACAGCCAGCGGAAGTATTAGCCTCTCCATTTTATAGAACTGAGTCCCAGAAAGATGATGTGCTGCAAATTCTGAGTCACAGTCCAGTGTCCTAACCACAAGCCCCTCCTTCTTTAGAAGCAGGAAGTCTTGCAGGAATTAGCCGTGAGCGGTTGTAGTTACCCGACAAAGCAATTGTGTGAACAGAGAGAGCGTTTTGAAGTAGCCGCCGGTGTTCATCATTGTCATTTACACTCGGATTTACAGTGCCTTTGCCAGCTTCCTGGCATCCCTAACGCCAGAGCAGTGAGTTCAGCTGCCATCCTGCCCCTTGCCGTGCGTTTCCAAGAGCCATTTCACATGCCTGCCCCCGTGACAACGTTCTCTTTTCCAGCATTTGCTCTCCCTTGTACCAAGCAATTCATGATGCAGGCCCTGTCATTTGCTCTCCCTTGTACCAAGCAATTCATGATGCCCACTGGTTCCGTAGTGAGCCAGCATGCTTGCTTCATTTGTTGTAGAATCAAGCCGCTCTCTGAATGGCTTGGAAAATCAGTTCATTCCCCTGCTTCACTCAGTCAGAAAGCAGCTTGTTCGCAAACGGGCAGCAGATTTGAGACATGCGGTATGTTTTTATAAATCCACTAGCTTCAGATTTTTTTAAATTTCATCTGTAAATTGGGGCCTCGCCACCCAGCAATCTGTCCAGCTTTAGGGGGTTCCCTCGAGTATAAAGGGAAGCGATAAAGTCACTGCGATGTAATGTCACAGGATAAACCGCTGTGTGACCTTTGCTGCTGTGACTGTAGGCCTCCATTCCAAGCATATGCTGCTCCATCTTGCACCAAGCGCTCTCATATTAAATAGCAGGGTGACTGCAGCCTGCCCAGGTTTATGCTTTGGATTTGAGGAGCTACTGATGTGCCCACAGCTGGGCAAACTGTAGGCATCTCTCTGCTCTAGCAGTGTTATGGCATCGAACCAAACGGAAAGCAAACAATGCAAAATGTAACAACTACGTAGGGCCCAGATTTGTGGTGCTCGCAGCGGACTTTAAAGGGCAAAGGGAAATCAGGCCAAAACATATAAAACATATACAGTATCGATTTTGTACTCACTGCCATGACCTCTGCTGATACTCAATCACTATGGATCACTTGGTGATGACCTGTTCTGTTCATTCCCTCTGAAGCACCTGGCATCGGCCACTGTTGGAAGACAGGACACTGGGCTAGATGGACCTTTGGGCTGACTCAGTGTGGCTGGTCTAATGTTCAATGAAACACAGAGCTGAAATCCAAGTAGTTGGAGGTTGCCATAAAACAATGCTGAAGTTGGCCCCGATGTGACGTTTAACGAGCTGTTTCCCCAAAGACTGAAATAGGGCGACGTTAGGTGAGTAGTGTTTTGAACCCAGAGGCCTCCAACATGCAAACACATACGCATAGGAGTAAATTTACACACATGAACAGTGCCAGTGAACCCCGTGGAACAGCTCACATAAATAAAGTTAGCCATGTGCATACATGGTTGCAGAACTGGTGCCTTGGATGGTAGTTCTGGCCAAATTTTGGCCCTGATCCTACAAATGGACCCAAATGGGCGGTGCCTGGGGCCTACAGGCAGCCCCCGAAAAGCCAACAGAACGCCACATGGGTGCTGGGGTCCAATAGCATGGATCTGATTGCAGGAGCAGTCCTTTGTTTACAATGTGGGGGAACAGTACAATACATGGGTAATATAATATATGAGTAATGTAAGAACCCTACATTACTTCATCATCCGATGAAGTGAGCTGTAGCTCACGAAAGCTTATGCTCAAATAAATTTGTTAGTTTCTAAGGTGCCACAAGTCCTCCTGTTCTTTTTGTAGGAACCCTTAGAATTGGATATATTAGAATTGGGAAAGGTGCGGTGAAGGGTAACAAAAATGATTGGGGTATGAAAATGGCTTCCGTATGAGGAGAGATTAATAAGACTGGGACTTTTCAGCTTGGAAAAGAGATGGCTAAGGAGGGATATGATAGAGGTCTATAAAATATTGACTGGTGTGGCGAAAGTGAATAGGGAAGTGTTATTTACTCCTTCACATAGCACAGAAACTTAGGTGTCGCCCCATAAAATGAATAGGCAGGAGGTTTAAAACAAGCAAAAGGAAGTATTTCTTCACACAACACAAAGTGAACCCGTGGAACTCATTGCCTGGGGATGTTGTGAAGGGCAAAACTGTAACAGGGTTCAAAAAAGAACTAGATAAGTTCATGGAGGATAGGTCCGTCATGGCTATTAGCCAGGGTGGGCTGGCATGCAACCCCATGGTCTGAGTGTCCCTAACCTTTGATTGCCAGCAGCTGGGAGTGGACCACAGGGGTGGATCACTCAATGTTTGTCTGTTCTGTTCTTTCCCTCTTAAGCACCTGGCATTGGCCACTGTCAGAAGACAGGACACTGGGCTAGCGGGATCATTGGTCTGACCCAGCGTGGCCGTTCCCATGTTCTAATATTGAGTGTATACAAATGGAAAAGGAGTACTTGTGGCCCCTTAGAGACTAACCAATTTATTTGAGCATAAGCTTTCGTGAGCTACAGCTCACTTCAGCGGATGCATACTGTGGAAAGTGCAGAAGATCTTTTTATACACACAAAGCATGAAAAAATACCTCCCCCCACCCCACTCTCCTGCTGGTAATAGCTTATCTAAAGTAATCACTCTCCTTACAATGTGTATGATAATCAAGTTGGGCCATTTCCAGCACAAATCCAGGTTTTCTCTCTGGGGGGCTGTGCACCAAATAAACACATAATCAGAGACAACACCTGCTTCGAAGAGCTCACCGTCTCAATAGACAAGACAGGCTAGGAGCGGAAGGGGAAAGAGAGGCAAAAGGACGTAACATGCCCAAGGCCGCATAGTAGGGAAAGTGGCAGTTCTAAATAGAAGCCAGGTAGCCGCCTAGTTCACTGCACTATCCACTAGGCCATGCTGCCCTCACATTTAATTAAGAAAAGCAGTCGCGTTTCACAGAGAACAGTTACCCTAATACCCACACTAATCAAATGGGCTAGGAACACTAGGCCTATATCGTCAAAAGAGACCCATGGTGACGAGCTTCTGAAACTTTCTTACCATGTTACAGATTTTAAGCAAACACATGAGTGTTAGAAGTTTTGCATGATTTTCTCTTGGTGCATCTTTTTGTTCTATGTTTGTACAGAGCCTAGCACAGTGGGGTCCTGGGCCACAATACACAATCTCTGCTCATGCAATTTCAGCTCTTTGTTTCCCTGGTAACTGCAGTACTTATATAGGACTTTGCATTCTCAAAGCACTGTACAAATATTAAATAATTCCCCAATCTATACTTTGAGGTCCTTTTCTCCCTGTAGTAAGAATCGCTTTCCCACTACGCAAAGACTAAGTTTTGGTAGTTTAGTTCCCTGCTGTCCACAGGCAACAACGAAGAAGATAATAGCACTGTGGAGTTTCTTGGTTCTGAGCTGGATTCCCTCACCCTGACCCATTCTGTTGCAGTGGAGTTATGGACACCAAAAGTAAAAATCCTGATCCTGTAGTGAGCTCTGCATGGTGGAGCCCTATGATGCTTGAAATTCTGTACAGGATCGAGGCCCTGGATCTGGCTGATTTAACTACAGGCCTGGTAGTCTACGATGGAAAATGGTGCTGTTTTTGCCTTACCTTTAATCAGGCTCGACATTTATCACCTGCCAGTATAATGGCTGAAATGAGTGTGAAAATGCTTTTAAAACTGGTAGTTTTTTTAAAATACTCAAGAAATAAAATGAATCTTACATTCATGTAGCACCTTTCTTTGCACATCTAGCTCTATATCGGTAGAAAGAGCACTACTAAAATGCAGCCACCTGTGGGGTGGAGTGCACCTAGTCAACTTCATTGCAACATGCAGCAAAATTGTGGAAGGGGAAATTTTGGCCAAAGGATATTGTGGGGAATCCTCTGTTTTAACTAAAGTTTCACAGCATTTTTAGGGCCAAATTTTCAGTGGTCTGCCATCCCTTTACTAGCACACATCACGCACTCACATTTTCACGCCTACAATGAACTGTGGTGTCAGATATCAGAAATTTTCCAGTGAAATGTCAGTTTGTGGGAACCGAAGCTGTCTCTGGGCCAGGGTTGATTTTGATGAATTTCACAATTCCAGACATTTTTGAATAAAGTTTAGACACTGACAAAACGTTCTGTTTCGACAGCGTCTAAATGTAAAGGCTCCATTTTGTTTCAAAATGATTTTTCAGTTAGAAATGTTAGTAATCCTAAAAAAGTTTTAAAAGACTAAAAAAGGTTTAAAGTGATTTTTTTTAGATTATTGGGTTATGAAAATTGAGATTTAGACTCTTCTTCCCAATTTGTGAATGGAATTTTTTTTAAAGCTTCTAAACCAATCATGAATGGGAAGATCATCTCCAGCCCAGCTCTAGCCTCAATTAAGATGTGCGTCTGCCATTCTTCATCTAACAGCACACACACACACACACACAAGCAGGTTCATATGTGTGTGTACACAAGTTGCATCCACCAAGAAAGGGGCCTTCACCTCATTTAAAATTTTGGCCCATCCTATGCAGAACAGACAAGACCGACGTTTTTAAGGTTTCACCCAAAATGATCACTTTAAAAGGCAGCTAGCCTCTGGGTGAAACACAGCAGCTGTTTCACACACCTCCGTGACAAAACATGACAGTTTTAGAGCAGGAAGTGAACCATGCCGAAAACCGATGGCAGTATTTTACACCAAGGAATTGTAGAATTTTGGTTTTTCCCCACCAGTTAACAAGGGTAAGATTTTTATTCTAAATTCCTTAGTGTAGACAAGGCCTAAATATACTATTATATTTTGGTTCCTTTCCCAGACCTGAAGAGATCTGTGTAGCTCAAAAGCTTGTATCTTCCGCCAACAGAAGTTGATCTAATAAAAGATATGACCTCACCTACCTTCTCTCTGGTTTACACCAATGTACTTTAACTCTTCCCTAGCTACCACCTCACCACCACCATGTTAAAACTAATGGACATTAATCTGTGATAACAAAACTCAGCAGTGCTGTCTGACAACCCCTTTAGATTTTCCAATACTGTATAACGTATCTAATGCAAAAGGGCAGAAAAACAATTGCAAATCCTGTTGTGGGAATCCCTGCATTGGTAGCCAAAGCAAAACCATGCAGAACCCTCCTCCTTGTCTAACGTTTATGGGCCTAAGAGCAGGTCCACCCCCCCTTCCCCCAAGAGAGCTCATAACACTTAATTGCATTTTTTTTTTTTTTTTTTTTGGTCTGTAGGAGCCGCTTGCTTATTGGGATTGCCATTAATTTGACAGGCAGATCCCAGACAGGGGATTGGCTAGCAGCAGATGACGCCCATAACAACAAAGGTGGAGTTGGAAAAATTAGATTAAAAAAAATTGAGGACGGGGGGGATGAAAAACTCTCCCTTCACCCGCCCCCCTCCGGCTCTGAAATATACAAGTGTCAATTTCACGGTATCGTTAACAAATCCAGCGGTTCACCCAGTCCGGGAGGAAAGTGTGAATTTCACTCTAGACCTGTTTGTGCATTTCCTGGTGCAAGAGACACACCACAAAACTCCCCATTTTCTTCCTCCGTCTCCTTCTTCCCCGTGAGCCTGTTTACAACGCAGCCACTTGCCGTTTAGTTCAGCTTCCTTCTTTTGCGTTGGTGCAAATGTCTGTCCCAGCCCCCGGAACCGTACAGAGAAAAGCTGAATTTTATTTCTGGGCAGAGCTGGAACTTTAAAAAAAAAATCCAACAACCCAGGCCCTCTTTCTGCGTGCTATTCGAGGTGGGTTGTAGAGGAAATCGACCATTTGAATTGTTGGGGCTCTTGTTGCAAACGCCTGAAGAGGATTGTTGCAAATGTAAGCTGTTTTTTTTTTTTCCCTCCCTTCTCTTTCCCTGTCTCTCCCTTTTCCCTCCTCCTCTCTTCTTTTGGCTACAGTGTTGCAAAAGCAAAGAGCAATAAACACGCACACACAGAGAGAGAGAGTGAGAGAGACAGACAGACAGACAGGCAGCCCCGTAAGAGCCAGAAGAGAGAGTTAAAAGAGGAGAGGAGAACGGTCTCTCTGACAATTCCGTTTAGGGAGCAGATGGAAAAGTGGAGACTTGTGAAGGGCTGTGAGGTTGGCTAAGGATCCAGGAGCGAAAAGAGCCCGGCTGATTGGAAGAAAAAAGCAGAGAGATGGAGGCGGGGGAAGTGCAATCTCTCTGCGGGGACTGGAGCGAGTCCACGCCCGGGGCCAGCGCTGCAGAGCTGGCTAGCATTCAACCAGCGCTCCCCAGCTAAAAGCACCCAAAAAAAGCAGCCCCCAAGTTCCTTCTTCAGCCTGGCTGATTTGCAGGTAGGTGCATTTTGGAAGGGGGAAAAAAAAACCAACCCCACAACCCACGACCTCCAGCAGTAAACGCGCCCGATGCAGCCCCCTGTTGCAAGGGAGGGCGGGTGGGAGAGACGGATCAGGGGGAGGGGGGAGAAGGCACGATCCGAGGCAACGCTTGCTGCACCGGGCTGCTTTGCTGCAGCAGGAGCGCATGTGGAGCTCGCCATTAGCCGACGCTCTGGTTCGCCATCTGGGGCTGGAGGAGGCGCTTTGTTTCCTCCACAGGCTCCGGTGGCGCGGTTGGCTGCAGCTGCTGCTTCTCCCCCCCGGTTGCAGACTCGGCTGGTGCCCGGCTGACTCGGTAAGGAGAAGGCGATCGGGGGCCGGAGGCAGCGGGCCTCGGGGTTTTTTGTGCGTGGTAAAGCGGGGAGATTTTTGCGCTGGCTGCCTGGGCAGATCGAGGCGGATTTTCCACGCGCTCCGCAAGCAGGGGGGGAGGCCCGGGGATCTCGCCATGCAGGAAGCGGCGGCTGCATGAGCCTCGGCGTGCCCGGGCATCGGGGCTTACAAAGCGGGGTGGGTGGAAAGCGGGCTGCTGCGGAACCGGACCCCCCTGGAGCAGCCGCGGCGGCGGTAGGGGAGGGGGAACCCGCCAGCCCGCCGCCGCCTCGTGTGCGCTGCCGCCCGGCGCTGCCGCTCCGCGTGCAGGGGGGGACCGCACGAGGGGCTGGAGGGGGACGCGGGCGGCCCCGGTCGGGCGGCTCCCGGGGCGGCTGGCGGCCGGGGGCAGGTTTCCAGGGCTGGGCGGTTGTTTGCTCGCTTGTTTGTTTGTCTCCCCGGGGCGGTGAGTTCCGCGCCGGGGCCGGTGAGGTCGCCGTCCCCGCCCGGCCGCCGCCATCCGGTGCGTGCCCAGGCTGGTTCCCCGACCCGCCGGCCGGGCGCCGGGCTCCGGCCCCCCGCCGGGCCGGGCTGGGCGGTGCGGGGCTCCGCCGGGCCGGGCTGGGCGGAGGAGCGGCGCTCCCCGGGGGTCGGTGCGGGGAGGACGCGCTGCCCGGACGCCCCCAGCCGGGCATCCAGCGCCGCGGCGGCGCCCCCCGCCTCCGCCCCTGCCCCCAGCGGCTCCGGCGCGGCGAGTCCTGCCCCCGCCCGCCCCCTCCTGCCCTGGAGCCTCGGGAGGCGGCTCCGCGGCGGCGGCCGCCGAGCGCCCCGGGCCGGAGCGGGGCGAGCCGCGGGGCCGGCGGGCGGAGCCAGCCATTGTCCGCCCGAGCCCGCCGCGCGGGGAGCCGAGCCGGCCTGGCCCGGTAACCGGGCGGGGAGAGCGCCGCGGGGGCCCGAGTCTCCGCGGGGGAGGGCCCGAGTCTCCGCGGGGGAGGGCCGGAGCGGGGCGCCGCGCAGGCCGAACGGCCCCGGGTCTCCCCGGCGGGCGGCGGCGGAGCGATCCGGCCGCGGGGGTCGAGCCGGGCCGGGCCGGGCCCCGGGGGCGGGGGCGGGGGAGCGGCGGCGGCGGCTCGGAGGCGGCCGCGGTACCGGGGGGGGGTGTCGGGGCAGGCCCCGCTCCGGGCGGCGGGGTGAGGCCGCGGCGCCCGGCGGAGGAGGCCGCCTGCTCTCCCCGGAGGGGGTGGGGGAGGGAGGCGCAGCTGCTGGCGCGTCGGTCCCGCCCGGCTGCCGCTGCCTGGAGGAGGAGGAGACTGGCGCTGGCCGGAGCTGCGTTTGGGCAGGGGCTGCGCAGGGCACGTGGGGATCCTCCCCCCCCATCCCGGCCTGCTCCTCCCCCCCCGCCACCCCGGGGATCTGCCCCCCCCCATCCCGGCCTGCTCCTCCCCCCCGCCACCCCGGGGATCTGCCCCCCCCATCCCGGCCTGCTCCTCCCCCCCGCCACCCCGGGGATCTGCCCCCCCCCATCCCGGCCTGCTCCTCCCCCCCGCCACCCCGGGGATCTGCCCCCCCCCCATCCCGGCCTGCTCCTCCCCCCCCGCCACCCCGGGGATCTGCCCCCCCCTTCCCGGCCTGCTCCTCCCCCCCGCCACCCCGGGGATCTGCCCCCCCCCCCTTCCCGGCCTGCTCCTCCCCCCCGCCACCCCGGGGATCTGCCCCCCCCCCCTTCCCGGCCTGCTCCTCCCCCCCGCCACCCCGGGGATCTGCCCCCCCCCTTCCCGGCCTGCTCCTCCCCCCCCGCCACCCCGGGGATCTGCCCCCCCCATCCCGGCCTGCTCCTCCCCCCCGCCACCCCGGGGATCTGCCCCCCCCTTCCCGGCCTGCTCCTCCCCCCCCCGCCACCCCGGGGATCTGCGCCCCCCATCCTGGCCTGCTCCTCCCCCCCGCCACCCCGGGGATCTGCCCCCCCCCTTCCCGGCCTGCTCCTCCCCCCCGCCACCCCGGGGATCTGCCCCCCCCCTTCCCGGCCTGCTCCTCCCCCCCCGCCACCCCGGGGATCTGCCCCCCCCATCCCGGCCTGCTCCTCCCCCCTGCCACCCCGGGGATCTGCCCCCCCCCCAATCCCGGCCTGCTCCTCCCCCCCGCCACCCTGGGGATCTGCCCTCCCCCCCCATCCCGGCCTGCTCCTCCCCCCCGCTACCCCGGGGATCTGCCCCCCCCCATCCCGGCCTGCTCCTCCCCCCCGCCAATCTGCCCCCCCCTTCCCGGCCTGCTCCTCCCCCCGCCACCCCGGGGATCTGCCCCCCCCTTCCCGGCCTGCTCCTCCCCCCCCGCCACCCCGGGGATCTGCCCCCCCCTTCCCGGCCTGCTCCTCTCCCCCGCCACCCCGGGGATCTGCCCCCCCCATCCCGGCCTGCTCCTCCCCCCTGCCACCCCGGGGATCTGCCCCCCCCCAATCCCGGCCTGCTCCTCCCCCCGCCACCCCGGGGATCTGCCCCCCCGCCCCTTCCCGGCCTGCTCCTCCCCCCGCCACCCCGGGGATCTGCCCCCCCGCCCCTTCCTGGCCTGCTCCTCCCCCCGCCACCCCGGGGATCTGCCCCCCCGCCCCTTCCCGGCCTGCTCCTCCCCCCGCCACCCCGGGGATCTGCCTCACCCCCTTCCCGGCCTGCTCCTCCCCCCGCCACCCCGGGGATCTGCCCCCCCCCCTTCCCGGCCTGCTCCTCCCCCCCGCCACCCTGGGGATCTGCCCCCCCCTTCCCGGCCTGCTCCTCCCCCCCGCCACCCCGGGGATCTGCCCCCCCGCCCCTTCCCGGCCTGCTCCTCCCCTCGCCACCCTGGGGATCTGCCCCCCCCGCTCCTTCCCGCCCTGCTCCTCCCCCCGCCACCCCGGGGATCTGCCCCCCCCCCTTCCCGCCCTGCTCCTCCCCCCGCCACCCCGGGGATCTGTCCCCCCTCCATCCCGGCCTGCTCCTCCCCCCGCCATCCCGGGGATCTGCCCTCCACCCCAATCCGGCCTGCTCCTCCACCCCAATCTGGCCTGCTCCCCCCTCCCCCCATCCCGGGGATCTGCCCCACCAACCCTGGGCTGCTCCTCTCCCTGCCCGGGGATCTGCCCCTCCCTGCGCCTGGGGATCTGCCCCCCATCCCAGCCTGCCCCTCCCCCCCTTCCAGGGATCTGCCCCTCCTTCCGCCCCAGGATGAGCCTCCCCCCTACGATCCCAGCCTACCCCTACCCCCCCCCCCGCGCCATCCGGGCCTGCCCCTCCCTCTGCCCCGGAGGTCTTCCCCCCACATCCTGGCCTGCTCCTCCTCCCACCTGGGGATCTCTCCCCCCATCCTGGTCCGCCCTTCCCTCCATGCACCTCCCTCTGCCCCTGAGGATTTCCCTCTCCTCTTGGCCTGCCCCTTCCCTGCCTGGGGAGCCCTCTGGTTCCCCCACCATGATCCCGACCCAGCCCCAACTCTCCTGCTTGAGATTCCCTTTACTCTCCCCCATCCTGCTCTTCTCCTCCTCCTCCTCTGTCTGGGGATCCCTCCTTCCTTCCCTCCCCATGATCCCAGTCCAGCTCCTCCTCTCCAGTCTGGGGATCCCTCTGTCTCTCCCTCTGCCATCCTAGCTTGCTCCTCCTTCTGCCTGGGGATCCCTTTGCTTCTCCCCCCCCCCATACCAGCCTGCTGCTCCTCCCCCTCCTCCTGGGGATCCCTCTGCCCCCCCCCCCACGTGATCCTGGTTTCCTCCTCCCCCTGCCTGTCTGTGTCTGTTTCCCTCTCCCTCAGCTCAGCCCTCTCCCCCTCCATCCTGGCCCCTGGAGGTCTTTCTGCTCCCGCCCCCCACAATACCAACCGTCTCCCTCCCCTTGCCTGGGGGTCCTTCTGCTGCCTCATCACAGCCCAGCCCCCTCCCTCGATCTCAGATCCCCCATCCTTCTGACCCCCATACCTGAGGATGTCTCCCATGCCCCTGCCCAGCGCCCCCTCCCCATTTGTTGGGAGGAGTTTCCGGGCTCTCTGACTTATGGGTCTATGAAAAGGGGTCGGGCTCCCATTGTTTCCCCCTGTCTCTGGGGTTGGCCTTCCTCTGGGTCCCCCTTCCCACAGGGGAGAGGAGGAAGAGGTCAGGAGTTCAGGGTGGGGTCCTCTGCAGTGTGCATAGAGACAAGGATGGGAGGAGTCTACTGGAGGGTGGGGGCACGGCTAGACCTTCAGAGTCCCACTCCTCCATGCTCTAGCGCTTCCCTCAGCTGGAGGAAAGCAGGGCCCTTGGACGCCTTGCCCTGTCCCTAACCTACCCAGTCTTTTGGCAACACGATGCAATTTTTCCGGGGTGCAGTTAGCTGAGTTCTCCTGGCTCTTGTTGTGATTGGGGAAAGGGTCCCTTTTTAATTCATAGCTCTGGTTTCTGTTTGATTTTAGAGTGAAGCTTGGTTGATTTAAGGTAGATTGAGAGGCAGCAGGAGAGACCCAAAAAGGGATCGCCCTTGGGTCAGACAGGTGGAGAATGAACGGAGAAGCCGATTGCCCTACAGACTTGGAAATGACAGCTCCCAAGAATCAAGGTGAGAGCAGCCCTGTTGCCCAGGCTTTCCCCCTCTGAAAGGGATCTGTGCTTTGAGATCTTCTCTGTGTACCCACCCCCCAAAATCCTGCAAAGATCTAAGCCTGAGTAATCCCAATGAGACTACTTACGTGTGTGTGTGTGTAGTTAAGTACTTGTATGAGTCTTTCTAACAGCGTTTAAAAATTAGAAAGGTGCCTTCGTCGTGATGTAATAAAATGTACCTAGCAGTTAGAGCAAATCCAGAATCCGTACGTGGAGTTGACCTTCAGACCGTGCTTTCTGCTAGTTCTTTCCTGGGGCCGCTCAGTACAATTATTTAACCTTTAAAGGGACCACTAAAACCGGCAGAGTTAAGGCTGATGCTCCAGCCCCACTCCGTGCAGTTGTGGATGTAGAAAGGGGCCTGGCTGACTAGTTTATTGATGCCAGTCAGGAAATTCAAAATCGAGGCCAACTTTGATTGGTTGGGTGTCATGATTGTAACGTTCAAACAAAACATACGGGATCCGATCCATACCTGACGTGATCGAGTGCAGCTTCATTGACTTTGCTGCTGTTCACATTGGGGCTGGATTGACTCAAGCCTCCACCTAGAGGCCCCCAGCTCCTAGGTAATCCAATTTTCAGTTTGGGGTTTTTTGTTTTTTTTTTTAAAAGTGGTTTTAGCCCCACACACGTACAAATCCGAGCAGAAAAAGTTTGGATAGCCCTTAGCACAGTGTGAGCCTGGGCCAGGACTAGCGCTGCTGGGCGTTACGATACCGCAAATAAATAATAATAATTCTCACTGATACGGTCAGAATCAGGCTCCCTGTGTTAATTTTGCCCTGAAAATGGCTGCCTTGAAGCGCTTTAAAAAGCCCTTGGAAAAACGTAAAGACCAATACTGGATCCACCCCCACCACGAATGATGAAAGAGCCGACTCCCATCCATTCCTTGCACACATACCCAAGGCTCCCTGTGAATCCTGGGGACTAGAAGGCTGCCAAATGAGAGCCCAGAAGTTGTAGCTCTGCAAACTAAGATAGTGTCATGGAAGATCAGATCCCATGCTATAGGGTGTGGATCATCACATGTAGGGAGCTGCAGAAATTCTCCCTGCAAAACACACACACCCACCCACCCACCCACGGCAGCCCATGTACATCATTGCTTAGTTGGCCGCTGCATTCCGTCAAAGCATCTGATATAAGGCACAGTTTGCTCTGGGGTGGTGGATCTGATAACGTAGCAACACAAAATGCATATCAATGAGCCATGTGGGTCTGTCGGGTAGCTCGTTTGATTAACTGTAACAGGTGTAGTGCGGCTGTGAAAGGGAAATTGTCAAGATTGGACAGACACAGAATTTAGCCGACCTTAAAATCACATACACACACACAGCCCTCCTCCCCCTCGGTCTGCCACCAAAATGGAGGTGAATGGAGGCTAACTGGGGAGTGCTTTGAGGGGAGATTCTGCAGCAACAAATCTAAGGGGCGTGCAGGGACTTGGGGACGTACAAAGATCCTGCTATCTGAACCAAATATGCCCTGGTATAATCAGGTAAGTTTATTTCAATGCCCTAGTAGAATCAGGTGCATTGATTTCAGTGGAATTGCGTGCATTTACACAAGGACTGGAGTTGGGTGGTTGAGAGGAGCGCAGGATTTCTGTACTTTCCATCAACTGGCCATTCCCAAGAATGGAGCAGGGAAATCCATTACGGTGCACCCCGGAAGCCAGATGCAAGAGGTACACGTGAGGTCGGCTTAGGCCTCACTATTGTCCTGTTAACGTCTGCTGTATGATATTAAGGACCGTGGTTGGCTCTTTGCGTAAAACTCTTGACGCTGATGGGTGCGGATTGAAAGCAGTATATGAATGTAAATATTACCTTGATCTGGAATTTGGAGTCTAACCAATATATTTTAACATGTAATTGATTAAAATGGTAGGCAAAGTTCACAGCTGTTAATTTTCCAAATGCTGAAGAGATCAGATTGTTAACAGCCAATGTTTAGGATGGCCAGCTCTGAAAATCTCAGGAGATCTGAACTCTTAATTCCCTTTAATTTTCATGGGAATTAGGTGTCCTTATCCCATACAGGGCTTTGCAAACCTCAGTTTTATCCCATGTTGAGGGTAAAAATTCTGCAGCCCTTCACTTAAAATCAAAAGCCTTCGAAAGGTGAGCTGCATAGTGGAAGGTGGTTTTGAATTGAGGGTCTGATCAAGCTTTCACTGAAATCAGTAGGCAGCTTCCCCACAGGCTTTGAGTCAGACCTGAAGTACAAATCTTAGAATATAGAAACAACACAGAAGACTTGGCAGAGAAATACCAAAAACCCGTGTGTTTGTTTTCATATCTTTACTTGCACCCTTTGTGAAAATCCAGACTCCTCCAGGATTTGCTGGGCATGCCCAGGAATGCAACTTTGTGGACAAAGTGGGACTTCCATAAGATTTCCAGTAGCTGTGATGTCCCAGAAACTTCCGTTTACTTATTGCATTTAGTCTGTTTAACTTTACTGTAGAGAGAGATATTTAATTAACGTTTTCTTCCCTGTAAAAACTCCACGGCCCCCCCTAGGCCACAGCAACTGGTTTTCTGCCTATAAAAGCCAGGGCCGGCCTTAGGGGGCAGCAAGCAGGGCAATTGGCTGGGGCCCCCACACCACAGAGGGCCCCACAAAGCTAAGTTGCTCAGGCTTCAGCTTCAGCCCCAGGTGGTGGGGCTTGGGACAAGCAGGGCCTTGGCTTTCTGCCCTGGGCCCCAATGAGTCTAATGAGTCTAATGCTGGCCCTCCTGGGTGGCCCCCCAAAACCTGCTTGCGGCCCCCCAGGGGGCCTCGGACCCCTAGTTGAGAACGGCTGATCTGCACCATCCCTGACGGGGGCTTGTCTAGCCTGTTCTTAAAAACCTCCAGTGACAGAGATTCTGCAACCTCCCTAGGTAATTTGTTCCAGTGCTTAACCACCCTGACAATTAGACCTTAGGAAAAACTTCCTAACTTATAAATCTCCCTTGCTGCAATTTAAGCCCATTGCTGCTTGTCCTGTCCTCAGTGGTTAAGAAGAACAATTTATCACCCTCCTCTTTATAGCAACCTTTTGCGCACTTAAAGATTTTTATTGTGCCCCCTCTCTGTTTTCCCTTTTCCAGAGTAAACAAACCCTGTTTTTTCAGTCTTTCCTCATAGGTCCTGTTTTCTAGACCTTCTGTCATTTTTGTTGCCTCTGGATTTTCTCCAATTTGTTCACATCTTTCCCAAAGTGCGATGCCCAGAAGTGGACACAATATCCCAGTTGAGGCCTTAACAGAGTGGAAGAATTATCTTGTGTCTTGCTTACAACACTCCTGCTAATACATCTGAGAATTTTGTTTGTTTGCTTTTTTTGCCACAGTATAACACTGTTGACTCTCATTTAGTTTGTGATCTGCTATAACCCCCCCCACCCCGCCCCCGATCCTGTCCTGCAGTACTCCTTCCTAGGAAGTCATTTCCCATTTTGTATCTGTGCCGGTGATTATTCCTTCCTACTTGAAGTACTTTGCCTTTGTCCTTATTGAATTTCTTCCTGTTTATTTCAGACCATTTCTCCAGCTTGTCAAGATAATTTTGAATTCTAATCCTGTCCTCCAAAGTGCTTGTAACCCCTCCTAATTTATTAAGTTTATAAGTGTGCTCTCTATGCCATTATCCACATGATTTATGAAGATATTGAATAGTACGGACCCAGGACAGATCCTTGTGGGACCCTACTTGATATTCCCTTCCAGTTTGACTGTGAACCATTGATGATTACTCTCTGAGTACAGGTTTCCCAACCGACTGTGCACCCCCTTAGAGTGGGTTCGTACAGGCTGTATTTCCTTAGTTTGCTCATGAGACGGTCGTGTGAGACAGTATCAGAAGCCTTACTAAAGTTGAGTTGTATCATGTCTACCGCTCCCCCCCTCCCCCCCCCCAGCCTCAAGGACTGTTACCCTGTCAAAGAAGGGTATTAGGTTGGTTTGACATGATTTGTTCTTGACAAATCCATGTTGACTCTTACTTACCGCCTTGTTATCTTCTAGGTGTTTACAAACTGATTGTTTGATTATTTGCTCCATTATCTTTTGGGTACCGAAATTAAGCTGACTGGTCCGTAATTCCCCGGGTTGTCCTTATTCCCCTTTTTATAGCTAGGTGCTATATTTGCCCTCTAGGATCTCTCCCGCCCTTCATGAGGTCTCAAAGACAATTGCTAATGGCTCAGAGATCTCTTCAGCCAGCTTCAGAGATCTCTCCATAGATTCAAGGGGACCATTCTGATCATGTGGTCAGATCTCCGGCATAACCCAGTAGTTCTCTGCGTGTGTTGATTGCTGAGAGAAACAACCAAGGAAGAGAATGACGTTTAACTGTCTGCTTCTCCAGGGTGCACTCTCTCCCAGTTTTCATTCGTGTACATCCTCACTTCGAGCTCTGAATCCAAGCCTGCCTTCTTGTGAATTGCATGTGGGTTATGCAGTCCATTTACCCGCGTCAAGGGCCAGTGCTCACGAAAGCAGGAGTTAGAATGGAAACGGCCGCTCTTAAAGCAGTGGCTTCAGAGCACACGGGTTAGCCTGCAACACACTGCTCTCTGCAGATGTGGATAAGCGAGGCCCCTGTTGTATTGTGGGAGGGGGTGTTGGAGGTCTGCTCCCCACCGAACGCAGAGCAGCTCTTCATCTGCTGAGGCTGTGCATTGTAGCCCCTGAGCGTTGATGTCTCCCTCACCCCCTGCTCTCTGGGGCGCTCAGCGGGGATCACTCTATAATGCTTAGATTTTTCAAGTCAGTATTTGCAGGCCTGTTTTCAGGGCCTGGGGAGGGGATGGGGGAATTACTTGGGTTGGTTCGAGGGCGGGGGGATGGGATAAAACTGAGCAAAGGAAAACGTGGGCTGAATGTCAGGAAGAAAACCCATAAATAGTGGGATCTCGGTGCCCCAGAGCCATTCCCCAGGGACCTGCATTACGTGGGTCCTTTTCCCCTTTGGCTCTGACTTCTGTCAGCCGAAGTGCTGTGGGAGCATTAGAAACAAACCTTCCAAGCTCCTAGCTGTGCATTCTGCCCGGCCTCTCAGCTGCCCCCTTCGCCTCCCTCCCTGGGAGCTTCCTGCTTCTTCTAGCGGGCAGCATGCAGTTTTGGTGATTGCCCCCCTACGCCGGCCGGCTGCTGCTGAGCATCTGCCTGGCAATGCAGGAACACAGAGCAATGGGGCTGGCCCTTAGACAGTCTTAGCGGGGGAGTGGAATTTATCTGTGTCCAGGGGGCAGAGGGGAGCCAGTTTGTGCCTCCCCTATTCAGAAGGCTGCAGGGGCAGGTTCCGGTTGCTCTAACTGGTGTCCCATGGAGCTTTGCCAGGGTGCAGAGTAGCCGGGTTGTGAGAGTGCCACGGTCCCGATGCTCCTCTAGAACTGCCCCTGCACCCCGTCCTCCTGAGGAGCTGGCTCTGCTCCAGCCATAGGGGCTCCCTGCACTGGGGGACCACGACTGTGGACCTCTGCTAAGCTCTAGTATGGCATAAACTGAGCTCTTCCGAGCCTCTGGAAGTGCTGTAACCATGGCTTTCCAGTACCCCTAGGCCTCCCTTTTTAATTTGGGGGAGGCTTCCCAGGTTTGCCAGCCTGCTGTGCAGAGAGCTAAAAACATCCCTTAGAAAGAGAACATTCTTGCAAGAGGCCATCAGGTAAAGTCTTGCCTTATTGTGTCAAAGAAACAGCCCTCAGCCCTTGCATAGCAATAGCTACCAGCTTGTCGTCTGTGGCTTTAAAACCAAAAAAAACCCCTCTGGCTCATGCCGAGTGAAATTTTGGCCTGAGCTGGGAAGTTTTGGCCTTTAGAAGAGGATGGAAATATCGCTGGTGATCACCCTAATCACCCAGTCCAGTCTGTCTGCATTACAGTGGAGAATTGCCTGCTGGGATCTGTAGTCTCTGCATGCTGGGCTGCTGCTCTAAAGGGGAGGCTGGTTGCAAGCAGCAGCTAGTCAAGTCTGGGTGCTGGGGTGCTATCCTGCTTGTGGCTGCGTTGGGTTAAAGGGCTGGAGCTCAGTAAAAAGCTTCCATGCAGAGCTGTGTGTCCTCCAGCCTCAGGGAGGGCCAGCTGGCTGCGATACAGTTTCGATCGTTTGTTTTCTTCCTTGCTCAGACCGTTGGTCCCAGGAGGACATGCTGACCCTGCTGGAGAGCATGAAAGGCAACCTGCCCTCCAACGACGGCAGCAAATTCAAAACCACCGAGTCCCATCTGGATTGGGACAAAGTGGCCTTCAAGGACTTCTCTGGCGAGATGTGCAAGATGAAGTGGATGGAGATCTCCACCGAGGTAACCTCCACGCGTTTGACGTGACGACCGTGGATTCTCTCCTGAAGCTCGTGCTATAGGGCCAGGGCTTTGTTTAGCACAGGGGAGTGAGTGGGCTGAACAGGGGCGTGGGAGCCAGGAATTCCCAAGTCCCCTTCCTCACCTACCTAAACAACCAAAGTCTGATTACCCGGCCACAAGACTTGGGTTTTTCAGTCATTTGTGTTAACTTTCTCCCCCAGCTCTGGCTCAGCCAGTGGCTCACTGTGGGCAAGTCCACTCTTTGCCCTATGCCCCTCTGCAGAGGGGGGATGACACTCACCTGTCTCCCAGGGATGCTTGCGGGAGGGCTCAAACCATGAGCCAAAGCATTATTATTGAAGTGTCGAGGGTTGTAGGGTTTAGCATCAAAGCGTTTGGCACTGTACAAATTGCAACGCTGCGACCTCTCCCCCCCCCCCCCCCCAACGGCTTGTGATCTGTCGATCTGTTATCACCGTGGCGCTGTTTGATCTGTCGTCGGAACTGATCCCTGCTTATTCTTGTAGGTGAGGAAATTCCGAACGCTGACAGAACTGATCATGGATGCTGAGGAACATGTAAAGAATCCTTACAAGGGCAAAAAGCTCAAGGTAGGTAATCAGGACGGGGCCAACAAATGGGGTCTCATCTTCCACCCTGTCCAGGCTGGCGGATCTCAGCAGGGGGCAGCAGAATTGCCTTAACCATCGTTTGGAGGAGCGGGAGTTGTCTTCTGTACTGGAGTCCAATAAAATGCATCACATGTCAAGTCTCCCGTATGTGATATTTTCTGGCAGGGAAATAGACTAGCTGATCTACTGGGCCATTCCAGGGCTAACTCTGTGGGGAAAATTTTGCTTCATTCTGACAGATGATAACACTGACATGCTTCCCAAGGCGTGGAGGATTAGTTAGCTAAAGTTTGTAAAGCCCGTTGGAGGTGGAAAGCTCTGGGCAATAGCCACATATGGTGACCATGTGAACTACGTACAACAGGCATGGGTGTGTTGTTGATAACCTGTATCTAAGTTTAGAGCAGAGGGCTGCGAATTGGCTCTGGGAGGCAATGTGGTCTAGTGGCTACAACACAAAATGGGAGTCAAGACTCCCGGGTTCTAATTGACTCTCAGCGTGCGTCAAATCACTTCCCCATTTTGTGCCTTAGTTCCCTTTTCCCCATCTTTAATATGACAATAGTACCCACCTCATGAGAGGGGCCGTGAGGCCTAATTAGTGTGTGTAAATGGTTTTGGAGAGCCATGGGGAGCCTCTTGCGGCCTTGATAAATCTGAAGGATTGTTATTTATCTGTCTTAGGTACTCGTATGGGTCCCATTACCATAGCACGGAGCACCTCACAGCCTGCTGTGTGTGTATCCTCACAACCCCCGTGAGGCAAGGCAGTGCTGTTCTCCCCTCTCCCCCGTCACAGATGGGGAACCGAAGCACAGACAGACAAAGTGACTTGCCCCAGGTCTCATAAGGGGTTTGTGACAGAGCTGGGAACTGAACCGGGTCTCTCAAGTCCCAAGCTTGTGCCCGAACCATTGACCCATCCGTCCCCTTACAGGCACATGGTGTGCATAGGGATGTATTTTTTTAATTGTCCTCTCTCCCTCAGAAACACCCCGATTTCCCCAAGAAGCCCCTGACACCCTACTTCCGCTTCTTCATGGAGAAGCGAGCCAAATACGCCAAGCTGCACCCTGAAATGAGCAACCTGGATCTGACCAAAATCCTGTCCAAGAAATACAAGGAGCTCCCCGAAAAGAAAAAGGTACGTGAAGCTACAGAATGTGGGATTTGGGAGCTTCTCTCTCTTGCACGCACGCACTCGACTTAGGAGCTGATCCTGTGCTCCATGCAGCCAGATCCCCCTGTAGTCAGTTTTGGGGTGGGGAGGGGGCCTGGACAGGCTCTGGAGTCTGCCCACGCAGGATTAGGGTTCAGGTGGGCCACAAGTCCTTAGGACAGGGCATGTTCAGGGAGGCAGTGTGACCTGCTGGATCGAATACTGGGCTGAGACACGGGAGCCGCGATTTCTATTCCTCGCTCAGCCACTGGCCTGCTGGATCACCTTGGGCAAGTCACTTCACTGCTCTGTGCCTTGGTTTCCCCCGTCTGTACAATGGGGATAATGACACTGACCTCCTTTGTAAAGCGTTTTGAGATCGTTGAACGAACAGTACTATAAAAAGAGCTAGGTGGTATTATATGTTTAAACCTTTTGTGCTCTTAAGATTCCCTTCCTTTCCCCCCCGGAGCACTCGGTATTTCCTAGAGTCTGGGATCTGTGTGGGGCGGGGGGGAGGAGGGTGTATGGTGAGGAGATGGGTGGTATCCAAGCTCCACCCCCTAATTTTTCCACTGAAATGGTCGGCAGTAAAACGGTTACAACATTAATTGATCCTCATTAGGCTTCAGGGATAAATGTGCGCCCGGCACTCCTCGGCCAGAGCTCTGGGTCCAGGCTGCCCCTCTGGGGACTCAGTGACACTGCCCTGCTCTAGGTCCCCCGGGGAAGGTTTGCCCTGCAGTCGGAAGAGGTTAGGAACTGACCCGTTGCCGTGACAGTTTAAGATCTTCACGTGAAATGTTGGCTCCATCCAAGAGGTCAGCCCTGGCTCAATCCATCCCGTTCCATGATCCAGCGGCCGCCCCAACCCAGCGGTCACCCACCCGGCTGGGTCAGACGTTCCATTGGAGTGGCAGCTGCATGCGCCATTCGCTTTATGTTCAAGCCCTAACCTGTCCCCGCAGATGCCTCGGCGCTAAACTGCGTATCGACGTGACGTGGGACAGCGATAAATGTCCCCTCCGACTACCTGGTGCCAGGGCATTGTGGCCTGAAACCAGGCTGCGGTCTGCTTTGCTGTAGACAATGGCCAGGTTGGGATCTTTCTGTCGCTTCCCAGGGCGTTCGGTGCCCCATAGGATGAATGGGATTTGTGCATCTAACTCCCCTTAGGCAGCTTGGAAAATCTCAGCCCCTAGCTGCCGTTTCTGGGTCCGATCCTGCAGGTCCTGTGAGCCCTGAACTCCTATGGACCCCTGTAGAAGCCATGGTGCTCAGCACTTTGCAGGGGTCAAACACTTCATTTGCAGGGCTGGCCGAGATGACTGGGCACCAGCCTCCCAGCACACGGGACTCCCCTTCCTCTGCTGGGCAGCTGTACAGAGGACTCCGCTGGCTCCCCGCCCCTGTTAATGCCCCGTCTCCTTTGTCCCTCCCAGATGAAATACATCCAGGACTTCCAGCGGGAGAAGCAGGAGTTTGAGCGGAACCTGGCAAGATTCAGGTAAGACACCGACCGGCCCCGGGGCGATCTCTAGCCGTGTTCGTCCCAACTAATCGGGGATGATGAGCATTTCCGGGTAACACCCACAGAGGGAGGAGCCCTTTGTGGCGGGGACAACGAGGAGGAACAGCACAAAACAGGGGGTTAACAAAAGGAAAGGAAGGCTGAATCGGAATGGTTTCCTTGGCGCTCAAGCTGGGAGTCCTGGGGACCCGGGCTGGGGCAGGCGGGTCAGTAGAAGGCTCTTTCTCTGACAAAGCAGCCCTAGAGCGCAGACATTAGGGAACCACCTGTGGGTCTATCTCCCATCAAGAGAATGATGGGGGCCAAGTTGATGAGGTCCTTAAATACTTTAAAGGGATCCTGCTTTGGCCCCCCACTTCAGCATGGACTCGATCTCTTCTAGCTCCAATTCCTGTGATCCCCTGACTCTCTTCTTGAGCCTTTTCCTAAGCCACTAGGGCCATGATCCTCAAAGGCATTTAGGCTACTGACTTTCATTAAAATCAATGGACGTTAGGAGCCTAAATACCTTTTGAGGTTCTAGGCCTCGGTGTGGCCCTCTTAGATTCCGGGCCGAGATGTTCCAGTGTGGGACCCGGTTGATCAGAGTCTGTTTCTTCCTTTCGCTGCCTCTGATGCTCGCCCCCCCCTTCTTGTCCCCGCTGCGTGCAGGGAAGACCACCCAGATCTTATTCAGAACGCTAAGAAGTCGGACGTCCCTGAGAAACCCAAGACCCCCCAGCAGCTGTGGTACAATCACGAGAAGAAAATCTACCTGAAAGTGCGCCCAGATGTGAGTTCCTCGTAGAGATGTGGTGTCTCTGTGTGTGTGTGTGTCTTTACACCATGGGAGGAGGGGGAGAGAAGCCAGGGATGGGAGGGGGCCTGAAGGAAGAGGCACCAAGCAGAAGTCCTGTGCTGTCCGGACAGAGGTAAGGAAGGGGTGCCGTGTGTCTGGGAGCAGACCCGGTGCCTGAGAGAGAGGGGCAGAGCACTGATTTCACTCCGACTAGGGAAGGGACGCAGCGCATAGGGGCAGGATGGTGCAGTGAGCAAGCCCAGGATCGCTGTGTTTCCCAGAGAGGTGCCGAGCCCCGTTGCACAACCCAGAGCAGTGAGATCCCCAGCGCAAAGGCGACTCCCCTCCCACGTCCCCGCGAGCTCGGCTCGCTGCCCCGCCATCCCAGGCGGGAGAGAGGGCGGGCGGGGCCCGCATTTCCCCCCCTGTGCCCTCACCTCTGGCTTTGGGTTTTCAGGCCACCACGAAGGAGGTGAAGGACGCGCTGGGCAAGCAGTGGTCTCAACTCTCCGACAAAAAGAGGCTGAAATGGATTCATAAGGCCCTGGAACAGCGAAAGGAGTACGAGGTAGGGAACAGTCACCAGTTCCCCTCCATCTTCTCCCCGGCCCGATGGGCGCTACCTCCCGGCCACCAGCCGAGGGGCGTTCCAGGAGCCGGCCAGCCCCTCTCTGTAATCAGCCTGAGGGGTTGTTGTTGAGGGACGCAGGCCCCCCTCTTTCCACTCATTGTGGGGCTAGCCCACAGCCCAGGTAGCTCAGAGCCTTCCACCGTAGAGCTTGGGATCCACCGCCTCTCGAAAGGGAGGACAGGTGGGCGAGGCATAGGGATGTGACTGGCTTCTCTCCTCCTCCCCTCCCCGTGCTGGCGGGCGTCGGCTCGGCCCCCTTAACCCGCCGGCTGCTTTCGTCCGCAGGAGATCATGCGGGATTACATCCAGAAGCACCCAGAGATGAACCTCGAGGAGGGCGTCACGCGCTCCACCCTCACCAAGGCAGAACGCCAGCTCAAGGACAAGTTCGACGGGCGACCCACCAAGCCGCCTCCGTAAGTCCCTTGCAATTCGAGGGTGGAGCTGACGCTGCTTTTTCTTGGGGAAGGGGGAGATCTGAGGCTTTCTATTCCTTCCCCCTTGTGGGTCCAGGGAAAGCAAACTGGCAAAAGACAATCTGGGCCGTAGGCACAACCCTCCTAGCTTCGTACTCATGGCCCCACCCTCCATGGCTTGGCCCCACTGGGCCCTTCCTCACTCCAGCAGCTGGGCGTATCTGCTTGCGGGGGATGGTCAGACTACCTGCAGAGTCCTCTGCTGGTTGGGCACTGGCAGGGTGCTCCAGGGCGGTGAGTCGTGGAGTTAACACCCCATTGAGCTCCTCTGAGCTATCGTTCCAGGCTCTCTGCAGATTCAGGCTGATGTTTTACTTTCTATTTTATTTTTTTTAAACGAGAGCTCAGCCTTGCTCTGTACTTAACATTTAGATAGACCTCACTGTCCCTCGGGGGTGTGGAAAAAATCTCACCCCTGGGCGCCCTAGTTAGGTCGACCTGACCCCCGGCGTAGATGCAGCTAGGTGTACAAAAGAATTCTTCCGTCAATCTAGCGGCCACTGGTCGGGGAGGTGGATTAACTGCGGTGGGCGGAAAATCAAGTAGGACACATCTGCGCTATAATGGCACAGCTGGGTGTAGGGCCTGTAGTGTAGACGTAGCCTCGGGTTCTGGGCAGTCATGTGACTCCTGGGCATGGGCCCGTAATTTGGCCTTCAGTGACACTTCGCAGCATCCAGCAGTCCCAAATAGGTTGACAAGCTCCAGATTTTGGAGGCCAGATTATACCCAGAAATTGCTTCCCTTCTCTTTTGCTGCATCACTGAACTGCGGCCTGCTCTGGAGTTGAGCACGGCAGCTGTTGATCAGCGCACAGCAATGCTGCCGGGGAGGCTGGGACAGGAGGTGAACCTGAGGAAGCAGGCTGGAATCCCCCCAAGTTGTTCCCCAGAGGGAACGCCACTGGGGAATTGTCAATGGCCGTGTGTGGGCAGGACCCTCAACTGAAAAAAGGGGGGGCGGGGAAGGAGTGGCGACTCCTAGCGCCCCACGGCAACTGTCGCTTCACAGGAACAGCTACTCTCTGTACTGTGCGGAGTTGATGGCCAACATGAAGGACGTCCCCAGCACGGAGCGGATGGTGCTGTGCAGCCAGCAGTGGAAGCTGCTTTCCCAGAAGGAGAAAGACGCGTACCACAAAAAGTGTGATCAGGTGAACAGGCCGGGGGACCGCACCTCGGTGGAGCTGAGTTTGGAGGAGGGGGGGAGAACAGGTAGAAACAGCTGTTTTCTACGGCTGTATTGGCAGTTCGAGTGGCTCCGTTAAATCATCGATCTGGGTTTGAGCCCCACCCGCCGTGGGCGCTGCCCTCTTGAATGGAGTCTGACTGGAGAAACAAGCACCAGGAGAGAAGCCGGACGCCTGGGTTCTGCCCACGACGCCGGGCGAGTCACGTGCCTTCTCTGAGCCTCCGATTAAGCAAGGGGTGATTAGAGGCTGTGAAGTGCTTAGAGATCCTCCAGAGGGGAGATGGGATTAGAAGCCCCGAGCACTGACTGTGGGCAAGCTCGGGGCCAGAGACTCAGGCCCAGGGAATCGTCTCTCTCGCTAGCAGTCGAGCTGCGCTGTCTCTGACACCAAGGCACAGATCCCCTGTGATTTTGCTGGGTGTTGGATTGGCGCGTGGGGATGGAGGTGACGTCTCTTAGTAACCGACTCTCTCTCTCTCTCTCTCCTCCTGCTGCTTTTTCCACCAGAGAAAGAAAGATTACGAAATCGAACTCCTTCGCTTCCTGGAGGTGGGTGCGCCCGGTGGCCCAGCTCATTCTGTGAGGGGGGGGCCCCCAGCCAGCCTTGCCTTGGCATTTCATTACATGTCTCGTTGGTTTTGTTTTGCGTGGGCAACTGATTGTGTTGCACCATTGGGGTGGGGTGGGGGGAGCGCTTTGTGTGCGCCAGGTCCTGTCTTTCTCTGCCGCGCGGGCTAAAGAGGCAGGCGTGGTGGTATCCCTGTATTTCCCAGGTGCAGCTCCGGCTGTCTCCGTTCGCTGGGGCGGATGTAAATCAGAAGTCTGTTCCTTTTTATATTGGGTCTTATCCCAGCCCCTTCTAGTCATGCATTTAGCAACTTGATTAATGGTTCATTCTCTCTCCCGTCTTCTCCCCGGGGGGAGGATGGTGTGGGCAGCAGAGGGTTTGTTTTGGTAGGGTTTTGTTCCGGTGAATTTATCCAGGCTGCTAGAGATGGCCGTTCGTTCCCCGGTCTCTGATCATCTCCGGAGAAAGCTCCGTCTCCTGCGTGCAGGAGCTTTAGCGGAGTCAGAGGAACTGCTCCGATGTAAATGGGTGTGAGCGGACAGAGAATCCGGCGGGGTGTGTGTGTGATCCCCTCCCCCTTCCTCACCCCCCCGTCATGCTTCCACCATCTTCACAGCATGTGGGGACTTGGCCTTCATTCACCTGGTGGCGGGGGGACGGGCAGGGCAGGGCCTTGTTTTGACCCGGGAGATACTTTTTCCAAAACATCTGGGAGCTGCTAGCCCCCGTGTTGTGTCTGGATGGGCGCGATGATTTTGTTTGCAAAAACCAAGGGTGGAAAACCCGACAAGTCTGTTTCCCCACCCGCTTCCCCCAGAATAAAGTTTCTTCTCTCCAGGGAAGGAGGAAGGAGGAGAGAAGGTCCCTCTTCGTCTGAGTAAGTGGGAGAGGGACTGGCTCCGGTTGGAGCTGGTATCTGTCCATGCTGTGGGAGAGCCCAGCACCCCGAAGCACTGTGCTTAGCTGTCTCAGGATGGGTCCATTTTGTCTTCTGGTGTTTTAACCAATCTCTGGGCACACGCGCTAGTTTAAAACCTGGTGCCAGTGCATTTGGAAAGTAGTTTCTATAGCACCAAACATTTCAGGTGGGGGTGTCCTTTTCCCCTCTATCCCTGGAGTCATAAAAGGGAAGCATTGTCTAGTGGCTAAATCACAGGCCCGGGAGTCAGGACTCCTGGGATCTGTTTGTGTCTGTGCCACAGATTCCCCGGGTGTCCTTGGACAAGTCACTTCCTCTCTGTACCTCTGTTTCCCCAGCTCTAAAATGGGCATATACATTTTACTGTGAGGAATTGGTTAGTGCCTATGTGCACCACTGCCCTCTAGTGGATATGACTGGAAATCCTGCACTGTGTCATAGGCCCGGTACAGCTAATGGAGATTCTCTAGTAGGCAGATTCTGGAGCAGGAGAATCCGAGGCCCATGTGGTTTGAGATCCTCAAAGGCGTTAGTGAGATGAAAGCAGCAGCGTTGTTGTTACTCCATTCCCTTTTCGTTGGATTGTTCCTCCTTTTAAAACTCACTCACCCCTCTGTGGCGCTCTCTGACCCACCCGCCTTTGCTTGCAATGCAGAGCCTGCCCGAGGAGGAACAGCAGAGGGTGCTGGGGGAAGAGAAGATGCTGGGAGTGAACAAGAAAGGCGCCACCAGCCCAGCTTCCAAAAAGTCATCGCCAGACACTGGCAAGGTGAGGGGCTGGCTTCGGCGCAGGGGGTGCGTGTGCGTGTCGTGAGAGTAGTCGTGAGAGTAGAGGGACAGAGCCAGTTACTTCTAAACCAGCTTCAAGACTTCTGGATGGTAGCTGCTGAGCCAGCAGGGAAAAATTAAACCCATAAAATAAAGAACATAAAGAAATTCCGGGTTTTTTTTTTACTATTGGAAGCTGCTGCGGGATTTTTTGTGCCCTTTTTTTTTTTTTTTTTTTTTCCATATTATATATTTATATATTTTTTAACTCAACCCCACACCAAGACCCTTTGTGCTCTTCAACAGGCAGGTTCTGAGAAACCCAAACGGCCCATTTCTGCTATGTTTATCTTCTCGGAGGAGAAGCGAAAGCAGCTGCAGGAAGAGCGACCCGAGCTTTCCGAGAGCGAACTGACCCGGCTGCTGGCGCGGATGTGGAACGACCTTTCAGAGAAGAAAAAGGTTGTTAAATCAATGACACGCTCGTTAGACCCCTCGTTTTACAAAACGGCACCTCTAGCTGATTTGCCTCTCTGGAGAGCCCCAGAGGATGCCGGTAGCGTCCATCCCCTCTAGGGGGCGCCAGCAGTTCAGTCCCTGGTCACTCCCTGCCTGGCCGTATGCTGTCGTGATTTTCTCCATCGGGACAATCAAAGCTCCAGCGGCTGGCGCTGGAGCGTGGCACAAACGAATGGGTCCTGGCGGCTGCCCCCCTCCTCGGCAGTGGGGTCCTCGCATCTCTTGGGAGCGCCTTTGAGTCCATGCAGCCCAGGACCCGCTGTATGGAATGAGACCCCAGAACTAAACGAGCAGCTCAAAGAGATTAGAACTTGCCGGGATTAAACCCGGAGAGGTCTTGAGCCTGGATTTAAAAGCCTGGCGGGGGGGGAGTCGTGGTCCATCCAGCCCCAGGGGGTTTAGCTCATGGCTGAGGGTGTGTCGGAAGTTATGCTTTGGCTGGAAGGTTTTTGGGTGTGGGTGTGAGTGTGGGTCGGGGAGTTATTGAGGGTGGGCTTGATTTTCTCTATGCCAGAGGTCCCCAAACTGTGGGGTGCGCCCCCTAGGTGGGCGCAGAGGAACATTCCGGCGGGAGGGGGAGGCAGAGCTGGGGGGAGGGATAACACCCACCTCTACTACTGACCCCAGCTTCCAGGCCACACCTGGGGCCCCAGCTGCCAGCCCCATGCCCGTCCCCAGCTGCGGCCCCATCCTCGGGCCCCCTTACCCCTGTCTGTCCCTGGCTCGTGGAGCCATGGCTCCGCTCGCGGCCCCAGCTCTGGGGAGTGGTAAAAAGTTCGGGGACCACTGCTCCATGCAGACTATCTGGGGAGGGTGTGTGGACATGTGCCTCGGGGGCATGAGTTCTGGAGCCTGGCACAGCGATGGGGCGAGGAGAAAAGGGGCAGTGACCTATTGATCTGTGTGACGCCCTTTCTCCCCGGCCCCCATGCTCAAAACACCCTCCACTGCCAGTTCCAAGTAGGCTGCTGCAGGTGCCATCTCTCTGCTGCCCGAACAGCGCTGGGAACTGATGGAGCTGGAGTGCAACCCCCCCCTCGGGGGAGCCCCACACAGATCTAATAGCCCAGACGCTGCTCCCCCTCTCATCTCAGTGGGGTGAGGATGGGAGTACATGTGGGGGGCCCAGCTCAAAGGTACCCAGGTTATTTCATAGCTAGGACGGCAGGCGTTTGCCGAGTGGAGCCGGGCCGGGGGACTGCATTGGAGAGACCTGGGCCTTAAACTCCACCCTTCTGTGTGTCTGCTCAGGCCAAGTACAAGGCCCGGGAGGCAGCCATGAAGGCGCAGTCGGAGAAGAAACACGGCTCGGACAAGGAGGAGCGCGCCAAGCTGCCCGAGTCGCCCAAGACGGCCGAGGAGATCTGGCAGCAGAGCGTCATCGGAGACTACCTGGCTCGCTTCAAGGTGAGGAGCTGGGGTGCGGGGGGTTAGAGAGAGAGGAGGCAGGGACCACCCACCCTCCACACTCCCTGCTGGAGACTGAACGGGGACAGTCCCTGATTGCTGGCTCTGTCTCGGGGCATATCCGTTGCCTGAGTCACCTGCTCTTGCCGGGAGGGAGGGGGTAAATATCACCAGGTCGGGGGTGGGAGGACATGACTTGCCCACGCTCGGTGGCGGAGTCAAGGGTAGAACCCCGGAGTCGGGTGCGTTCGCCGCAACGCGTAACCTGAGCGTTGCCGGGTCTCCCTGTGCCGCAGAACGACCGGGGGAAGGCGCTGAAGGCCATGGAGGCCACTTGGAACAACATGGAGAAGAAGGAGAAGCTGATGTGGATAAAGAAGGCGGCGGAGGATCAGAAGCGATTCGAGGTGGGTCCCCGCGCTCTCTGGGGTCAGAGACTCTGTTCTGCGGGCAGAGCTGTGGGGTTCCTCTGGGGCTGTCACTCCACCTCTGATAGCCTGCGTCCCTGTATCTCGGGCAGGGGGTCGCCCCAGTGGCTGGATCCACCCACCGCCTTGCTGCCTGAAAGTTTTCACCTGTGAGGTTGGAGCTGGGGGTGGGGGAGAGGCGTATGCTGAGCTGGTGATTGGCCTCACCTCCTCCGTCTCTGTCCCCCCTCCAGAGAGAGCTGAGTGAGATGCGGGCCCCCCCGTGCTCTGCAAACTCCTCAAAGAAGATGAAATTCCAGGGAGAGCCGAAGAAACCTCCCATGTGAGTATTGGTCCCTCCGGGGGAGGCGGGGGGCATCTTCCAGACAACAGGCCAGTCGTCCAGCCACTGCATTAGAGACCAGCCTAGGGGGGCAAAGCTGGGGCTCAGGCAGCTGGAAGGGGACTGAGCTCGACCCTGCCAGGGGCTCATAACTCACTGTGGGGCAAAGTCAAGTGCCTGGTAACTGAGAGGGAAGTGTTGTCTAATAGTTAGAGCAGGGTAGGGCAGGGAGTCCTGAGCTCTATTCCTGGATCTCGGGGGAGAGTGTGGGCTCATGGCTAGGGCAGCGGAAGAGGAGTTGGGACACCTGGGTCCTATTCCCACCTTTGGGAGTGGGTAGATTCTGGTGATTAGAGCGGAAGGACTCCTGGGTTCCATTCCTGGCTCGGGTGTGGGGTGCGGTCTGGTGGTCGGAGAAAAGGGACAAGGGCTCAGGATCTTTGGGTTCTGTTCCTGTCTCTAGGAGAGAATTGTGGGGTCCAGTGATTGGAGAGGAGCGATCGGGGGATCAGGACTCTTGGGTTCTGTTCCTGGGTCTGAGAGGGGAATGTGGGGTCCAGTGGTCGGGATCCCTGGGTTCTGTTTCTGGCTCGGGGCTGGGGAGTGGGGTCTGGTGGTCGGAAGAGAGGGACAGGGGGTCAGGATCCCTGGGTTCTGTTTCTGGCTCGGGGCTGGGGAGTGGGGTCTGGTGGTCGGAAGAGAGGGATGGGGTCAGGATCCCTGGGTTCTGTTTCTGGCTCGGGGCTGGGGAGTGGGGTCTGGTGGTCGGAAGAGAGGGACGGGGTCAGGATCCCTGGGTTCTGTTTCTGGCTCGGGGCTGGGGAGTGGGGTCTGGTGGTCGGAGGAGAGGGACAGGGGGTCAGGATCCCTGGGTTCTGTTTCTGGCTCGGGGCTGGGGAGTGGGGTCTGGTGGTCGGAGGAGAGGGACGGGGTCAGGATCCCTGGGTTCTGTTTCTGGCTCGGGGCTGGGGAGTGGGGTCTGGTGGTCGGAGGAGAGGGACAGGGGGTCAGGATCCCTGGGTTCTGTTCCTGGCTCAGGGCTGGGGAGTGGGGTCTGGTGGTCGGAGGAGAGGGACAGGGGGTCAGGATCCCTGGGTTCTGTTCCTGGCTCGGGGCTGGGGAGTGGGGTCTGGTGGTCGGAGGAGAGGGACAGGGGGTCAGGATCCCTAGGTTCTGTTTCTGGCTCTGGGAGACGAGTGTAGGGTCTAGTGATCAGAGTAAAAGGATCAGGGGCAGGACTTCTGGGTTCCATTCCTGACTCTGGGCGTGGTCCTGTTCCCGACTCTGGCTTTCCTGCCTGGCTGCTCCCGGCTGTGCTGGGGACGGGCCCTCGCCGGGTGGGGGGCTGGCCGCTCTCTGACCCTGCTCTCCCGCTCCCCAGGAACGGTTACCAGAAGTTCTCCCAGGAGCTGCTGTCGAACGGCGAGCTCAACCACCTGCCGCTGAAGGAGCGGATGGTGGAGATCGGCAGCCGCTGGCAGCGCATCTCCCAGGGCCAGAAGGACTATTACAAGAAGATGGCCGAAGAGCAGCAGAAGCAGTACAAGATGCACCTGGAAATCTGGCTCAAGGTGAGCGGCTGGGGGGGGGCGGAACTGATCTGACTCCACGCACGGTTTCCCGTCTCCACCCCCCTTCCCTGGGTTGTCCAGTCCTCCTGCTTTCGGGGTACATGGCCTTGAGGTACCCCATCCCTGTTGTCCCCCACTGACCCTTCCCCCTCTCCGTTCCCAAGTGCCTTGGGGCTTTCTTCAGCCCTCGCTGCTGGGAAATGAGGGTTCAAGTGTCCCTGATTTGGTGTCTCTCTGTACATGGAGCACCCAGACCACCCCCGTTCCCCCCCAACTTTCATGCCGTAGGGCGTGTGTCTGTGGCTATGACAGATGCTGTCCCTGGGGTCAAGGTCGCTTCCCCTCTCCCAGCACGGGAGCCCGAGAGAGATTTCAGAGTGGCCACGGCTCCAGATCCAGCTGTGACTCTGTTCCCCCAACTCCCTGTCGTGCTTTCCAAGCACAGGAGGCTAAGGAAATTGCCCCTCTGGACAGAGGGGCGATGCTGTTGCACTCCCAACGGCACAGCGGGCTTCGCTTTCCACCCACACCCCCTCTCCGGCACAACTCCCCTTCCTGGAGCTGGGAACGCCCCTGCAGTCGTGTAGCTCTGTCCCCCTCGTCTTCCTCTGGGTGGTTACTTTCGTCTCGTGTCTCGGCAGAGCCTGTCGCCGCAGGAGCGAGCTGCCTACAAAGAGCACACCTCAAATGTGAGTATCCCCTGCGACGGGGGGAGAGGGGGTGTGTGAGCCATCCTCGATGACGGTTTAAAAAGCCTTCGTTTGAAGGAACAAAGTCCTAATTGATTATGTTCCAGTAGTGCCATGAGGCCTGAACCCAGCTTGGAGCCTCGTTGTGCTAGGTGCTGTCTATATGCCTCGTAAGAGAGACTCCCAGCCCACAGATCTTCCAGGCTAAATAGACACGGGGGAACCAAGGGAGGGAGAGGAAATGGAGTTCACAGAAGGGGAAGCAACTTGCCCAAGGTCAACCAGGAGGAGCTGGGAATAGAAATAACCAGGTGGCTTTGAGCATCTGTCCCCCGCTCAAGGCCTTTCTGTGGATGGTGGTGATGGTCATGGGCTCTTTAACCTCTGACCTCCTGGAAGGGACTGAGGAGCCTCCAGAGTTGCCCCGTTGACTCTTCCTCTTCCCCCCCTCCTCCGCAGAAGCGCAAGAGCATGGGGAAGGTCCGGGGGCCGAACCCCAAAATGAAGCCCGCCATGCAGATCAAGTCGGTAAGTGCCCTCGTCCTCCGTCCGCCCCACGTTGGGCCAGTAGCATGACTCCGCCCTGGGCCCCGCAACTCCCTGGTGTGTTCCTGCCACCTGGAGGGGCAGCTCTCTGGTGGAACGGGCCGTGAGGAGGGGTCAGTGCAAGAGTTGCTTGGAGAACAAGAGCAAAAAACGGAAACATTTTTAGAAATGCCACCGTGGTGCTGTCTGGGAAATGGAGTCCAGGTGCCGCCTACTCCCTGGTAGGACTACATCTCCCATGATGCACCATTGTACTCTCGGCACAGGGAGGCCATGCATCATGGGAGATGTAGTCCAGCTGGGGAGCTGAGCCTGGCCCAGAGTGGAGAATGGTAGCACGTGGCATCTGAACTACGGATCCCATGAGGCACTGGGTAATCCCTGGGTCTATTGCACTGAGGGCCCTAACCCATTAGCTGAAGGCCCTGCTTTTCCTTGGCCTGGGACTTGGCCATCGTGGGAATTCTAGGGAGGGGTGGGGGGGCCACAAGGCCCAGCCAGATCCACCCACCACGCCCGTCTGACCCCCAGGAGTCCGAGGAGGAGGATGACGACGACGATGACGAGGAGGAAGAGGATGACGATGATGACGACGACGACAACGGGGACTCGTCCGAGGAAGGCGGGGACTCGTCGGAGTCGAGCAGCGAGGAGGAGAGCGAGGATGGGGATGAGGTGAGGCGCGCGGTGGGATGCTGTGTCTGTGCCATGCCTCTCGCTGACCCCACCCCCCCACCCCTCGCTGCCACCCCGGTTTACCCTTCTGATGCTGTTAAGCCAGCCAGCCCTGGGGGCAGTAATCTCAATTGGTCGAAGGATCCCAAAGCCCTGGGCCCAATAATCCACGAGTCTTCAAGAGAAGGTGTCGCCCATAAACGTGGGACCTAAACGCTGCAGGCCCACTCCCCAGTCCAGACGTAGCTGTGCTGGGGTCAGAAGAGGTGCACCAGTTCACAGCGGCTGGGGATCTGGCCTCGGGGTTTGACCTGATTGTGTAACGCAGCTGGCGTCTGCAGCGCCGGGGGCTACACCCCAAGGACGCAGAGTTTGGGGCAAGCCTAGGGCCAGGGCTATGGCCGTTGCTTCCACCACCCCGACCCACACTTGCCCCTGGGCATGGCTGCAGTGTTCTCTCCCCAGATACCATTTACAATGTCTTAACTCTGTCTTCTGCTGAAGAGATCTGGTCTGATTCTGATTTCCGTCCCACCGGTGTAAACACGGAGTAAGTCAATGGAGTTACTCTGGATTTACACCAGCGGCCTTGAAGTCAGAATCTGGTCAATGGTGCCAGGGCTGGGTTTGGACCCCAGGGGTCTGTGCTCCGTGTCTGCAATTCTTAACCACGCTCCCTCCCACCGTTTGACAGCTCAGAGACCTAAACTGAATCTTGCAGCTTGGGTTTTCCAGTCCCCACTTCCAAATAACAGGCAGCCTGCTTGCCATGAAATCTTATTTATCCTTTAGACTTCATGGGCCAGGTGTCCGTGTGGATCTGGCTTCAGTCAGCTGCTTCAAAGCAGCTTCTAATGGGTGACCCACGGCAGGACAGCAGACCAGTGCGGCAAACGGCCATCCGTCCTCCTGCTTTGCCACCAGCTCCCGCAGGCTGAGCGGAGCAAGGCTGCTGGCATGCAAGCCCTGGCGCGATGGACCAAGGCTGCTGTACGGTTAGGGTTGCCTTCTTTTGGGTGGGACTTTATGCAGCCAAGGTACCAGACGGAACCGTCCCAGCACCTGCGTCCCCAGCACAGGCAGACCCTGCAATTCAGCCCCTGCCAGGCTCTTAACCCTTTCCTCGCCTTTGGCCCCAGAATGAGGACGATGACGAAGAGGACGACGACGAAGAGGAAGATGACAATGACTCCGAGGGCAGCAGCAGCTCCTCCTCTTCCTCAGGCGATTCCTCCGACTCGGACTCCAACTGAAATGCCCACAGCGCCACCTTCTTGCCGGACTTTCAGTAATCCCCCCCCATCCCCCCCACCCCGACCAGTAATATCCCGGCTGGAGATCTGGGTTGATGGTTGCAGGGAGGGGGATGGGAAAATCACTGTGGCTAATTTTTTTTCCCCCTCCCTCTTAAAGAATTTCACACTAATGGGGTGGGGGGGGGCAGCTGATAAAAGGCTTTGTTTTGTGGGGGGGAAGAAGGGGATATTCTGTGTTGTTTTTCCCCATAGAGTTTGCGTTCAAGCCTTTATTTTATTTTTTGTTTTTTGGAGAGGGAGGGGGATTTTTACACCTCAGAATCCCCGCAGCTGCCCCCGCCTTCCCCTTCAACTTCCAGCTACCCCCTCCAGACTTTATACAAAACCCCCACAAAAATCCTTTTTAGAACAGCAACAAAACAGCGACAAAAATGTGGCAAGAGGCGCAGAGTGGTATTCCGGCGGTGCGCGAGCCGAGTGGCTCAGGACTCAGCCGTCGGGACGATCTCCCCCTTTGCCTCTCCAGCTGGAGGAGGGGACGGTCTTGTACAGTCTGAAGCTGCACCCAGAGCTCCTGGAGAGCAAAATCCCACTGCACTTAAGAGCTCCTGGAATGAACTTACCATGCGGCATTTCCCTCTGGGGACAGGGGGAGAATTTTATGTGTGTGTGTGTTTGGGGCAGGGTGGGGTGGGGGGAGTTTAAAAAGACGTTGCCCAGTTTCGGGGGCGGGAAGGGCTGGCACTGGGTGGGGGAGTTAGGGGGCTGTTACGGAGCATACCACTGGTTGCTGATCATTGCATCACCCGAAGGAAACGTGGTTGATCCGTCGTATTCAACCAGCATTTGGGCAAAGGCGGTGGCAGGCGGATCCCAGATTTGAATTTTTTTTTTTTAACAATGAAGTGACCAATTGTTGTACTGGAACGGGGCATTTGTCGACTGGGATGGGGCCGGGGATGGGAGCAGGGTTCGGCTGCGAGGAGAGATCATCTGTGTCATCGGTGGTTGTCGTGCTGTTGTATTATTATTTTTGTTTTCTTTTATAAAGCGAGAAAGATCCATCTTTTTATAATCAAAATCTCCGTCTCTGGCTAGCTGCCTGGCTTGGCATCACCCCCCCCCCCCCCCCCCCGCTCTGTTGCCCACAGCAAACGTGAGAGGTGCCAGTGTCAGGTCGATGTGCAGATTGTTGGGGGGGGGCCGTCTGGAATAGGGGCAGGATGGTGCTTGCCAAAGGAACCCAGCTGTGCCATCCCATGCTGGATGCCGGCTGCTTGGGATAGAGGTGGGGCCACGCCCACCAGTCTCACAACTCCGGGGCCCATCTGCGCAATCTGTTCAGCTGCAGTGTGGCTACCAGCTCCGATGATATTGCTCAGACTTTCATTTTTATTTTGTTTAAAGGAACATTGGGGAAACTTGATCCAAAAAACCCATCCGTAGACCCAAGTGGCTGAGATCTGAGCTCCCAGGCAGCTGCTCCTTCTAGGAGAGGACTCTCAGCTACACATATATCTGTATTCGTATATAACGGGCTATATAGTAATATATAGACTGGTATCAATATTCCTTTTCCGGTGGAGAGCTGTGACTAGCATTTCATCCCCGTCCTTTTCTTAGGAGGGTTTTGAACGGGTGTGTAAGTGGTTCTGTAAATAACCCGTCCGTGCATGTGTCAGCGAAAAGGCCCTGCTGCCTTCCGCCTCCGTTCTCTGGGTCACTAGCTGTTGCAGAGCAGAGAGTGATCTCGCCCCCCCACGTCAGTGGGTCCCAGTTCCTTGCATCTTTCCTTTGGGCTGGGCTAGGCAGGGGCATTTTCACCCAGAGAGCGTAGGAGTAGAAAGTGACTGAGACTGGGGAAGAAAAATCCAGTGTTTAAATAATGTTGGGGTCTTTTTTTTTTTTTTTTTTTTTAAACCCTTTCCCCTCGCCATGAGGGTGGATAAAGTTGGGCAGCAGGCGTCCTGGCCATCTGCTGCCCACCCACACGTGCAAAATCCACCACTGATTGGAAGAGGTGGCTCAGTGTCTGGGATTTTGTTCCTGCCAGGGTTTTGTTAACGGCCAGTGGGAGCCACAGGGGTGAACGCAAGGACAGTGTTTCTGGGACTAGACTCCCCCCTCCGTCTCCCCTTCCCCCTTTAAGCATTCACAGCACCAGCAGTTTCATCTCTCATCTCGCTGAATTCTGTGCCCCCCACCCCCGATGTAGACTGGGGAGCCTAACTTACTAAGAGACACTTGAGAACAAAACTGGGTCCCCATTACTCCACACACACACACACACACACACACACACACACACACACACACACACACTTGAGAACAAAACTGGGTCCCCATTACTCCACACACACACACACACACACACACACACACACACTTGAGAACAAAACTGGGTCCCCATTACTCCACACACACACACACACACACACACACACACACACACACACACACACACACACACACACACACACACACACCCTTAAAAACCTGGCCACCCTCTCTTCCCTCCTCTCCTCACCGAACAACTCTCTTTACCACTTCCTCTCCCCAGCACCGGGTGGGGTGACAGTATTGAGCAGTAATGGATCCAAGCAGCGGGTCAGCGTGTTGCTGGAGTTTTTTTTCCCCTCGCCAAGGGCACGCTCTCCCCCATCCCAGAGCTGACGCACCACCTGCTCCCGAAGCTCCGGTGAGCGCGGAAAGCAGGGAGGCTTGGAACAGGAATTCTTGGTTTTTTCGCTTCCTTTCCTGTTTGTATGTTTCAAGGATTTAGGCAGCCCCCCCCCGTGTTTTGTATTTGGCACAGCCAAGTCCCGTCAGAGTATTAGGGAGTCCCTTCTCCTCTGGTCATAGTCTGAATCGGGGGGGGGGGAGGGGGAACAAATGTGATTTTGTTTGTTTGTTTTTTGTAGAGAAAATTAAGGGCAGCCTCAGGGGGTGAAGCTTCCAGCCGGGGGGGGGGGGGGGGGTCGTGGCAGGCAGGGGGTACGGATTTTAGCAGCGCGTGTTGGGAGGGCTGTCTAGTCGCTGGGGGGAGAGTTGGAGCAGATTTGGGGGGGCTGGTTGGGGCTCCTTGGGCTGTACTCACATGACTTATCCCCCCCACTTTCCATTGCAGCCCCCTGCCTCTCCCAGGTGAGCTTGGGGGTGGGCTGAGCCCCCTCTTGGTTGACTTTAGGCCTGTCTGTCCCCCTCTTGTCCCCCAAGGGGCTCTCAAATATCCTGGGCTCTAGGATTTGGACTCCACAACGGGTCAGGGTGGAGATGCTGTGCTGGGGACGCCAGACCTAACCGCCCCCCACGTCCTTCCAAGAGAGGGCAGCTGCCGTGGGTTGTTTGTGTCGAATCAGGTCTCTCCTGGGGGGGGCTTTATATGGAAATGGGGACAAAACGCCCAGCATGGGTATGATCAACTGAGTCACGGCATAGGAAGGGTGCACGTGGCCACCCTAGGTGGGTCTGTGCCCAAAAGAAGCGCCCCCCTCCCCCCTTCCTGCTAGGCATTCAACACAGACTATGCTCACAGCAAGATCGTGCCCAGGTACGGACTGCAGGATCGGGCCCAGTATATTTAACGCTTCCTTTTTACAATGCTAGGGAGTGTTTGAACTGAGTAGTTCTCCAGTCCCTGCCCAGGTTCCTTGTTTGAATTTTCTCATCGGCCCCAATTCAGGAAAGTACATGTTTAATTTCAGTGGGATTTAAGCAGATGCTTTTCTGAATTGGAGCCAGAGGGTTGCTGGGATTTAAAGATCCCCATTTCTAGCTGGTTGCGACTCCACAAATTGCGGTGGGCTTCCCCATCTGAGCTGAAACAGTCCTGGGGCTTCCAAGTCCCAAGGGGAAGCCATGCGATTGACTTGAGTAGGGTAAGGGAGATATCTTGGAGGGGCGTCCTTGCTGGGGTGTGTCATTCAGCCCGCTCACAGGATGCCCCCCCCAAAGAGTAACAGACAATCCTTGTAGATCTAGCAAAGGGACTCAAGTGCTGATGAAAATGTATGGTTCTTCACCCCCTCTTCCTGCCCCTCCTCCCCTCTCACTGGGTGTGTTCTGATGTAACAAGCCCATGATGTCTCTTCCCCCACACCTCCTGCCTGCTGTTTTGTATCCGTCTGTCTGTCCTTGTCCCTGTTTCCCGACCCTCCTCCCCCACTCGATCCTTTTTGTTTGTTTTTGTTTTTGTTTTCTTTTTCCCCCAGTGGGGAAACCGATTTCATTTTGCTGATTGTACCCAGCGCTGTTGTATTTTAGTGGATGTGTTTTTTAGTACAAAAAAAAAAAATACAAAAAAAATTTTTTTCTGTTTAAAAAAAAAAAGAAAAATTCTTACAGTACTGACAGTTTTTGTTTTTTTTTTAAAGTTACAGGGGAGGAAAAAGTGGTTTGTACTGTAAGAGAATTGAAGCTGAGTGCATTTTTGCACTGCCACAAAAACCAGTGATACTTTAGACGGACGTTCTTGTGAATTACAAAAACAAAAAACACAAAAAAAAAACACATTTTTTTTCTAATATTTAAAGAGTGTTTTTGTAGGTTTCAAAAAATGAAAACAAACAAAACCCAATTTCAATTTGTATCGCTCAGTGGACTTAGAAATCAAGCCTGGACAGACTTAAAACTGTGGAGGGTTTTTTGGGGTTGTTTTTTGGGGAGGGGTTGGGTTCGTATAATGAAGTGAAAAATAATGTTTCTGTTCTCATGTCATTACTATTAAAAAAAATAAAACTTTAGGGAAAAACCCCTGTGTAAGAGGTTGTTTTTCCCCTGTTGCGACTTTGTTCAACTTAATAATTAGCTGTTACTGTTTGTTTTACAATAGCATTCAGAGTGGGTTCTGGACAGACACCGAGGGGGAGGGATAGCTCAGTGGCTTGAGCATTGGCCTGCTAAACCCAGGGTTGTGAGTTCAATCCTTAAGGGGGCTATTTAGGGATCTGGGGCAAAAATTGGAGATTGGTCCTGCTTTGAGCAGGGGGTTGGACTAGATGACCTCCTGAGGTCCTTTCCAATCCTGATATTCCCCGAGTCTATGAAATGATTTGGATATACTTAGAATCATAGAAGTTTAGGGTTGGAAGGGACCTCAGGAGGTCATCTAGTCCGACCCCCTGCTCAAAGCAGGACCAACCCCAACTAAATCATCCCAGCCAGGGCCTTGTCAAGCTGGGCCTTAAAAACCTCTCAGGGTGGAGATTCCACAACCTCCCTAGGTAACCTATTCCAGTGCTTCACCACCCTCCGAGTGAAATAGTGTTTCCTAATATCCAACCTAAACCTTCCCCACTGCAACTTGAGACCATTTCTCCTTGTTCTGTCACCTGCCACCACTGAGAACAGCCGAGCTCCATACTCTTTGGAAGCCCCCTTCAGGTAGTTGAAGGCTGCTAACCATTCCCCCCCTCACTCTTCTCTTCTGCAGACTAAATAACCCCAGTTCCCTCAGCCTCTCCCCGTAAGCCACGTGCCCCAGCCCCCTGGTCATTTTCGTTGCCCTCCGCTGGACTCTCTCCAGTTTGTACTTAATGGGTTTAAATGTGTGAAATTCGGTGTCTTTTCTGCAGATCAGATTAGATCACTGTTTCTCAACCTTTTCAGATTAATGACCCCTTATTTGAAAAATGAAATGAAAAACCTTTGTGATTGAACATTTACTATAAAAGTAAGAGTAAAAAGTATATCCGTGGTAAGCCTATGTACTATATGAGTGTGTTTCAAGAGGCGGCTGGAGAACACTTGACCTTGAAGGGGGAAAGAGTGTGGGAAAGCGAGATTTTCTTTGCTCTAGATTGTAATTCAATGTTCAGTGCCTTGTACCCCACCCCGCCCCCGATTGCCTTTGACCACTTGGGGGTTGCGGCCTTAAAACGAAGGACGTGCATCTTTGCAGGATTAAGACCTTCATAAGACAGTCCCTGTCCCAAAGAATTTACAATACAAGGCCCTCATCCTACAAACGCACGTATGGTGAAGCGTGTAAGCAGCCCCACTGAAGTCAAACGACTCTCTTCTGTGTGTGTCTGCAGCAGCTAGCACAACGGGGTCCCGATCCTCCGTTTCTTCCAAGGGGTACATCAACGCCTCTAGATATTTGCCTAATTTTACAACAGGCTACGTAAAAAGCCCTAGTGAAGTCGGTATCAATGAAAATTTCATACCGAGAAAATGAGAACGTCGGCAGTTTTTCAGTACTAGTGGGTCTGTGGGACTTTTGTATGTTTATGTCTGATTGCGTAAGCAAGTCGTTTTTAAGTGAGGTCAAACTTGGGGTGCGCAAGACCAGTCAGACTCCTGAAAGGGGTCCAGCCGTCTGGGAAGGTTGAAAACCACTGGTCTAGGCAAATGATTTTCAAACTGGGCATCCCTGGAATACTGATACCCAGTGGAGCCTCAGCTACAGACTTAAATACGCCCACTAGTTTATAGGGGTTCCAAAACCCATACGGGATGCTTTGTGCCGTCCTTCCATAAGGTGTAAGGCGCTCTGCTACTCCAGAAGCTGGGGTTGCTTCTCCATTATCCTGTGCTGTGTAAGCAAAGAGGGTGTATAAAAATCCCCCTCTGACCTGGCCCTGTCTTACATTGATTCCACACAGGTGCGAGTAGTTACACATGGTGCAGGGCAACAGATAATTCAGCCCATTGGCTTTTTGGAGGCGATTTAAACAAAGGTCTGGCCATTTATGACAACTGAAGTTGCCGTGGGACTTCCTAGGAGGGTCAGGGTGTTAAAGCAGAAACCCGCCCAAATTCCAGAACAGGTAAATGCATTGCACTTGCTGAATTCTCCCTGCATTAGCAATTTAATACGAGAATGGTCATTTCCTACCCTAAACCGTTACACAGAATGGGTTGTGTGCTGTTAAGCAGCGGCCAAGCTCCAACCCAGCGGTGGTTGCATTTCCACAGCAAATTAAATGATTCCTCTGTGTTTATACCCAGGGTCTGGGGGCTGCACAGGTGTTACTAAGGCCAGGATTTCTGCTCTTGGTGATGATGAGCGTGGAGGAAAGAACCCAGCCTGACTCTCAGCTCCCAGGGGAGTTTGCAGGGGTGGCAGTTAGCGAAAGAATCTTTCCAGGACAGCTGTGCACCGTGGATCTGGAGGGACTGAGACCCAAACCTGGAACTCGACTTTCAGAATCACTTTTCAGAGCAGAATCACACTTTCTGCTATGGGCTGCCTAGCAACCGTTGCTAGGGTAGGACCAGCTTCCACTAGTACAGAATTGGCCTGCTGCATGGGTGAAACCATGCTGGCTACCCCCAGAGTCTGTGCTCAGGAGAGGCCCAAGGCTGGAAGAACAAAGGCACCTGGAGCTGGGTGGGAAGCAGCACTGGAATTGCGGGGTGCTGTAGGGTCAGGAGGAAAGGGCCTCTGCAGGTTGAAGCTCGTCCCCTACCTCGCAGGTTACAGCTACCGAAGAGTTTCTACCAGTTCCTCACTTTCCTGAGCACTAAATTTCTCCTCCCCAATGGTGGGCAGCTCCGGGGAGAGATCTCACTTGGACGAAGTGCAGCTGACCTGTCTCTGGGCACTAAGGTGAGGTCGCTCATGTGCGAAAGGTGGAATTAGCCCTGCTAAGTGGTGGAAGAGGTAAACCTTCAGAGGAGGGTCCAATCCCTGCGGGAAAGTGTACATCACCCTGCCTGTCTGTTGTCAGCATACACCAGGGCCCAGCTTCCCCCAGGCCCTACCTCTTACCCGGTCCTCTGCAGCAGGGCAAAGGGAGCGTCAAACACTGCAGTAGGATGGTTGCATTTCCCACCAGTACTGCATTGAGGTAAATGACTGCAGATGGTGCAGGGCACTACAGAATCGGGCCCCAGGCATTTATTACAAGTTACTTGTCCCAGCCCACTGTAACTTACAACTGTCAGTGGAGTTCTCCTGGCCGCCTTGTTAGAGCCACAGAGAACTGTTACCTGGCAAGGTGAATGAAACCATGTGTCTGTTATACAGGGTATTTGGGGCTTGCTTTTTGCAGGGGTGCTGGGAGGGGAGGACCCAGCAAAGAGATCTGCAAATCAGAGCCCGGAGGACGCACCCGCAGGAGAGTTGGTTAGAAGGGTGTGTGCCTTTTCTAAGGGGAGACCGGAGTGGGGGGAGATCCCTTGGAGAGGGGGGCAGGCAAATTGGTTTTAGGAGGATCCCCTAGGAGGTGACAAGAGGCTGGCATGGGGAAGAGGGATACCCTGAGGAGGGGGAGTCGGCACCCTGTTAGGAGATGGAGGACACAGAAAAATGGGGAGAGGGGCAGCAGGCATGTTGAGGGGATGGGATGGGGCAAGAAGGCAGCATGCAGATGTATGTGGAGGGAGATCCTGGGGAATGGGGGGGCGCAGGCAGGCAGGTGTGGGGAGGGGGATCCCCTGGGAGGGGGGGGGAGCAGGCAGTCAGGTGTGGGGAGGGGGATCCTCGGGGGGGGGCGCAGGCAGTCAGGTGCGGGGAGGGAGATCCCCTGGGAGTGGGGGGAGCAGGCAGTCAGGTGCAGGGAGGGGGATCCTCGGGGGGGGAGCAGGCAGTCAGGTGTGGGGAGGGGGATCCCCTGGGAGGTAGGGGAGCAGTCAGGTGCGGGGAGGGAGATCCCCTGGGAGTGGGGGGAGCAGGCAGTCAGGTGCAGGGAGGGGGATCCTCGAGGGGGGGAGCAGGCAGTCAGGTGTGGGGAGGGGGATCCCCTGGGAGGTAGGGGAGCAGTCAGGTGCGGGGAGGGAGATCCCCTGGGAGGGGGGGGAGCAGGCAGTCAGGTGCCGGGAGGGGGATCCTCGAGGGGGGGGAGCAGGCAGCCCCGCCCCCACGGCCTCTTTGTGCGCTGCCCGCTCCGAGCCCCTCCCCCTCCCCTGGAATCCTCTGACACTCTCCGCCTTGCAACAATGTAGCCAGCCCCGCGCGGCGCACAGCAGCGTGAAAAAGGTGCCGGCTGCGCCGATTGGCTGCCGGCTCGCGGCCTCGCCCGCCCATTGGCGCCCGAGCCCCGCCTCCGCCGCGGCCTAGCAGGGTAGGTTGAGCCCCCCCCCCCCCCGCAGCGCCTGCCAATGCTGCTGCCGCCCGGGCGGAGGGCGCGCTAGGGCCGGGGCCGCCGCGGCTGCTGCAGGGCCGGGCTGAGCCCCCGCAGCCTGCGTGGGGGATCCGCTCGGCCGGGAGCCGGGGGGGCCCTGGCCGGGGCTGCCGCCCGCTGAATGTGCCCGGGGAGGAGGAGGCGCCGCCGGGCATGGGGAGCCGGGAGCGGGGCGGGCGCTGCTGCTAGCGGGGAGCTCGGCTCCGGGCGGCCCCCCCCACCCCGCCTCTTCCGCACAGCCGGGGTGAGTAGCCGGGGGAGGGGCTTGGGGAAGGGGTGGGGGGACGAGGAAGTGGGGGAGGAGATCGGCTGGCTGGGAGGGCCGGAGTAGCGGGGTGACTGGGTAGGAGGTCAGTGGGGGGGGGACGACTCACCGGGGGAGGGGGGCACATGGGGAGGGGAGTGAGCCGGGGCCGGGCCTCCACCTGACACATGCTGGTCTGGGCGCGGGGGGGGCGCACACTCCAGGGCAAGCCTCTGCTGAGAGCGGAAACTAATTTTGGCTGGGGGGGGGTGTCTCCTCTCTTTTGCACCCCCCGCCCTTCAGAGAGGGGCCACGGAGCATCCGCCCCAGTGGGGCTGTAGCTCGGAATCGTGGGGGGCGGGCCCGATCCTGCCTGGCAGCGGCCTCTGGCTCCCTGGCTTCAGATGGGTCGCGGGAGGGGCAGGACCCCGGTGCCAGCTCCGTGGCTCGCTTCCTTTTGTGAAGCTAATCAAGCTCTGGACCTGCCTGGTGCCTTACGACAGGCAGCCAGGGAGAGCCCCAAACTGTTGGCAGCCCCTGGGAGTTGGTCTGGTCTTTGTACCCATCCCCCTGTGTCCACAAGCCGCTCCCTGCTTGCCAAGGGGGTGGCGGGGGGGGGGGGGGGGGCTGCACTGGGAGAGATGCACAGTGGGGCTTACAAAGGGAAGAAGCCAGTTTTGAAATCGGTATTTCCTCTTTCTGGCTTGTGGGAGCTCTCCCCCGCCACAAGCCCTGAGAGTGCAGGAAACCTGGGGCCGCCCCTGGGGCTGCTTCTGGACCCCCTGAAAGGTGGGGTGGGGAGCTCCGCAGGCCTCTTTCCTCTCTGCGCCATCCTAGCCTGCCATTGGCATGATGCAGAAGCTGGCAAAATGGCTCCTAACTGGATGGCTCGGTTATTTACTGGGTGTATGTGTGGAGGGGCGGGGAGGTGTGGTTCCCCAGGCTGCCCTCTTTTAATATCAGATCCATTTCTCACCCCCCCACCCCCACCCCCCACAGCTGCTTAACACCTGTCAAACTTCTGTGATCTCAGGTCCATCTGTTCCTGGGAAAGGTGATGCAGCAGAATTGCTTCTCGTTGATGTGGGAAGCCGGGGGCCTCCTGCCCTGCTCCTCTGGGCAGATTATTCCAAAGAGGGGTGCGGGGAGAGGCAGATAAATGTGGACTTTTCCCAAGAGCGGGAACGCTCCGACCTTCCTTCGACTAGCCGGGGGTCATGCCTCTGCCCCATGGCTCTTGCAGGGGTGCAGACTCAGGAAGGCGCTGACAGAGCGGGGGCAGCAGTGCGGGCCCCTGGCAGTGCCTTCTCCTGCCCAGCTGAGTTGACTCCAGCAGACAGAGATGTCTTCTGTTGCGGGTGCCCCAGTTGCGGTGGGGGGGGGAAGCTGTTGGCAGGGCTCCTGGCGCGGAAAGGTGGAAGGAGCGCCCTGTTCTCCACGCTGCTTCCTGTCTCACGGCTGGCGTGTCTCAGCCTGCTGGTGCTCTCGTCCCGGCCCTGCAGGCTCAGGTGCTGTGCCCTGGCGCAGGGCCCGAGTACTGTGGTCTCTTTCCTTGCGCCGCTTTGCCTTCTCCGCCGTGTCGGGATTGTTGTTTTCCTAGGCTGGGGCACTGAACTGGCCTCGGGGAGAGCTCTCGGACTCCACCAGCCCGCTGGCCTGAGGCGTGGCATCTCGGGAGGATTGACTGGGGTGTCACGCTTGAAGCTGTGTTTGGGGTCCTGTTATTTATTTGTATTCCAGTAGAGACCCCAACTGAGACCAGGGCCTGAGGGACTGTAAGTACAGACACAGATTAACCCTGCAGCATGGTCCAGTGGGCTGGGACTCAGGAGACCTGGTTTCCGTTCCTGGCCTGCTGGGTGACTTCAGGGGAGTCACTTAGCCACTCTGTGCCTCAGTTTCTCCATCTGAAAAACAGGGAGAATGATATTGACCTTTGAGCTCTACTGTTAAGAGGCGAGCGGTGGTGGTAGCATTTAATAAAACGCTTGCGGTGCAAATAGACGAGACGGACAAAGGGTGGGAGGGGAAACGGACACAGAGCACAAGTGACTTGCCCAAGGTGTCGTAGCAGTGGCGGAGCTGACACTAGAACTGGTCTCCTGAGTCCCACTCCAGCGCCCTGGGTGGTGCTGTCTGGCCTGTACATCCCCTAACCCAAGGCTTGGAGGAAGAGGTGATGGGGATTTAGGGACTGGAGACAACACCTGCTGTGAAATAGTGACCGGTGAAATGCTGTTAATGGCTTTACCAACGAGAGGGGTGTGCTTTTGTTTCTGTTGGCTGAGCTCCTCTTGCACACATGGGGGTTCCTCACATCCCTCCGTTCCCCCTGCTCCCTGCCAAGTTCTTTGGGTGCTGCCCTCTCATCCCCCTCTATTTTGGGGGCTCCCTGCAAACCCCCAAACTTCCTCCCTCATGCCAGGGACTGTCCCCCTCCCCCCCGCTTTCCTCCTCGGCCTCCCCATTATTCCTTCTTTATTTCCTATCTGGGCGGGAAGGGAGTCCATGCTAAACTCTATTGCGAGGATGGGCAGAGCTGACCTGGGGTGCTGGAATGTGTTAATGGCTGCCATCTGCCGGTGCTTTGATCTATAGACCATTACAGACCTGGTGGAAGCTGACTGGTCTGCCAACTAGATGCCAGGGGCTCTGTGGGTCCCCTGTTTTCCCCCTTCCAGTTTGCCTATTTTGCACCAAAATCCACAGGGGTCTGCCTACTGCTGCCAAGGAAAACCTGGTCTCTGGCGTTATTTTCGCAGGCCTCCCAAAAGGAGGGGTCTGTTCGGTGAGCAGCCGGAGCAGCTCTCGTTTCCAGGACAACCTCTTCTGAACCAGAACTGCTTAACAAAGCACCGGTGTCCATTGCGTTCGGCCCACTGTGCCGGTCTGCGTGCAGGGGCCTGGGCCTTGACTGGCGTTCCTAGATGCTGTGGTCCTAGCAATAAGTAATAATGCGAGCAGACCCTGCTTTCCTTACGCTTGTGCCCAGCCATCCTATTACAGCCCCTTGCATCAGAACCGGCTGCACTGGTTGGCGACCCCCAGCGCCCTCTGGCTAGCACGTGGGGCTGGTTTGGAACAGCCCAGACTCAGTTGTGGGCGGAGGTTGTGCCCGGTCGGGGTGCAGGTGCTATCCGTGCCCCAGCGGCTGATACCGGTGCTGGGAAACGGCACCTCCTGTGTCCCCTGTTTGCAGGTCGCTGATCTAGTCAGACTTTCCCCCTCTGCCCGACGCAGGGTTGTCTCTGTGATGTGTTCTCAAATGACCCGCCTGATGGGGCTTCCCGTGGGAGATGGCTGCTTGGGCGGTGGGCGCTCTTGAGTGGGGTTTGACGGGGATCTTAAGCGCTGACTTGTTTCTCCGCTTCTTGTCCGTGCAGCGGCATCCCAGCCTGGCCTGTGCTATGTGCATTCAAAGCGTCTTCTCCAGTAGCGTTTGCAAATGAAAATGGAGGAAATGTCTTTGTCTGGCCTGGATAACAGCAAGCTGGAGGTAAGCGGGAGTGAGCCGTGGCCTGCAGGACTCCAGAAAGCCACTTTCCCTTGGAGAATCCTTCCCGCTGTCCTGGCCTCGGGATTTAACGAGTCCGTTTTACTCTGTGCAGAATTGTCCCCTTCTCGCTCCATGCAGCAGGCAGATCTGCTGGCTGATCAGTGAGCAAGGCGTGTCTTTGCCACTCCTCTCAGCCCTGCGGAGCCAACAGGATTCCAGGCTGCATTAGCCACAGAATCTCTTTGAGTTCCAGTTTCAGGGCTGCAGCCTAAGCTCAGCTACATGGAGGCGACCCTGGGGATGCAAGGGGTGGGGTGGGTAGAATTTGTCTGTTACTGGGGGTGATGCCAGGAAGAGCCAAGCCTGACTCGTGGGTCCTGAAATGCCAGGAATGTGGATTCCTATAGTGCTGGCCGTTGACCCCTCTTTGGTGCATCCAAGGGGAGGGATGTGGCAAATCGCTGGGAAACCAATGACACTAAGTCGGAGGGTGTGGCAGAGGGAACATCAGTGAAAATGAATTCCTTCGCTTGCCTAGGGAAGGTGAAAGAACAGGCCCCTGGCCCACAGCTTTACATGTGTGCCTGGGGCTGTCCAACAAGCCAACAGGGCTTTCCCCAGGAGGGAGGGCAGCCTTGCAGTGGGCAATGCCTGCTGGATTCCTGTGGAGAGGAGGGACCCCTCTTTCAGGGTGCAGGTGCAGGCCGCTTCCTTGCAGCATTAGTGAGGAAGCAGCCGGGTGTCCAATTCTAACTGGAAGCTGGGGGTGGGGGCGCGAGAATCCACCTCACTGGGCCCCCGATTCTGCCTGTCCTGAGCTGACCCCTCTAGGAGGGGAAGAGTCTGGATTTGCAGAAGGATGTAGGTACATTCAGACTGTGCAACTTCATCCCAGAACGAGGAAGGTGAGAGAGCCAGAAGGCTGCTGTCTTGGGGGGGCCGGGGGGAGAGCTGAGAGCCATGAGACTTCCCAGGGTAGCTGCTCTGCGCTTGCTTCTGCCCCTCCTGTTGCCTTCTGGGGGAAGAGAGCAGGGAAAACTCCCTGATCCCAGACTCTTCCCCCTCTTACTGCAAATATACCTCCTTGGCTGGGAGTAAAGTGGCGACAGCTTTGGGTGGGAGAGGACGTGCAGCTGGGCACTGCGTAGCCCCCCGTGGGCACCTGCTCCAGCATCGTGGCGTCTGCTGGGACGGGCAGAGAACACGCTCAGGAAAGATGGCAGCAGTTGCTCTGGGGTACAGTGCAAGGGGCGGGGGTGTGAGTGGGGGGCAGTGGGGAGGGGCACCGATTCTTTGCAAGAGTGGCGGTGGTGCGCATCCCTGGGGGGTGGGGGGAACATGTTGGTTGTTCCCAGTGCATCTTGTGCAACTCTCCAGTCCGAGTGCATGCTGCTTTATTTCCATGCTGATCAGAAGCCCGGGGTCCTCCCCCCCGGCCCCCGCCTGCTGGTGCATTGTATGAGCTGACCCAGGGAGAGGGAGCCTGTGCGGGGAACCTGTTGCCTACAATGGCCGCGAAGGGTCTCTCCCCAGGTGTGCATGTAAGGGAAATTCTGCATGATGCAGAGACGCGTTGCGTGGGTATCCCCAGTGTCCCCGGGCAGAGGCTCAGTAAGCGCTAAAAACTCAAAAACCCAAACCACAAAAACCCCACCAGTGGTGGTAAGGGCAGAGGGGCCAGCGGCGAGTAAATGTTTTTTCTGCTGCTGCTGTGGATGGCTGTTGGGACATCTGCACCAAGCTCTAGGAGAAGTCTTGGATCTGCCATTCAAACCCCCGACGCAGCGGTGGCCACTCAAATCAGCCACTATCCTGCTGTGGTATTTCCTGTTCCGGGCCCGATCCCGGTGGGGGCTGAGCAACCTCAGAAGCCTCTTCTTCCCCCTCCGCCCCCCCAGTTCCTTGCAGTCGGACCCGCTAGGTATAGGAAACGTTGCACGGTCTCGGGCAGCATGGGTGGCTGTTGTGACCTGGGCTGTTGAAAATGGCAAGGGGGGGGAATTTCACCCGGTGGGATGCAATCGGGTCTCCCTCCCCGCTGCTTCTCACCGGCTCTGTTGGGCCCCAGGCCATCGCTCACGAGATTTACACGGACCTGGTCGAAGATGCCTGCCTGGGGCTCTGCTTCGAGGTGCATCGGGCAGTCAAGTGCGGTTACTTCTTCCTGGATGACACGGACCCCGACAGCATGAAGGATTTCGGTGAGTTCCCTCTAGGGCCCTTCCCTGCTCCCTTCCCGCTCCTCAGGCTTAGTGGGGCAGAACCGGCAGGAGCATCCTCGAAGGATTTAAAGGGATGTGCCAACTTGGCCCTTTAGAAATGGCGAATTGAAAGCCGGGATCCGGTTTCTGATGAGGCCCCTTCAGATAGCAAAGCCTGATGCTTCCAGAAACACCCTTGAAGGTCACTTTGAGTCAGGTCTGCTCCCCCGATGAGCTTTGAAAGGGCCTTTTTAGCAAGGGAGAGACAGAGCTGCAGTAGCTGCCCAGCGACAGGGTAAACTGGCCAGGCACGCAGTGCGGGCCCACGCGCAGAGGGAGTGAACTTGAAAAAGACTCAGGTGGGCACCCAGTCGGGATACAGGGAACCATCCTGGAGCAGATCAGTGGTCCATCTAGACCAGTGGCTCTCAACCTTCCCAGGTGGCTGGACCCCTTTCAGGAGTCTGATTGGTCTTGCGTACCCCTCAGTTTTCACCTCACTTAAAAACAGCCCGTTTACAAAATCGGACATAAACATACAAAAGTGTCAGAGCCCCACCAGTACTGGAAAATTGCTGCCTTTCTCCTTTTTACCGTATAATGATCAAATAAATCAACTGGAATATAAATATTGTACTCACATTTCTGTGTATAGTCCATAGAGCAGTATAAACAAGTCATTGTATGAAATGTTAGTTTGTACCGGCCTTGCTCGTGCTTTTTATGTAGCCTGTTGTAAAACTAGGCAAATATCTAGGTGAGTTACCCATACCCCGCTTGAGAACCACTGATCTAGACCAGTATCCTGTCCCTGACGTTGGCCAGCACCAGCTACGTCAGAGGAAGATGCAAGAAACTACGGCGGGAGGCCGTTATGGCATAACCTGCCCATGAGGAAAACATCTTCCTGACGCTGTTCATTAGAGGCTGATTTCTGCCCTGGAGCAGGAGGCTTGTCTTTTAATCCTTATTTTCCTCCAACTCCTCGGAGTTAGGCCTTGGCTAAGCACAAGAATTGTACCAAGTGAACTAGTCGCTTAAGGGGAGGCCGCCTTCCTCGTATGCATGCAGGGATCCTGGTATAAAGCTGCCGCACATGGGTGTAGCTTATCTGGTTCGAGAAGGGGAGTAAGCTGTGCGGGCACAAGGCGCCTTTCTACCAGTTTCACTGTCTCTGCACTAGGGCTTGCACCAGTATAACGAGACCGGTTAAAATTTGCACGCCAGTTATATCAGTCCAAACCCTGTGAGTCGCTCAGGCTACAGCGTGGCCTTAGGCGTGTGGTTATTGTGCCAGGTACAGACGTCGGAGAAAGGCCGCGGTTTTCAAACCGCTGGGGTCCCTCTGAGCCGTCGCTCCGTGCTTTTGGCATTGCAGCTGTTCTAGGCAGCTGCATAGCTCGGCTGATCAGCACTCTCCCTTCCTGGGTTCCATGCCACCGAGCGAGGGGACTGAGTTATGGGCCCCGGGGGGCGGGAATCCCAAAGAAATCTGCCAGTCTCCACTGACTATTTATAAAGTGTGATGTGTTTGCAGTCAGGTTGGGCTCCCTCTTCCTGACACGAAGTGAGGAACCGGTTTACAGAGACGTTCCCAAGTGCATCACTTCGTACCGGGTTATGTAGAAACCTTAACGCGCTCAGCCACCTCGGGGCCTGTAAGCACGGCTTGGGTAGCAGAGGGTCAGACGCTAGAAATGTATCTAAACCTCGGGCTTGGCCTTTCGATGAAATTTTCCTTTGCCTGACCAAACCCCTAGGGCAAAGTCACTTGTAGGCATCAGCATTGGCTATGCTCACAGGGATCTGTGTCTCTTGCGGGCGAGGGGGGCTCTTGCAGGACAGCAGGAGAACCTCCATTTCTGTAGCCTCAAAAGGGGGTGGGGGGGAAGGGGGCTGTCTGGGGACTGGCTCTTAAACTGACCTGGTTCGTGAGGGTGGAAGGAGGGTTTTACTGTCATCAGAAAAGTGACTGTGTAAAAACAGCCTCTTCTCGGCACACGGCTCCTTGGGGTCCCAGCTACCAATGTTACTGAAACAAACGTGTCGCTTCCCCCCGCGACCGCCAGGCAGGCGAGGGAGCTGGAGCGGATTCGGCCCCCCATTGCTGTGTATCCGTATTTGAGTACAGACCCCGACTGAGATTGGGCTCTGGAGCAGCGCTTTTCCAGTCAGTCTTCGGGGCCCCCTCTTGCCTCAGTTTCCCCCCCCCCCCCAGTTAATCTTGGGAGGCTGGTTTCTGCCAAGGAGCTCTGGAGGGTTACTCAGCCTAGCGAGGCCTTGCTGCTAGCCCTTTCCTGGCTGTTTTTCCGCTCTCACTTCCAAGGCTGCCCTGGTATCCCTCGGCTGGCCTGGCTGGTCATCGCATGCTCCCCATCCTGCGGCCCGTGCATTTATCCTGGGGAGCTGGGCTAAGCCTAGCATGCATGTGGCAGAGCCCCATCCCCTTAAAGGGCCAGCTCATCCTGCGGCTGGCCCCCATGGTGCTCGGTGCTGTACGTATTCCCAGGTCCCAGGTGGAGTTGGCAGCTCTGTGTCCCGAGTCTGCTCGGAGTCTGTGGGAGAAGGGGTTCTCTCGGTACCTCCCCAGGGCCGGGTGCTGGCCCGCTGTTAAGGCGGGTGAAACTTGGGCTCTCCCGCAGCCTATTGACAATCGGAGCAGACTCTCCGAGCAAGCTGGAGCGTTGTGTGGCTGGTGGGAGTGCTCAGGGATGTGGCGGTGGGCGCTGCTGCCCCCCATGCCTGCCCCGTGGCACCAGCAGGGCTGATGCTTGTGCCCCCCTCTTCCTCAGAAATCGTGGACCAGCCTGGCGTGGATATCTTCGGCCAGGTCTACAACCAGTGGAAGAACAAGGAGTGCGTGTGTCCCAACTGCAGCCGCAGCATCGCTGCCTCCCGCTTCGCCCCCCACCTGGAGAAGTGCCTGGGGATGGGTCGGAACAGCAGCCGGATAGCCAACAGGAGGTGAGGGCTGGTCGCGGGGGCTGCTGGTCACAGAGCCCTTTTCAGCTACAGTCCAGACCGCAAAGGGGTCGTGGGCACCGAGCCAGCGCCCTGCACCGGATGTATCCCCCCTCGGGGAAATCGAGGCCTAGGGAGACTTAGCGGGGTGTTCCAGTGAGTCTGTGGCAGAACTGGGTGTAGAACCCAGGAGTCCTGACTTAACCACTAGGCCACCCTCCCTTCTCTGAGCTGGGAACAAAACCCAAGAGTCTTGATCCTCTTCATTTGCTAACTGCTGGCCCCGCCCCCCTCCCAGAATCAGGAACAGGACCCAGGAGTCCTGAGGCCCATTTCCCTAATTGCAATTAAATTTTTTTGTAAAACCTAATTGTTGAAACCTCCAGGCACTGTGTTTAGCCCCCTGCGTGCCCCCCTCCCCCCCCCCCCCCCCGCAACCTGTTTTGTGCAGTTGGGTTTGTTGCTCAAGATGCTCCTTGCCCCTCTGCTGATCTCCATGGACGTGGAGCTTTGTGGGGCGGCTCGGTGTCCCTCTACCTTGGGCCGTCTGCGGGGGGTAGGTGGGGGGCAGGCCTCCAGAGCTGAGCACCCTCGTGGCTGTGCCCCCCCCCCCCCGAACAGGATCGCTAGCAGCAACAACATGAACAAATCCGAGAGCGACCAAGAGGACAACGATGACATCAACGATAACGACTGGTCCTACGGCTCCGAGAAGAAAGGTAGCGCGGCCGGGGGTGGAGGTGGGGGGTCCTATCGCGGTCTCTGGGCAGTGCAGAGCGAGCGGGTGGGAGGTTCCTCTACTGCGTATCCGTCTTTGTGCAGTAAGGGCCAGATCACCCCGCCCCCAACATCCAGAGGGCTGGGCTGTGAAAGATCTCCCCGGGGAGCCATGTTGAGGGGCAGTGTGAGAGGTAACGGGGTTCCTACCCCCCATACCTTAAGCCTGTGGGGCCTGCCCTTGACTTGCTTATCTGTGGGGCAGATGTTGGTGCCCAGCACCTTGTGCCCAAGGTCACAGGGGGGGTTTGGGGCAGAGCCAGGAAGTGAACCCCGATGTCCTGAGTCCCCGCCCAGAGCCGCCACCACAAGCCTGCCTTGCCTCTCCGTGGGGGGCTGGGACATAATCTTAGTTAGCGCCTCGTTGGGGGGTGGTCTTGGAATGGGTGGCTCAGGCCTCCTTCCGGGGGCCCCCTTGCTCTGCGTTCCGTCCCCTGCACCCCAGCCTGTCTCTGCCGGTTACCCAATGTCCTCGTGCAGCCAGCTCTGCGGCCGCTTGGACGCCAGGCTGAGAGGAGCCTGGGAGAGCGAGCGAGCCTGTCTGTGTGTTCTGCCCCTCGGGAGCTGCCTAGCCTGCATGAAGCCCTTGGAGCAGCACGGCTGCGGCCGGGTGGTGGTGCGGGCTGGCGCCGAAAGGGTTAAAGCCAAGCAGCGCGGGGTTTGGCTTTCGGTCCCTTCTGGCCATCCTGTCCCATCCCCGTTTCCCACCCGGGTCGCTCCCGCAGGACCTGGGCCTTTTCAGCTCTGGCCCGCTGGCTCTCCTGCCTCTGGAGGGGACGGGCTCCGAGGCTGGTTTGGACGTTGTGCGATGGTGGCACTGTTAGGGCTAAAGAACGTTATTCCTTTCTCCTCCCTTCCTAGCAAAGAAGAGGAAATCCGATAAGGTACGTTCTGCGTGGCTCATGCTAAAGGGGCGAGGGAATGTAGGGTCGGGGGTGAAGAGGTGCTCACCCCTCGTTTTTGCAACGCGGGGGGGGGGGGGGGGGAGGAGGAGACCCATCAGCTGCGAGCGCTGGGACGCAGGCTGGCGTTGGGTGCGTGGGGTCTGCAGGGTACGTACTGGCAGTGGGGCAAAGGAAGCTTGGCCCGGGGGCATGGTCCTGCCTTGATCTGCATGCCCCATGGTGTCTCTAGTGCCTGTCCAGGGTGCAGAGGACGTCTCCTCTTCTTGGGCCCTCGTGCCGGGAGCTCGGCTCGGTGCTCGGGGGGGGGAGGAACCCCGGAGCCCGAGGCCATGCTCCGTTTGCACTGTGACCGCATCAGGGAGCGAGACTTTCTGTGTGTGCTGTTGGGGCTGTCAGGACACCGCAGCTCTGCCCCTTCAGTTCTGGTCCCAGGTGAGCGCGTTCCCTTGAATAACCAGGGGTGAGGTTTGTGGGTGTGAATGCCCAGATCCCCGGGGCTGGCTGTTCTTCTCCATGGGGCTGGGCGGGGAAGGGGACAGGCAAGGTGCACTCAGACCCCGCTTCGTTCCTTCTCTTCCCCAAAGCGTTTGTCTGCCTTATTCCAGAACCCCAACTCGCCCCGGAGATCGAAATCCTTAAAACACAAAAATGGTAAGTGGTGAGGGGGCGGAGCACCTTGGCGGAGGGGGCGGGGCTTAGGCCGGCTGGCCCTGCCTGGGGCTGGCGCTCCCCACTGCTTCTGGGAACGGGGCCTGATGTCTCTGCGGGGCGGCCCGGTGCAGCCAAGTCCTGCCATGACAGCGACTGTGTGGCCGGCCAACTGCGATGCTGGAAGGGGGAGCAGTAGCATGGCAGGGCATTGGGGAGGAGCGTGGGGGGGAGGGATAGCTCAGTGGTTTGTGCATTGGCCTGCTAAACCCAGGGTTGTGAGTTCAATCCTTGAGGGGGCCATTTAGGGATCTGGGGCAAATATTGGGGATTGGCCCTGCTTTGAGCAGGGGGTGGGACTAGATGACCTCCCGCGGTCCCTTCCAACCCTGATATTCTGTGATTCCTTGGGGAGAGCCCATGGGGAGGCCAGCGGGCTGCTGGGGGAGGCCTGGCCAGTTCCTCACCTGTGCCCCAAGAGAACGCACTGTCCTGGCCCTGAATGGGTCTGGTTCTGGGCCGCGGAGCTGCTGCCTGCCCCAGCGTAGTCTGCCCCTTTCTCTGATACGTGTCCCACCCCCACCCCGTGGGTCACTGGCGTCTGGGGGTCCCCGCCGGAGAAGCAGACAGCTGTGGCAGAGTTTCCCCGGGAGGATCCTGTGGGAACTGTGGGGTTGCAATGGACTCTGGAGGCTGCCGGCAGTTCCAGGGCACCCCCTGCTCATGCCCCGGGCGGGGGGCTCTAGATGGCTGCTGGCTTGAGCTCCTCTTCAAGGAAGGGGTGGGGGCAGGGGTTTGCCCAGCGCCCCTCCCTGCTGCCCAGCGCCCCTCCCTGCCTTTACCAAATGCGCTGGCTTCCTTTTCTCTTCTATGCCCAGCTCGAGGCTCTGCCGTGGCTCACTCCGCTGTTCCTGACTCTTCTCCTCCCCTGTGTGCTGGGCCCTCCATCCGTCTTCCCCCAACGCCCTCTTCCCATAGGCCTCTCTCACGCCCCCTAAGCCTGCTTCTCCTGGGAACGCCCCCACCCCCAACCTTTGCCTGGCTGAGACAAAGGTCCCTGGGGCAGGGACTGGCTTCCCAGGGGCTCTGTCCCGCACCATGGGGACACATGCAGGGCTGCTCGGTGGCTCTCCAGGCCCAGGCAGGGAGGGTGGGAGCCTGGCTGGGGTTGGAGCCCCCATCTCTCCCTTTGCCCAGAGTGACGGCCGCATCACGTGTCTCACCATCTCGTCCTCTTTTCAGGGGAGCTCAGCGGGAACTCGGATCCCTTTAAGGTGAGTGTAGGTGTGAATCCATGAGGGGTAGGGGAAGGACAGCATGGCCCAGCGGGTAGAGTGCTAGCCTGTGACTCAGGAGACCTGGACTCTATTCCCAGGTCTGCAACTGGCCTGCTCGGTGGCCACAGGCAAGTCGCTTCCCCTCCCTGTGCCTCAGTTCCCCTCCCGCCCCTTATCTGGTGTATTTAGATTGAAGCGCTCTCAGGCCGGGGCTGGTTTACACAGCACTGGGGCCCTGACTGGGGTTAGCACGCTGCACCCCGGACGATCCTTGTGACATTCAGTCACCCTCGTGTCTCCCTGCAGTACAGCAGCTCTTCTGGAATCAATTACGAAACGCTGGGTCCCGAGGAGCTCCGCTCGTTGCTCACCACGGTGAGTAGTCCCTTGGGACGGAGCAGAAAGGGAGCAGGGCGGGGCGGGATTCGCTTGGGAGCCAGGGCTCCTGGGCTCTGTCCCTGCTGACTTGCGTTGTGGCCTGCGACTGGCCGCATGACCTTTCCCTCTGTGTCCGTTAGCCCGGCTGCAGACTGCTCTCCTGGGCAGGGAAGAGCTAAGATCCAGGAAGCGCTCCGAGCCTGACGGCGCACTTGCTGCGTGCCTTTCCCGCTTGGCTTGGGGCTTCGGCAATACGACGAGCCAGAGCGGGCGGGGAACATTGCTAGGTTGCTCCAAGACCCCTGAGAGTCAGTCATTCCTGCTTGGGTGATACAGAGCCCATGGGTTAGGGTCCAGGGATGTTGTCCAAGTAAATATCCCCACCCCTCCTTCCCCATTCCTAGCTGTTTTCCGCTGCTAGAGCCCCTCGCCTTTAATATCTGCCTGGAGCTAGGAAGCATCTGATGAACTTGTAGCTACGTTGCCTGGCCTCAGCTTCCTGACCGCATGGGATAGGGGTCTTGGCTGCTCCTCTGTCCGGAGTTTCTCCCCCAAGCCCTTCCTCTTGGGCACTGCTCCTTGTTCAAACGCTGCCTACCTCCGAAGCAGTTGACCTGCCTTGGCAGCAATGAAATTGGTGCCTGGCTGCTTACCCCTGCTGCTGTTGCCTGCTGGGCTCTGAATAGCAGCAGCAAAACTGACCAGTCGAGTTGGTTTCACGCTGCAGCTGCTTGGGGAATACCCTTAGCAGCAGCAGCCGAGGCACTAGGGCTGCCCTGCTGCAGACTAGGGAAGACAGGGCTGCATTGAACCATAGATGGAAGGTTGCCCCGGGGAGTGAGATCTTTCAAGCTCTGTGTTGCCCCCCCCGGAACCAGGGGGAACCTTGTGTCTCTGGTTGCCAAGGAAGGTCCCGTGTTAAGGGTATTTGAAAACCCCACGTAGCAATACCTCTGCGCTGGGACACCTCCGGTGACCCTCGCTGCCTCTGTGCTCGCTCAGCCCCTCTGTTCTCTCTCTAGCAATGCGGGGTGATCTCCGAACACACCAAGAAGATGTGTACCAGGTAAAAGCACCGCCTCGGGTCTCTGCGCCCTGCTCGGGGCCTTTCCGAAAGGCTTTGCTCAGCTTGGCCTCACTGCAGCCCGGGACTGCATGGGGTGGGTGGGGTCGTCTCCTCCTGTCCGAAGAGCAGCTGTTGCTGAGTTACCGGCAGACTCACCCCCCCAAAGCGTGACTTTCCGGGGTGTAGGGAGGCAGCCGGGGAGCCACGGTAGGGCTGGGAAGTCCAGGGAAGGGGAACACAAGCCACTGTGCCCTCCAGGCCTCTGAACTCCTGTGTCCCCGCAGGTCTCTGCGGTGCCCCCAGCACACAGACGAGCAGCGGAGGTCAGTCAGGGTCTACCTCCTTGGACCCTCTGCGTAAGTGCGACCAGACAAAAGCGGAGCCGAGGCGTGCCCATGGGAGATGGAAAAGGCTCCTGGGCCTGCCGCCTCCAGGCTGGGCTAGGCAGGGCCAGCTCTCTGGGCCCCGGTGGGCTCGTCTCCAGGAGACGTTTCGCGAGGCCCTGGTGTGGCGACTGTGGGCCTCGGCCAAGCACAGACAGCGAGGGCAGCAGCTCCCCCAGAGCCCGAGGCCCTGAGCAGACGAGCCCTTGTTCAGCCCCAGGGCTAGTGGGGACTTTGCCCAGCGCCGTGTGGATGGCCCCGGGGGAAGTGTCTGTCCCAGGTTGGAGGCAGGTGACTGATACGTGGGACAGCAGCCCAGGACGGGGTTTCGGAGACTGGCTGCTGGGGGCTCGGTTCCTGGAAGAGGGAGCCTGTTCCAAGTTGGGGGGTGCAGCAGAAGGCTTGACGCAGGGTGAGGGGAGAGGATCTGATTCTCGAGGGCTGTAGGGAGCAGCAGGAGGACCTGAGGACAGGGCTGTCTGCGGGAGCTGGAGCTGCTATGGCCCTTCCCCACCCTGGCCACAACCAAAACCCGGCTCCGCGGGCTGGCTTGGGGGTAGCAGGGGGTCCATAACCGAGCAGGCAGGTGGGGGCAAGCCCTTTTGAGGAACGCTTAGAACCAAAGCGCCTTGTTTGTTACCCCCACCCCAAACAAATGAAGCGGGGGGGGGCGGAAGAGGGCTGCGCCTTGCAGGAGATCCCGAGGCCTCGCTGGTGGCCAGCACATTTCCTCCCCCTGAGACCTCTGGCCCCATCTGACTGCTCACCTCGCTCTGCAGGGGAACTCACTGGCTTGTGGGGCGCGGGTTCAGAAGCAGCGTGTGGGGGGGTTGCTGTGTGCTGCTAAGGGATCTGTGGAAGGCTGTGACCCCTTACTCCCATGTGCCCCCCCCCCCCCCCCCAGCTCGCTCCCGGAAGCAGAGGGCAGCGTGGAAAACGAGGGCTTTGACGTGTCGGAGAGCCAGGCCATCATGAGCCGGCTGCAGTGGGACGGCTCCTCGGACATCTCGCCCTCTGACTCGGCCTCCTCGAAAGCAAGTAAGAACTGGGGGCTGGGGGTGGGGTCTCTGCCGGCTGCCAGGGTCCTGGGAGAAGTGCCCTGAGGATTCGGGGCAGCTCCCCGGTCCACCGTGCCCTGGGCAGAAGGGGCAGGCTGCCCTCCCTCCCCCCAGTTAATAGGAAACCCCTCTGCTTTCCTCCCAACTTGCTCCCTATTGTCCCTGCCCTGTGGGGGCCAGGCTGAGTCTCTGGGGAGTGGGGCTTTCCCCTTTGGTTTGGGGGGCCAGATGGGGCCCCGGCCCTTCCTTACCAGCTCCAGGGGCTGGGTGTGTGGCTCACATTCCCTCTTCTCCCTTCGGCCCAGGTACGAACAACTCGGAGTCGCGAAAACCCAAAAAGAAGAAGCCGCACCTGAGCCTGGTGGGGGGCACGCCGGGGCTCAGCTCCGGCAAGAAGAAGAAACCCAAACCGCCCGCGCCCCCCACCCCCAGCATCTACGACGACATCAACTGAGGGGCGGGGGCGGCCCCTGCGCCGGGCCTGTCCTGACTGTGATGGCGCCCGGGGGAGCCAGGCGGCGCCTCGTCCCCCCCCACCCCGCTCCATTGACTGCAAAGAGAGAGCGCGTCTCCAGGAATCAGACTGCACGGGGCACCCGTCTCCAGGAGGGGGCGCTGTGGAGCTGGAGGCCGTCACTGCCTGTGGGGATTGGGGGGCATGGCGGGCGTGTCCCTTCCCCCCATGTCTATTTATTCTGTGATTTTTTTTTTTTTTTTTTTGTACTGGATGTCCAATCATGACTATGTGGTGACGTCTGTCGCTTGGCAACACTAGAGACGGGTGGGGGGGACTGAGCTGATTCCACCCTGGCCCTTGAAGGGAGGCACCGGAGAGGAGGGGTGCGGGAACCGGGCCGTGCCAGCCCCGCAGCCTCCCCGCCTGCTCTGACCGACAAGCTGGAAAGGAGGGGATCTGAGGGGAGGAAAAGGCCCCAGGTGTGTCCCTTCAGAGCCACCTCCTCCAGGGAGCGGGGTTGCTGGTGCAAGAGTCCATGCCAGGGGCCCAGGGCCTTTGCTTTCAGGGTAACCCAAGCCTTATGTGACTTCTGGCTGGGCCTTGATTTGGCATTTGGGGGGGGAGGCGTTCCTCCTTCCTTCTGCCCCCAGGTGGGGAGGGGGCTGGCCGCTGACAGGTCAGCGCCCCAGCCAGGCCAGCGCTCAGGGCGTGATCTGATGTCTCCGCTGTGGTGCGCTCTGCCCGCCGGGCGGTGGCCGTGTGCCAGCCTCGCTCTGTGGCTGGTGCTCGCTGGGTGGGCCGGCCCCAGAGCGGGCACCGGTCAGTGCACTGGGTGAGGACTGCGGGGTACGGTCGGGCCCGGGGGTGTGGGAGGGCAGAGGCCCCCTCCCCATTCGGCGTGGAGGCTGGATGGTGACACACATTCCCGTGGGGGTCCCCCTCCTGGCATGGGGACGTGCTTTCGGCTGCTTAGCTCTGTGGTGTTGCTGGCGTTTGTTCTGCCATCTCTGCTTGGGGGGACGAGACTGCTGTACCGTTGGGGGGGGGGGGGTACCATCGCGATGCTTTGCCTTGCCCAGTGTTGCCCTGGGACTCCAGTCGTACCCAGTGATTGGAGGGAGCTGCTGGCTGGGTAAGTGCTGGGGCCCTCCTGCCGCTGCTACCGTGGAAAGCAGCCGTAGGGCCAGTGACAAAGCACGTGCTCCGGCTGCATCCACGGGACTTCCTTTGCCGGGCCCGTGTTCTCGCTCTCTGCACGGCGCAGGTCTCTGAGCAGCGAGGCTGGCATTGGAAGGATTCACTGCTTTAAAAAAACCTGGGGGGGGGGGGAGCGTATTCGCCCCCTCCCTCTTCCCTGCCTCCCATCTCCCCTCGAGCTTTAGGAAGGGACAAGTGAGTGCCCACTGAATCACGTGGCTTGGGCTGCCCTTTGCTAGAGACGAGCTCCTTCCTCTGCACGCTCAGAACGTGCTAAGCATGGCCCAGGCCCCATTTTTGGGGCAGGACCCCCCCCTTTTTTTTTCCCTCCGAGGACACATGGTGCTTCCTGCTGACTTGGAAAACCGAATGCTTACATTTTCAAGGTGTCTCTTACTTTTTCTCTCATCTCTGGGTGGCCCTCTGGTTTCTGATTCTCCTGGGGCTTCTTGTCACCAGGAACCAGACCTCGAGTGGGCTTCTCCTGGTGGGTCTTTTCTTGTGGCTCTTCTGCTGTCTCTCTTGAATTTCCATCTCTGCAATTCTCAGCCAGCTGAGCCATGCGCCCGTGTTTGCAGAGCAAACCTCCCAGGGAACTGAGACCCGAGCCGGCTGCTTTTATTTCCTCTAGGCCTTTCTGTGATGTGATCCAGCTGATACTTTTTTTTGCAGTTGGGGGAAGAATTCAAGTGGCGGTCGGTTTCTGAGCCTTTTGCTAATGGTGACCAGCCTTGCTGCAGGCCTGCTTGCAGAGAACCTCTCTGTCCTGCAGGTGGCAGCGTGTCTGTCTGTCTGTCTGACTCTTCCTGGACGCTTGCGTGTGTGAGCGAGGCTGTATCCGGATGCCTTGCAGGTTCCAAAAGCATCTGAAAACTGATTGGGGGGGCACCTCCAGGTTTCTCCTCTGCTTTCCCGTTGGAGCCGTGGCACTCAGCCAGCCCTCTCGTGCGTGCGGCTCTGCCCTGCTCTGCACTGAAGGGCCTGTGGGGTGCCCTCAGTGAAAGGGCAGGAACCCGAGGGCATGCAGAGCTCGCTGCTTGGATCATGGTGGGGGCTGCATGCGGAGCAATCTCTGCCGGCTGCGTCTCGATGTTCGAGGTCAAGGCAGTCACGGGGCACAGCCCTAGCTCAAAACTGGGGGGGAGTGGAGAAGGCACCTTTGACACTGAGCACATGTGTATGGCGCAGGGCCATGCTCCTGGCCTGCAGTCTGAGGCAGCCAGCTGTCTGCATAGGTATGTGCTCTGCCCAATTGTGGTTCTGGTATCCCTGCACCTTCCTTCTGTTCTGCAGGTCGCTCCCTGCGAAGGGTGGGGTGTACAGACCCAGCCTTTCCCATGTAACTTTTGTCTTGGGTCTCCAAACGCCTGAGGCACCGATCGGCTGTAAGTGGCCTGGAATGTCTGCTCCAGATCGCTGCGGGCCTCATCGCAGAACGGTGAAAATGGCTAAACCCCGATCAGTGGCTCTGCTGGCTGGCAAATATGAACTGAGTCCCGTAGTGCAAATGAGGTGTCCTGCTTCCCACAGCCTTGCTGATTCCCTGTCTAAGGTAAACTTTATGAAAGGCACCTGTCTGACCCTAGGAAACCTTTGTTCTGAGCTAGACTCTGACCTGTGCTCCCGTGTCTGTCTCCTAAACTCCAGCCATTATGTCTTTAGAAGGAAGGCTCTGGCTGCAGAGAACAGGGCTCTGGGGAAGAGGGTCTTTAATTAGAGAGGAGAGGAATCCCCCCAAGTTAGGTGTCCATTTGGGCTTGGGTGCGAGTAGGTTAATCACAAGTTGCCTATTCATCCTGTGCCCTTCTTGGGGGAGGGAGAGAGTCTAGTTTTTAATCTAGGTTAAGAATCATGATAGTCTTGAATGGTGGAGGAATTTATTAAAGGGGTGGCAGAGATTCGGGGTGCGAGCTGGAGGCAGGTGTCACATGCACAAGCATTTGACCCTGTAGATTGGGCGTTGACCTGCAAGTGCCCTCTGCTAGTGCGTCCAACAGGGTGTGCCAGGATCATACGGTGGCTTGGAGCTCTAGAATGACGGGGTTGTCTGTGTGTCCCTACCAACTGCTTTGCAAGTGTGTGGGATTGAGCTGTCCATGCTGTGTCCTACAACCGGCTCTCTCATCCCGGCGGCTAGTCTTAGTGGAGGTGATCACTGCACCTCGTTTGCTGCTTGTACAAGGGAACAGTGTATTCCTCCCTCTGAGCTATGCAGCTTCTCCAGCTGAGCCAGGGAGACACTCAGCCGTGAGCTCCAGTTTGACTCCTGGCTTGTGGCCGGGCTCATTTTAAGCTGTGCCCTTCCCCTGCCTGCTGATGCACCTGCCTGGGGTGTCTGAGCTCTCTCTGGACGTGGTTGACGTCTCTTTACGTGTTGTCTTTCCAGTCGATGCAACTGCAGGCTCCTCGCACCGCTGCGGTTTTGAGTGGAGTGGAAACAATGCTGCTAGCTTTGGGGCGTAGCTGCATGGGGCTCCTACGTGCAACTCTGGATCAAGCATCTCTAGAAGCTGTTGTGTGCCCCGAGCCGGGACTCCTAAAAGGGTCATTCCCATGGCACCTGGGCTTGTCAGCAGTAGGAACAATAGAACCTTGAGGGCCCAGGCCTGGACCACTCTCCTGCAGCGCCAGCGTGTGTGTTGAGCTAGACCTTTCTGTGGAAGGAGGTGGGCAGCAGCTGTCCACTCTGCTGTAATAACATGGGCAGCGGGGTCCGGAACAGGACAAAGCAGGCTTTTCCCGCTAGGCTTAAACTGCTTGTTGCTGACAGCTGCATGTGTGTCATGGGGGTTGCTACAGCACAGTGCGTAGAGGGCAAGTGGAGGGTTAATATCTTTGTCCTGCATAGAATATTAAAACAACCTGCTTAACTAGGTGAATTGGTGGGACTAAAATCCTTTGTGCAGAGGAGGACCGTGGTAGTTCTAAGCGTGGCCACTGAGGAGGTAGATGACTGGCTACCATGGAGGTACCAGAACATTGTGGACAGGCCGGTCATGAACAGCTCGAGTCATGCAACTTCAGAAAGCAAGGCCTAAGAGAGAACAACCCAAAGGAGCCCAGGCTGGACCCTGTACTGCAGCTGCTGGTGGAAATCCCTGAGAAGCACAGCTGCATTTGCGTTTGGCTTGCAGCCTCTGAGAGAGTGATCCAGGCTGCTTGGTTTTTTCTTCTTACTCATAGGCTCTGTATCATTTCCCCCCCCCCCCTTTTTTTTTTATTTTTAAGGTAAGCCTGCTTCACTTGAAACCCTGCATTCTATCATGATACTGGTCATGAGGAGGGTTTTAATTTGTAATGATATAAAAAACCTGCACCTGTGACTTCCCATTTGTGGCCCTCAACCTAACTGCCAGGAGGGTGGGAAATGACACAGGTGGTGATCACATGTGGGAAGGTGGGGTCAGTACTGTACTGTGGTCTTGAAATTTTTATTTTTGCATATGTAATCCATCCTGTACAGGTAGTTCCAACTTTGTAAAATCTCTGTATTCCCATTAGTGGATTGTGGCTGCCCCTGTAAATAAAATGCATCTTGACTTGGTATCCAAGCCTCTTTTGTCTATAATGTCATTGAAATGCAGCTGTCTACCCTTCTGACTAGAAGTACAGCTGGGGGGAAGTGGTAATGGTTAAGAGATGTGTTGGGTTTTTTTTTTTAATTAAATTCAAGCCCCACCCACACCTCCCCAAGGGTTTATCTCTAACTGTTAAACTGCATGAGGAAGAATGGCAGTTTGGCTGTAAAAAGTGCAAGCCGCCACACAAACTGGACTGTCAGGGAGAAAAAAAATGCAGGGGTACCCTTCTGTCATCCAGAGAGACTTGCTGCTTGTGATGGTTAGAGTAGAAGCCAATGTCCCAGCTGTGACTGTCACACAAGGACCAAGGCCTGCCCTAAAGGCTCTTTGCACGAGTATAACTACTTCAGGTAAGGGTGTAGGTTTTGTACCAAGGTTGTTATCCCAGTAAAAGCCGTGCTGGGAATCTGATGCTAATATAGCTAATTCTGGCTCAGGAAGCAGAATAAGCTATATCCTTCAGTACTTTCATACCTGTTCAGTTGTGAGGGGGAGAGGTGCTGCTCTCAGCCCTTGTCTAGGGGGGAACTGAACTCTTGAATAACCCTCCAGGTGGATGGGCTGTTCTGGAATAAAAAGTGATATTTGAGGCTGGTCTACACTAAAGCTTAAGTCAATGTAACTTAGATTGCTCAGGGGTGTGAAAAAGATTCCACCCAGCAACATAAGTTACATCAACTTAAGCACTGTCCACACAGCGTGCTGTCAGTGGGAGATATAGCTCTGTCTCTCACGGAGGTGGAGTAATTATGCCGATGGGAGAACGCTCTCCTGCTGGCATAGTGTCTTCACCAGACATGCTACAGTGGCACCAATGTAGCGCAGTAGTGTAAACTTGTCCTAGAAGTGTTCACGGGGGGGAGCTATTTCAGAATAGCTTGCTTGGGTCTAGCTATTCTGTTCAATTTCCCTCTGTAGGCAAGGCCTCTGCTGTAAACCAGGCACCTGCATGGCTCCTGCAGGCCTGCTGCTTCTCAGACCTTTGAGTTCTTTACACGTTCCTACTTCTCACACTCCTGCGCCTGCAGGCAATTTCTCTCCTGCCCCCATGCAAAACAAAAAGCAGCCTTCAACAACCAGGAGCAACTTTCAACATGTTCTTTAAACAAAATCCACTGTAGGGTCTGTCTTTATAAATGCATTCATAGAAAACAAGGGCAAGGAGGAAAGTGCTATAAAGAAAGTTAAACTTTTGTCTCAAACTGTCTGGGGTAGGCACAATTTTACCCCAGGGGGAAGAGCACTCAGCAGAAATTGCAACCTTCTATTTAAAAAGAATTCCTTTAAAAATAGTTCCCTCCCATTTGCACTAAGTACCAGTGAGAATATTTGGTCTTTAGAATTAGCACTGTAAGCACCAAGCATGTTAAATACAAAGCAAGCCTGCTCAAGCAGTGAGGAGGTGCCAGACAGCCCTATACCACTGAAAGGGACTTTTAGCACTTAGGCCCTGGTGGAGTGCACGCTCAGTACATAATCCAGGAAGGCAGCCCCTAGCCCCTTCCAGGAGTGGCAAAGTGAGAGAGAAGTACCATGCAGGATCACAGCGGGGCAACATGCTGTCTCATCACCACAGAGTCCATTCTTGGGAGTTTGGCCTATCTTAAAGCAAGCCCGAGCATGCAAACCTACAGCAGCTGCATTCTAACAGGGCCCATTCATCTACAGTAGAGAGGACAAACCATGAATACGGAGTTACTTTCTGCCAGGCTAGAAAGTGGCTCTTTTTACAGGGACTCCTTCAAACAGCTGAGACAAGCTCAGAGTACACATGCTGAGGCTGCTTTAAAGATATTCATGAGGCAAGGGACAGAAAGTCCCTTTCCTCATTTCTACCTGAGAGGAGTTGCAGCAGTGCCTTGGGAGTGATGATTCATCTCATGACATAAATGAAACAGGTCAGTTAGAGCACAAAAGCAGCACCTGGCAAAGCTGTCCCCTTCTACGGAGGAACAAAGTCTCATTAAGCAGCAGCAAGGTGAGGAAACAAACAGTGAATCTAGGGGTGTCTCTTCCACATTGCTGGATACGGAAGGTTCTCTAGTATTTGAGTGGGCAGGGGGCCCCCTGGGCCCCCAGCTAGTTTCCCTAACACCATTTGTCACAGCACATTTAAAACAAGCTATAAAACAAATGCTGGGTTCCAATTAAAGGGACAGACAGGAGTATCTACCCCTCCAACTTTGCCTCTTATCGTCCATACATCCCAAAAACCAGGAAGCTGAAGAAGACAGTCACCCCAACCAAGGAGATTGTGGCCGGCGCAGTGAAGAACTGGCGGTAGTTGATGCGGCAGTACCAGATCACAGCCAACATCACCACGAAGACAGGGAGCATTAGATTCCCTATGTTCACCGTGAGCCCTGCTGCTTCTGCTGGGGTGACCACCGAGTCAGGAATGGGGGAGCTGACGGCCTGCGACAGGTGGCAATGGATCACACAGTTGTCCATGATATTGAGGGAGCGGAGAGTCCGGGCCTGGTCCTGGAGTAGCTGGCCCCGATAGATAAACTTCATCTGATTTTCTCGTCCTGGGAAATATTTGCTTTTCAGGAAACCAGAAAGAGGCAAAGTTTAGAAGAGATGCTTTAAAAACACCAGTCCTAAATGCAGCCAAGCCTGGGCTAGTGACTCGTGTAAAACCCAAACAACGTAGCAAGGTTAAACCTCATCAGGATTCAAATGTAGTCAGTAAGTAATGGTCAATTTCACCAGCCTTCCCAAAACAGGTCAGCAACTACTAACAAGGAGGAGTTTAAGTTTACAGAGCAGGGAAGTTACACACCCCGATGACTGTTCCTGCCAATTCTAGCTGCCACTGAAGATAAATAGGAAAATGAAACCATGTTCACAATGGGTTCAAACAATTGTTTATTTGTGCATTACACCAGCCCGTAGAGGCTCCAATCCAGATTAGCCCCACTCTGCGAGACAGTACTTGCCCCAGAGAGCACATTATAGCCATTAGGATTTAAGGTTTACCTCTTGGCTATACAGGGTTCAAAAAAGAACTAGATGAATTCATGGAGGATAGGTCCATCAATGGCTATTAGCCAGGATGGGCAGGGACAGTGTCCCTAGCCTCTGTTTGCCAGAAGCTGGGAATGGGTGACAGGGGATGGATCACTTGATGATCACTGTTCTGTTCATTCCCTCTGGGGCACCTGGCATTGGCCACCGTCGGAAGACAGGATACTGGGCTGGATGGACCTTAGCTCTGACCCAGTAGGGCCATTCTTATGTTCTTGTTACAAGAACAAAAAAAGTGGAAGATCAAAACAAAATAGGAAGTGTATAAGGCACTGTCCAGACAAATAAGACAAGGTTTGCTGCCCCAAGGTGCTTGCTGTCTGCATGGGACAATCAATAGCCAAAGGCAAGGGGGGGAACAACACAAAATATCAAGTGTGGCCGAGTGGGTAGGGCACTGGAGTGGGACTCAGGCAAGCTGAGTTTCATTCCCAACTCTGCCACTGAGTTGCTGGGTGACCTCAGGCAAGTCACTTCCCCTTCTGTGCCTGTCTCCCCAGTGGTAAAAAATATGGATGGGGATACTGACCTGCTCTGAGATGTACTGATGAAAAGGGCCATAATAGCACAGACTGACACGTATACAAAAGTAAGAGCCAAATCCGTCCAAGCCATCACTTACCAGTGAGGGGCACATCGTTAGACACCCCAGAGACAGATTTAATGATTGCTACTCATTTATAATCAGGCACTGCCTAGAGGCTCCACTGCACTATGCACTCTACAGACACAAAGGGACAATCCTCACAGAACCTATGGCAGTGCTTGCTGGGGGAGGTTTGCTCACTTTAACTCTGGGCCTCAGATTCAAGTGGGATCCTTTCCCCATAGACTGAAGATCCCTTTGACGGCTCTTACATGGAACTTACCTCTTGAGAACACCCACGGTGTCCTCGGGTCTCACCATGGCCACCTCTTCTGTGTCATTGAGGAACTTGAGACGCACTTTGATGAGCCCGGAGCATGGCTCACTCTCCTCCCCGATGTGTGACATTTGCGAGGTTCCTTGGCTCTCTTGACCCGGCCGTTCTAGGGCATTGGACTCGCTGGCTGATGTCCTTTTGGGCAAGCCTTGTATGTTCAGCAGATGGTCGAGGCTGGAGTCAGAGGTGCTGCCGTTGCCCCCCTGCTCAACTGCAGGGCTCAAGTTGGATGCCGCACCCCCTTCCTCTTCTGCTTTTTCTTCTGAACTATCAGCAGACCCCTGGGGCTCAGTAGGCTCGGACGTTACTGAATTCCCCACGTACCGTTCAACGTGGCTGAGATGTATCACAGAGGATTCGCCCGTAGCTACAATAGTTCCCAAAAGCAGGTTGCTACCATCTGCTACGTAAGTGGAAAGCCACGCCAGAACCAGAGCCAGGACAAGAACCACCATGCCAGTCACCACCGTTACTTCATCCCCCACCCCTTCAATGATGGTCATGCCAGGGGGCTCCATCTCTTGGCTTCTTGCAGGAGCTCAGCTGCAAAGAAAAAGGCAAAAGGAACTCAGCTCCAGCCATGAACCAACAAAAGGAAGGTGCTCCAGAAGGGGAACAAACTGAGGCGGTGTGGAGCCTAATAGGAGAGAACCAGGGAGTGAGAAGCAGTAGTTTCTGCCTTTCCAATTCCTGAGACCCTTGCTCTGTTTTAACATTTGTCCCTTTCTCTTAAAAACAAAGAGCACAAGACCCCCATCAAATGAGACAGGCACAGCAAGCAGGTAAGGGAACCATAACCAGCCAGGTTAACATGAAAGAAAATTAGACAGGCTCTCCTAATGTCTGTCGTCTTAGTTCTTTATCCTCTAGCTGAGAAGCAGGCATGGCAGAAATAACTCTTCCCAAACTACAGTTGGTTTGTTTTTATGACTCCCCCGAACGTGACTGCCACATTCCAGCACAGTGTAGCTGTTTTTCTCCTAGCTCAACTTTGCCACACAATCCCAGCACTGAACATAAACAGTTGCTGTCCAGCAGTGGGGACCTCTGGCCTGTTTTGTGGCAAAGTTCACGTTTCAGATTTGACACGCAACTGCCCTTAGTGTATTTACCAACTACACAACAAATCAGTGGGAGGGGAAGGGTTCTCTCACACTTATCTTTATTACTGGCACAGCAAAGAGGAGAGGAAAGGAAGATAATACAGAACTAGAGAAAGTTTACACAGGTAGAAGCAAAGCAAGACCACGTTCCGAAAGTTAAATATCAAATCAATTTAGCAAATTGCAAATAAGCTTTTTCCACAGCAACTCCTTTATTAATCCTGGTATAATGGACCATTCAGGTATGAAACATCCCCAACCAAATACACTGACAACATTTAAGACATAATAACCATATTAGAATTGCAAGGAGAAATTCTTCCATGGTGCCTTCCCCCGCAGAAGACGTAAGCAGAACACGTGAGCTGTAAAATCAGAACAAACTAGCACGTCTCACAGATGAAGAAAGAACACATTCTGTGCCTTAACCACAGAACTCCCGGGGCCCATTCTTAGTTTGGCATTGGGCAGGGCACCCTTGTGCCTCAGTTTCCCCATCTGCAAAATGGGAATGGTGATATCAGCCCATGTCATAGGAGGCTCATGAAGGTCAACTCATTCGTTTTTAAAGGCCTCAGAAAATAACGTGAAAGTGCTCTAGAATGGCAAAGCAAAGATACAGAAAAGTTTAAGTGATTGGACACACAATGTACAGATACAGAAGAGTCCCTTCCATGGATCAGGGAAAGACATGCTAACTCACAACACAGATATTTTTAGAAAAGGAAACAAACATATTGCCAGGGTCCGCAGTTACTCAGCTTCTCATTAGAGAAATAGCCAACCCCTCTTCTTCCACATCTCTTAGAAGCAAGTCTCTGTAACAAAGACCTGAACTTGAAATCATAAGTAGAGAAATTAAATTTTGGGAACAAGTGTCACATAGAATCCCTCAATGTGGATTCAGTTCAATTTACCATGGAAGACTGTGATCTAGTGATTAGTGTGGGGGACTTGGAGTCAGAACTCCTGGGTTGTAGTCCTGGGTCTGCTGCTGACTCATTATGCGACCATGGATAAGTCACTTCCCCCTCCCCCTCTGTCTCTCACTTTCCTCATCTGTAAAATGGGAACATTCACTCACTCGCCATAGCTGCCCCACAGGTGGGGCGCTGAGGGTTGGACTGGCTAATACTTACACAGAGCTTCTGGGAAGCATCTATGCTATTCACACACTCAGCACCATTGTTAGTGTCGTCTAAGAAAACACCAGTGCGTGCGTGGCTAGGGTGCGTCTGTTGGACCACCATTTGAAAGGAAACGGCACATTCTGCCATTTCATACAGTGCTGAAACCGAGACCGGTTCTCCCCTTACGGTGCTGCAAAAATCTAAGATGATGAAACACCTAGCGCAAACCCAGGCCAGCAGGACCCGAAGCCCAGGGCTGCCCCGTCTGAGACGGGTGGGACACCTGCATGGCACGTAAAGGAAGAACTTTGTTTCCTAACCCTCCTTGAGCCCTGACTTTCCCCTGCCCTTTTCCACGGCCAGGAGGCAGGTACCTGCAGCCAGGGGTGGGAAGGGAACAGAAAGAAACTTTGGCCCGGGGAGTCACCTGAAGGGAGGCACCGAGGCCTCTCAGACCTGGGTGGTTAGGGGGGGATTAGACGCCGCTTGTGGGCTGCGTCTTAACGACACCGAGCGAGCAGGGAAATGGCATTAATGGGGGGGGGGGTCACATTCCCACGAGATGACACAGCCCCGACTGCGGGGGAGAGGGAGAGGCAGAGCCAGGAGAGGGGGACCAGCCCGGGGGGGGGGGGGGGGGAAGTTAGACCCCCATAGCGGGGGAGGGGCCGAGGGGAGGGGGACCAGCCCGGGGGGGTTTAGACCCCCATAGCGGGGGAGGGGCCGAGGGGAGGGGGACCAGCCCGGGGGGGGGTTAGATCCCCATAGCGGGGGAGGGATTCGAGCCGGGGGGAGGGGGACCAGCCGGGGGGGGGTTAGACCCCCCGCAGCGGGGGAGGGGCCGAGCCGGGGGGAGGGGGACCAGCCCGGGGGGGGGTTAGACCCCCCCCCCGTAGCGCGGGGGGGGGCCGATCCGCTCACTACCACTGACCTGGCACTCCTGCAGTCACCGCCTCCAGTCCGAAGGCCTCCCCCCCCCCCATACACTACACGTTCCAAGCACACGCCGCTCACGTCACAAGCACGCACGCAGAAAACAACGACGTTTCACGCACGCGCCGCAGACGTGAAAGGGAGAGGGCGGTGTGAGGGGGGAGGGAGCGAGGCCGACGCTCGCTGGTGACGTCATACGAGGAGCCGAGAGGGAAGGGGCGGGGTCAGGCGCGAGGGGAGGGGTCGGGATGATCCAAACCCGCCCCCATAAAAAGTCCCTTCAAGAGGGCTGGGCAGAGGGGGCGGGCTCAGCAGTAGGGGGAGGGGCCCCGTGCGGCAGGGGGCGGGGCCAGGAACAGGGGGAGGGGCAGGGGGAGGAGCTTCAGCTGTTCTGGGCTATATAAGGGGGGGGGGTCGCTCAGTGGCTGTGATAAGCTGGGTGGGGCTGGGGGTGACTCTAGCCCAGGCTGCAGCTGGGGGCCTGCACCAGGGGCACAAATTAGAAAAGACCCAGAACTAGGGGAGAGACTCAGGGAGGGAGCAAAGAGAAGGGGGGGGGGGGGGGAGAACCCCACGACTGCAGTCGTCAAAGTGCTGAGTAGGGCCCTGCATCCGGCTGGGGGACCTGCTGCCATAATAGCAGGAGCCAGATAAAAATTCAAGACACAGAATGCGGGAGGAGACGGTGTGGGGTGGGAGTGGGATTACAAAATGAGTCCCAGGCAGGGCTCTGCGGCTGAGGGAGGAGGTAAAGAGAGGAGCTGTGAATCCCTTGAAAATAGCTGAATGTATGAGGAGAAGCCTTGGGAACTCTATGAAGAGCCAGAAGGTTACAGGGTAGTGCTGCGCTGGTGGAGTGTATTGCTAAAGCACAGGCTGGAAAAGGCCTTGCCGCTAAAATCCTGGGGAAAATAAAATAAAATCCTGGGGAGCCAGCCACCCAAATCTGTGATGCAATCAAGTGGAGGAATATCTGGGGTCCCCTTGGCAATGACTGAGGGTGGAAATAAAGCAGGTATAGGTGGGGACCAAGTGCTAGTCATTATGTGAATAATTAGTGGAGGTGGGGTGAGAGCAAACTGTCCACAGCTGTGCAAATTATGTGTAGAAGAAGGGCTTTATCTGCCAGGGTTAAGCTAGGCTAGGAGAGGTTTTGGATGAAACTATATCTTCTGTCCCCAAAAAGAAAAGGAGTACTTGTGGCACCTTAGAGACTAACCAATTTATTTGAGCATAAGCTTTCCTGAGCTACAGCTCACTTCATCGGATGCATATTGTGGAAAGTGTAGAAGATCTTTTTATACACACAAAGCATGAAAAAATGGGTGTTTACCACTACAAAAGGTTTTCTCTCCCCCCACCCCACTCTCCTGCTGGTAATAGCTTATCTAAAGTGATCACTCTCCTTACAATGTGTATGATAATCAAGGTGGGCCATCTCCAGCACAAATCCAGGGTTTAACAAGAACGTCTTGGGGGGGGGGGTAGGAAAAAACAAGGGGAAATAGGTTACCTTGCATAATGACTTAGTCACTCCTAGTCTCTATTCAAGCCTAAGTTAATTGTATCCAATTTGCAAATGAATTCCAATTCAACAGTCTCTTGCTGGAGTCTGGTTTTGAAGTTTTTTTGTTGTAATATCGCAACTTTCATGTCTGTAATCGCGTGACCAGAGAGATTGAAGTGTTCTCCGACTGGTTCATGAATGTTATAATTCTTGACATCTGATTTGTGTCCATTTATTCTTTTACGTAGAGGCTGTCCAGTTTGACCAATGTACATGGCAGAGGGGCATTGCTGGCACATGATGGCATATATCACATTGGTGGATGTGCAGGTGAATGAGCCTCTGATAGCGTGGCTGATGTTGTTAGGCCCTGTGATGGTGTTCCCTGAATAGATATGTGGACACAGTTGGCAACGGGCTTTGTTGCAAGGATAGGTTCCTGGGTTAGTGGTTCTGTTGTGTGGTATGTGGTTGCTGGTGAGTATTTGCTTCAGGTTGGGGGGCTGTCTGTAGGCAAGGACTGGCCTGTCTCCCAAGATCTGTGACAGTGTTGGGTCATCCTTCAGGATAGGTTGTAGAGCCTTAATAATGTGTTGGAGGGGTTTTAGTTGGGGGCTGAAGGTGACGGCTAGTGGCGTTCTGTTATTTTCTTTGTTAGGCCTGTCCTGTTGTAGGTGACTTCTGGGAACTCTTCTGGCTCTATCAATCTGTTTCTTCACTTCCGCAGGTGGGTATTGTAGTTGTAAGAATGCTTGATAGAGATCTTGTAAGTGTTTGTCTCTGTCTGAGGGGTTGGAGCAAATGCGGTTGTATCGCAGAGCTTGGCTGTAGACAATGGATCGTGTGGTGTGGTCAGGGTGAAAGCTGGAGGCATGTAGTAGGAATAGCGGTCAGTAGGTTTCCGGTATAGGGTGGTGTTTATGTGACCATTGTTTATTAGCACAGTAGTGTCCAGGAAGTGGATCTCTTGTGTGGACTGGACCAGGCTGAGGTTGATGGTGGGATGGAAATTGTTGAAATCATGGTGGAATTCCTCAAGGGCTTGTTTTCCATGGGTCCAGATGATGAAGCTGTCATCAATATAGTGCAAGTAGAGTAGGGGGGTTAGGGGACGAGAGCTGAGGAAGCGTTGTTCTAAGTCAGCCATAAAAATGTTGGCATACTGTGGGGCCATGCGGGTACCCATAGCAGTGCCGCTGATTTGAAGGTACACATTGTCCCCAAATGTAAAATAGTTATGGGTAAGGACAAAGTCACAAAGTTCAGCCACCAGGTTAGCTGTGGTATTATCGGGGATAGTGTTCTTGACGGCTTGTAGTCCATCTTTGTGTGGAATGTTGGTGTAGAGGGCTTCTACATCCATAGTGGCCAGGATGGTGTTATCAGGAAGATCATCGATGGATTGTAGTTTCCTCAGGAAGTCAGTGGTGTCTCGAAGGTAGCTGAGAGTGCTGGTAGCGTAGGGCCTGAGGAGGGAGTCTACATAGCCAGACAATCCTGCTCTCAGGGTGCCAATGCCTGAGATGATGGGGCGCCCAGGATTTCCAGGTTTATGGATCTTGGGTAGTAGATAGGATATCCCAGGTTGGGATTCCAGGGGTGTGTCCGTGCGGATTTGATCTTGTGTTTTTTCAGGGAGTTTCTTGAGCAAATGCTGTAGTTTATTTTGGTAACCCTCAGTGGGATCAGAGGGTAATGGCTTGTAGAAAGTGGTGTTGGAGAGCTGCCGAGCAGCCTCTTGTTCATATTCCGACCTATTCATGATGACAACAGCACCTCCTTTGTCAGCCTTTTTGATTATGATGTCAGAGTTGTTTCTGAGGCTGTGGATGGCATTGTGTTCCGCACGGCTGAGGTTATGGGGCAAGTGATGCTGCTTTTCCACAATTTCAGCCCGTGCACGTCGGCGGAAGCACTCTATGTAGAAGTCCAGTCTCGACCTTCAGGAGGAGTCCACCTAGAATCCTTCTTTTTGTAGTGTTGGTAAGGAGGAGTGAGACTACACTGTGAGGAATTTAGTGAGAGGATTGGGAAAATGGGGTAACTTTAACAAAACTCTGCAAACTCAGTAGCTGAGTCTGCTTTGCTGTAAAGATAGGTCCCTGAACTCCTGTCCTGGCCCCTTGGGATCCATCCCTGGCCCCAGGGTCAGAGTATGGGTCGGGCTGGGAGCTCGGGCTGGGAGCTCAGCCTGGCCCCAGGGACTTGTTCCTTCCCTGTTATAGGGGTTTAACTCTCACCCTAGGGACATTTCACATGTAGGGAAACTGAGGCAGGGAGGCAACCTGCTCAAGGCCATCCAGCAAGGGAATGGCAGAACTGGGGATAGGACCCAGGGGGGCCAGACTCAGACCCTGCTCTACCTAGCAGACCACGCTGGAAGGAAAAGTAGCCACTTGTTGGGTAGAGCATGGCTTGTGTTTAACAGTAAACACCAACAGTAGGTAACCGTTCGAGGGAGGGAATTAAGAGGCCCATGTCCTCCAGGGCGGGAGGTAAGGAGGCAGCCTACAATTACCAAAGTACTATTATTAATCGTGTTTATTGCAGTAGGTTCTGTACAGACACAGAGTGGCAGAGTCCCAAAGGAGCTTACATCCTAAACAGACCAGATGGACCTAGGGGTGGGGGCAGAACATGCAGAGGGAACAAAGGGGTGGTGACAAATGCTATGTATGTTCCATTATTATCATTGGTTTTGAAGAAGAGTTTGGTTAGGAGAGGACTCGGCTCACTGGAAGGAAGAGGGGCTGTTGATGGGGAGGGGAGAAGAGGGTAAGACTCCAGGAAGAGAGGGGCTGGAGCAAACAGCAATCACAGGGCAGAGAAAGTCCAGTCAAAACTGAAGAAAGTTCTTTGCTGGATCCTGCTTTGCTGGTCCTGCCTGCTCTTACCAGCTGCTTCCTTGGTGCTGTGTTTCCGCAAGGGCAAGACACTACAGTTAAGTTTCCATTTCAAGAGTAATTACCTGTGTTGCTCTGGGGAAAACATTTCTGCTGGAGAGGAAGGATGGGTTTGCGGTTAGGTCACAGGAATGGGACGGGGGGAGATCTGGTTTCAGTTCCCAGCTCTGCTTCGGACGCTCTGTGGGACCTCGGGTAAGTCACGGAATCTCTCTAGGCGTCTGTTCCCACCCGTACAGTGGGTGACCACGGGGTCCTACCCCACAGGGGCACTGTGCAATACAGCCGCTGAAGATTGTAGCCGTCTGAGTAGCTAAAAGAGAACCAACAGACCTTGCTGCTGACGTTTAGTGCCCTCTGGGGAGGAGAGATGTAAAGCACGGGGAGGGGAAGGATACGCTTTAGCCCTGGATAATCCCCCATGCAGGCTTAAGGGCTCAATTTTGTATGACAGTAGCACCTACAAGCCCTAGTGGTGGACCAGGATCCCGTTGTACAAGGCGCTGTACAACACCCCCCCCCCCAAAAAAAAAAGGCCCTAGCTATTATGCAGCTGATATGCAGCCGCTGAGCCCTCTCCATGCCGTAGCTATGTAAAGCTAGCCTGGTGGAATCGGGGGCCGCCGAGGAGCCTGTCCCTGCAGTGGGAAGTAGGTCACCACATTAAATAATTAAGGATGCAGCTGTGCTTAGGCTGATGCAGGCCTGAAGATGCTGATGTGACGAAAACCAGAGCTGCTCAGTATCAAGCTGAGATGTTGTCAATAAATAGACTGCATGGCTCAGTCAGGCGGCTGGTGTGTCCTGCTGCGAGAGCTGGGACTCCAGACAGCGCTCCTGGCGCACTGGCACGTCCCTGCTCTCCCAGTTCCCTCTCCCCTTAGTTACCAGGCTTTCCCCCAGACGCTGGGACAGGAGAAGGAATGCAAAACCACCAGACTTGGCGTAGGGACAGGAAAAGCTCTTTGGCGTTTGAAAGCATGGAGAGAGGGATGCAGCTGCGCTGTCTAGTAGCTGGTAGGATCCCAAAGTTGTTGACAGATGGCAGCACCGAAATGCAGCCACCTCTGGGGGAAGATAACCAGCTCACAGCAACCTGCAAAAGCAGGAGAATGGGGAGAGTGATATTAAGAATGAAAAGGGCCCTGGGATCTGTAGAGGGCACCCCTGGGGATGTTTTCTCCTACAGACCCCATGCAGTAAAGGAGATGGAACTCAGTTTACCTACCCCCAGAAGAAGGATGGGGAGAATGAACCCTGGCTGAGCTAGGAGCCTGTCGCTCAGGGCTAGATCCCCAGCTGGTGTGAGTCAGCCGAGGGGCCTGTGTCACACCCCTGCTTGTTCTGCTGTTGCAAGGTCCTGGGGGCTGGAGGGAGGCTCTAGAAGACTAGCCTCAGGGGCTGGTACTGCCTTCCAGGTGAAGATGGAGGGAGGATGCAGAATGAGCAGCAAGTCAGATTGGTGAATTCAATTCAAGGGGTGGGATCTGGCCGGCTGTGTGTCGGCCTTAAACACTTCTTCATTCCATCTCCTTAAAGACAGCACCAGCCTTTCTGAACAGCAGCGGCTAAAGCTAAACACAGGGGTTTCCTAAACACAGGAGAAGGAGAACTGGAAATGTATGCTGGTGTGCAGGACTCCCCCAACCGCCCAGGACAGGCTAGAGGGGTGGGGGTGTCTCGCTCTGGCATTTCCAGTGTGGTTTTCTTAAGCTTTTATTTGTTAAAACCAAGTTGCTAGCCCTGCTGGTGACCAACAAAACCCTCTGATGTAACTGGGGCTTCTGGAGTCTGCAGGTAGCCAGGCACAATTCATTCAGCTCAGCAGGTGTGAACCCTGAGGCCTTATGATGGTAGTTTATGTATCTTAACTTTCCATGACTGCTGGGCAAAGCCTGCAAAAAAGGAGGCATGGTTGTATTAGGAAGATCCATGTGCTCTTACTGTCACATCTCAGAGGTTAGGAAAGTAGCACTCCTCGCTTTCTAGCCCCAAATCTAGTTTAAACACCAGACGCCCAGAGGGTTTGCACTAAGATGGAAGAGGCTATTTGAGATAAAGTGGACTTAGAACTGGAGATCTCTCAGTCACTAAGATCCACTATAGGGCATGTCATGGCAATAACTATGCTAGTAATAGGACTTTCATGCTTATTCTGCAAAAGCATAGCCATTGACCACTGGAGCTAGGGGAGAATCTCCCTTAGCTGCTAGCACTAAAGAGGCTGTGACACACAGTTGGCAAGTCTGATTTCATCCAGTAGAGGACAGTGGTACATTTTTATATAAACACTTCCTACATTACAATGTTTTAAAGGGAACCAGATAGCATTGGTTTTAAGGGAAAATCCAGAATTCAGTGTTGCTTCTGCAACGTACAAGCTATCACACCAGCTTGGAACAAGAGTCTGAAGTTTGTTATCCTGCTTCTGGCAGCAGCCCCTGTCTAATGCTTAGCGGGTAAAAAAATTAACCCGCCTCCTGTACTGAACCCAGCCATTCTCTGCTAGGAGTGATGTCTTCTGAGCCCCTCCAGCAAGCTGGTATCCTCATGTATATTGCCTCTCCAATCCAAGCCCTGAAGATCAGATCTGGACTCCCCCAGGGCCAGGAGTGTTTGGACTGGGGGATTGGGTTGTGGTATTCCAAGCTCTGGGGCTCAGTGCTAGTCTGGGTTGGATTCAAGCCCCTCTCTGACAACTTATTGGTTATAAGAGAGAGGGCAGATGGCCCAGTAGTCAAGGTGCTTTCCCAGGACATGGGAGCCCTAGCTTCTATTTCTTGCTGGCCCCTAGTGCCTCAGTGCCCCCTCTGTAGAATAGGGATAAGAGCATAGCCCTGCCTCCTAAGGGCATAGGGAGGTGCTTGGTTAGCATGGAAATGGAGCAGAGATTTGATCTATGGCATTGCTATGCCTTCTCCAACCGCTTGGCTCTACCAGCGCCTGAAGCTGTGAATTCACCATGCCAGGAGCACTGCCTGTCCCCTGTACATCGCACCACTGCGGGAAGCTGCACGCCCTGCCAAAGAGGGATTTTTCCACCCTGGTGTCCCCCTCCAAAGATCTCCCCTTAATGGGCCCTGAGCAAGGTTCCCTCTAATTTTTGGCAGGCTGTGTGCACAAAAAATTTCTTCTGGGCAAATTTTTGTGCACAGGGTGTTTTGCCATGGGCATGGGGTTGAGGATCTGTGTGCACATGCACACAGCTTAGAGGGAACAGCAGCCCTGACCCTGTTCAGCTCCATCTCCAGGCCCTAGGACAGGGATTCCAAGGTAGAAAGAAAAAAGAGTGAAATTTAACTGCCCCTGGAGCGGGGTTCTAGGCTGGTTTGGTTTTTAAGGCCCATACAGGCTGTTGGTGGTGTTTAAAGGGCAAAACACTCATACCCTTTTAAAAAGGAAAGCAGAGCAATCCTGGCTTCTATTCCCAATTGTCCCATTGATTTGCTTAGCTAAATCACTAATATTTCCCCAGCTGTAAAATGAGGTCCTGCTTTCCCACATTTGTAAAGGGCTTGGAGATGGCCCACAGGGGTCATTAGTAACAGCGCTTTCGCTTTGGGACCTGTAACGATCTCCAGCGGCTGCCCTCTGACTTTCTTCGGTGCAAGGTGAAACATTTCCAGCTTATACAGCCTCTCCTTGAAAGGCAATCCTGCCTCTGCATCTAGTGGCTTCTACTGCCCACCTCTCGTGATTTTCCTTCTCGAGATGCAACAGTTGATGACACCCGCATCGACGCCAGAGAGGAGAGCGCTTATACGGACACCCGAGGAACGGCTAAGGGTATTCTCATTAGCAAGGAGCCACAGACCCAGGCCTACCCCACACCAGTGCAGGAAAAGATTGAAAACAAACTTGTTTTGAAATATATTTGCTGTAGCTTTTTATTTTACATGGGGAAACTAACACAGGCTGCCCCTAAAGTGCAGACTGCAGGCAGGTTTTGAGCTCATGAGATTAAAATACATAAATCAGGATTCAAGTTAAAAGACTGGATAATAACATCCATAATTACATTCGAGGGTTGTTTTTAAAATCCCTTGGAAGGGCTACAATGTGTTCTAATGGCTAGAGCAGTGGACTGGAGAGCAGGGATCAATTCTCAGCTCTACCACTGGCCTGCTGGGTGACCTTGGGCAAGTCACTTCTACTGCCCCATGCCTCAGTTTACCCCCTTTACAGCTGGGGAATGAAGCAGACCTGCCTTTAACTGCTTTGAGATTTACAGATGGAGAGCTGGGTATTTTTAAAAGCACTCCTGCCTCAAGGAATAAACCAACAGAGGGGTCAGGAGGAAACTTCCCCTATGGGGAGATTATTCCATTATTGGTCACTGGGGGTATCCTTGACCCCTCTTCTGGAATGAGCTGGAACGGGCCATTCTTGGACACAGGACAAGATGGGCTTCTGCGCTGGTACTCCCTAGGGCTCTGTCCATTTAGGTCTTTACACCACACTCCTGAATTTAAGAGTGCTCCAGTTTGGAAGGGATACACACAACAGGCATCAGGCCTCAGCCACAGGCATTGCAAAACCTGGCAGCAGATTCCATCTGCGTTCATGTTTTGTGCTTTTCAGCTGCTGGCCCGTTTGTGGATCCAAAACGATGCCCTGGTTACAGAGGGTACCGGCTTCCCCAAGACTGGAGTTTCTGACCCCAGTTCTTGGTATTTAGAAAGAAGGGTTTAAAAACAAAAAACCCACAGGGACATCAATCAGACCAGTGATCATCCAGCCTAGTGTCCTGTGTCCAGCAGGGGGCAGTATCAGCTGCTTCAGAGGAAGGTACAGAAAACCCAGCAGAAGGCTGCTGTGGGAGGACCTGCCCCGGGGACAAGGACGAAACATTCCCCATTCCTCTCAGAGTGAGACGTTCTTTCTGACCCCCTTAGTCAGCATTTGGCTTGTGGCCTGAAGCAGAAAGGGTTTAAATATATAGAGACTCTTGTATTTTAGAAGGCTTTGCTATTCTACCTCAGCATTTCCTTGTTCTCTAGTGAAATGTCCAGTCCTTCCTTTGAGTCCTGCTCAGCTCTTGGCTTCAATGATCTCTTGTGGCAGTGAGTTCCACTGACTAACTAGGTACTGCATGGGGAAGAATATTCTGCTGTGTCAGGTTTAAGTATGCCGCTTTTGAATTTCATTGACCGTCCTTTGTCCTCATATTATATGCAGTAGAGCAGGGTGGAAACTGGTGCTAGCACCAGCCAAACCCTGTTATAAAAGTATATTCAGAAAAGGCTAGATTCTGCCAACCTCACTCATGCTGATCAGCAGCTTACTCCATAAATAGCCCACGGGGCTACTACTCGGCATGAGTCAACTGACAGAACACGGCCCCTGGTGCGTTGGGATCTCAGTCTGTGTTGAAGCCCACTGGCTCTCTCTAGTCACTCGTCAGCAATTCAAAGCTATTCCCCAAAGATCACGCCCGAAGGATGCATCTTCTCTTTCATCGGATGTAGCCCTCAAGAGGGAGCTGCAGATAATCCCGCAGAGACGGGGGCAGTTTGAGTTTGGGGATGGCAGAATGGCACCGCGCTCCCAGGTGCTTTCGCACGGCGCAGCGCGCCAGGTGCTGCAGCTGGCGGGGCTGGTTCGTCATCTGGAGAGCAGAGTCGTAAAACGTCTTGTGCTCCTGCCAGGACGGAAGGAGGATTAAACGAGGCTCCGTCTATCACAGAGCACAGCAGTTAAGTACAGGGGCAAGGAGAGTCAGACACAAGCTGCTTCCGCAGAGTTACAGGCAGATCTCCTACCCAGAAGCCCCTCACTTTATTAAGTCCCCCATCGTGCACTCAATAAAGGCTGGAAATGAGAAGGTTTCTAGCCATCTGAGGGAGGGGAACATGGTGGTGGGGCGCAAACAACCGAATTCGCTTTAAGATGGAACTGGATAAATTTATGAATGGGATGATATGATGGGTGGCCTACCACACCAGGGGCCTGGACTCTGAGCTAGGAGGTCCCTTCCACGCTTATATCCCAGTCCTCTCTAGATCCTGGAGGACCAAGAACTCTATGGGTGTTCGCTCCACATCTCTTTCTTTGGAGCCTTGCCCCAGCCAATGAGATCACCAGCATGGAGCGGTGTTTAGGAACCACTGATCTAGTCCCCTTGACCAATGTGGGATTGCAGCCAAGAGGGGATTTCTTTATCTGGACCAGGTTTAAAAGTCCCAAGCTATGGAGACTGTCCTGCAGCCACAGATCCCACTCTCTGGTCCCACAGGCGAGTTGCTCAAAGATCCAAACTCTCGAGGTTATGCAGAATACATGCGATACAGATGTGTGCTGGGACGGCTAACGTGTCGCCTACAGCCCCAAGCAGACTGAGCATCAGGCTGCATATTAGGCAGCAGTATAAAACCCTCTGTCCCCAGCAGGTACCTCCAGGGCAGACGCTTGCCCTGCTGCAACCCCAGATGCACCTCATATGGGGGCCAAGCCACCATTCGGCCTCCAGAACCACCCAAGCTGCACCTCTGCCCTGCCTGGTGCCAAGCAGGCTGCGAGCTGGAGGTACCTGCCACAATTCCGGAGGCACCACTTCCACCCAGGAATCGCAGGACGGGATCCGGTCGTAGGAGTTCAGCACGACTTCCAGGGCACGAGGGGCCAAGGAGCAGAACTTCAGCATCTGAGAGCCAGGCGGGAGAGAGCAGAGGACAGGGTGAACTGGCCAGGAGGGCGGAGAAACACAAGGAGGGCGAGGATGCCAGCGAAGCTAGAGGGAGCCAGAGACGATCGCGCAGTGATGTGGGCCTCAACCCTAGAGCACTGGGAATTCCTGCTGTCACAGGGTCAGATCCCAGCAAGGGCGGACTCAACTCTCCCTCCCTCCACGCACGATGGAAGGAGCAAACGCAAAGCTTACCATGTGCACGTTTCAGAAGGGACTTAATCCCCCATTGCACTGAGCGAGGCTCACCCTACGCTGCTGTACCGCATGACTGCATTTATACTGTGTAGGTCTGTAGTTGGCAAAGGGGTTTGGGATCCTACAGGAAGGCTGTAGGTGCTCTGGGAACTGCCAGGGGCCTGCCTCTGATGGCTGGTGCCAGATACTTCAGAGGAAGATGCAAGAAGGGAAATGAACAGCAATCCTATAGATGCAGTTTCTTCCTAACCCCAGCAATTAGTGGCTGGTTTATGCCCTGAAGCATGAGCATGAACCCGTCTCCCAGCCACAAAGGGAGCCTCATACAGAATTAGGATGGAGAGATAAAAAAAAAAGTCCTGTTAGCCCTCATCATCAGAGCAACCAAGGGTGGTGCTGGGGGATTAAGGGAGATGCATTTCACCCCCAACCTTCCCCGGCTTTTACTCTTCTCTTGAGGTCACCCTTAGCCAACGTGACTCGTTTCTACCCGAGGAGTTCAATGCACCTCACAAATGTTAACTCAGCCTCACAACTCTGAGGAGTGAGAAATGGGGAAACCGAGGCACAGAGCCTCCTAAGCGACTTGCCGAGGTCACACAGGGAGTCTGTGGCAAAGCTGGGGCCAGAACCCAGGAGTCTGGACTCCATGGCCTTCCACTCCTTCCATCACTAGGCCCAACTCCCTCCTCCGAGCACAGGGGAACAGGACCCAGGAGCCCTGCTCTAACCATTAGACTCCCCTCCCTCCGGAGTCCCGACTGCCCAGCAGTGTTTTAGCCCCCAGGCCATTTCCCTCCCTCCCCACGCGCGCTCCCTTACCTTGGGGTTGATGGCCGCCGCCCCGTGAGCCAGTAAGGTGGCGATGATGCTCTCGGGCTGCCCGTCCAGGTACTCCTCCACTGCCCGCAGGGCGCAGTCCATGGGCGTGTAGCCGGCACAGTTGCGGACGTTCACGGCAGCCCCGTGCTGGAGCAGCAGCTCCACCAGGCGGGGGTGGCAGTTGCCGCAGGCGTTGTGGAGCGGGGCGTGGTTCTTCCTGCCGGCCGTCCTGGCGTCGGCCCCGCACTCCAGCAGCCGCTTGGCCACCCGGTAGTAGCGCTCGGCCTCGGCAGGCTTGTCGGCACTGGCGCAGGCGGCATTGAGGGCTGTCTCCCCCTCCCGGTTCCGGTGGGCAAGGGTGGCCCCGTAGCACAGGTAGAGCTGCAGGTGGGCCTCCAGGCCGTGCTCAGCGGCCACGTGCAGCGGGGTGGTCCGCCGGTCCCTGGTGCTCAGGTTCACCAGGGCCCCGTGCTCCAGAAGCAGCTCGGCGCACCTGCAAACACACAGCCAGGCTCACCCTTCCCCAGCCCCTACCTCTGCTGCTCCGGGGTGCTTCAGCCTCCGCTCCGAGGCCTGGGGGGGGACTACCGGAAAGTGGGGGGAATCCTTCTCTCCTTCCCAAGCTGGGTGGGAGCGCTGGGTTCAGGTCCTGCTGCCGGGGCATGGGGTGAACAGGTGCCACTCCCAGGATGAATTGGGGCTTTGATCGGTCTCAGGCAAGCGTGCTCAGGCTGGGGGCAGCGACCTGGCTGGATCCAAGCTCCATGGGAGGGAGGGCGGGCCCAGCATGGAAGCGTCAGGCTCCACTGGGCTGAGCGTCTACGGGGTGGCTCCTGGCTTCAGCACTAAGCCCTCGTCCCTTGCAGAGGGCGACTGGCAGGCAGCACTGTGGCAAAGGAAGCCCAGACCACTCCCTGCCCACCAACCCCAGCAGGGAGCATGGAGTACCCCGTGCTCAGGCCTGAGTCCCCCGGGGAATTTGGGCCGCTCCATGCCAACTAGGGCACGGCCCAGGCTAGCGCGGCCTCCATCCCCCAGCCCCTGCCACAAAGACACAGCCCGGTTCTGGACACATTCTTCGCCTCCCCAGGACTCCAGGGGCTGCGGCTCGCAGGGCACAGGGATTCGGGGCATGCCTGGGCCTGGCAATCACAGGCTCGGCAGTGGTGCCCCCGATGTGCTTGGATCAATCTTGCTGGCTGGGAGCACAAGCCTTCCTCATGACCACCCCCTCGCCCATCAGGCGAGGGTTGGAGTGTCTCGTGCCGCCACACCAGCCCCACTGGCTGCTCACAGGGGCAGTGTCAGAGGTAGGGTGACCAGATGTCCCGCTTTGGGGATCTTTTTCTGAAATAGGCTCCTATTATCCCCCACCCCCTGTCCCAATTTTTCACACTTGCTGTCTGGTCACCCTAGTCAGAGGGCTCTGGAGATCCAGCATCCTCAGGGCGGGGGGAGCAGCAGACAGATTCCCTGGGTCTACCGTTCACACCACGTGCCTCCATCCTGCGCCAGAAGGAGCTCTCCTAGGGGACATTCACTCGCTGTGGCCCATACAGCCCTCAGCTTCTCTGCGAGGCTGCTGGCCAAGGGGGCCAGCTGGGATCAGAGGGGGAGTCAGGCTGGCAGGTGCTGCTTGGCTGAACAGCTGCTTTCCCCTGGAGGCTGCAACTCACGCGCCGCAATCTCCGCTTTCATTTAAAAAACAAACAAACAAGGCCAAGATTTTCAGAAGTCACAAGCGACTCTAGGGGGGTTTCCAACAGACACTTGGCAGAGAGCGGATTTTCAGAGGGCACGGTCTGGAAGCCAGGCCCCTCAAGGGCAGCTCAAAGAGACCACCCAAAACCAGAGGTGCCCATGTCATGGGGTCACATCATCACTAGACTTTTGGCCCCACACCTCTAGCCCTGACCATTGGGAACAGAATGGTCAAAATAGGAACCGAGGCAGCAATGTCTGCAGACCGCCTGAAACAATACCTCAGGGAGGTGCGACCCATCTCGTTGACTCTGAAGACTAGTGACAACCGGTGAAATGAGATCACTTACCTTTTCTGCTACTGATCTAAGCTGGGCATAGTGTGACGATCTAAGGTGGAGCCTTGTGTTGGTGGATCTCTGCCTGTGGGCAGAACTTGGGGGAGTGCCATTTCCCCCCTCCCAAAGTCCAGCTAGTTTGCAAGTCATTGACCTGCCTGCCCTATAAGTCTCTGCTGGTTAGGGTAGAAATTCCCCTTCAAGACATACTACCCCCACCCCTACCTGCACACTTACCGCAAGGTCTCCGGGGAGGTGCAGAGATGCAGCGGGGCCAGCCCCTCCTCCGACAGCACGTTGGCGTTGGCACCGTAGCTCAGGAGCAGCTGGGCACATTCAGCACGTTGGTGGATGCAGCTGTCATGGAGGGCGGCCTTCCCGCCCACCACGGCGTCGACCTCTGCCCCTTGCAGAATCAGGTGCTTCACGCAGTCCCGATAGCCTCTGGCCGCCGCGATCCGCAAGGGGGAGGTGTGCTTCTTCTGAGGGCTCAGCACCCACAACCCTGAGGGGCGGCAGGCGGGAAGGAGAGCAGGGGAATCTCAAAGCGCCCTGCCCTGGGGTTCCACTCATGGTCATTAATCGAGACTGCCAACCTCGACTCTGTGACCATAATCCACCCCCCAGGACTTCCTGGAATTCCTCTGTGGGATCCTGCCCCTGCAGAGGGCTGAGCATACACGTGATCTCAGAGTCACAGCGAGGCAGGGGGAGACGGCAGAGAGAACCAGAGCAACTTGCTCAAGATCCGAGAAGCAATGGGGTTTAGGGGCCAGGACATCAGGGAACCACAGCTCTGTTCCTGGCAGGGAAGCTGCCCTGCTGGGGCATCTTTGCCAACTCTCTGCCCCTGTTTTTCCCCTCCCACCACTTACGTGCCTTGGCTATTTAGCCTGCAGACTCTCCAGGACAAGGAGCAACTCTTGACTACACGTATGTACAGCACCTAGCGCCCACAGCCCTACATTGCAGCTGCTACTGTAATACAAATAAATGAACAACAACAACTGCACAGCAACTAAGTGGCAGAGATGGGACTAGAACCCAGGACTCCTGCTGCCCATCCCCTGCTCTCCAGGAGAAGTCACGTGCTCAGGAATGAGCAAGGAACCCAGGAAACCCCAGGGGCTTTCGCTGAATTCTGCTTGGCTCCTTTCTGCCGCACTTGGAGCAAAGCCCCAAGAACCGACACTTCCTTGGGAGCACAAGATCTCTGGCTCTGTTCGAGGGGTGTGGGGAAATCATTTAACTAGGGCAGTGGAAAGCAGTACTCAGCCCTGGGTTTGTTCCAACCACAAGCCCGGAGCAGAAACCCCACCTCCGTACCCAGCTCTGCCGCCCACATCAGCTCCTCGCTGACCATCTCCACGATCACGTTCGCGACAGCCTCGTCTTTGAAGATGCTCTTGATGGTCTGCAGGTCCCCGGTGTACAGGATGTTGTGGACAGCAGGGTCCCGGCAGTATTGGGGACGCCGGGCAGGCTTGGGGAGCAGGGAGCTGCTGGTGGCTGGTGGGAACCTCCTGGTCAGGCATTGCCTCGAGAGAGCCCTCCGACGATCCTCCCACTCCAGCCGCTCTCTCTGCAGGCGCAGGGCGCGCAGGGTGGAGGAAGTGAACGCGAAGGTCTCCCTAGACATTCTCTTGGCTCCACGGGACGGGGCTTAGCCAGGGCAGCCTCCTTGCCTCTGGGACGGGCAGATTAGTGCCCCCTGCCACCTCCCTCAGGCTTGCGAATATGGGTATGAGCAGAAAACCCCTCCCCTTGTTGATTCAGAAGAGAAAGCCAGGCCGTGCTATAAATAGCGGGGATACTTACTCTGGCAGTAAGCAGAAGTTTCTGCAGGGTCATGTTCCATCTGGGGCCGGTGGCGTTTAGAGCCAGTAGCCTGTTGCTGGATGGCACGAGTTTAAGCAGTCTGGGGGTAGAACAAGCCTACAGCAGCCCAGGGAGACTTTCTGGTCAGACACGCAGCCTGAGTGGGAAGCAGGCTGTCCCCGTACACCCCCCCGCAGAGCAGTGGGGCTGAGTCCACAAGATGGGGGGGGGGGGGAGGAGTGGTGACATTCAGTGCCCTGCTCCAGGCTGAATGGTGTAGTGTCACGCCGCCTCCCTTTCCTCGCATGGCCACACTGCGGCCCTCAGGCACCCGCTGTCAGGTCACCACGTGGCCTTGCATTTAAACCATTACCGTGTCTGACTCAGGGCCCAATTCTGAGAGGTGCCAACAAAGAGCAGTCGTAGGTGGTCGACCCTTCTCAGGATCAGCTCTCCAGGGCCAGGAACCGCTCCTTCTCCTAGTTGCACAGCCACCCCCAGGCCAAATTCAGAATAAAAGACAGAGTGCAGAACACAACCCTCGGGCCAGAGAATTTGTAGCCTCGATCGTAGACACCTGCGAGGGGGAAGCAGGTCACCTCTCTACAGGCCCACAGGGGGAACCAGGGACATTGTGAAGTATTTCCCTAAGCCCTTTCAATTCCAGTCCACAAGTGAAGAGTGAGCAAGAGTGGGAGGAACGGAAACCCCCCCCCCCCCAATCTTCAGATTAGAGAGTTAAATCACAAGCCACGTTTTCACTGGCATCATTGATGACAGATGGTCTTGGCAATTCGAGAGCAGTTTTTAAATAGACGGGGGGGGGGGGGGGGGGGAGAAACAAAAACAGGTAACCGGGCAACATTAGCACACCAGGCACTTCCCTCCAGCCGCACGTGGGAGTCTCCCTGCTGAGTGGCCTTCTCTTCATGGGTGCTGGCACTGGATCACGCCAGCCCTGGCCTGCTTTTAACAGGCCTTTGATTTGATTTTTTTTTTTTTAAAAACACAACCTGACGGCATCCCCTTAATACCAGGGCCTGGGAAGAGGTCACAGAAGAAGAACAGAGCGGTCAGATCAGCAGGGTGCCCGGAAGAGAGGGGAGCAGAGGGTAAAAGCTTGGCCTTGGCACTCAGGACATGGGGCGAGTGACGCGGTCACTATCTCAAGCACGGCACAGGGATTCCGGCGGGCCTGGCTGCCATCCCAATGCCCAGTGGAGAACGACGCCCACACAGGTGCATCTGATACAAGCCTTTGTCTGTGGGAAGCAGTGGACTCAATCCTGGAGCTCCTTTGCTTCTCAGTGCTGGGAGTTGCAGTTGCTCAACAGCAGGGAGGATCCGGCTTCAATATCAAGCACTCCGTTGTCCTCATCTGCAGCTCCAGTCCTGTTATGGGCTGGATCACGCAGTCCTTGCACGTGTCTCTCCCCAGTGAGGTCAATGGGCAGGGTTGCAGGAGCATGGCCTGGGATTCCTTCACTCCCAGAAGGAACCCGGCCAGCTTATGTTAATGCTTTAAAGAAAACATGCTCCAGTTAACAGAAGCCTCCAATGCTCCCCACACAGCACCATGCTCTCCTGGCTAGGAGACAGGCTGGCTTTGCATAAAACCAAAGGGGTGGAAAGCAGGACAGCGGAAGGAAGAGCATCACACGTGAAAGGTACCGAACACCCATTTAATGCAGGAATCAGATACAAGCAGGGAAAGCTGCGTCACTTGTGGGTCGTGATCAGTCAAGGGCACCAAGCAAAGAGTGCCAGGGTGCTGGTGGAAGAGCCCAGAGGCAGCAAGGCAGGAATCATTTCACGTCAGGGCTGCCAGCGTCGTCTCTGTTCGGTTCGGGAGTCCCAGACTATCCGTCAGCACGGTCCTGTCGTCACAGCTCCCAGACGCACAAACTTACCATTCATAAACGTATACAGGATACTTAAGGCACACGAGTCACCTCGCTGTTCAGAGTCCTTGCTCTGCCAGGATTCAGCCCAGGTCCTGCCACTGGCTGAGTGACCATCCGGCTCCGTGGTGGCTGGGGGATCTTTGCGTCATAGATCTAGAGGGAATCACCAGCTGCTCTCCATGGCAGAAGCAGAAAAGAAGTCCTCTGGCAACTGTCCTAGGAGCCCATCCAGGTCGTCTGCACAGACAGGAGAAGAAGAGGGGCTCAAGTCCATTTCTTCCTCCACTTCTTAAAGTTTCCCGTTTCACCCCAGGGGCATCCAGTCCCTGTCACTGGGGGATTAACCCTTTCACCCCAGGAGTTACGCTTCCCAGTGTATGGGCCCACTTCTATGAAAGATTAAACACATTTGGGAAAGGGAAAAATAAAAGACGACATTAGGGGAAAGAGCCATCGCGTCTTCCACTTTCTCCTGGGATTTCCTACAGATGGCAGCCATGGCCCTCGTGTGATGGCACCAGTGGAAGGCGTCTGGCCTAGTTGGTGGGTGGGCCAGATTCAAGTGCCCGGCCCCTGCCGCTGGAACCATGTTTTCAGGAGAGCTCAGCTTCCACCACAAGCAGAGCTCTTTGGGGAACCTGGCCCATAACATCTGCAGCAGAATCTGCCTTACCCATGTCACAGGCTTTAGCCCCCAGGGGCTCCTCTTGGGAAGGTCTGTTTGAGCCCGATGTGCCGTCTCCATGCCTCCCCAGGCATGGCAATAACCCTCCAAGCGATGGGTTTGTACGCCAGCTGCTGTTTCCATCCCTCCTGGAGCTCCCTGTGCTCCTGGAGTTGGAAGCCCCCCCGGAGAGATTTTCTGGGGAGTCCTGCTGGAATTCAGCCGGGCTATGGACCTACAAAAAGCCAGACACAACTGAGATGCTCTGGGCTTTCCCTTTGTTAGCTCTCAGCGTCAGACCCTCATTTCCTGATATCTCCCATGTCAGTACATATTCCCCTGCGGAATCTCCTTAGTTCCCCAGCTACCTTCCAAATACGCCCCTGCAAGGACTAGACATTTGTTCCTTCTGAGTCCAACACACACAGGAGACGCCCCCACCTGCCATCCAGCACAGCTCTCTGCTCTGCGTTGCATCGTACCTCTGAGGACACTGGCACCGTCCTGCCTCCCATCTCCCCATGCTCCTGCGACGGCTGCAGGGGGCTCCCATCCCCAGACTCCGGCAGGTAAATCTTCACCAGGTTGTTGGGGGTCACATTGAGGTAGTGATTGCGGTGGGACGGGGAGAACACCCCCACCTGCAACCAGAGGGAAAGGCTACTCGCCTGGACCCAGAGTTCTCTGGCCTCTGCCTGTTCCCATGAGAGGGAATGGGCAGATGCCATTGGAAGAAGAATCAGCACCTCCATTGTGCTTCGCAGTCTTCACCAGCCTCTGTGACAGATGATTGGCAGTGCTGGAGACCGATGGCCCAAATCCTAAACTGGGGTGGCGTGGGATAGATTAATAGGCTTCCCCACCCTCTTGGGGCAGCCAGGTGAGTTCAGACTCTATGGCCCGTTCAGTCACTGGCCTCTGAGGACAGCCAGCTACCTTGGGGGGGACAATCTGTGCCAACTGGTCATTGCCTACAGAAGGATTTTATTTGAGGGATGAAAGAGCTCTCCCTTCTTATCCCATTCATCTCAGAGAATGGAAGCAGTAAGAGGCATCTGGAGCTGGATGCAAATCAGTGACTAGCGGCAGATGAATCTGCATGCCCCTTATTAAATCCACACACCCCAGAACTGGAGCCCTAAAAGCATCCCTGTTGCCATTGGGATCTACCTCCAGGAACAAAACACACCCACCTAAGAGTCCTTCAGTACAAAACCCGGCCCTAATCTCCTTTGCCTCAGGTACCTGCTTTAAGAGAAGCACTGAACCGGCCTTCAGGTCACTCTGTCTCTCCTCCAGCAGCAGGCGGTGCACTGTCCCCTGCATCTCTCCTGCAGGCAGGACAGAGAGAACTCGTCAGCAAGGTGGGGCAGGTACAGTCAGACCAACGCCAAGCAGGCTGCCACAGTGCTTTGTGCCATTATGCATGGGGCAAATCTGCCTGCGAGGACATAGCCAAGAGGGAGTGCTGACAAGCCACCTGGGACGGGGAGGGAATCAGGACAAGGGGGCAAGCTGGAGTGTTATTTATTCAATGCGCCTCATCTTGCCATTTCCATCCCAGCTTCCTGGCTCTTACAAAGGAGGAGCCCACTGAGGACACACTGCCAGGATCAATCCTGTACTGGCCCCTGGGAGATGGGACCTAGCTGATCACGTCCATCTCCGATGAGCGAATCCTCCTCCAGGCAGCGTGGAGAGGCCTGTGAGAGTTCACAGCTAACAGGAGGCCAGAGTTAGAGAGTGGATGGGTCACTGGAACAACGGAGAGCAGCAAGTCCCATGCTTGAGGGGCAGCAGCCAATTGCTGCAGGAGTCGGAAAGGACGCAAACCCACCTACATACAGAAGGACACAATCCTATCTGTGTGTGTATGTTCTGCACCACACAGGCCACGGCTAGGGACAGGCTACAGAGCTGATGGGCCATTGATCAGGAGAACAGGATGTGCCTCATTTGCATGGTTCAGAAGAGCAGGTGAAACCCAGGGTGACGGTGGCAGAGCAGACCGAGGGAGACCCCGAGGACCCTGGGGAAAGCCAGTGGGCAGGCACCACATATCTTTTCGGATGGGAAACTAGACCTTTGTACGAGGAGGACAGCCAGCTATTAGCTGTTGGTTATAGTTCCTTTGCTGGTCCACAGCCCTGCTCACCTCACCCTGAAGGGTTCACCTCTGTCCTTACCAGTAGGATCCCTGAACACGGCGCCGGCGTCAACGCTGGTGCGGGTCAGTGACTTGATCACCACCGCCATGCTGGGAACCTTGTTCTTCGGGAGCTGCTTCAGCGCTGCCTGCATAGAGGCCAGAGAGAGAGAACCACTGCCTACGGCAACTCACTAAAGCAGAGGAAGAGTCACCTTGCGCTGAAAGTCCTGAACTGGGAATTCAGGAGATCAGGGTCCAATTCCAGCGTCTGCCACAGACCCCCAATGTGGACTTGGGCAAGTTGCTTCCCTTCTCTGTACCCAAATCCCACTGCTATGACACAGGAAGATCTTCGGGGTAGGGGCTCTCTCACTATTTGCATGGTCAGCACCCAGCACAGTGGAATCCTAATCCCCACTGGCGCCGGTAGGCGCCACTAACACCGATTAGTGCAATAAATCTTCAGGGACACGGGGAATTCAGGGCTCCAGGCACGATGCTCCACTCCTGTGTTACGTGTTCTGCCAAAAGGGTGGGCTAGGATCATGGCATCCACCCTGGGGCCCTCCTGGGCAACTGTGCTAAGAACATCGCTGCTATTTGATCATGCAGCCTGGGTTCCAAGAGCCCCCCCCCACAGAAGTGTCCGAACCACACTCATCGCTAAAAGGAGGACGCAGTGCCACAGCTCTGATGTCAGCCAGGAGAGCTCCGAGGGGCTTCTGTCCCTTCCCTGCTGCTCCTCAGCCTGGGTGGCACAAAGGGAGCAGAACGGGGCAGAGAACCTGCCACAGAAGTATTGATTCCAACAGGACAAGGTGGCCCTCAGGCCGAGAAGAGTGGACACTCCTGGATCAAAGCTTAGCAGCAGCCTTCAACTTCTATGCACCATTCTGCACTTCCCCCAGAGTGTATGTGTACCAGTGGATGGGAGGGTAAGGTTAATACCCTCTGGTGCATGTGGCTTTTTATAAGCCAGTATTTGCAACGTAGCTAGCAGGTGTCTATTTGAATAATAAAGAGACTTCAATGCTCACTTCAATCGGGCTACTTTGATCCTCCGATTAATTTGATCTGGGACTAAATTATTTTCACTAGCCCCTCTCCTCTCACACGACTTCCACCTCTTAACCCCCACAGCTGTAGAGCAGGTAGAGCTGAATAATTCAGTCATTGTCTCCAGACACTTCTCACTGCACTGTAAACAAATGGGCCAAAAATTCTGAAGGAGGCAGCAGCATACTGGTACGAGGGCCCAGGTACAAGTGACAAGTGCTCCTGCTGGATACACAACAGGAGTGGCCAGCCTGGGGCTCCCGAGCCACACGTGGCTCTTCAGAAGTTACTATGGGAGGCTCCTTGTAGAGGCCCTGACTCCGGGGCTGGAGCTACAGGCTCCAATTTTCCAATGTGCCGGGGGGTGCTCACTGCTCAACCCCGGCTCTGCCACAGGTCCTGCCCCCACTCTACCCCTTCCCGCCCCCTCCCCTCTTCCTGCCGTGCCCTCACTTCTCCCCCCTCAGAGCCTCCTGCATGCCACGAAACAGCTGATCGGGACTTGCGGGGAGGTGCCAGTGGGCAAGAGGCACTGGGAGCGGGTAGCAGGGGGGGAGAGACGAGCTAATGGGGGGCTGTTGACATATTACTGTGGCTCTTTGGCAATGAACATTGGTAAATTCTGGTTCCTTAAGAATCACAGAATATCAGGGTTGGAAGGGACTTCAGGAGGTCATCTAGTCTAACCCCCTGCTCAAAGCAGGGCCAAGCCCCAATTTCTGCCCCAGATCCCTAAATGGCCCCCCTCAAGGATTGAACTGACAACCCTGGCTTTAGCAGGCCAAAGCTCAAACCACTGAGTTATCCTTCTCTGGCTCAGGTTGGCTACCCCGGATATACAAGATCAAATTGCTTATTTCAATCAAAGCATTAGCAATGAACATGGGCAAAGTCAGAGGGAAGCCCAAAATCCTGTCACAGGCACTTGTGGTTAGCCAGGTGGAACGCTGGGATGAGACTCAACTATCCGCAGGTGCTGAGTTCTGGATGATCATTCACTAGATAGAAGCACCTGTGCCTATTTGAATGTGGTCAATCAAGTATAATCACCTGGTTATAGCAGACATCTGGGTGTATTAGGCACCACGCCAGCGTATGTCTGCATGAGGATTGACTACTGTTTGTAAACTGCTCTGAAGATAAAAATGCCATGAGGGGCTGTCCATATAAAAAAAGTATTTTGTGCATGAGCCTTTAACAACCATTTTTAAGACACTAGTTTGTGCAGGGAGATGATACTTCCCATGGGTCACTGCATCTTAGTCCTGGGACAATGGGATAGTGTTTTATCCTGGGATCCCATGCCCTGCAGATGACAGGTCCTAGCTCCCTGGGACAGCAGCAGGGACACTACCGTGGCTGTGAAAATGGGGCTACTGAACATGCCTTTAACTGAACGACAGCTAAACCGAAGCCAGATTAGCTTTGCGCTCCCGCGGTCAAGACGTGCGGGCCAGCAGGGTTCTCAACTCAAGCTGCATAGCTGTTTCACAGAACAGCACCAGCAGTTACTAGTGTCCTGGTGACAACTGGAAACTGCCAGCTAACTGCTGCTTCAGACAAGTTAGATCAGGCACATCTGCCCTACGCAGAGGAGGCTGTTGCAGGCCTCCGTGAAAGTAGCAGATGCTGGACCCAGTTCTGTCTCGTTGGATCTGCACAGCACGGCAGGGGAAGCCAAAACTATCCAGTGGTTACAGACCCTGGGCAAAAGCCCGGGGGAGATGCCAGTGCAGAGGCAACACGGGGGAGCTGAACTCGTCTTTCCAGGAAGCAGCCTTCACACCCAGCACCGGCCCCTCCTTACCTTCCTCAGCACCATGGCCACGCTGTATGTCCTGAGGAAACAGGAGGGGTCTCTCTCATCCAACCGCAGCTCGGTTTTCATGGCAATCCAGGGGCCTTTTCCAAAGTCCTCCTCGATTGGCTGCTGGGAACTCGGCACTTCCTGGAGTCACAGGATGGATATGGTCACTATGTTCAGAATCAACCTAGAGTTGATCTTGTACTAGCATCTCTTTGGCTAGGCAGAGACAAAGCCTTTGCTCTAAGTAGAGCATTAGGGGAACGAGAGCTGACCCTCCCACCGAATCGATGCTACTCACGAGCACTATTTTGGCACGATCCTACTTTTTGATTTGGGTCAGGTTCCCATATCTAGGCTTGGAAGGATTAGATGGTTATTGATAAATGTCGATTTCACCGAACATATACACAAGCCAACAAATTCCCCCCCCCCCCCGCAATCAATAAATATAGAGACAGGCAAAGAGAGAGGAATGCTGCTTGAGAACTACTCAGAACCCTGGGATTTCGCCTTTTGAATCAGGCTGGTTACAAATGGACTAGCAAATCAACAGGGAAAAACAGATCTGATTGGCTGATGTAAGGAGATTTGCTTTGTATCTTTTGACATGAGATGTTGATAATGTGTGTTAACGGCTTGTAACGCTTTAACTTTCTGAATCTCAAGGTCTAGTGTCATTAAATGACACTGAATCCCCCCCCCAGAATTTCCCACAACTTTGAAAATTTAAATAGATAAAAATCTAAAAAATGCTTAAAAATAAACATTGCTATTTTCAGTCACATTTAAAAAAAAAAAAAAAAAAAAAAAAAAAAAAAAGAGAGAGAGATCAAATTCTGCCAACCCTACCCATATCGGACATCTGGTCTACCCTTAAATTAGGCTGACATACCTAAATTAGTCAAGGGTGTGAAAAATCCAGGTATGCTGAACCTAACCCTGACATAGATGCAGCTATATTGACAAAGGGTGCTTTCGTTGACCTAGCGCCCATCGTCCAGGGAGGTGGCGTTCCTGCGCTGATGGAGAAAACCGAAACCCCTTCCGTCGGTGTAAGGCTGCATCTGCGCTACAGGATTATGCCAGCCTAGCTATGGGGTGTAGCTATGCTGCTGTAGTCGCTGTAGTGTAGACATACCAAGAAAGACATTAGCAGCAAACCCAGTTTGCTGGCCCAACATGGCTCAAATCGTCCAATAAGCCCCACCAGGCTCATGGTTTGATTTACAGTCATTGCAGTTGAGCCTAGACACCAGCCAGCACAGTTGCTGGTGGGGGTCGGAACTGGACAAAGCACTGGACACTTCCTATGGGAACAATGAATCCTGTACCCTGCCAGGGGACAGGTGAGATGACCCATTAGTCTGTATTTTCCAATTCATTTCTAGGCTGTTTAATGGAGATGGCGCAAGCCAGAGATCCCTACTCCAACTCCACCCCTGAACTGTGAGAAAAGTTCTAATCCAGGTCTAAGCTATTTCATCTGACATTTCAGGTCCGTCTATCACTCTGGAAAGAGGCCTGGGGTGAATGGACAATGCTCTGCCCCAAGGAGAAAACAAGTGGTCCATTAGCCTCCAGCTGCAGCAAAATGCCCTTGTCACAGGGAAGATTAGCATGTCTGCTCTGAAGAAGTTCCTAGCAGAACATCTGACTGCAGCAGCCGAGGAGTGCAGATCACCAAAGCCACAATGCCAAGGGACCAGTACCTGTGGACTATTTGCTGCCCAGATCCATGGACTGTTCTGAAGCTTTTGGGTATCTCTGGCTTTGCTAAGGTGTATTTCAACCAACACCTCACAGGCAAATGAGACCCTGATCAGGAGCAGCTTTTGGTACCATGCCTCATGCTGCTGTTGGATGCAGCTAGCACAGAGCTGCGACACACTTTGGGGTGCTGTGCTCAATTTTGATGCGGTTTCTGCTAGAGCTGTGTGGAGTGGGGGACAGGGAAAAAGGGGTATTACCTCTGTCCGTAGCTTCGCCCGTGCTCCATGGGCTGGAGTCTGAGGAGTGGAAATCAGGATTTCCTCCAGATTTTTCCCACCATACTTAGGGGAGAGCAGGAGAGAAAGAGAGAAGCATCTGTTACTTCCTAATCCAGCTGAGGAGCTGTACTTGTGATGCGCTCAGGACACACTCAGAGGCAATTAACACATTTTACATCTCTCATAGCAAGTCTCTGGGGCCTCAAAAACAATCCTTCAAAACATAAAGAGGTTCTGCTACAAATCTTATTTAAAGAATGACAGTTAAGGCTGGACTGGGGTCTCTGAAACTGGGGTCAAGGGAGAGGCTGTGAGCCTGGAAGTAAATAAAGCTTCCTTCCTCCATCAGTTGAGAAAGCAGCTCCAGCACCCAGCACACACAATGGGGACAGTTCTGCTGAATAAGGTAGTGCCTTTTTTTTTTTTTAAAAACACACACACACACACACACTTTCCTGATGACCACCACATGTCCAATCCCAAACAAGCACAGCTCTGGGTGCAGATCCAAACAGCCCGCTCCTGCAGGGGCTGTAACCCAGACATTGCCATCTCATGCTAATTCACTTTCCAGATCTGGTGCAAGTGACACAAGGCTTGAACCTATGAGGGCTCACGCTCAGCAGTGCCTCACATATCAAATATAAGCAAAAACTCTCTATGCTTCAGTGATGCCAGGGGTAAGATACAATCACCCAGCAATCACCTTTTTTCACCCCTATTGATCTACTCACAGGTCATATTTACAGCAGTATAACCCCCTTTATACTGACCCTGATTAATCACAGTAAGATAGTGGCCCGCAATGCACTGTTCCTATCCCCAGTGTTGTCCAGAGGTTTCAACTGCCCCGGAAATATTCTGAATGTCGGGGATTCCTAGGGCATGAATTGTTATATCTAGATACTACCACCCAGATCCTCAAAGGTATTTAGGCAGCTAACGCCCACTGAAATTGAGGGAAGTTAAGTACCTAAATACCTCTCAGGATCTGGGCCTACATGGCTATGTAGCTGACTCTCTGATCACCATGAAGATGGGAGGCTGTAGGTAATGCTCCCCATGACCCCACGTGCAGAAGGAAATCTAGGGAAGCAACAGCCATGCCTTGCTTGCTCTGGGGCCAGTGGAGAGTGGGTGCAGCGTGTGGATCACACCTGAAAGGCAACACACTGATTAGTTAAATCCCTTGGTGTCCCTGTTTGAGTGGCCGCTTCCCACTGAGATTTCAGCCATCTCCTCTGCAACGTGTCCTACCTGATGAGGCAGAATCCCTGCAGGTCCTGGGAAGCGGCGAGATTTCACCCGTGAAGGGGTCCAGCCAGAAGCCCTGGGAGTCTTGTTGGCTGCCGTGACCAGCTGTACAAGGTGATTGGTGACCACCGGAGTCTGCAGGCTCCCAGCAGCAGCAGAGCCAGAGGAGGGAGCTCTTGGGGTGGAAGTCGGTGACTCCACACAAGTCATCAAGGACCGTGGTCCTGTGGGGAGCCTAAGAGGTGGCCGCCAACTGCTGCCGGGCCCTCTGGGTGTGGAACAGCCCTGAGTGGGCATCTGTGGTGCTGGTGGCCTTGGATTGCCACTCCCCGGGGAGTGGAAGCTTGGAGCCTTTACTGGAGCCACAGAAGGGCTGCTTGCTGCGGTTCCAGGCTGACCCCCAGATGCCCGAAAAGGCCTCAAAGTGCGGCACCTGGGAGCGGAGATGGTGTCACAAGACACGGCTGCAGCAGCGCTGCCTTGTGGGACTGCATTCACCAGGGAGCGAGCCGGAGCAACTAGGCTAGACTGAGAGAAGCAAGAACCTGCCGTGCTCGGCCTCAGCTTCAGCGCAGGGTCCGCCTGCTGGAATGGGGACAGATTCTGCATCCTGTCTGCCCCCCTCGAGATGGCTCGAGTCCCCTCGTGCGGCAGAGAGACTGAGCCACCAGGGCTAGGAGTTACCACTGGATCTCCCACCCGAAGCTTTTTGAAGGCTGTCCCTCCATGACTGCTCTCGTCCCTCCTGCACACCTGAGGGGGCATCCCCTTCTCAGCCACGGCAGGCCCAGGACCTGGCTGCACGCAGGCTGCCAAGAACAGGTCATTTTCAAATTCATCATCATGGGGAGCTTCCTGAAGGGGGGGAGGCTGTCGGCTCACAAACTTAAACCCTGCTGCCGAGCTTGGTGTGCAGTCCCTCGTGCGGTTTGAAGTGCGCAGGGCCGGTGCTGCCAATGTGGGGGCTGCCTTGAGAGCCTTGAAGCCCACAGCTGGAGGCTCCACAGTCTGATCGTTCACCACCGTCCGAGGCCTCAAGCCAGGTGTTTTGCTGGAGGGGCGATCAGCCCCAACTCTCAGTTTGGGAAGGTTCTGCGGCCCAAAGACTGGAGACAGCATGCTGGTACTGGGAAGAGCAGGAAGTGGGGACTCGTGAGCGGGTGCCAGGAGAGTGCCTGGGTCTCTGGGACCAGAAGAAAAGGGCCTCAAGCATCTTGAGTTCACAGGGACCAAATCTGAGAACTGGTTCTCCGCATCCTCCACGGCCGACAGGAAATCCTGCAAAAGCAGACAAGGCACCACAAAGATCAAGCTGTCTTTACATGGGATGCGCCAGTGACTCAGCTAACCTGGCCCTTTACCTTAAGAGCCCAGTAAAGGTCCTAAGATCAGAGACTTGCTATTGTCAGCCCTGGACCAGACCGTAAAGCACGGCTGGACACAAGGACCTGACACAGCGCAGAGACAATGGCAGTTATCGGGTCCATAGTTTGCAGGCCTTTTCTCTCTTGCTAGATACAAGTACTTTACACCATTTGAGAGCTGGGAGAGACATTTTGTCAGCGTGTCCTTCGATAACTGTTGGTGTCAGCAGCAGCCAGAGAGGTTTCTTTTACTTATTTGCCGATCAAGGGTACATCACAGATTCTACACAGCCCTGTACTTCAGCTCAGGGAGGGGAGACAGGTCCCACCTAAACTACGCCTTGAAAGTGAATCCCCCCCGACTTAATTATCGGGGTGGCGTAAATAGGAACTGAGCTGAACTAAGAGAAAAGGAGTATTTGTGGCACCTTAGAGACTAACAAATTTAGGTGCCACAAATACTCCTTTTCTCTTTGCGAATACAGACGAACATGGCTGCTACTCTGAAACCTGAGCTGAAATAGGGGGCAAGTATCAGAGGGGTCGCCGTGTTAGTCTGGCTCTGTAAGAGCGGCCAGGAGTCCTGTGGCACCTTATAGACTAACAGACGTATTGGAGCATAAGCTTTCGTGGGTGAATACCCACTTCGTCGGATGCGACGAAGGAGGCAAGATTCTCCGGGCCAGGCCCTCAGCTGGTGTAAATGGCTGTCGCTCGGTTGAGGAGCCAGCCCACCGACACCTTAGCAGCCTGCCTCGCCAGCGAAGCAAGACTCCTGCTCCGCCTTCGCCTGCCAGTTCTCTCCTGGCCCACGGCAGTTCCCAAGCGTTTCCTCACCTCGTCTTCGAGCTCCCCTTCCACAGCAAACAGCTTCTGCAGCCTGCAAGCCTGGGACAGAGCGAGAGAGACAGTTGCGTTTGCAAGGACGTGCTGCCCCAGACGGCAGCCTCTCTGCCCATTTCTTATGCAACACCGGAATCGCCAGGTTTCTTTGCTTTTACTTTGGGGGTTAAGCCCAACGGGGCCCGTGGCAGGCCAGAGACAGCTCTATTTTTCGCAAGGCAGGGGCTTGTCTCTTCCCAACCCATGGCTGAAGCGGATGTTCAGGCAAAGGAAAGACGAACGGGACTAGTCAGGCACAGTTACGCACCATGCAAGATACAGATGTATCATAGCCCTGCCGATGCCACTAGCCCTCACGTGCAAGGCTCCTTGAAACAAAGCAGGGCCTTCCCCTTGAGCGGGGAGGGCCCCCCCCGAGGGTAACCCGCTCCCCCCGAGGCCTTCCCCTTGGGCGGGGTGGGGGCCCCCCCCGAGGGCAACCCGCTCCCCCCGAGGCCTTCCCCTTGGGCGGGGAGGGGGGGACGAGGGTAACCAGCTCCCCCCCACCCCCCAGGGCCTTCCCCTTGGGCGGGGGGGCCCCCCGACGGTAACCAGCTCCCCCCCACCCCCAGGCGCTCCCATGCCGGGGCGGGGGGAGGGTAGTGTTTGGCCGCCCTAGCCCCCCCTTGCGCGGGGGGGGCGTTACCATGGCAGCAGCGCAGAGCCCCCCCCCATGCGCTCCGGCCCGGCGCGGCGGGACGCGGGCTCAGGCGGCGGCGGCACAGCGGGGCGAGGCGCGGGTCCGGTCGGGTCCGGTCCGGGCACAGGGACCCCCGCCGCGCCGGCAGCGCCCCCAGGCCCGGGGCAACCTCCCCTTTAAAAGGCGGGGCCGGGGCGGCCTGTCCGCCCGGCGGGCGCGAGTCACTGCGCCGCCTTAAAGGGGAGGTTCCGGGAGCCGGACCCGCGGCCTCCGACCGCCCGGGCCGGGGCGGGGACAGCGGCCGCCCCGCCCCCATCGCCCGGTCCGTCTGTCGGCCTGTCCGGGCGCCCGTCCGGTCCGCCCGTCCCCCCACCAGTCCGCCCATCCCCCCCAGTCCGTCTGTCCCCCCATCTGTCTGCCCATCCCCCCGTCTGTCTGTCCCCCGATCTGTCCACCCATTCCCCCCCAGTCCATCTGTCCGCCCATCCCGTCCAGTCCGTCTGTCCCCCCACCTGTCTGCCCCACCCCCCACCAGTCCGTCTGTCCCCCCATCTGTCTACCCTCAGAAGTCTGTCTGTCCGCCCATCCCCGTCCGTCTGTCCCCCCATCTGTCAACCCCACCCCCACCAGTCTGTCTGTCCCCCCATCTGTCCACCCCACACCCCTGTCCATCTGTCCGCCCATCCCCCCCAGTCCGTCTGTCCCCCCATCTGTCCATCTGTCCACCCCCCCAGTCCGTCTGTCTGCCCCATCTGTCCACCCCACCCCCCACCAGTCTGTCTGTCCATACCCCCCAGTCTATCTGTCCCCCCATCTGTCCACCCCACCCCCCACCAGTCTGTCTGTCCGCCCATCCCCCCCACCAGTCCATCTGTCCACCCATCTATCCATCTGTCCACCCCCTCCCACCAGTCAGTCTATCCACCCATCTACCTGTCCACCCACCCACCCGTCCGTCCATCCACCTGGGGTGCTGGAACAGTTTGTACAGTGGGGGGTGCTGAGAGCCACTGAACCAAACTGTAAACTTTGAATATGATGGAACCCACTTCAAGCCAGGGGGCGCACCAGCGCCCCCCCCCCCCCCCCCGCCCAGTTCCAGCACCTATGCCCATCTGCCCATCCTCCCATCAGTCTCTCTGGCCATCCACCCCCTCCACGCAGATGTGCATCTGTCCATCCACTTGCATATGTCTCTCTGCCCTACCCCCGCCCTCTCCATGCCTATGCGCAGCTGTCCATCCCCCAGCTTGTCTATGTGCGTCTCTGCATCCCCCGGCCTGTCCTTGCTTGTGTGTGTCTGTCCATCCACCTCGTCATCCATCTGCCCGTCTACTCATCCCTCTGTCCTGTTAGCAAACCAGAGGGCAGCTTGTGAAGTTCTACAGTGCAGCCCAAGAGCTGCTGCCTTATAATTATAGGGGGGCAGCAGCTCTGCTCGGCTTGAAGCTGGTCTCAGCCTTCTGGTTTTTCCCCAAGTGCTCCAACATCCACCTGCATCCCAGCATCTCCGTTGTGACGCTGCTGGCCTCCAGACTTACAAAAGAGCTCGGCGTCCGCCGAGCAGGGAATATCCGGCCACTTATTTTAGTGCCTCACGGGGGGCTGAGCACTCCGGAACATCTGGCCTGGTTGGCGGGGGAGGCTGGAAAAGTGCAAACTCTACCCCGGAGCCTGGGTCTCTGTCGGTGAGTGGAGCCCCCATGCCCCAGCACCTGGGGAATTTTCCTTGGGTCCGTCCCATGCTCCAGAACGGAAAACTTTACTTTTGTCCAGCAGCGGACGGGGAGGTGTCGTCCCACGACGGGGATATTGACAGCAGGGCCTGGAATCCTCACGTGGTTGGATGTTTAGTTTTCAGTTCTGCCTCGTTCTGTTCTTGATAGGCCGTACTGGGCGGGGGGGGAGATGCGTTCTTCCTCCATGCGGCACTGAATCTTTGCTTTCCAGCTGTGACCGGAGTAGGGGAGTGGGGAGTCTATAAATAGCTGTCCAGAAATAGCAGCCGTCTAGGCTCCAGTGAGCCAGATCAGCCACTAGAGGAGGACTGCCGCTCATTCAAGGCAATGGGGAACAGGTCGGTTGGTGGGGGAAGTCCCCCACGGGAGTAGCAAGTTGTAAACTGAATTCCACGGAATGCATCCGATGCAGTGGGCTGTAGCTCACGAAAGCTTATGCTCAAATAAATTGGTTAGTCTCTAAGGTGCCACAAGTCCTCCTGTTCTTTTTTGCAAGTTGTAAACTGTAGCTCACTGCAGCAGGGAAGTGGACACATCTGCTGCTAAGAAGGTGCCGTTTGACTCCACGCTTTATTTCTTCAGGGAGTTCAAAAGACAAATTGTGGTTTCGATGTTTAGTGGCCAGGTCTTTTGGGGACTTCACCTTTTGGGGGAATCCCCCTTCCTGTTGGAGAGGCACTGTGGTCTAGTGGCTAGGCGACTGGGCTCTGGAGACTGGGGTTCCATTGCTGGTTCTGCCATTGGCCGTCTGCATGCTCTAGAGCAAGTCACTTCCCTGTCTGGGCCTCAGTTTTCTCCATCTGTACAATGGGGATAATGATACTGACGGGCCTGGACTAACCAATGTGTGCTTGCACATAGGCCCCTGCCCACCTGGAGGGGGAAAGAAAACCCCAAACTGAGTGGTGCTGCAACCCTATGCAATGCTACTTGCTCAAATTTGGCCTGGCTGCCTGCCCTCCATCATGATGGAGAGATGGCTGGGCCAAACTTGAGTGAGTGGTGCTCTAACCGGGAGCTTGGCCCTCCTACTTCCACCAGGACCACCAAATCATCAGATGGCTGGATGCACCCTCCCCCCACCGGTTGAGAACCTCCGTTCTGGGAGGTAGCTGTGCCTAGGACACCTTCTCTGTCGCATTTAAGGAAGAGGGGGCGGCAAATTTCCATTGTGAACAGGGCCCCAAAATTCTTTAATCTGGCCCTCCTTTGTAAAGGGCTTTGAATCTAAAGATGGAAAATGCTTTATAAGAGCTGAGTGGTATAATTATGTATCATTATTTATATTGTAATAGCACCTAGAGGCCAGGACCCTGTTGTGCTGGGCGCTGTACAAACACAACAAAGAAATGGTCCCTGCCCTGGAGAACATACCGTCTAAGACCATAGACAATGGGTGGCTCCTACAAGCAGGAACTCTCTTCCTATGTCTCTGCACCTCACTGTGCACCACGGGCCCTGATCTTGGCCAGGGCCTCCAACCATGAGTGCAATTCAGATGATGATTATGCAGCCTCTTCTTGGTCATGGTCCCTTGCATCACTGGTTCTTCTAGGAGGCTAACGCCGTGGGGATTGTCTTTTGGGCAGACTCTTCCAAGCAGCAGGTCATTTCCCTTTCAGGGATTGGCCTGTAAACATCTGTCACCCTCTCTCTGCCGGGCATGCCCGCAGTCACAGCCCCTCCAAGATGAACTGGGGCATCCTAATGCAGACAACAAGGAAAAAAGGGGGCTTGGAACAGAGTGGCCTGCCCCCTGAAGGGCAGGGGCCCGGCTAGCCCTGTTCACTCATCTGATGCAGCTGAGAAGGGGACAGGTGTTCCATATGAAGAGCTGCAAGAAGCTGCAAGTTCCTGGGGAGAAGCCCTGAGAGCCTTGGCAGAGTTAGAAAGCCACAGCTGGAAGTTTGGTTTATCCTTTGGGAGATTGTGGTGGGTTGGCCAATAACTGGTGCCCAGTTATTATGGGTGTGGTTGATAATCCCCCAGGCTGGTGAGGATGAGGAAGGTTTCTACTCCCCACATGCTGAGGAGGGAGTTGAGTTTTCAACCATTGCTGAGATCACCATCAAAGGTAGCCGGGAGCGTGGTCACTTGACCACTGGGAAGTGGACTGAGATCCCCCCACTTGGTCCAGTTAAGATGCTGAAGAGCTATTGACTAGTAATGACAGGCAGTCACTAACCTGGGCTGGATTTGAACCACTGCGCTAAGGGCGAACGGCGCCGGTTCCCTTTCTGAGATACCTACCCCACTTTGTGTAGCTTGTGGGTCTGGTGCTCTGGTCCCTCGCTCCTTGTGTTGTCATTTATACCAGTGCAAAGGGCGTGTCAAATGCTGCAAGGCAGCCATGTTTTACGCTTGCTTTGCATTATTGTAAATTGCTGCCCAAGGGGCAGGGCAGTGGAATGTCAGGCCCAGCTTTGTTGCGCTCAGGGTGCTGGGTAAGATCTCAGCTCAGATGCACGGTGACTTTCAGTCTAGAGATGGGCAGAAAGCATTGGATTTCCTGGGCCTCAGGCCCTCTCCTGCATCATCCAGGACCCACAGCTCTCAGTTGCTGGTTCCTGGACTGGCACATGGAGGCTCTGATCCAATTCTCAGTGAAGTTGATTTCAGTCTCTCCATTGACTTTCATAAGCACTGGATTGGGCCCCATGCTGCAGGCTTTGGTGACAGGTACCCTGGACTCTCCCTTGTTACGTTTGGCCCTGATTCAGCAAAGCATCTCAGCACGTGCTTCACTCAAGCATGTGCCTATGGTCTGGTCTGCCCACAGAAATTACACTAAGTTAATTCAATCGGCTTCTAAATCTATTGAATTAAATTGGTGAGACCTGCTTGTGTGGCCTCTCTGAAATCAGTTTAAGAGGGGTTACATCAGTGTAGATTCATTCAATAACAAATCAGTTTTGCTGATAAGCTAAACCAGTATAAGTTGTCCCAGTACAAGTTATAAACCAGGGGGTTGTAAGGGGGGTTTTAGGGGGTTGCACCTGTTTGACTAAATCAGTATTTAAACTGATGCAACTTATCTGTGTGCAGGAGTAAAATTTTCAAAAATGCCTAAGGGCATTAGGAGCCTACACCCCATTTTTAAAGGTGACTTCAGCTCCTACGGCCCAGATCCTAGAAGATATTTAGGTGCCTTTGAGGATCTGGGCCTACGTACCTAGAGGACGTATTTTCAAAGGTATTTAGAGGCCTAAAGATGCAGATAGGTGCCTAGTGGGATTTTCACAAGTGCCTAAGCAAGTTAGGTGCCTAACTCCCTTTGGTTTCAATGGGATTGTGGCCCCAACCTGCTTTTGAAGATGCAACTATGTGTTTCTCTGCATCTTTAGGTGCCTAAATACCTCTGAAAATCTGGCACTAAGTCAGTGCTCAGGGCATAACGTAGCTATCTCAATCTAACTTTGAAGTGTAGACCAGGCATATGACACCCATTGCCGCCCACTGAAGTTAGCAGAGCTGAGGGACCACTGCTGAAGCCAATGCTGATGCTGTTGGCACCACTGGGAGGGGTCGTTTACATGGACCTTAATGAACGGGGAGGCAGCGGGGGCGGGGCTGGGCTGGTGAGGCTGACAGCTTGTCAGAAAATGTGGCAAACCGTGGATCGGGCTGACGTTAATAAACAAGCTATCGCAAGCAGCCAGCCGGGCTTGGAGGAAACTCATTGCTTTTGCTGTTTGCTAAAGAAAAGACATTTGTAAAACAGGTTAGTCACAGATCTTTAAAAGGCAGCAACTGCTCCCGCCAACTGCAGCCTGCCACGCGGAGTTAAATATCAAAGGGAATTCAGGAATACTTTGCACTTTCTTTCCTCCCCCCCACTTTAGCTTTTTATTGAAGTCGTGTTCGTGGATCATATAAAATTGAAGCTAACAATACGCCTATTCAGCCCACAGCCAAGGCCCATTCAGTGTGTGCCGTTTTTTTTCTCGTAACGCCCCCCCCCCGCCAGTCTGTGTTTTACTAAGGGAGCTTGAATACGAAAAAGCAGCACAGATGCCTAGGTCCAGATTGCGCTATTAGACTCAGGCCTGAGGATGGGGCTGCCCTATCCCGGGAGCCCCCCTGGGAAGGAATAGTACCTTTCCTCCCAGAGCTCTGCATTGCAAGAGGGAATGGATGGAAGGAGAGATCTTCATTGCATCTCTTTGCAGGATACGGCGCAGGGCGCTTGCCACAGCTGGGTGTAGCTCCCTGCCCACTGGGGGGTCTGGCTCCACTCCCAGAGTCAATCAAAGGCCGCCACGTGTGGAAGAATTGGGGGCGGTGGCCTGGCAGGGCCACTTTCGGGAGGGACTCCAGCCTGTGGGAATTCAGTGACGAAACAGCAACTTGTAACCCAGGCCGAAGCATCTTGCACTGATGTGGCGCGTTAGGGGTGAGGGGGTCAAAAGAGTGCAGCTCCGAGTCCATGCTCAGATTTGCACAAGGGCCCAGCCGCCCCTGGGGCGGATGTTGGGGGTTGACCCGCAGGTCATCTATGGTTGAGCTCAGTTGAGAATGTGGCCCCAGGTGTGGGAGCTGAGCCCGCACCGTCCTTGGAAGCAAACCTACAACAAGAGGAGGATTCTCCAGCCACGCTTGGCCCTTGAGTGCTTAGCCCTCCGCGAAATCTGGAGTCCCTTTTCCGTATAAATGGCCCATTGGTCCAGCACCCTCTCCCTCCGCAGGGATGGAGGAGCTGCCTTCTCCTCACGGAAGAAAGTTCTTGACGTGGTTTGGAAAAAGAACAGGCCAGCTCCTCCACTGGGTAGTTCTGTTGACTTCAATCCTATGCTGATTTGCACCAGCTGGGGATCTGGCCCACTGACTCCCATGGACCCATGCTGATTTGCACTGGCTGGGGATCTGGCCCATTGTCTCCCATGGGGCGATGCTGATTTATACCAGCTGGGGATCTGGCCCATTGTCTCCCATGGGGCAATGCTGATTTATACCAGCTGGGGATCTGGCCCATTGTCTCCCATGGACCCATGCTGATTTGCACCAGCTGGGGATCTGGCCATTGTCTCCCATGGGGCAATGCTGATTTATACCAGCTGGGGATCTGGCCCATTGTCTCCCATGGGGCAATGCTGATTTATACCAGCTGGGGATCTGGCCCATTGCCTCCCATGGGGTAATGCTGATTTATAGCAGCTGGGTATCTGGCCCATTGTCTCCCATGGACCCATGCTGATTTGCACCAGCTGGGGATCTGGCCCATTGTCTCCCATGGACCCATGCTGATTTGCACCAGCTGGGGATCTGGCCCATTGTCTCCCAAGGGGCAATGCTGATTTGCACCGGCTGGGGGTGTGGCTGTAGATGTTCCATGCTGCCTTCCCCAGGGCGATTTCCCCTGCACGGTGAACATGGCGGTAACTGCTTGGCCTGTGGCCCTGCAGGGGACTTACAAGACTGATTATAACCACCCAGACTGGGGATTCGCCTCCGTGCTGGCCCCGGTGCAATGATGCAGGGGAAGCAGCTGGTGCCTCCCTTAGCTGGGGCTGCGGTGCCCAGTGCTGGCGAGCGCAGATTTCACGTACACCTCCGCTTCCCCTTGGGGGGCTTTGTGGGGTGCCGAACCCGCAGGGTGCATGGCTAGCCCCTCTTCCACCCTCCCCGGCCCAGCCCGGAATGTCCCCTGCCCCGGGCTCCGTGCCAGGCATAGGGCCCCAAGCTGGCTTTCTGCTAGGCAGAGGGGTCGGAGCTGGCATAAAGGGGCTGCAGGCCAGCGGTGAATGGGGGGCCTGGACTTTCCATGGAGCTGAGGCAGCCTCATGGCTTCTTGGGCCTGATCCAAGGATTCCACTGAAGTCAACAGAAAGCTTCCCAGTGACCGTGACGGGAACAGGAGTGGGCCCTTGGGGCCGCCTTGCTGTCCATAGGAAAACTCCCAGTGACTTCAGCTGGCGCTGGATCATGCATTCTGAGGTCATTCTCCTTCCATTTGGATGCTGGAGCACTTCTTCACTTCGCTTATCCCGACAGCTTATTTGGTTCATTTCATTCCGTCGACGTAAGTGCCTGGGCATTCTACCTGTAATCCCTTCCCACTGCGAGTCCAGGAATCAAATCTCCACCAAGTCACTTCTTCCCCCAGCTGTTTGTCTTTTATTGAGTTTTTTCTGTGGCAAGACAACGTCACTCAGAAATATAAGTCGAAAGGGAAATTCTGAAGCGCCTTCCTGTTTCTTATATTATTCGGTGTAATAAATTCTCCATTCTCAAAGAGGTGACTAATATTTCAGGCCACTCTCTACTAAGCTGATTTCCTGGCTATGCAGAGCAGAAATATGAAGTTGAGGAATCAGAGTAACTGGAGTTTCTTGATATCTTCATTCCCTGTGTTATTCAGGTCCATAGCCAGCGGGCCAGCATTCAGGGGCGGCATAAAAAGCTTGGATTTTCTACGGCGTCTATGAGAGTTGGGTGTTGTTCTCCCCATGACTTTTAATCTGATTCAAGCACCTAACTCCCCTGGGAGTCTGAAAATCCCAGCCTTCTGGTATATCCGTTACACTCAACCTACGGACGATTTACCTGGACAGAGAGGCAGTATAGTCCAATGGTTAGAGCACTAGTTTGGGAGACTTGGGTTCAATTCCCAGTACTGCCCCAATCTGTGTGTGTGACCCTGAGCAAGTCACTTAGCCCCTCTGGGTATGTCTACACTGCAAAAAAAACAAAAAAAAAAAAACAAACCCCAAACCCAACCAAATCAGCGGCAGCGAGTCTCAGAGCTCGGCTCAAGTGACTTGGGCTCCCGCTCGGGGGTAAAAATTCAGTGCAGACATTCCCGCTCAGGCTGGAGCCGGGCTCTCAGACCCATCCCCCTCACCGCCTGACCAGGAATGTCTACACTGCAAACCCAAGTCAGCTGAGCTGGGCTCTGAGACTTGCTGCTGCTGGGTTTTGGGGATTTTTGGCAGTGTAGACATAATCTGTGCCTCAGTTCCCCACCTGCAAAATGTGGATAACAGCAGTGCTCTAGCTTGCAGGGGGAGTGTGAGGATAAACCCATTTAAGATTGTGAGGGGCTCAGAGACTGTGGTACTAGGCCCAGAGAAGTACCTAAAATAGACAGAATCCCTTTCCCCATGGGAATCCAGTGAGAATCCTGCTTTCCATCATTCCAAAGTGCAGTTGTAACATGCTGGCTTGTCTAGCACTATGGTGGCTGGTCTACACAGAGAATAACTTACTACTGTTCCAGGTACTGGAGGCACTCCTTTAACTCAACTAGGAGAGACCCAGGCTTGCTCAGGGCTAGATTCACTGCTCAGCATCCACAGTTGGTCATCTTGTGCTGAGCTCTTGAAAATTCTGGCCCTAGCACGGACAGTTGTGGTTTCCCTCCCTGCTCTCAGCTCAGGCAGGAGGACTTCTTACGCTCATCCCAACGGGGAAACTCTGATGCCTTGATCGTATTGCATAGCATCTTATCCCACAAACGGTCCCACTGAAGTCAGTGACTCTGCTCCTGGAGTGAGGAGCTGCCCAAGATGACTGGGGGGTGGGTGGGAAGGATTGGAATCTGTCCCTAAATTTGCTTCCCAAGAATATAGTTACAAGTCTCCTTGTTCGGTGGATTTTTCTTTTAACAAGGGCTGCCAATTAATCGCAGTTAACACAAGCGATTAACGCAAAAGCAATTAACTAGATTAAATCAAATAATCGCAACTTTAATCCCACCGTTAATCAATAATAGAATACCAGCTGACATTTATTATAAATATTTTTGGATGTTTTTCTACATTTTCAAATGTATTGATTTCAATTGCCACACAGAATATACGGTGCTTGCTTTATATTATTATTTTTGATGACAAATATTTGCGCGGTTCAAAAGATAACCGAAAGAAATCACATTTTTCAATTTGCCTCACACAGCTCAGTGGTTTGGGCTTTGGCCTGCTAAACCCAGGGTTGTGAGTTCAATCCCTGAGGGGGCCATTTAGGGATGTGGGGCAAAAATTGGGGATTGGTCCTGCTTTGAGTAGGGGGTTGGACTAGATGACCTCCTGAGGTCCCTTCCAACCCTGAGATTCTATGATTCTAAGTGTAATCTCTATCGTGAAATTGCGATTTATAAATGTAGATTTTTTTTCACGTAACGTCACTCAAAACCTACAGGCCATTCAATGGTCTTGAAGAGTCCATTTTTTCGCAACATCCAAGAAACGCTCTGGACACGTTTCAGCATAATCTCTTCAGTATGCGTTACTGTTACAGCAAAGACTGCAGTGTCCAGGCAGCATCAATCCAGTGTGCCGTGACTCCAAGATCACTGTGATTGCTCAAAGATGGCCAGTGGTCGCCAGTCAAAGCAACAGCTCGTGCATTTTTCGGAAGCTCCACCTTTGTAGGCTTCTCGTTGTGATGTAGGTCATGTATTTGCGATGCAATGGTTCCTCGGGAGGGCAAGGAATCTGACGGATTGGAAGATGCAATTTGAATAACATTCTGCCGTTTACAATGCTGCGTGGTCTACAGTCCATAGCTATCTGCTTTGCAATAGCTTTGGGTAAGCTGCGGGTGATCAAGCATTGTTTGATCCATTGGCTTGTAGCCATCCTGAAACTCTGGAAGCGTACTCTGTCACGGCTGGCAGGATTCATTTGCAAGAACTGGAGATGAAATCATGGTTAGCGTGTAGATGATACTGCAGACTTGAAGTACGTTGACGGTGTTGGAACTCAGCCTTGCAACAGCTACAGATAACCCTCTTTATATCCAGGGACCAAGCTGGAAGTTTTCTTAAAAATAAACTTCTCATTCAAAAGCCCTGAACTTTTGCTGCTTTGCTCCATTAACTTTTTCCGACATTTAATCACCAGATCGTGAGAACACAACAGAACTGCGCCAATGTCTGCCAAGCGGTGAAGTACCAGAAGTGAAGAGGGTCACACCAGAGGGGTGTTCAACTCATGCTTGTTTTAAAAATACCGCGTTCATTTGTTTTGCATTAATCGCTTGCATTCACTGCGATTAACTGGCGGGCCCTGAAAAAAAAAAATTCTACTTTTGTAAGTTGCACGTTCACGACAAAGAGATTGCACTCCAGTACCTGTCTGAGGTGACTTGAAAACCCACGATTTCTTTTATCTTTTTTTACAGTGCAAATATTTGTAATGAAAATAGTAACATCAAGTGAGCTCCGTGCACCTCGTGGTCTGTGCTGTGACTGAAATCAACACATTTGAAAATGTAGACAAATACCCGCAAATATTTATAATACATTTCCATTGTATTATTCTATTATTATTTAACAGTGCGATTAAACCTGTGATTAATTGCGACGATCTTTTTAATCTCGCGGTTAATTGCGATCCTTTTTTTTCATCATTTGACAGCCCTACTTTTAACCCAAGGTTTTTAAAAAGGCCACGTACCCCGATCTCTCCCAGTAATGGGCACGCCAGGTGCACCAAACCCCCACTCCTTGGGGTCCAATGTTTTACTCCAGTTCTATTCTCTGTAGGTTCTCATCCCGCCCCCATCAAAGCAGTATCCCACTGGTCAGTCGGGCACGAAAGCGACGTGCTGAACATCTGTCCTTCTCTTTCCCGTCCTCTCCTCCGGGGGAGAATTGTGTGGTCGCCATCCTGGAGCTTTGGGCTCGCTTAAATTTGCAGGGTCCAGCCCTCTGAACATCTTGCAGATAAGGACCAGGACCTTGCACTGGACTGGCTCGTCTGTGGGGAGCCAGCCCGGAGAGCGGAGGACAGCTCTGATGGGCATGTGGCAGACGGGCATTTCCTGTCTTTAACAGAGCAAGGCTAAGCCATTGGCCCCCACCCCAAGGTCCTACCCTGCCTGCCTTGGTCCCCAGACCATGGCTGGTGAGACAGCCCTGGTCAATAGCAGAGCTGGTCAATATTTCCCAAACCCTGCCAGTTATAACAGAGGCCTGGGAACTCCCGGCCCAGCTTCTCCCGGCTCCCTAGTGCCCATAAGTTTCCTGCCAACCCGCCCGCCATCTCTGGATGAAATGCGCCACCTCCCTTTGCCCAGCGCACACAGCCGCAGACTCCACTCCTTTTTCTGCCTCGCTTTCGTGACGCACAGGTGCAGTGGTGGACAGAAAACACAGGGGGCCAGCAGACAAGCTTAACATCTGCACAGGTGAGGAGGCTGGGATCTGATGATTAACACAGATGCTTATCCAGCTGTCTGGGGCGGGGCGGGGAGAGTGTGTGTGTGTGGAGGTGGCAGGGTGTGTGTGGGTGTGTAATGACAGGTAAGGTGCCACAAGTCCTCCTTTTCTTTTTGCGAATACAGACGAACACGGCTGCTACTCTGAAACCTGTCATTATGCAAGGCACTGAATTTAGCCGTATGGAGTGGAAATCTATCAACTTCATGAAAAAAATTAATTTGTTAGTCTCTAAGGTGCCACAAGTACTCCTTTTCTTTGTGTGTGTGTGTGTGTGTGTGTGTGTGTGTAGGCGGCAGGGTGGGTGTTGTGCTTGGAAGGATTTCATTTTTCCTGGGCCTTTATTTTCTTCCTGTCAGTTTCTTCAGCGATATCTGCATTGCGTGGGGTTAGATGATTCCACTCGTCTTGAGGGGACTGACGCTGGATTCCGCTAGTCCTTGGGAACAGTTCATGAATGACTCACCTGCAACTCAGGCTTGTGATTCATCCCTCCGCTGGGTTTTCGAAAGCAGCCCCCTCCCCTGCACACACGCACACACCAAGGTAAATACATAGTGCAGGCCCAGCGCTGCTCACACAAACAGGGCTGTCATCAGCTTCTCCTCTCCTTTGCTGCTCCTTGAGCTTAACCCTTTGCGCTCCCTGGAGCTGCAGGCTGCATTAGTCACACTCCACAGGATGGACTGTGGGAGTGCCCTGGGGAATTTGTTTCTGCACCAAAGTAGTGCAGAGCTCCCGGGCCTGGTTTTCCATCACCCTGCCCCTGGTGCAGTGCTTTACGTCAGGGCAAAGTGCGGGCAGATTGTTCCAGCCCTGGTCGTGCGTTATATCTGTTTTGCACCGCAAGGCGGAGTCGAATAAGGTGATGCTGCCAGCGTGAGACTGGGCTTGCGCTAGTGTGACTTATCGAGTAAGCAGTACCAGTGCAAGCCTTGGTTTGTATCAGTGCAGTGCGTCTACATTATGGATTGCACTGGCCTGCCTCCAGCAGTGTAACCAAACCGGTGCCAGTTTCCCTAGACAATTCGCTTGTAAAGAAAGACTTGATTCCAGCTTTGGGGCCCAGAGCCAGGGCAGGATGGGGGGAAGCCTTCTTATTTCATCCCTGGTGCACCCTTGCTGCTGGCTTTCATATTCCTCCCGGTGTCAAACACCTGCGCTAGTTCCTACACCTTCCTCTGAAGCGGCTGGTGCTGGAGACAGGACAGCACCTGAATGGAGCTCTGGTTTGATCTAGTGCAGCCATTCCTAAATGCATCCCGATCTCCTTCCATGGATCCCCTGTTTTGCATCCCCAGAAAACAGAGGGTTAGAAAGTCAAGCTGTGGGTTGGTGCTGAAAGGAGCGAGGCCAGCTGCCAGGGTGAAGAAGATCCTAGCAAATGCTGCATCACCATGGAGACCTCCTTCCATCCTGCCCTTGTGGCCCAGCGCATCAGTGGGGTAGCTGCAGCTGGTCAGCTGTCACCTCGTGGCTCCTCCCACATTGCATGGACTCCTCCCACATTTCTTCAGACCACACCCCTCTGCCCTTTGCAGAGAATGGGTCTGATCCTGCTCCCATGGAAATCAGCTGGAAGAGTCCCGTTGACTTCAGCGGGGCCGGATCTGTCTTTGTAAGTTGGCCTGGGGACATGAGGCCGGATAGGAAAGTTTAGCTTCTGTATGAAGACAGGCCTTGTAGGAAGTTGCTACGCTCTTTGTCTTGCAAGCCACAGGAGGTTATAAACTTATATTTTCTGAGGATTTAAACCCTTTCTGCACCATTTTACTACAATGGACACCTACGGCCCAGGACCCATAGGGCTGGCAGATTTGGTGTCGTTACCATAGTGAGTTGTGGATAGTTTCCCACTGTAGACTCCAAGCCAGGAAATACACCAGAGAGACTGACTTGCTGTAAACAGCTAGGGTTTCCAAAAGAGCCTAAGGGAGTTAGACACCTCTTGACAGTCAATGGGATTTGGGCCCCTAGCCTCTAAGAAAATTCCAGCCCCTAAATAGAACATATTTTCAAGTGGGGTTTCTCCATCCTGGCAAAGTAGGCAGAAAGAAAAGCTATCTGGGGATTTCGCAGTGAATGGAGAATGTGGTGTGTAGTATTGACACTGGAATGGGGCCAAGTGGTTGATATTTTCCCCAGCGCATCTCGGAAATATTTGAGAACCATCTGCCAGCATCAGATTTGCAGCCTGCCCACAGAAACTTCACCTCACGCCTCTGGCTCCTCATCCTCTCATATCCGGGGCTACATCGCAGCCTCTTCTGGGCCAAAAGCCCGGGAGAGCAAGCATCTGATCCCAGACCGGCCCAGTGTCGGAGAGTTTGAAGCCAGAAGAGACACCAGAGCTTCTCATCTGACCTCCCGCATATCACATGCCACCAGCACCACCCAGCACCCGCACACTGAACCTGGCAACCCAAACTAACCCAAAGTATCATAGCCCACAGGAAGTGAAACTATGGTGTGCCCCAGGCAGAAAACAGGAGGGACCAAGGTGCCCCCAAGTGCAGGCAATTGATTGAGCGAGCCCCAGATGATCCTGGCAAGCGACCTGCACCCCACGCTGCAGAGGAAGGCGAAAAATGAGTTGACGGATCCCTTCGTGCGGCTCGGGGCTTGCTGTGTTTTACCACACGTGGTAATTAGGGGGATAGAGACTCCCACTTGGGGAATGCAGGGCCAAAACTCAGGGACAAACCATTGGCTTACAGTTTGCATCTCCAAGCACCCCACAGCCTTACGACCGTGCCCCTGCTGGGCCAAATTCACTTCTGGTGTGAACAGCTCCACGGATTGCATCAATTGATGCAGCAGAGAATTTGGCCCTCGAGGCGGTATGCGTGGATCCCCGCACTGGATGTTCGAACCTGTAAGGGCACTGCCGAGCGTTGGCCTGCTAAATAACATCACTAGAGTCCAGCATCGCCATGGGAAATCCGGCCGGGGTCCATCCAATCCAATGCCAGCAGCTTCCTAGGGAGCTGTGAGAACCTCTGCAGGAGGCCTTTGTGGGATAACTGACCCCAAGGAACATTTCCTCCTGACCCCATCCGGATGACTTACACCCTGAAGCAGGAGGATTTATAGCACTTCCAAAATTCTTGGGGCCGTATTCCTCTTGAGGAACTCTAGCCACGTAAAGGGGCCTTCAAGTGGCGATTTCCAGGACTATAGACTTCTGTGTGGGGAGCTGGTGCTGCTTTCCGCCAGGGGAGAGAAATCCCCCTCAGCTGGGGAATTCTCAGCTGGCCAGCTATGGTTCTATGCTGGCTCCTTTGTGCCCCTGCAGAACTGAATCTGGGCCTGCAGCTCTAAACCTCGAGCCAGTTTAAAAAAAGATTTCCGCTGCCTTTCGCTGCTTGGGCACATGGAACCCGCTGCAAGAAATCTACCGAGATTTAAAGGCGCAGGACACAGAAATAGCCAGAACAGTTCCTGCTTTTAGAACCCTAGAAAGGTAGGGCTGGAAGGGTCGTCCCCCCCATGAGGACACGCATGTTCTCTACTGCCAGTTTGACCCCACCATAAACTGTCTCCGTGAGGGCAGCATCCTTTTTGATCATCCTGTTGTTCTTTGTCCTCCATGCCTTCTCTTCCCCCTGGATGGAACCCAATCCAAGATGTGCCTTGGGTGTCAGTATGGCCAGACCACCGTAACCTTCTCCGTCTAAGGACTGAGTCTGCAGACTGCTGACCCATAGGGGGCAGCACTTCCACGTTGGTTCTGCGATCTTGCCAATGAATTCCCGAGTCTTCTTAACCTACGCTGGTGGAACGCGTTCAGCTTCCTTTTGGGGACTTCCCCCATCTGCCACGTCTCTGAAGCAGACCACAGAGTTGGAAAGACAATAGCGGTGTATTGCCTTACTATGCCCATTTCACAGATAGGGAAACTGAGTCACGGAGCGTTGCTGTGACTCGCCCAAGACAGCTGAGGGAGTCAAGATCAGAAGTGGGATTAGGACCCAGGAGTCCTGACTCCCATGACCACTGGGCCCTTCGGTTTGCTGACAGCAATAAGTTTGCCCTGCAGCAGGCCAGAGCTAAGGGAGAGCAAACTGGATTCCCCTCCGCCTTGTGCAACAGCAACAGAGTCCCCAGCTCCGTTCTGAAGGCAGGACCGATGAAAGGGGAAGCTGGATTTTCCAGTCCCAGGTGGAATCTGAAGCAGGAGTAGTTTAAGAGGAAAAAAAATATTTTGACTTGTGCACTGAGCTAATTTACCCTGGGGTCACGCAGAGGGGGTAGATAGGGAAACCCCAGGGGATCACCTCTCTCTGCTCAGAAAGCTGCTTAATGGCTCAATGAGTTTCCATGGACAATGTAGGGTCACCACTTAAACACAAACACACACACACAGACACGCTGCTGGCTGTGCTGTGGAGATTTCCTACAAATACCAAGGGGCCAGATTTTCAGATGCGCCCAAATCACTTAGGAGCCTAAGATCCATTTTCAAAAGTCTCTTAGGGCCAGATTTTCAAAGGCCTTTATGTGCTTAAAGATGTAGATAGGCACCTAGTGGGATTATCAAATGCACCCAAGCAGCTTAGGTGCCTAATTCCCCTGGGAGATAGGCACCTAACTTGTTCCCCACAAAGTGCCCATCTATGTATTTAGGTGCATAGAAATTGCCCTTAGGAGCCTACATCTCACTGGCTTTCCAATGAGATTTGGACTCCTAAACTCCAGATCCTCCAAGGTATTTAGGCACCTGATGCCCATTGATTTAAATGGGAGGAGCCTAAGTGTAGCAGGGAGGAGCTCTGCTCTCACTCCCTCGGGAGAAGGAGGAGTTCTCGGGGAGAGGAAGCCCCTGGGATCCTGCCCTGGTCTGCAAAGTCTGGCAAGAAGCTGAGAAGGGCAGTAGCCACAGGGAGTGGTGGCAGCTCAGGCTGGTAAATCCCGAGGCGAGCGTCCCCTGTGACCGGTGGCTTTAAAAATTTGATTCCTCCCCTCCCCGTGATCCATTTAGGCACCAAAATAAATGGCCAGGTCTTTGTAGTAGCTCAGCCTGTGATGCACTGGGGTGGGGGGCAGAGCACTGCTGGGAAACCCAGCCCTGGTTGTGGGTGCTGACTCTGAGCCCTGGGGAATCGGGCCCCGAAGGCTCAGCAGGTGAGCGAGGTCTCTTAGTACCACATGCACAGAGTGATGACCTTGCCTGCCCCTGTCTGAGCCTGGAGCGCGGTGGCCTGGCTTCCCTCTGCTCCAGACTCCGGGGTTATTTCTAACGTGCTGTTTGCCCACTTGGCTTTAATAGTAAATTGATTACAGAGGTCCAGGCTGGGCCGAACTTCTCTGCCAAGATATTACAACCTGCAAAAGAATACAAGCACAAGGCGTGTGTCAGAGCTTGGCGCATCTCCACTGGCTTCCGGGGCAGACAGAAGAGCCTTGGCAGGGTCAAAGTGGGACCCAGACTGTCTTTGTAAAAACTCTGGGGTTTAGACATGACTTAAAAAAAAAAATCCAGACAAAACAAACCTACATCCCCTGAGGTATCTGCATCTCAAACATAGTGCTAATGCACCAGAAGCCAAGTCTCCTCTCCCTTGAGCTCAAGGAGAATTTCCTTTGTGTTCTCAGTATAGGGCCGATGACACACAGGTAAGAAGTTCTGATTCCATGTAGTAGCGAGCAGTGCTCTCTCTCTGACCCCCCACTTATTATCCCCATTTTACAGATGAGGAAACTGGAGCACAAAGAGGTCAAGTGACCTGTCTGAGACTGTACAGCAAATCTGTGGCAGAGATGAGACTGGTTCTTCAGGAGTTCCCAGGCCACTAGACAACACTGCTGCCACATTACTCTGTTCTCCAAGGGGCCTGAAGATCTGAGCGCCTGGGATATAGTGAGCCATGCTGCCATTGCTGTCTCTGAAGAATCAGGGCATGGTCCTCTCCCTCCCGCCTGAGAAGACAAACTGGGGCAAGGGGTGAGGATCAAGCACTGGGTCCCCTTTGGTGGTAGCCGGGGGTGTGGGGCTGTTGGGAAGCTGGTTCCAGCTCCCTGATTCTCCTCCCAGTTCCAGTGTAGTGCCACCTTGGGGCTGCTCTCACTTACACCAACTAGCCCAAGAGACCACCTGCCAACAGAGCGGGAGCACAACATGCTCTGGCTGCTCCTCTTTCCTGTCCCTTGCGCTGATCTATAATCTATATCCCTAATCCTGCCATGAGCAATCAGGGAGCGGGCTCAAGCTGCAGGATCAGGGCCTGAGTTCCTAACATATGAGACTGTAGGGAATTAAAAGCAAGAGAATTTTTAAAACCCAAGTTATCTGCCATTCTTTATGGGCTGTGTTTACCTGCCACATGTCTTGCATCCTGGTTTTCATGGTGGCAAGTCAGTTTCATTTTCAGGTTGGCAGGGCTGCAATTGCTGCGGTTCAGACATTCATTTGTTTAAAAGCAACTGGTGGCACTAGTTGTCGGGATTTGTCTTTGAATTGTGGAAGCCTTTGCGCCGGTTTGAGGCTAGCTTGGTTCTGGCCACCTTTGAAGTTGGAGCGAAGTTAAAGTTGAGGGCATTCCTTTAATATTGAGTTGTCTTCAACTGGACAATGCAGGTGCACAAAGTTAAGTGCGTGTGTGCAGGATCGGGGCCCAGGACAGTCATGTTTTCACCTCCTTTGTACTCATTTTGCCAGGGTGACAGAAAATGGTGAAGCGGGCTCTGTTCTCTGGAGTGACTGTGTGCCGGATCAGGCCCTTAAATTGTGTAAGTGGCGTCATGGGGATTACCGGAAGAGAGAGGCAAACGTGTAAAAAGCAGTCAGGCCTCATTCAAGGTGGCTTAGAGGAGTGTTAATTGGTGCATAAGGAGTGTGGGCCAGATTCTGAGCTCTTTCCAGAATTACTCTGGATTTACACCTGGCCTCACTCTGGATTCGCTTTGGTGTAAGTGGGATCATACGCTCTCACTTTCTGTATCCTAGGGCTCGGAGCGCTGCCTTACCGTGAAGGTTGCCTACCACTTCCCATTAGAATACCCTGTTCCCAGTTGCTTAAAACGTTGCCAAATGTTAACGGGTGGGGACGATGTTTTCCATGCCAGGTATCGACCTCACGCTGAATTTTTCTGGAAAGTTTCACCTCAAACAGTTCAGCCATTTCAGAGTGAGAATAGGGGAAACCCATTTGTTTTGCTCATGCTACAAAACCTCTTGCCACCATTTCTTCAGGAAGTTCTAGTACCTCCATGGTTTGGAGCAGGGGTTTGAAACTGGGCAGGAGTCAGGCCTGTGCCTTTTGCCAGCTCTGTGAAAATGTGCCCAAAGTTGGCCAAGTTATAAGTCTCGGCAAAAATTAAATTTGCACATGCTCAGTAGAGACTTGTTAGAGCTCAGGTGATAAATTCTGCCAAAGATGCCGTCTGCACGGAGCATGCTCCATCCCCCTCACAGCTCCTACGTGTGACCAGATTGTGCATGTGACATCCGCACAGAGCAATTTAGCATGCTCCAGCCCAGGACTGCAGGGACCAAGCAGGACTTTCCCTTGCAATTGCTCTGTCTGGCTGCCAGGGGCTGCTGCCACACCAGGAGATCGGGGTGGGTAGGGGCTCTCTGCTCTCTGTGCTCCCCCAGCTGGAGCCCAGGCAGCCTGGAAGAGAAGGAGGGAGGTGAAGGCTGATTGGGATGAGGATGGGGAGGAGATGTGAAAAGGGATTGCAGGAGCCAGAGGTGGGGAGGAGCGGAGGGAAGGGGAGGGGAGGGGTGGGGGAGGATATGGGTGCAGAGGAGGGGGACAGGAGCTGGGCAAGGGAGTAGATAGGAGAAGGGGGGGCAGGGGCAGGAGCCAGGGAGGAGTGACTGGTGGCAGAGGGGGATGGGACAGGCCAGAGGCACAGGGGCAGGTTGGTCTAAACCGCTAGAGCTCACTCCAGCTCCCTAACCTGAAATTGAACGCAGGAGTCCCGAGCCTCCACCTTCCTCTGCTGCCAGCAGGCGGCCGTGAAACCCACCGGCCCACGGCGTTGCAAACTGGGCCCTCAAAACGAGCGGACGCTTTTGCCACATCTTGGCCCGGGTGCGTCTCTGGGCCTCAGTTTCCCGTCTGTAAAATGGGGATCCTGGGCCCTCTCCCAGGGCGGTTGACGCGCTAAGCGCGCAGGGGGCCGTGACAGGCCCGGGTCGCCCCGGCGGGGAGGAGCACCCCAGGGAGAAAGGAACCATGCCGCAGTCGGCGCGGGGGTTCGGGCATGCGGGAGGTGAGGCCCGGGGCTGCATATGGACCGAGGAGGAAAAGCCACAGGGACTGACGGCATGAGCCCGGCATTAACGCCGGGGCAGGGGCACAAGGGGCCCGAATTCGGGTTGCCCCCCCGGGAGGGGGCCATTCACGGCGTGGGCTAACTTTTGAGCGCTGGGCTTTGCAAACCTCTGCTCACACCCTTCCCTGGAGGGGCGACCCTTTGCAGCCAGGCCTCAAGCTGCCCCCCCCCCCCCCCAAAAAAAATCTTCCTCTGGCCCTTTAAGAAGTGTCGCTGAGGCCACGCCCCCCGGGGACCAGGCGCAGGAGGGGGGAGGAGGAGAGTGACGGCGGCGGCGGCGGCGGTGGCGGGGTGGGGGGGGAGAGGAGGCTATTTTTAGCCCAGGGTTCCGTCACGTGACGGTGAGTGACGTCACCGAATGTTGTTGTTGGTGGCGGGGCCGGAGGGAGCGAGCGGAGCCAGCTGCAAAGATGGAGGAGAGGCGGAGCGGGCGCTGAAGGAGCCGGAGCGGGGGGCAGCCGCATCCCTGGCGGAGGTGGGGCAGAGCCAGCGCAGGGAGGGGGCCCCGAGCCCGGCTGGGCCCAGCTGCAGCCACCCCCCCCTCTGTGTCCCCCCCGCAGGGCAGCAGCGCTGCAGGTAAGGGAGGGGCCCGCCCGCCCCAGGGGCGCAGCGCCCCAGCCTCTCCCGGGCTCCTGCACCGTGCCAGGGGAAGGGGAGCCGGCCCGGCGGCGCTCCTGACCCCGGGGGGGTGCAGGGTGCAGCCCTTCTCCCGCCCCCCGCTACCCCCAAGAACAGGCTTTCCAGCGGCTGCAGGGAAGGGGGGGGGAGCCATACCTGTTACAGGTAACCGACCTGTGCGTGCCCAGAGGAGCAGGGGCCCCGGGGCGTCCAGCAGCTGTTGGTGGCTCAGGGCTTTGTTAGGGAATGTTGCAGGGAGAGGAAGCGCTGGGTGGGGGGCGAATTGGGCTGGGCGGGTGCGGGGGGAGGTGGTGGAGGCAGGCACCGCCTGGCAGGTGCATTTGCAACGTGTGTGCACCCTTGGGTCGGGGTTGCTCATGCACCCTGCTGCCAGAGATGCCCCGTCCTTCCCTTGGATGGGTAAAAGTCTTTTTTTTGGGGGGTGGGGGGCATCCAAGCCCCTGGGTGTGCAGGGGCTGCCAGGACGGGTGCTGGAACAAAAGGCAGAGACTGGATGGTTATGAAATGGCAGCGCAGAATGCCCAGGCTGCCTGCATGTATGGGGGGGGGGATGATCCGGCGCAGGGGGGTTGGCAGCGGGAACGTTGCCTCCTTTCGTCAGGACTGGCTGAGCTCCAGCTTGTGTTGTGTGTGTCTGTCTGTCTGTCTGGTTGGTAGGTAGGTCGCGATTCGGAGGATGTGCCTGGGGGTGTGAGACAGGGTGTGTGCGTGCCAATCGCACCGCACTCCTTGGAAGCAAATCGGGGGCGCATGGTTCTAGATGAGCAGCGGTGGTTGGGGGTCAGGATGGTGGGGTGTTTTTTCCCTGGGGGCCTTTAAAGGGGGGGGGGATCGTTCTGGAGCTCCCCAAGAGGGTGCATGCTCCCCCGGCTGCATTCCCTTACTGGTGCCTGGCCTTTGCAGCTTCTGGAGACTACTTGTGGGGTGCAGCCCTGCCTCCACCCCCTGGATCCCTTTCTCTGGACACCTGCCCTCGTAGGGGCTTAAACTTTGTGCCGTAGAAACCAAGGGGATGCAAAGCCGGTTTGGATGCATGAACGCCCCCAAATCCCCATTATTTCTAATCGAAATCTCGTCTCTTGACCGTCTCGCCGGACAGCTTCGGCACTTCGTTTCCCCATTGCTGGCTGGGATGGGAGAAGGAAAACGGGTGTATTATTGCCCATGAGACAAAGGTTTGCTGATGCCTCGTATTGCACGCTAGCCGTGTGCTATAAATACTAAGCGGGGGGGGGGTGGGTGTGCACGTGGGGGGAATGAAAAGGCTCCAGAGCAGCAGCTGCTCTTAAATAATTTATACTTCCTATTTGCATCCTTTTGAGGAGGACCGTCTGGAATATTGCAGCGCTTGCAGCCTCATTGCCGGGCGATGGGTTTTGTTCGTGTGGTCCCTGGGCCGTTCTGCTGGTGGATGAGGTGCAGGAGCAAACGCTGGTCTTTGGGGCTCGTTTTCCCTTTTGCTTTTGGAGCTAGACGGCTTGCCTGCTGAGGCTGGGGGGGCGGGAGGGGATGATGGGGGTGTGTGGGATTCACTCCTCTCCCTGCTTCCCTTCTCCATCTGTCCCTTGTTATCCTTGCAGGTGACCAGCAAAATGGGGCCATGGTAGGAAAGACGTTCCTCCGGGAAAACTGCTTGCTAATGGCTTGTCTGTGTGTTCTGTTCAGATCACCAGGCCCAGCGCGCCCCGGTGCTGCAAAGGGTGAGCCAGATTCTGCTCTTGGCCACGCTGGTGTAAATCCGGAGTAACGCTATTGACTTTGGCGGGGTTACTGTGGATGGATGCGGGTGTAGCTGAGAGCAGAACCTAGGCTGCGAGCTGGTATGCACGGTGCAATACGCAGTCTGGTGGTGACTGTGAAGAACCCCGGCAGGATCAGAGAGGTTAGAGCTGAGAGACTGGTCAGGTGCCATCCAGCCCATGGGGGAATGGACGACAAATGCTCTTGCCTTGGACAGGTCTTTCCATGCCCTCACGTAGCTCGCTGCCGGGAAATGTTTCCTAGTATTCATCCTCGGTTTTTTTCCTCTCCGTTCCTGTCCTCCTTGCGTAATAAGTAATGCCTCCTCCCTGCGTGCTTACACCCTTTCGGATGTCTGCGGAGCGTTACTATTTCTGTCTGCCCATTGTTTAACTCTTTAAACCTTTCCTCCCAAGGCAGAGCCCTTCGCTAGTTTGTTTCTCTTCTCTGAACTCCCTCCTCGCTCTCGGGGCTCACGCTGTGCCCGGGATGGGGTGTGATCTTCCAGATGCCGTCGCTACTACCCTAGAGGAGGCAGGATGATGGTTACAGAGGCCTCAACTGGGATTAGGGTCTCATTGTGCTGAGAACTGGACCAATTTACCATGAGACAGTCCCTGCTCAAAGGAGCATATGGTTTGAATGGGGACAAGGGGTGTGGAACACTAAGAGGAACATGAACAGCACTGAGAAGGGAGTTTGGTCTAGTGGTTTGAGCAGGGGGGGACTGGCAAGTAGGACTCCTGGCTTTTAGCCCTAGCTCTGGGAGAAGAGGGGAATCGGATGGGTTAGAGCGAGGGTGAACAGGACCTTGCTTTATATTTCTCTAATTCAGACAGAAATTAATTCAGGGAAGTCCTCTGGCCTGTGTGATCCAGAAGGTCAGAGCAGATGATCACAGGAATCTCTTCTGGCTTAATAGATGAAACATTTGCTCATCCCAAGAGTTCAAAAATCACGAGATGGGCATAATAAATTTCATGCTTTTTTTAAATGTGGGGTTCTTCTTCTTTGACTTCCGGTGCAGCTGCCTTTTGAGGCTTCATGGTTTCAAGCTTTTCTTTGCGACCATGAGGAGCAGAGAATTCTTGATGTAGGTGAAGGCTGTGAGATGCTCTTCCCGTAATCACATGACTGCTTGTAAGAAAAAAGCCCCGGGTCCCAAGACGTGCAATAAAGTCACAAGCGTTGGCAGTGCTGTGTGCCCTTAACTACGAGCCTGGTCCAGAGCCCGTTGAAGTTAATGGAAAGGGTCCCGTTGATTTCAGTGGGCCTTAGATTCAGTTAGGGTGACCAGATGTCCCGATTTATAGGGACAGTCCCGATATTCAGGGCTTTGTCTTACATAGGCTCCAATTGTCCCCCCACTCCCTGTCCCGATTTTTCACACTTGCTCTCTAGTCACCCTAGATTCAGTCCTACGGACTGGACTTTCCAAAGCTCTCAGTCCCCAGCAGCTCCCATTGTCTCAGTGGGAACATGAGCGTTCTGGAGGATCCAGCCCTACAGTGTCTGCTTCGGAGGAAAATCCCTGGCTTTACGTTATTATCCTTGGGGTTTCCAGTTCCATTTTTTTAATGTTTACATCTCTTCTTGGTACCCCATTGTTAACCACTTGATGAGACTCCCTAAAGACCTCACTTTATCCCTTTCCAATGGGACAAGTCTGTCCCAGGCGAGACCTCACTTTATCCCTCTCCAATGGGACAAGTGTGTCTCAGAGGGGCCTCACATCCTGCCGTGGGGCACGAGAGCCTCTCGAGAGATTCAGCAGGAAGAAATTATTATTAGTTTTATGAGCCTTCTTGCTGTAGCACTTTGGAGCTGTAGTCATGGACCAGGACCCGTCCTGCTTGGCGCTGTACAAAACACTGAATGAAGAGACAGCCCCGGTCCCAAGGCTCTTACTAACCTTGGCCCAAATTCAGATCTTCCCTGGGTTGTCTCGAAATTTGTCAGAAATCTGCAGACTCAGATCTTAAAGGTTGTGGCTAATTTTGGAATCATGATTTTGGCAGCCAAATCCCTTTGGTGGCTTTGAAAACCGGAGCCTTATTTCTTGTCCTTTTAGTACTGCCACGCTTGAAAGCTAGGCTCTGGGCTGCAGGCAGGGCCAGTGCGCGGCTTGGTATTCAAAGCTTTGGCCCAGCGGATTTCTGATCCGATCAGAGGGGATTTGATTTCAGAAAGGGCCTTTCCTGATTAATTATGTAGCTAGCACTGCTCACTCAGAAAGGGTCCACAGGGGTTTTCCGTGCTGCTGTATGTGCAGAGACTCTAAATGCAGCTGATTCTGGGGTGGGGGAGGAAATAGCAGCTGGTGCATGGAGGGTAAACTTTGTCTGAGCAGAGCTATAGGCCCATGAAAGATGCCATGGGCTCTTGCTGTGCGGAGAGGATTTATTAAAAAGATCCACCCATGGACCTCAGTGGGTTTTACTCTCCTCTCTCTTAGGCTGCCTTTCTGACTTACGGGGGGCTAAATGAGAGAAGATTAGGGCCCACTTGATCTATGATTTGTAGTGTCTATATGTCCCTGCTGAGGTCCGGGCTGCGTTGTGTACACACGCATCATAAGAGACAGGAGCTAACTGTCTGACACACAAGGCAAAGGAAGGATTATCTCCATTTTACTGTTGGGACAGTGAGGCACTAAGGGACTTGCCTGAGGTCGCACAGGGAGTGTGTGGCACAGCAGATCTACCAAGTTGCAATGCAGAGCTTTAACCACAAGACACGCCCTCTCCAGGAAGGATGCTCGATGGAGACAGGCCTGCTCGGATTTGAAGCTGTGATTCCAGGGAGCGTTTAATGAAATCCTAGTGTTGTGGATGTGGATGTGCATTTTGCTACTGACTTCAACAGGGCCAGGATTTCACCCCGGGCTAATGGCTACGAAGCCATCTCAAAAATGCAGCTGTGCTCCATGGTTGTGTCTGTGACTCCAACCAAATGTGCACAGTTGACTAGAGGAAGGATGGGGCTGGTGGGTTTTTGTTTTAAGCTGTCTGCCCTGGAAACTCATCTGTGCATCCAATTGGACTTTTTCCTTCTCCCCCGTCGTCCTGTCCTCTGGATCCGGCCTGCAGAATCTTTCCCTCGGTGACACCTGTGTGGCCCTGCTGTCTTCAAGTGCAACCGGAACTGGAACTTAGTTAATGGATTCCACTGCTGACGTGGGAGTCTGAGCTGAATTCAGCCCATTGTCTCATAGCTCTGCAGGGTCAGTGTGAATGAGAAGCGTTGGCTGCTACAATCAATAGGTCTGACTGTGATATGAGCAGCTCTGTAGGGTAGGAGGGGGCTGGTTTCTTTACACCATCGTTTCTGTGAGCAGAACTGCGTTTTAAGGGACTGCTAGACCCCGTGTGGGCTGGATTTCAGGATTGTGGCTGATACTGACCAGTGTAGTAACGAGGTGGTTCGAGTACAGGCTTGGACATGAAGGCCTTTTCTTGTGGGATGAGGTGGGGAAGATACTTGGCCAACCCCCTGGAGTTATTCCTCTTGGGCCAGATCTCCAGCTGGTGTAAATTGGGATAGCTCCAGTGTGTTCTTTACCTGCCATAGGAGCGTGATCTAATGGGTAGGACTGGGGGATCAGTGAGCCTGGAATCTGTTACCATCTCTGCCACTGAGCTGTCGGGTGACCTTGGGCAAGTCACTTCCCGGCTCTGTGCCTCTGTTTCTCCTCCCACCTGGTGTATTTAGACTGTAAGGCCTGGTCTACGCTTTCCCAGCATAGTTGTGTTGGTTAGAGGTGGGATTCTTATGTAGCTGTGCGGATAAAAGCCTGACTGCGGTCAGTTCTATCCATATAAAAGCCCTGATAGCTCAGTGAAGCCGGCCAAGGGAAACTGGCTAGTGTTGCAGTCGGTTTCCCTTAGCAGCCTTCCAGTTTAAAGAGCTGGCTGCAGGGGGAAACTGGCTGGAGTTTGTCAGTTTCCTTCTGCAAGCTGTTTATTTAGCCCACGGGCGAGTCCTTTTGTGGTCCCTCCGGGTGCCTGGCCCATGGGGGATCTGAGTCTGTTACAGCCCCAGATCTAGGAGGATTGGTCCCTTAGCTGCAGCTGTAGCAGCTTGTGCTTTTAGCTCTGGAGGTCTCCCGTTAAATCCCCGCATGCTGGCCAAGGTGGTACCCCTCCCCCCATCACATAAGGAGCTGGCAGTGGAAGGGTCTGTGCTATTCATTGCCTTTTAGCAGGCTCCCTATGCATTGCAAAGAAGCTGGCTAGAAGGCCCAGTGGGTTTTCCCTCTGCAGGCCTCCTGGGTGAAAGGCCCTCCTGGCTCTTGCGGTTTCTGATAACCCTGCCGTCAATCAGGGAGTGCTCCAGCCAGGGTTATACGAGCAAAACTGGGAGGATAAAATGGCTCAGTTACTTGCAGCAGCAGGGGTCAGGGTCCAGAGTGGGGTTTGAACCCAGCAACTTCAGGGCTAAGATCACGAGGCTCTGCTGTGCTGGCTGGAGGAGGAGCACCGTTCGCTTGCCGTTGCGGGAGACTTTTATCCTCTTTTGTGGACCGGTGTCGCAGAACGACTGACCCTTGGGGAGGGTGTAGTTCATCTGTGACTGGTCAGCTGATTTCCAGTTGAGGCGAGATGGTATCTGGGCCATACAAAGAGACGGCCCCGGGGTGAGGGAGGGTCAGAATGGGGTTGGTGGAAGCTGTCTGAGAACAGAGGAGGGAGAGCAGGAGCAGGGGAGAATTTCCTGCGGAAGGAGCAGCAGACCTGGGGCACCAGAAACTGGGAGCTGCTGGTGAGGTGCTGGGAGGACTGGGCTGGGGCACGCTGCAGGAAGGCTCATGCAGAGGCCGGTAGGAAGGAGGGCAAGAACCAGCTTTGGTCGTTGTGAGCGGGGCCCAGAAGCCAGGGGTTGGCCGGGGAGGGAGGTTCCCCCGAGCAGGGGTAGGACTGTCAGGTGAGGAGGCCTGGAAGCCGCAGGCAGGAGACCTAAGGTGACCTCGGGGAGAGAAGTGGGCTTGGAGCTCCCAGGGGGGATGGGCTGCGGAGCAGGGCCCTACCAACGGGACTGTGGGGTTAATGACTCTGGGGTGAGTGACCTGGCGTTGAAGAGCTGCTGTGTTGTAACCTCGTCTTACCCCGGGGTTTGGGGAGGAACTGGGGCCTGTGGCTCCGAGGGGTTTGAATTCGCTGCTAACACATTCCTCTGCGTGGGTGGCTGAAGTTGGAAACTGAGGCAGGTTGTGTCAGCGCCCACGTTGGAGGGTTCCCCCCGTTAACGACCAGCCACTAGCGGGGCAAAGAACCACATTCTCCTGGCACAGCTGTTCTCCGCCGGACCCATTCTGGGCACCCCTGGAAATCCCTTCGTCTATGTAGGTTTTTGTAACGTGCTCATCTCCGGAGTAGCCATTTGTAGGCAGAACCCTCCCCCCCCGCCCATTTAGCAGTGTGGGAAAGGCTGGATGGCCGTTTTCTTCTGCCTGGTTTCTGAGCCCCCTGGCCATAGGGGCAGGATCTCTTTCCTGAGAGCTCCATTCAAGCTGCCCCAAGCACGCCCTCCCTCACTGGGTTCTGCTCTCCGCCCCCCCCTGCGGTCGAGCCTTATGGGTTGCTGGCTGTATTTGCTTTAGCACTCAACCATGCTGCGAAAACCACTGAGTCAGACGGCCCCGCTTGTCCCACGCCAGGGCTAGAGCGTGGTCTGGGCTGGCCGCGAACACGGGACCGAGTTGCCTCCCCGAGCCGGGCCACGGTGTGAAAGCGTGCCGGCAGACCCAAGGCGTGGGCAGGCTGAGACGTGTTGGAACGGCCGGTGGGGGTGGCAGGGGGAGGCATGTTGGGCGGGGTGGTGCAGGTGGGACCAGAGATCCGGGAAATGGGGCAGCGGGCACAGGAGCAGGGCGGGGAGGAGACCCAGACTGGAAGGTGAGGGGTCAGACGAGGCAGAGGGTCCTTGCCTGAGAATGTTCCTTTGAAACGCCGCGGCAGCCAGTTCGGTAGCTGTCCCGGGAGGAAGAAGGCGTGGTGCCAACGCCCATCGGAGCTGTGAGCGCTCCGTGCCAGCCCTGCCCTTCCTACCCTCTGAGCTGGGGAGCCGGTCACGCCCCTACCTGGCATTCCACTGGTCCAGAACCTGCATGTGGACCCGGCCTGAGCAGGCCTCCTTATTGTCCTGACTGCTCTGACACTAGTGGGGAGTTTGGTTGCCATGGGCTGTTTCCCTGTCTGCGGCTATGGAGGGAACCTCTCAGCCCAGTGGTTACAGTAACCGAGTGGTTACAGAACAAGAGCGGGAGGCAGAGATGCCCAGCTCCTAATCCTGGCCGTGTCGCTCGTTCCCCCTGGGACCTTGCGCCAGTCACTCGGGGCCTGTTTCGGTTTGAAAGGGCAGGTCCGGCCTGCCCCGCTTTCCGTCCATGCGTGACCACCGCCGTGGTGCACCAAGATCTGGGGGGCTTGTGTCCGTGTGCAGGGCCGGCTGTGCATCTGAATGGCCCTGTGGGTTTGGAGCTGCCTGACTTATTTCTAGTTAAATCAGGGCCGTCGTTTAACCTCCTTCCGCACCTCGGCTTCCCCGTACGTAAGGTGAGGATAGCGACCCTGTCTCTTTCTCTCTCGGGAGCAGGTGGGGCTTAACAAGCCCATGTCTGCACAGGGGGTTGAAGAGAGGCAGGTGCGTGTTGTTGCTATCGGACAGAGACCATGGTAATTGTTTGTGGTGCTGTAGCACCCGGCGGCTGCCTCCAGGATCGGGACCTTCCTGTGCTGGGCACTGTTCATACACAGAGCGGGAGGCAGTTTCTGCCACGAATGGCTTGCAAGACAAAGGGTAGGAGGGGGGAGACTGAGGCACGGAGGTGCCCTGTCTTGTCCAAGGTCACCCAGCAGCTCAGACCCAGGAGTAGGGTCACAGGCAAGTGCCCTACCCACTAGACCACACTGCCCCTCTGCAGCACAGTCTAGCATGATCCATGTATGTTCCTGGCTGCTCCGTGCCCGCAGGCTCATGGGTAGCCTGGGAGCCATTAGATCCAGCCCTGTGTCGCTGAAGCGTGGCCGTGACTGGTTGCGTGTACTGATTAGTCACTTTCAGCTCACTTGCTCTCTCACCCCTGGGCGATAGTGCAGAGCTGGTGGCTTTATCTGTGTGTTCACACGATACCCACCCCTCTCTCCCCAGGGTCACTAGGGTAGATAACAGCTATGGGACTGGAAGGGGAGACCTGGGCCAACCCACCTGTTGCTGAGTCATTACAGGACCAAGCATGTGTTGGTGCGGAAGAAGGGAGAGCACAAGGGATGGACAATCGCTCCCTGCCCCAGGGTGTGATCTCCTCTGTCCTCCACCTCAGGCTGACGCGGGTCAGCGAGCGCTCAGGACTTGAGTCCTGGGACCCTGCCGGGGGGCTGGTGTCAGCACCGGAGTCCTGGCGTGACTTGGGTCCAAGCCCTGTCATGCTGCAGTCTGGACGGAGGTCGAGCCGCAGACCCGAGTCAGCAGGTCTGCGTGGTGCAGTGTGGCCATGTTAGCACCTGGCTCTGGTCGCTGTAAAGCCAGGTTTGCAATGCAGTGCAGACGCTCAAGTGCAGGCTTGGAAGCGCCGAGTCCAGGAGCCCGGGTCTCACAGACCAGGGTTTCCAATGTCATGTAGGCAAAACCTTAGAGGGAAGGCCCGTTTTCCCCTCTCTACATGCTCTTCCCCCTGCCCTGGGGCAGCTGGTTAGCCAGGGGCCCTGTAAATGGTCAGTTCCTGGCCCTAGGAGCGACCTGAGCATCTCCCAAGGGCCTGGCTATGGTCTCTGCAGCATGGCTGAGCAGGCCGGGGTGGTAGCGGATGAAGATGCTTTGCCCTTCTCTAGCTTATGCAGCTTTCCTCCGTGAGCGGCGCCTGGCTGCTCCCTCTGAGGCTGCTTAATGTCAGCCCTGTTCCACGTGCTGGGCAGACGAAGCCCAGAGAAGTGAAGCCGCTTAACCAAAATCACAAAATGCGTCCACAGCTGGAGCAGAAAGAGATCCCAGGAGCCCTGAGTCCCAGCCCAGGGCTCTAGTCCTTGAGCCTTCTGCCTTCCTAAATGCTTGTGCCCACGGGCCGGCGGCCACTTCATGACACTGGCAGTTATTAGCTGGGGCGGGGGAGATCTGTTTTTTAATCTGACTGCCCAATTCCAGAGTGTGTGTGTGCTCACTGCCTCTCTAGAGAGCCCTTCCCCTTGTCTGCCTGTTAACAGCTGATACAGACGGAGGTGACAGGGATACAGACGGAGGGCAGCAGCCAATTCAGAGCATGCTTCTCCAGCGATGGGCAGGAAGAACATTTGACCAAGGTTACTGGGGCAAACCCTGGCTCTCACAAATTGTGCCGGGGGTGTTTGAACCCCAGATGGAGCAGACAAGGACACTCCTTTCCTCTGCACTCTTTGGGCTGCAGCCGGCTAAGGCAGATGGTGCAAACGTTGGGACAGATTCTCAGGGGTGTAAATTGGCATCGCACCAGTAACTTCAGTAGAGCCACAGCGATTTACACAAAGTGAGGATCTGGCTCTTTTTGCTTACACCTCCGTGCCACGGCCGTCTGCTAGCAGTGTCTGGCACACGGCTGGCTGCAGAGAGTTTAAAGCATTTCTATGTGAGCTACATTTTCTGGGGCTCCATAGCTGCTTGGAATATGCTTTAAGCCGGAGAGCTTTCCTCAAGTCTCCCGACGCATCCCTAAGTGAGAAGCCTCCCCTGTGGCTTGCGGTCGGTCGGACACCTTCTCTGCATCAGGCTTGGGAAGTCTTTAAATAGGCTTTGGTCGTCAGACAGGTTTCTGGTGCTGATGTTCTCAATCCTACAAGCCAGCCCTGCTATTCCAGCTCCTTCCGCTCTTTGCAATCAATCTGTCCAGGCGAGAGATGCATGCCGGGAGTGATGCCCATGGAGCAGGGCAGTGGAGGGCATTTGAACCAAATCAAAGTGGTGCTCAGAGCTGGGGCATGTGGCTACCCAAACTGCAGGACAAACTCTGGTGTCTCCTGTGCAGAGTTAGAGATTGTGCTGCCCCCATCTACACCAGCTGAGGATCTGGTCTGGTCGAGTTAATAACAGATAACCATTTGCCCTCCTCTATCACTCTTCATCTGAGGATCTCAAAGCACTTCACAGACATAATTTGATTAAGCCTGACAACCCCGCTGCGAAGTAGGTCAGGGATTATATACAGCAGGGTGTTCTCTAGAGGGGAGAGCGTGTAGCAACTGCAGGCATCGGGACTTCCAGCTCTGCCACTGATCTGTTGTATGACCTTGGGCAAGTCACTTTGCCTTTCTGTGTCATAGGGAGAAATAAGAGTCTGCTTCAGAGGGGGGTGTAAAGGTTATTTTGTGCATGAATGCCAGTGAAGTGCTTTGAGGACATCTGATAGAAAGTGCAAGGTAAGTGTTTCTTGTGGCTCACTTCACCCAACACTGACATGCAGCCACCACTGGGTGGAATTGCAGCAGTTGTTTAACAGCACACAGCAACAGTGTAGATCGGAGAGCAGAGAAGCTTGCTCTGTCCAATGGAAAGTGCAAGGAAAGAATTCAAGGTAAGCCAAAGGGGACCACCAAGCTCTAGTGAAGAGTGCCTGAGGATCGCTGATGAGCACAGGGAGTCAGGGCCACATCCATCTAAACAGATGGCACCCCCAGATGACGAGGATAATCTTGAGGGGGATCAGTACTGGCTGATTCACTACTGAACTGCCCACCTGCACTATGGAGGTCTCCCATCCAAGTTCTGACCAGGCCAAGCCCCCTTAGCTTGTGAGCTCTGGCGCATCCCAGCGTGAGGTGGATTGGCTGCTGGAATGGGATACTCCCTGTTCTTACTGGCGGTGAGGGCGGTGAGGCTGCGTTTGTTCAGATGGGCTTTCAGCGCAAAGCTCTAACGAAAAGAGTGGTCAGCTGCGTGGCCCCATCGGGCTGGCTGGTTTGTAGGGTGGTGTGGTGAGCCTGGGATGCAGGCGAGGACAGCATCGGGGCAGGGGGGTCTTCACTCCTCCGAAGGATCCAAACGACTTCCCACCACCATCTCCCTAGTAAAGTCACCTAGCAAAGAGGGGAGAGGTTGAGACTCCCTGGCCCATGGAAGCCAGCACGAGAGCCCTGCCTGGGTGAGAGGCAGGTGTAATGCAGGCCAATCCTGTGCAAATTCCCTAGCCCCGGTCCTTGCCCACAGCATCTCCCTGCTGGTCCAACCCTGGGCACCTACCCACAGCTGGGCTGATGCACCTCACTCCCAACCTGGAGCCCTTCCCTGCTATTCTGATCCTGAGATCCCCGGTATAGCCTTCACAACGCCCCACTATCCTGACCCACAGCACCCGCTGCTGTTCCAGTGCCAGCTTCCTCCCGTCTCTCCCTCTGCAGCTCAGCCCTGGCCCTCTCCAGGGCAGCCCCCGGTGCTGATTTTGGGGGTGGGTTTGTGCGGTGATCTCTCTCACCTCAGCAGTGGCTCAAACCCGGTACTCTGAAGGGTTACGAGGGTTCCCTCAGCCTCTCTGACTTACGAGGAGAGGCTGAGGGAACTGGGGTTATTAGTCTGCAGAAGAGAAGAGCGAGGGGGGATTTGATAGCTGCTTTCAACTACCTGAAAGGGGGTTCCAAAGAGGATGGAGCTCGGCTGTTCTCAGTGGTGGCAGGTGACAGAACAAGGAGTAATGGTCTCAAGTTGGAGTGGGGGAGGTCTAGGTTGGATATTAGGAAACACTATTTCACTCGGAGGGTGGTGAAGCACTGGAATGGGTTACCTAGGGAGGTGGGGGAATCTCCATCCTGAGAGGTTTTTAAGGCCCGGCTTGACAAAGCCCTGGCTGGGATGATTTAGTTGGGGTTGGTCCTGCTTGGAGCAGGGGGTTGGACTAGACGACCTCTTGAGGTCTCTTACCACCCTCATCTTCTATGAGTCTATGATTCCAAGGGTGAAGGCAAGCCCCAGTCTCTCTTTCCCTCCCCCGCTTGGCCCTCCGAGCAGGAGCCGCTTTCTGGGTTTCCTGTCCCATCGTTTGAGGGGCTCGGAGGTGGAAGTGTGGCATTTCGGGGAAGGGGGGGTAGGATCCCTGCAATTCCCTAGGGCATGGCTGGCGGGGCTGAACTTGTTGGATTTCCAGTGGGGCCCAGCACCGCTGCTTCCCGGCCCCCGTGAGCAGCTTGCTGGAGATCTTGGCATCTCTGATTTGGAGGGCGAGATCCATGCAGGCTCACGGCGCTGCGCCTGGCCTGAACTGACCCTCTCCCTGCCCTGCTGCAGTGACCCAGCCTGTCCCCCTTCCTCCTGGGGCTGCCTCTGCCTAGCCAGCAAACCGTGCCTCGAGCGCTGGGCCATGCTGCCCGTGGCCCGTGCGGGGTTCAACAGCCTGCCAGCTCCCTTCCAAACACAGACGCGCCTGGGTGCAGGCTGCCAGGCTTAGTGAGGAGACGCTGACGGGGCCACCTGTTGAATGGGCTCTCTGGGGATGTTGGTGTCAGAGCTGATTACAGATGCGGGGCTGTGTGCAGGGATCCCGGATGGGGACAGCAGGGGGCTGTAGGTCAGGATTGAGATGCACTGGCCGAGTGGGGGTGTGTGTGCACGAGGGGGGGGTGGCAATCCCAAGACTGGAATAGCAGGGGGGCTACAGGGCTGGATTGAGGGTGTGTGGGGGGGGATCCCAGGGCTGCTCGGGCAGGGGGCGCAGCAGGACCAGAATGGCTGATCTGCAGAGCTGTGTGTTGGGGACCCCATGAGTGGAATAGCACAAGGGGACAGTCAGCAGAGCTGTGTGTGTGTGTGTGTGTGTGTGTGTGTGGAGGGGGGGGGGTGGGATAGCCTGGGGCATGGCGTGGGGCAGAGGCAGGGACTGGGATCACCTGGGGTGTGTTGTGCCCGGATTGAGGTGCTCAGAACTGGGGTAACGGGGATGCTACATGGGAGGCTGGATACCAAGGCCAGGAAGGAGATGCCCCGACAAGCCCTAAAGTCCTGCCAGGAGATCCTGGGGAAAATGTCCGTCCTGCAGGCCCCTGGCTGGCTTGGGGGAGGTGGCTGGATCTCCTCCCCCATCTCCCTGTTGTGGGGCTGGTGTGGTTGTCCAGAGGGGCGAGTCGCCCTGCCCCGGGGCGTGGCTCTTGGCAGAGCTCGCTAGGGCAGGTGGAGAGGAGTCAGTGCCGTGACCTCCCAGCGCTCTGGACCCATACCCGTGTCCCTGAGCCAGTGCTCAGCGGACGGGGAGGGCTGCTCCTCCTGGCTTCCCATTCCCACCCCAGCTCTTTCACCCTGTCAGCCCACGAACGCTGCCTCAATCTGGCCGGGTGCAAAGCTCTGTCGGCTTCAGCATGGGAGCCCTGCAGGCCCGGGCCCTGGGTGATGTGCAGATTGGTACCTTCTCTTATTGCTCCTCCTCCTGGTTCCTACATACCCCTGGGGGGGCTCCCTCCTCCCCCCCCATTGCCAAGTGCAGCGGGTCCTCTCTGACCCAGCTCTCCTTTGCTGCAGATGCCCATTGCTGATCGCGATTTCTAGGTCATCCTTCCTCGCTCCTCTCTGCCTGCCGCCTTGTCTCCGCTCTCCTGGCCTGGGGGCTCTCCTGGCCTTTGTGGGGCCGGCCCTCGGGGCAGCACCCCCTTTGCACGCATCCTCTCCAGGCAGGGACGCTCCCTCTGCCCCGACGTGACCCCCTCCCCTGACAAAGCGGTCGCGGGGCTGGGCACCTTTGGCAAGGGCAGATCCGCAGCTGGGAATGTGCGGGCTGTGGGCTCTGGGGCACCGCACTGAGGGCTCTGCCTTCAGGATGTGCCCTGTAGGTCCTGCTCCTTCATCCCTCCCACCCCCCTCCTTTGCAGGAGGAGGCTGCAGCTGGCTTGGGGAGGGAAGCACCATTCCATGCTGTCCTCTTTTCCAGCCACTAAACCCAGGGCATGGGCTTCCCGCAGAAAGGCACCAATCTGGTGCTGCAGAGCCACGGGCGGGCTACGGGCGAGACTAACCCAAACCTCCAGGGAGCGCACGGATGGATATTTCCCCCAGGCATCAGGGGCCTGTTTAATCCCAGCTGGGGAAACCAGGGCTCCTGGGGGTGCCACCCAGAATCTACAGTCTTCACTCTTATGCCAGTAGTACCTGGCGGCCCCCTGGCGCAGGGTGCTGCATGAACCGTGTCGGAGAGAGAGACTCTCAGCCCATCCAACGGGGCAAGGGAGCCAGAGGCCTTGAATGGGGAAGCCGAGCGTAGGCTGCAGGTGGCAGAGCCGGGACTAGAACCCAGGTCTCTTGAGCCCTAGTCTGGCGCTCTACCCACAAGACTATGCTGCCTGCCTGTCTGCTTCCTCGGCTCTCCCCTGAAACAGCTGGCTTGCACTGGCAGGGCCCTCTCTGGCGCTGCAGAGAGAAAGGGCTAGATCCTGCTGCTGTTGAAATCAAGGGAGGCTTGGATGCGGAGCAGGGCTTGGTCCTGGAACTGTGCGGATGGATTTGTCCTAAAGAAATGTTTGGAGTGAACAAATGACTTTCCATCATTGCTCTGGGTGCCTGATAATAATCATTTTTAAATCTCGAGCGCTTTGCATCTGTCAGTCTCAAAGCGCTTTACAAAGGAGGTCAGTATCACGATCCCTCAGATGGGGGAAACTGAGGCACAGAGGGGCACCAACTTGCCCAAGGTCACCCAGCTGGTCAGTGGAAGGATGGTTTAGGTGCTAGGGCTCAGGAGGCCTGGTTCGCTTCGCAGGTCATTTATCTCTCTGTGCTTCTGTTCCCCGTCTGTAAAACGGGATCATCGTGCTTCCTGTCTCGTCTATTTGGATTGTAAATGCTCTGGGCTGGGGGTTGTCTCTTGCCATGTCTGTCCAGCACCTGGCACGGTGGGGCCCTGATCTTGGTGGGTCATGGAGATACCACTGGACTAGAATATCTGTAGCATTAGTGTCGCTGCTTCCCCTTACCGGATGGAATCGGAACTGCTCATCTGTGTATCAGAAGCCCTATACTGCTGATAGCTGGCGCTGCTTCCTCTAGCTCAGCCGGCCTGTGCAATGGGAAGAGGAGGATCCCAGCTCTTGCGGTCGAGTGCCGAGCGACCCCCACGTAGTCTGCGGTGGCTAGGGCTTGGTGACCTACCTGGCTTGCCTTGTGCAAGGCACCTGCTTGTACCTGGCCAGCTGGGTCAGTAGCTTTGTTTGCAGGCAGGAGCCCTGCTGTGCGCAATCCCACCGGCTCGGCTCTCTCCAGCTAGGCAGAGAGAGGAAGCTGTGATCGAGGGCCACACATGCTGTACAGGGCCCCATTCTCTCACTCGCAGCACCGCTGGCTCTTGCTCTCCACCAGTGCCAGGGGAGAATCGAGCCCGCCGGGCGAGTGGGCCTGTAGGTACGGTCTCTCTCCCACGTGCCCAGGGCTCCCCCAGTGGCAGATTCTGGGGTCCAGCTCAGTTTAGCCAGTTCTGGGGAGAAGCCCAACCTGCAGAAGGAGGCGGCCCATCACCCTGTCCTTTCTTCTGCAGGAGGGAGGGAGGGGAAAACTGGGGAGTCTTGCCTCGTAGCCCTGGAATTGGGAGGGGTGCAAAGCCTCTGACTGTTGTTGCTCTCCAGCAGGGCTCCGCCAACGGGCCGGCCACGAGGGATGCCTGAGACCCTGGGCTGGCGATAGAACTGCAGCCAGCCACGCCTCCGGGGAACGCTGTCAGACGCCCGCCAACCCGCTTGCTTCCCAAAGACCCTTCGCCGACCGGTCTCTGGCCAGGACGCCGCCCGCCTACCGGACAACATGAACTCCCAGAACGAGTCAGGTGAGCGGGGAGCTCTGTCGGCTCCCTGCCCTGGGCTGGGACAGGGTTGCATTTGGTACTTGCGGCTCGTGGCTCTAAGTTGGGGGGAGGCAGGAGGTGGCCTTGAGGGGCCTGCCTTGGGTATGTGGTTTCCAAGTACTTGGAACCAAGGGTTCATTCGTGAGCAGGAATGGCTCTGCTGTAGACTCGCTTCCAGGCGGCTTTCTCTTAAACTCCTGAGTCTTCGCTCTGGGTGGTTGCTAAAGAGTGTGGGGGAGGGAATGTGTGTGTGTGTGAGGTGGCTGCTGCCCTCCACCCCAGAGGTGGCCGCATTTCAGCGGGTGCTCTAGAGACGTAGGTGCCGGGATCCGTAGCCCCCTCCTTGTGTGTGAATTAGCCCGTCGGGGCCAGCGAAGTTCTTTGGCCTAGGCCCAGATGAAAGGTGACTTGGGCGAGTCCCTGTTTGCTCTTGCGTCGTTGGTTGCAATGTAGTAGCTGGGTTGGTCCCGGGCTATTAGGGGGACGAGGTGGGTGAGGTAGGACGAGCTCTGTGTAGCTCGAAAGCTGGTCTCTCTCGCCGACGGATGCTGGGCCAATAAAAGATGTCCGCTCACCCGCCTTGGTCCTCTTGCATTGGTTATGTGAGCGGCTTGGCAGAAGGCGGTGGGAAACCAGATTCTCAGTCTTCTCCCCCTGCCGTCGGGCAGCCCACAGAACGGTTCTGACCTATACAGAGGGGGAGCTGGTCCCCCACCAGATGCCCACTTCCATGGGAACAGGCCCAGCACTGCAGCGGGGAAACCAGCGGGACGGGCTTAGGTTTGGGGGAACTGGCCTAATGGAGAGGCCGATTTGCCAGCAGCAGAAGTCAAGTTGGAGAGCGGATGTGACGGGGGTTTCCTGTTCGGGTGGTAAAGGGTTAAGGAGCGGAAAGGAGACAATTCCCTGTCACTTCAGCGGTGTGTGTTTGAGATGTTGCTCTCAGTAAATTCCACCCCGGAGCTCTGAACTGGTTAGTTTCCAGTTCCCAAAAGAGCAGGCCTTTGTCCCCCACTGTAGCCCAGCCAGGCCGGGGGGAACCGGGAGCTCGGTTCATCTCATGTCCATCACACGCAGTGTAAAGGGACGTTGCATCTCTGCTGCGGGCACTTTCCAGCCCAGGATCTTCCCTCTGCTGCTGGGAAGTTTATAGGTTGACCTGAGGCTGGGTATAGTGCTATCTGGGGGCTGACCCATGGTGCCGGGCAGGCTGGCGTTGGTTCAGGCCTGGAGTATTGTCCCTGTTTTACCACTGAGGAAACGGAGACGCAGGGAGTGGGTAGTGACTTGCCGGCCGGTGTTTGAGCAGGGAAGAGAACCCAGGAGTCCTGTGCTTTCACCACGAGGTCACGTGTCTCCTGTCCTCGTTGGCTGGCAAAGTCCCGTGTTATGCTGACTTTCTGCAGAAGAGCAGGGAGGCCAGTGTGGTGTCAGAGGCTCGGGTTGGTGAAATCCTGCCCTGGGCATACAGGTTCCCGGTGTCAGGGCATCTCTGTCCCGGCGAGGTACCAAGGGACACGTCAGTTGTCCCTGCCAGGGATTGGGGGGGTGGAACAGACCCATTCGGTCCTCTGGTCCCTGCTCCTGCTGGCGCTCGATTGTTCCCCAGAACTTATGTGCTCAGAGGTGCTGAGCACCTACAGGGCCCCAAGCCAATGAGAGCTGCAGTGGGCTCTGCTTATGGCAATGGGCTCTGCTTATGGCAGGATTTGGCCCTGTATATATTTGATAAACCTCTTCACATTTGGTCCTGGGCGCTTGCATTGTCAGTGCAGGCTGAGAATGGCACAGCACGTGTCTCCTATGACCGGGGGGGTGCCCGGGTGAAGGTTACACCCTGTGTTGATCTGCCAGGAACAGACTTCCACTTAGCTCCGAGGTTCTTTGAGCTCTTTGCCGGGTGTACCTTGTATTGTAGCCATTTGGGTTGCTTGCTGCAATGTGTGTGTGTGTCCCCTGCCCTCTACTGGGTGGAATTGTGAGTGCTTGACTGTGTGTCAGAGGAACTATACAGCAGAGAGCTTGTGAAGATTCCCCTTTGGCTCAAGTGGCAGGGGCCCGGTGTTTCTCCAATGAGGAGCTGAGTTCTAGACCCCTCTGCTGCTGGGAAGTTACGGGTCGACCTGCGGCTTGGTGTCGTGCTAACCGGGGCTCTGGCCCATGGCTGGGGCGCTGGGACATTGTTGCAACCCAGATAAGGGGGTGTAGGAGGGGGGGCACTGCAGGACCTTGGCACGCAGTTCCCAGGCCCGGATCGCGGTGCCGGTGCCAGAGCCAGGCCGTTTGGCTGGCTAAAGAGGCTCGTTGGAAGTAATTTAATGCCCTTTTTAAAAAAAAAAAAAAAAAAAAAGGCAGCAAGCAAAAGCAAGCTGTAAACAAAGGTTGCGAGGAGCGAGGTGGCAGCGAGCGGTCTCCTTGGCAACAGCACATTTGTGGGCATCAGCGCCCGGGCTGGGAGCAGGCCTCTCGGCGGTTCTGGAAGACGTGCCTGGAAAGCCGCTGCTGTGTTTGTTGCCGTTGAATTTGTGATCCCTGCAGGCCTAATTGATGCGTCTGGAAATGCTCAGGCCAGGGTGGGATGATCCTTTTCTGTGCTTCTCTCTCTTCCCCCCCCCCCCCCCCCACCCCCATTCCCCCGGGCTGTTGCATTGTGCGGTAACCAAGTGGGGGGGGAGGGGAGGCTGATGGAGGGCTTGGGATGTGTTGCGGCTTGCTTGGGGCTGAGGAGCCTTTGCTTGCCCCTTGCTGGCATTTCCCATTTGCAAGTAGGGCCCTGCCCGACTCAGCTGAGGGCCCTGGCGTGCCGGGCGCTGTACCACGCAGCGTGGGAGACAGGCGCAGGGCCGACCCAGCAGGCCCCCGGGCTCCATCGCAGAGGAAATGTTCCGTACAACCCTGTGTGGTTTCCCCGCCGGATGGGAAACTGACCAAGGATGGTCCTGTGGGACTCAGGATGGCTGGAGAAAATTCCTGCCTCTGCTACAGACCTTGGGGATGAGTGCCATACCCATTTTACAGATGGGGAACCGAGGCTCAGTCATGCCTGGGCATCTCAGACTAGGATCAAGGCTTTATGCTGCCAGGCACTAAGAATACCACATGCTCCCTCCCCTACCGCTTTGTCTGGCTTGTCTCTAGATTATAAACTCGGTGGGTCCAGGACTGTCTCTTACTATATGTTCATCCAGCGCCAGGCACAATGGTGGCCCTGATCTCATTCAGGGCTCCTCGTGCTGCACTAATAATTTGATCCTTTCGCTTTCCCGTGTGCCTGGTCCTCCTGAGGGAGTGCTCGCTTAGTGAAATACAGAAGTGCTGAACAGCACTTAGTAGCTTGTGAAAACCCAATTCCCCCTGCTGTCGCCGCCGAAGTAAGTTTATTTCATAGGAGAAATCAGGCCTGCTTGGACTTTGTTTTTTTCTTCCTGTCGGACTAAGGCAGTGGGTATCAGTACCTGGACGAGCGCTGGCTGCTTAACTGTTCTGTATGGCGCCTTCAAACTCTGCAGCCAGGTGCTTAGAGGGAGGCGTTGGCGCGTGGCCCTGGGCATTACGTTCGGCAGACGGCAGTGCAATTGCTAACCAAGTTGGCATTTAAGTGGTCCTAATTAGGCTTTAAAGCTAACAGTCTGTGACTGGGGAAAGTTCACATGTCCCTAGGGGATGACGCTTTGGCCCTGGAAAGAGGCAAAAGGGACAATCGCTCACCACTCGTTTACTGTGTAAACCAGTGGTTCTCAGCCTTCCCAGCCTGCTGGACCCCTTGCAGGAGTCCTGCCTACCCCCGAGTTTCACCTCCCTTAAAAATGACTGGCTTGCGAAATCAGACCTAAAAACACAGAAGTGTCACAGCCCCACACTGTTACTGAACAACTGCTAACTTTCTCACTTCTACCCTATAATTATACTATAAATCCATTGGACTATAATTATGGTCCTTCCATTTCAGTGTATAGTCTATAGAGCCCTATAAACAAGTCATCGTCTGGATGAAATGTTAGTTTGTACTGGCTTCATTAGTGCTTCTTACGTAGCCTGTTGTAAAACTGGGCAGATCTCTAGGTGAGCTGATGTTTCCCCCTTGGAAAACCGCTGTGTACTCCCAGGTGTATGCGTATCCCTGGTTGAGAACCACTGGTGTACAGCTGGAAGGGTTGCTGGGGTCGGGCGGCGGGATGGTATGGCCTGTAAAGTTCTCCCCCAACTTCGAGCTCCACCGTGATTGCTGGTGAAAATGAGCAGTGGATGGGCTTGTAATTGGAGCTCTGACCTAGAACTCAAGAGATCTGGGTTCAATCTCAGCTCTGCCACAGACTTCTTGGGTGACCGTGAGTAAGTCGCTGGCCCTTTCTGTGCCTCAGTTCCGCAGACATAAAATGAGAGAACTCCTTCCTTTGTCTACGTCGATTGGCAGCTCCTTGGGGTAGAGACTCTCTGTACAGCAGCTTGAACAATAGGGCTTCCATAGGACAAACAAAAATACCGGTGAAACTGACATTGGATTGGCCATCATTAGGGTTCAGAGTCAACCCAGCAGCAGTCGCAGCTGGAAACCCAGCCGCAGCCAGCCAGGCAAGGTGACACTTGATGGGCCTGGTATTTTTAGAGTCAGGAGGTGGGAGGGATGGGGGGGGGGTCAGCTTCTGGAATTCACAGGTTTCAGAGTAACAGCCGTGTTTAGCCTGTATTCGCAAAAAGAAAAGGAGTACTTGTGGCACCTTAGAGACTAACCAATTTATTTGAGCATAAGCTTTCGTGCAGCTCACTTCATCGGATGCATCCGATGAAGTGAGTTGTAGCTCACGAAAGCTTATGCTCAAATAGATTGGTTAGTCTCTAAGGTGCCACAAGTCCTCCTTTTGGAATTCACAGGGTCCATGGATTCTTATCGTCCTGGGTTGTGAGAAATCCACATGGTACCAAGTGTCCCCAGCCCCTTCCTCCCTTCCGAAAACAGAGCAGGTTATATAAACGCTGCTGCTTGGCTCCTTTTCGGTTGTTGGGCTGCCTGCATTAAGGAAGAGTCATGCAATTGCCGCTGCATCTTCTCCAGTCCCCCGTAGGCTGAGCTCTCGTTGCCTTCCCTTCCCCTTCCTGGCTCTGGACTCCCTTCCCTGAGCGTCATCGAAGAGCCCTGCGGCTAGTCATAAGAAATTAATTAAGCCAGAAAGGGAAATGTGGCTTGTTCCCGCCTTGTGCTGTGTCACCCTAATGGGAAGAGGCACTTGCCCCAGGTCTCCGACCTCCTCAATTTCTCAGAGCCTGGTGGGCTGGTATCTCCTGTTGCTGATCTCTGGATGTAGCTGTTCCCTAAACCATCTAGGGTCCCCCACTGCACTTAGGACCTGATTCTCCAGGGCCCTGCACCTCAGATTCTTGATAGCACCAGAAGAGAATGGATACACACCGCTGCCATTGGGATTGGGTCGCGTTTCACACCCACTTTGCGCTGGCGTAAACGACCCCATGCAGGTTCAGAGCCATGGAGAATCGGGTCCTGGATATTTTCAGAGGGTTGCTTTGCAGCTGGAAAGTTGGAGTCTGGATCTTCCTGTCATTTTCCACTAATTTAAAAAAAAAAATTAACAAACAATGCAGGAAAGCCGTCGTCTAGTGCTTTGAGCATGTGGTTCTATGAATATCTGGCTCTTTTCTGCATTTTTCCTCCATAGATCTCAAAGTGCATTACAAAGCAGCTCAGTATCACTATCCCCATTTTACAGATGTGGAAACTGAAGCACAGAGTAGGGAAGTGACTTACCCAAATCACCCAGTAGCACTGCTGGGATTAGATACCAGGTCTCCAGAGCCCTGGTCCAGTGCTCTGTCCTGAGTTCTAATCCTGTCTCTGCCACCGACTCGCTGTATGACCTTGAGTGCAAGTCATGTGTCAGTTTCCCCGTCGGTTAAGTGAGGATAATGGTTGGCCACCATTTTTAAGTGCTTTGAGATCAATGAATGAGAAGTGCCCAGTGTTTCACCACTGGATTTTGAAGCCAAGATTTAATAAAAGCGTACAAAGGAAGGTTCTTAATTCCGCAGTGAAGCCTCGTGTTCAAGAGTGCGAAGCAACCAGCTGCTCCCATCGGGGAGCTCACGTACATGGGGGCCTAAATAGAGGCCCATGTGTCGGCACCCAGTTCTGAATGTTTGGTCCGAGTGTCTGATCCAATAGACGTATGCAACCATTGATAGAAAAGAAGGTGGCTTCTTGGCCTACTGGGCAAATCCTTGTTTGCCTTGATTAAAAAAAATAAAATAAAGAACGAGGAAATGAGACCCCCGAGCGCCCCGTCCGTGTGGCCAAGGTTTTACAAACCCAACACTGGGAGCCACGTTCTGGTTCCCACAGCAACCCCAATCCTCCTGCAATGCCCAGAGATCAAGGCAGCGAAGTTCCTCGTTATAATTAGCAATAGAAAACCCTTAAAATGCACACGCTGAGTCCCACTAAATCCAAGACAAATTCATGGTTGTAAAATGCCTGCTTTTCATTAGAGCATCGTCCATCCCAGGATCTGAAGGTGCTTTACCGACGTTAATTAAAGGCTTGTCTCAACCCTGGGAGGTATGTTAATCAGGATTATTCTCTGTTTGCGAATGGGGAAACTGAGGCAGAGAAGCACAATCACTTGGCTGAAGTCACGCCATAATGATTTCAGAGCAGAACACAGAACTTCTGACCCCTCCAGTCTCTGGCTCTAATCACTTGGCCACACTTCCTCACTGTTCCCGTGACTTATCTGGTGAGAGAGTAAGTCACGCGGGAACTTTATATTTTTTGGCGTTTAATCTTTGGCTATTTAGTGCTGAAATCCGCTTAAATAAGCGGCTCATGTGATCAGAGATTAGGCTTGTGTGTTCCTTCTGGAGCGGTTCCTGTTAATAGGAGATTGGTTCTATCACAATTATTATGGAAGCACCTAGAAATCCTAGCCAAGACCGAGGCCCCATTGTGCGTCTGAGCTGTGTGTGTTACCTTATCCCCGCCTCCAAGACCGGATCCAAAGACAACTGGAAGTCGGTGGAAAGACTCCCATTGACTTTGGTGGAGTTTAGATCAGGCCCTTGTGGAAGACGGTGGCTGGTTTGCTGCTGGCCTGTCAGGATAGGGATTGTAGGGGAGGGATTCAGCTGGTTGAAGAAATCAGGGGGTTGCAATGCTGGCCTGCCCAGGGTTCATTGGGGGTCTGATGGAAAATGAATTGATGTCCGTGCAAAGGGCTCTGTTGATTTCAGTGGGCTTTGGATAGACCCTCGTTTAATGGGAAGATGCTGCCCATGGAACGGTGCTGCCTGGCATGTCTCTGCTGAGCAGCGAATTCCTGCCTTACCGGCCCTCCCCTGGGAAGTCCAGGGGCAGTGGGGTGAAAGCTGGGGGTTCAAACTGGTCCCTGTGTATGCTGGGTAAGGGTGGAAGGAAATCCTGTTCTCTACGTCACATCTTTCTGCTGCGGAGGGAGGCGTGGTCTGAACGTGGCGCCAGAAGCCGAGGACTATTTGGTTCCAACCCCAGCCCTGCCACAGACATGGTGTGATGTTGGGGGCAAGTCACTTCCATGCACTCTGCCTCAGTTTACCCCTCTGGACTAAGCTTAGTCCTTACCTCACAAGGCGGTAAACCATTGGTGTTTGTAGGATGCTTGGAGTCTAGGAAGTGCTCATGTAAGTGCTGGGTATTATGCTAGGAAGGGAATGGAGATGTCTTGGGGGGTAGGGAACGTAACTTATTTTTGTGATGTGCTTTTTCATAGTGCTTGAATTAAATCCCTTGTGCAGTCGGTAACTATTATATTGTCCCCATTTTACTGATGGGTCAGTAAAGGCACAGTTAGATGTCAGTGGTAAAGCAGGAAATAGACCCTGCAGCTCCTGAGTCCCAGTGCAGGGCTTTAGCCGCAAGATTTTCCTTCCAGCACGCTTCGGGTGATAGAGCATCTCTCCGTGGGTTTCCTGTTTCAATCAGGCCTGGCTAAGCTGTGACAGCCCGTCAGTGGAGAGGTGTTGGCATCTTGCTCTCAGCGGAAAGGCCAATAGACTTACAAGCTTCCCTGGCTCCTCTGACGTTGGAGCACCTCCTTGCTGGCGTTCCCAGGTCTGAGCAGAGGCAGGGAAGTTTGCACTGCCTCGTGGATTTCAGGTTCCACTCTGGGCATTATGTTTAGTATGAAGAATCTCCTTGGACTGGAGTATCTCTCATTCCCCAGCTGGGGGAGACACTGCACTGCTCTGAGCTCCTAGGCTGAGTGACCCAGGTTGGATCGAAGAGGCGGATTTGAGTTTCGGGAAAGGATGTGTTTGTTCCAAAGCCAGGTGAGCCACCGGGAAAGAGGAGAAGAAAAGCACGTTGGAGAGTGCATTTAAATTCTAGAAAACCATTACAAATAAACACGGGAACAGCTAGCGACGGGCAAGAACCACAGCGCTGGGCCTGATCCTTGCCCTTAGGATCAGAGCCCAGATTGCAACTGCTTGAGCCCGTCTCCAGAAACCGTCCTGGGGGGTGACTTGAAACAGGCCCAGTTAGCATGGCCTTGCAGCACCTTACCACCTTTAATCCTCCCAGCACCTCTGCCGGGCAGGGCAGGGCTTGTCTTGTCTCCCCCCATTCCAGATGGGGCCCTTTGGCCCAGAGAGACTAAGGTGTGTCTACACAGCAAACCGCAGTGAGTCTCCGAGACCGGCTCAACAGACTCAGAGGCATACGCTGCGTGACTTGCACCGGGAGCAGGGAACTGAACCTGCATCTCCAGGGTCCAAGCACCTTAACTACTGGAGCAAGGGCGTCTGCACTGCAAGCAGAGGTGTGATCTAGATCAAAGCCAGCGGAAGTGTCTACACTGCTTTCTGTCACACACTGAGCGCAGGGTCGACGTACCCGTCCAGCGTGAATCCTGGTTGCAGTGTGAGGGGTGAAGGGACCGGCCAACATCTCTCAAGAGTGCCAGCTCCGTTAGGAACTTGGCATGAGATGTTTCCGCAGCTCTCGCTGGTGTCAGTCGGACCTGTGGGTGCTCAGCCCCACTCAGAATCAGGCCCTTGGTGTCTCAGACTTTGTCTTCGCTAGCAACAGGGTGCTCCAGGGTGGATAAAGATTGAGGGTTTTTTTTTTAAATTTTAAGTCAGATTTTTGTTTGTTTGTTTAAATTATATTTTTTTCTTGTTTTAAAATGAAATCTGACTTTAGTACAAAGGATAGTAAGGCCTAAACTCCTTGCGCGCACACACACTGTTTTGTGTGTGTGTGTAACTAAATTCCAGTTACCATCCTGATGCACTGTGACACCAATCTTGAGCACAAAGTTAATGACCTAGGAAATAAGCAATATCTCACCATTATCAAGCATACAAAACATGTACAATTAATACGAATCTGAAAATGTGACGCAATATAACGACTTACATAGATGTGTCTGTAGTTACAGGGGACCCGCCTAGCCTGTGGAAAGATGGACCAAAGCTAGTGCAAAGGCTCTGGTTGTAAATCGGCGTGTTTTAATGGCTATTACAGCCAGTGAGACGGCACCTTTCTTTAGCAAAGAACTGAAGTACAAATGGAAAAGCTGATTAAAATCAAGGCTTAAATTCTCATAGATTATTTCCTGGAGTCCCCCTTCCATGCCCCCCCTCCCATTTGGGGTGTTGGGCTTCAGCTGTGGTGTGAGGGTCTCGGGGCTTTAGCCCTGCGGGAATGGGGGGCGCCAGTGCTGGGGCTCAGGGCTTTAGCTCCACAGGGGGGAGGGTGACTCAGGGGCTCGGAGTTTCAGCCGCGGGGCCCCACAGACCTCCTGAAATCAGCTCGCGGTCCCCCAGGGGTTTAAGATATTTGCCAGAGCTCCGCTCTGGACAGTTCTGTTTGCATTTTAGCCCTGATTAAAATCAGTTATTTACGTTGAGGCGTTCCACCTGGTGATTTAAATCCGCTCCTGTGGGTGTGTTCCTAGCTCAGGTGAAGACAAGGCAGTGTGGTGTTAACCCACTACCTGGTGTGACGATTTCAAGGCTGCAGGGGGCTGGGGGGGGGAGCTACATGTGGAATGCAACCTGCTGACCAAGTGCAGAGAGTCCCCATTTCTTTCACTGAGCAGCCTGAACCGTGTTGGCTTGTTGAACAGAATCCCTGATTCACCAGGCCCGGCTTCCTTGGCACGCAGCCTTAGGAGCGGGGAGGGTTCGTGCAGCGGGGGCCCGTCGTACGGTCCAGGCGGTGTTCCGAGGCTGGCTAATCCCTCTCGCTGTTGAGGAGGCAACGGGAAATGGCAGCCGGGCCACGGAGTGCCCGTGGCGAACTGGGGCCGGGCGTCGGCTCTGCAGCTGTGTCAGGCTCTGTGCTGTACCGGTCCCAGCCGAAATCCACCAGCCAGAGCTGCCCCTGGAGTCTGATTCCCCCACTACCGTGCACGCCTCGATGATGCCACCAGGTGAGAAAGGGAGGAAATCCTCAGGGGCTAGAAGTCACGAGAACTAAAAAGGCCGTGTAGGAGTCGCTGAAGGGAGCGGAGGGTAAAAACAGAGATGGGAGGAATTGGGATTGGGGCAGCTCAAATTACCAGCTGGTAGGAATTCTCTGGGGACCTGAAGGAACAAGGGCAGGAGATGCCTTGGGCCTCTGATGCAGACCCCTGGGTGGAGGTGCTTATATTGGTTTAAAACTGGCTACCATACGTTTAGCTTGCCCTGGCTGGTTGAGATGCTAAGTCTGTGCATTGTCAGGGTCTTACCCCAGTTGGGGCGATGCTGCCCCAGACCTGGTTCATAGAATATCAGGGTTGGAAGGGACCTCAGGAGGTCATCTAGTCCAACCCCCTGCTCAAAGCAGGACCAACCCCCAATTTTTGCCCCATATCCCTAAATGGCCCCCTCAAGGATTGAACTCACAACCCTGGGTTTAGGAGGCCAATGCTCAAACCACTGAGCTATCCCTCCCTCCCTGGAGGAAGTCCATGGGGAGCAAGGCCCTAGGTAGGGAGAGGGGGCAAAGTGAGGCTCCATACAAATCACGATTGGCTTCAAAATCCAGGAGAGTTTTTTTTTTCTTCCAAAAAATGAAAAAACATTTGGTTCTTTTTCTCTATCGGCTTCCTGGGTTTGGAGCCTTCAAGAGTGTTTTATTGTCTAGCTTTTTTCCACAATCACGGGAGCTAGAAATGTATTTATTTTTAAAAGGAAAGCCAAGGTTCTCATGGAATCACGGGACTCCAGGAGCTGGGGCTTTTAAGGAAAAACACCAGATTTTGTGCGCCTTGGCATCTGTGGACTTGGGAGAGGGCACGACTCTCGTCTGGTGATGGGCATGTGATGCCTTGAATTACGCCAGGAGGACCGTGCTCTAGTTTGGCACCACTGCGGCTCTGCTTCCTTCACCAGATTGGCACTGGGGCAGCTGAGGTAGGGTTGGTTCCCCCTGGGAACTGCAGGGCGTCCTGTCCGCTCTGTGCGCGTCCATCAGAGCAGAAGCCCTTTTTCGTCTTTATTTTGCGTCTCGTATTGACGCGGGACTTTGGCTCCCCGGGGGCTGTGGAAGGGCAGGATTGGGCCCCCATCCCTGTGCGCGTAGTGAAGGAATCCTAGAACTCTGCCTGCAGATGGGACTTGCGCAGCCAGCTGGGGGCTGTGTGTGTGAGTGACAGAGCTTTGGGGGAGAGGAGAGACTCTAGACTAAGCAGTAGTTATGCTAAGCCAATTAGCTTTGTAATCTAATTTGTAGATCTAAAACGTGTGGGGGGGTCGTGATAAAGATCTCGCTGTGGGGTTGTGCACAGAGGCCGGAGGGTCAGATGCACCCTCTGAGCTTGGCTCCAACACCCAGATCACATTGCAAAACCTCTTTTATTTTAATGTGGGGTCGTTTTTTAAATCCTTAGCCGGGGCCATCTGATCAGCCAGCCCGGGACTCTGCCCAGGGCCAGCCAGCTCCGAGGTCGGCTGGTCTGTCCCCAGTCTGTCTGGTACATTTCTGTGGGTGTTCCATGCTGGTGGAAGGTGCCGGCCTGGTAAACCCTGCGAGGGTGGGTGGAGCCTGTCAAAGCCGAAGGCCCGCCCCCTCAAATGGGGAATTGGCTAAACAGGGGGGAGGACAAATGATGGAACCAGGGCCCCGGTCACAGGGTCAAAAGGATCCAGCCTTGGCTGTGGCACCACGAGCCGCGGACGGTGCCGGATCAATTCAAGGAGGTAGTGCGAGTTGCCTGGAGGAACTCTGCCCTGATGCAGGAAATGGATGAGAGACCAGAAAATAGACCCTCCCCCAGTCTGAGGGTGTCTCCCCCCCCCCCCCATTCCTTCTGGATGGCCCCTGTCTTAGCCATGATCCAGTGAGGCTCCAGACAGGGAGGCCAGGAAGGAAAAGCTGCAGGGAGAAGTGCCCTGGAAGCAGGCAGGTGCCAGGGTCTCTGTCTCACCACAAAGGGGCGGGTGTCGGGGGCTGAAAGCTGGCAGCCCGGGAGCCCGAAGGGGCGTGAGCAGCAGCAGGGCAAACTCTCTCTGCAGGCCCTGGTCTGAAGCCAGAGGAGTCTTCTTTGCCCCGGCCCGTCTGCTACTTGGCCTTGCTGCCGGAAGTGCGTTTAGGGTAGGGCGACGCAGCAAAGCTGGCCATGGGCTACCCTACCTGAGCTAGCTTGCATCCAGCGAGCGCGGCTAACAAGAGTTGTGTAAACAGCTCCGCGTGGGCCAGGGAGCCGGCTACGCACCCTGGGGGCCGTGCTGGGCTTTCTAGCTTGCACGGAGACTTATGCTGTGCTCTGCATCCTGCTGTTGGTACCCTGCTAGCTGCATTCACGCCCATACCCTGAGGCATCTCCCCTTGGTTAGGACCTAGCCCCGCTTCTCCCTGCAGAGCTCACCCGCAGATAGGTAGCGTGCTCTTCAGCGCTCTTCGCTTTTGATGCGCTTCGTCGTTGAGTTCCAGGCTGGCCGCGGCCGCGGCTGCAGTGTTGCACCGTAGGGACAATGGTGCGTGTTACCGAGCAGCAGTGAGCACGGGCGGGCCAGCCTCCCTCCCTCTCGGGGTGATTTATTCAGTCTGGTTTCGCCCTTGGCATGAATGCTGAGCCCTTCCCACTGAACGCGGGTGGTTTCTGGAGCTCCAGGGTCAGCGTTCAGTCGCTGACCCGCCCTGGGCTGTGCTCCTTCCCGTGAGCTGGAGGGGGGAGCGGCTGCTTGTTCCCTTCCCATCCCCTTGAGCCTCCCAGCCTCGCCCTTTTCAAGGGGCCCCGGTTCTGTGCAGCGCCTCTTAGAGGCAAAGCGGCAGGCGGTCGCTTTCAGTCATCTCTGCACTACCTGGATTCTGGGTCAGCTGGGCGTAGATTAGAGCAGCCCCGAGGGCGGCCTGTGGCTGTGTCACTGCCTAGAATCTCCAGAGTGGTGTGCTCTAGGGATGAGCCCCCTTTTGGCCCCGCTGTCCTGTGACCTGGCCCTGCCTCTGGCACGCGCCCCTAACTGGGAGCTGCAGGTGACTGGGGGAGCACATGGCCACTGGTTGCCCCCTACCTCCTTCGGTGCAGGGAATTCTCTGGCCCCTGTAAGCTGCTGGGTGTTGTCAGAACGTAACCCAGCTTTAGTTCTTAGAATTCAGAACGATAACACGCAAGAGCCCAATCAGAGGGAGACAGAGCAGGCTGCTCCCTAAAGCAGTGAGACCCAGCTCCCCCCACCTTAGGCCAGGTTGGCTCTCTGCAAACTGACTCTGCTCATACGGCCGCTTCCCTACGGAGGCCCTAGCCCGCAAGCAGGACCAGCTAACCCCTTCCAAAGCAAAGTGAGGGCTGGTCATTTTAACAGTTTTCAATCCACCCCAGCGTGCAGGAGAATCTGTCCCAGCGTAATTTATGTTGCAGAAGATTTGGCTGCGCCAGTGAGTGATTCTTGAGATCTGTAGGTTCCAAGCCAGCGCCCGCTAACGTGTGTTGTGTTGTTAGCTGCGGGCTTTTTCCAGCTGTTGTCCTCCGTTCTATATTCATCACGACTGGATTGTCGTCAAACCCACCCTGTAATTTGTCCAGTGGGAATTCCAGTGACATCTGGGCTGCCAGGGATACAGCCTGGTGGGACCCACACTTCAAAGCGGGGCCTGGGATGGCTTAGTCTAGCAACATAAAGACTCGGCCTGCACCAATAGGAACCGACACCTACGAATCCCACTTCCCTGAAAGCGTCAGAAACAAACACGCTTTCCTGCTGGCGTGTGCGTGCGAGATGTCCGTGTCCGATGTTTCTGCATGCTGCCATTCATTTGGTGTTCTAACTGGTCTCTTCGCATATCACCAAACCAGCAATGACATGGAGAACTCAAAGCACTTCACCAAGGTAGGTCAGCAGCATTGTCCCCACTTTGGGGAAACTGAGGCACTGAGGTGAGGTGAAGTGACTTGTTCAAGTTTGAATAGCAAGGAAGAGAGCGTGGGAGTCCTGACTCTAACCACTCTGCTCTAACCGCTAGGCAACCTACCCTGCGAGGTCTGGGAATAGAATTCAGAGCTCCATAAGGCCAAAACCTTGCTCTACCACTAAACAACACTCCCCTCCATGAGCTGGAAATTGAACTCAGGAGTCCTGACTCCCAGCTCCCTCGCTCTAACCACTAGACCCCACTCCCCTCTGGGAACCCAGAACCCCAGAGCCTCGTGCTAACTGCTAGACCCCACTCCCCTCCCAGAGCTGGGACTCCCAAGAGTCCTGACTCCCAGTCCCCCTTCCTCCAACCACTGGACCCCACTCACCTCTGTGAATGCCAGCTCTCCAATCCAAATCCCTCTGAAATTTTGGACAACTCCAATCAGGGTTGGGATTTGATGGCTCGGACCCTTGGTTGCTTTTCTATAAAACCACAAAAGAGCCAAAAATAAAATAAGCTCCACGGCCCCATATTTCTGCGCCAGGCTGAGTGAGCTCCCCAGGTGCTGGGAGTTCCAGGGTATTTTGGGGGGGCTGGGTCGATGCATCAGGGGCTGGTCCCGTTTGTATACAGATGTCCTTTATGGCTTTTGCTGCCTGCCAGGGCTGTTTGGGTTCTTCCCTTCCCCCTTTCAGCGCGCACTGTATTTTTAGAACTCTGTTTTCGTAGCTCACAGGCAAATCCCACTTGTCTGGAAAGCCGCCTCTCCCTGCCGCAGATGGGAGCGGCGTGGGGTGAGCTCTCTAGCCCCCCCAGCTGCGAGAGCCAGAGCTTTGTGGCATCCTAGTGGAAACTATGAGCCCCCCACCTCCCCACCTGGGTGCTCCGATCTTCACTGCGGGAATAGCCCGTTGCAATTCTGCGTGGCTTATGTTTCTAATCTCATGGGAATTGCCAGACCCGATCAGATCAGTGGTTCATCCAGCCCAGTAGCCCATCTTCAACAGCGGTGCCATCTGCGTAGAGGAAAGAATTTTGCAGGAGGCAGACCTGCCCTCAGGGTATTTTTCCTCCTGACCCCTACATCTTGTGGCACGAAGCAAGAGTGTGTGCAGCCCCTTCCCAAACTCGCCAGATTATTTTGGCATGGACGGTGATGACTCTAGCTATTCCTGTCCTCCCGCATACGCCTCTCGAATCCCTTTTGCCATCATGCTCAGCGGTCGGCTGCAGGGGTGTCCAGTGGCAATGAGTTCCACAGGTGAACCGTGCATTGTGTGCGAGCGGGTTTTGGCTGGCGAACGTGCTGGTCTGTGGGGATTTGGCATGCCGGAGGAATTGGTTAGGATGGGGTGTGGCCAGCTGGGGGAAAAGTTATGCAGACCTGGATTGTATGTGGGAAGTAGCATACAGGGCCGTGGGGATGGGTGAGACCATCGCAGGGCCTCTCATACCCCTCCAGTCACCAACGTTTGGAGCCTCCAGTTGGTCTGTATGCAGTGAGTGGGGCGGGGGGCTATTTTAACCCCTTCATGGCTTTGCCTGAGTCCTAGTGGGCAGCTTTTAAAATCCATGGGCCAGGAGGGCACCCGGCTCATGGGCTCCGCAGATCAGTTACTTCGGGCCTGATCCTGAGACGTCGAAGTTGGTGGCCGATGTGGGTTTGCTTGCGGCTTTCCAGGCTCAGGCCCCTCTGTCCTAGGCTGGCAAATGGTGGAAAGCGGTGAGGCCAGTGTGCCACTCTAAGCCACAGATCACACCCTCAGCAGCAGCAGTAGGATTTAGGGGTGAGTTTTATTTCTCCGGCTCACAAGAGTTCCCTGTCCATCGGCTCCTTTGCTCTGCCCCAGGCTCTCCTAGGGGTCCTTCCCTGCATGGCTTGCTGCCAGCTGGGCTGCGTCTTGGCCTTTTATCCAAGGACCAGCTGACCTGCCGGCTATGGCCGGATCCCTGGCCTCAGCCCCGTCACCCAGAGGCAGCTACCCCTTAAAAGGCCAGCCCGCCCGGTGCCGCATAACTTCCTTGGCAGCCACTCGGCCGAGCGTGTTGGCCTCTTTCTGTGACGCTCGGAGCACGTGGCACCTGCGAGAGCCAAGCTCTCCCCTGCCTGGGAACTGAGCCCCTGCCATGAGTGGACTCTGCCCCTGGCTTCCATTGAATTCCACCGAGTTCCTGAAACGCAGCCGGCCCCGGAGCTGCACACATCAGTTACCCACAGTCTGCTGAACAGAGCAGCCTGCCATGGAGGCTGGTGTTTGGGTCTGATTTGCATTATTTCCCCTCCCCACCCCCCGCCCGGTATATGGTGCCCCTTTTACCGAGACTCCCCTGCACTGAGTGTTTAGCCTGGAGCTGCTCTGCCCTGCCACAGAGCAGTTTAGGATAGAAACCTACCACGATCTCCGCTCAGGTGGTAAGCGTGGCTGCGGGGCGGGCAGGGCGTCCCCTTCCCCCAGAGCTGGCGGGGCGGGAGGGGGCTGATCCCGAGCACCCTGCCTGCCGCTTATGTTGCAACACTGGACCTTGACGTGATCCGCGGGGTCAACCGCGCCGAGGGGGGAAAATATCCCGTGGCCTCCTGCCCGTTTGCAGCCGCAGGAATAGCTCGTCTGACGTCAACTCCAAAAGTGCACCGCGGGGGGGGAATGGCCCATAAATAACCCTGCTATTAAAAGTCTAGGGTTTGGATTAACACACTGATAAATAAACCAGCGTCCCCTTTGCTGGGCCGGGTCAGAAATTTAAACACCACCCCAGAACGTAGAGCCTGAGCAAGCCTGAGAGCACGCGGGGTATGGGGCCCTGAAAGGTGATCCCTCGGTCTGTTTCCATGGGCACCTTTGCCATGGGCTGGATCTACTGCCGGGGCAGTTGCCTGGGGCAGTAAACATGGGATGGGGAGGGGGCGGGGGATGGGAATGATCAGTGGGTATTGACGGTGGTGGGTTGTCTGTCTGGATGTGGGCAACCTCGGTTTTCGCCCAGGGCTTTGCTAGAAGGGTGCTGGGGCTGCAGTGGAGCCAGGCCCCCTTGGCGCTGGGTGCTGTACAAACCCGACCTAAGTGACGCTTTGAGGTTGGCTTTGCGGTGCTCGGTGCCTTGTGTGAGCAGTGCACCGTGCTGGCATCCCCCAGGACGGGCGCATCGGGGGCAGTGGCCCAGCAAGCTTCCCCTGCCGGTGTATCTACCCTCGGTCCTGGAGGGGACCCAATGTATGGGAAGGGGGAGTGAAGTCTCCCTGTCCCATACAGGCATTGTCCAATGAGGGGCAAGTAGCATAGGGCACGGGGTGTCTTTGGTTTTCATGATGCCTGTCCTCTAAGAGCCTCGGTTAATTTCACACACGTCATCGGCCAGCGCGCGGTAACGACTTTTGGTCCCTCCCAACTTCGGCTTGGAGTCGGAGCGGCGACCTAGAGGAGAGAGGCACCGAGTCCTCGCGTCTTCCCCTGAACCTCGGCCCAGTCCCCAGCGGGCTTCCCGGGAAGGTGCTGAAGGAAGTGCCACGAGGATTCCCGCGTTTGCCCTGCCGGGATCCGCGCTCACCGCTTAATTCACGGTGCGTTTGGCCCGGTCCGGCGTCGCAACCCCTACGGCCAGTCCGTCCCGCCGACAAGCCCCAAGGAGGCCGGATTCAGTGCTGGTGTAAACACGTGCCGCTCCACAAGAATCAACGGAGCGGCGCAAATTTGCTCCAGCAGAGAATTGCCCCCCCCCCCCACCCCGTTCCCAGGAGGCTGCGGGCCACTAGCTCCTCCCTGGAGAAGAGGTGTTGCTAGAGCCCAGCCCCCAACGCTTCCCCCTCGCCCCGCCCCCGGGGGTGCTTTGTGGGGGCTCCTCAGCCTGGGACTGGGGGAGGGGAGGAGCATTTTTTGACCCCGGTGAATAGTTTTGGCCCTGTGGCTCAGGCGTGCTGAGGAACAAGGGCCAGAACTTTCTCTCCCATCCTGCACCTCTCCGGGTTCTGTCCACGGGGTGGCAAGGTGCAGCCCGATCTGCGGCAGCTTCTCGGGTCAGCCTGGCAGGTTGCCGCCGGGGCCCGTGGCCTAGTGGGAGCCACCGCGGGAGCCGCGTGCTTGCTTTCTTGGCTTGCTCTTACCGGGGCCCCGAACTCCCACGCAGAGATTTTCCCCTTCCCGGCGAAACCTGGGGTTTTATTTCTGGCAGCGCTGATGCGGATTAACGTCCGGGGCAATTAGGGCCTCTTGGAGGGAGCCTTCGCAAGCCTCACTCGGTGGCTTGAGTTACTGAGCCGGGCTGGCCTTCCATGCAAAACAACACAAAAAAGGGAAGAGACCGCATCGAGGTGGAGTCTGGGGGGAGCTGCATTTGTGGCGTCCCGTGCAGACTTGGCCCCAGCAGCAGAGGAAGAAGAAACAACTCGCTGTCAGACCCCTGCCTGCCAGGACAGCGGGTCAAGAAGGGCCCGGGGGGTGGGGGGCCACTGATTGAGCTCTGCCAGCTGGGGCCTTCTGCCTTTACCAGGCCGTGAGCTGTTCCTGCTGCAGCCATACGTGGGCTCCAAGAGGTGGGAGACCTGGCCCAGGCCTCTGGGAGAGGCTGCACTGTGGGTGAAGTCTCCTAAGCTATTGGGTGGGCGTAGGCAGGACACGGGGGGCCGCTGGCTAAGCCATGGAGCAGATTGCTGGGTGTTCCCTGTGGCTAAACGGGGGAGGAGCAGCCGGCCGGTGCTCTGAGCCCCATGCGGGATGGGGGATGCTCTGGCGCCCCAGATCGGCCCCTGCTGAGGGCCAAGCTAGCTCCTGAACTCTCACGCTCAGCAGCTCCGTCCCTCACGGCCCGGGGCAGCCTCCGTCTCCCTGGTGCATCCTTGTGCCAGGTGCATCTCTAGGCTCTGTGCGGCTGGGTCCGCTGGCTGGCAAAGGGCCTGGCCGTGGGTTGAACGAAGCCGGGAGGGGCTTGGCCTGCTGAGCGAGGCGTGAACGCATAGCCGCCTTTCCCTACGGGGACCTTCCTTCCTGTGGCAAACCCCCTATGTTATCCCCTGCGTCCTGGTGGGGGGGGGGCTGGCAGGGGACGCTGGGCTCCTAAATTTTCAGTAGCAGCCATTGGCCGTGGGTGCCTGCCTGGAGACCCAGCTAGGGCCGGAGGTTCCCTGCCCGTTGTCCAGGGTCACTTTTGTTCCATCAGATGATCGCTTAGAACAAACAACCTCGACCCACCAACCCCCCCTCCCGCAACTCCAGGGCCTGGGTCCTCGCCCCTGCCCTAGCTATCCCTGGCGCTCTTTGGGTGGCTGACCTGCACAGGCAGAAAAGTAAACTAAGTGCAGCCATGGGAGGGGGGTGAACTCCAGGCTTGGGGAGGCTAGTCCCCCTAGCCACGCCCCTTCCAGCTGAGGCCCCGCCCCTTCCACGCCCACCCGAGCCTCGCCCCCCACTGTGGCCACTGGCCCCTGCCCAGTGACCCAGACTCCCATGGCCCCGGAGAGCTGGGGCAGCGCGGGCCCAGTCCCCCCGGCCCCAGAGCGCTGGGCTGCATTGCCCAGCCCAACCCCAGGCCAGCCGCCCCCGCCCCTAAAGGCGTCCCCCGGCCGAGCTGCCAGCCCCGGCGCTGGACGGGCGGGCAGACGGCACGGTCAGAGTGCCCCCAACCCCAGCGCTGGGCAGGCGGACGGGCAGGAGGCGCGGCCGGAGCGCTGGGAGGACGGGTGGCGTGGTGCAGCCCCGGGGGCACACCGCGGCCCCTAGCCTGCCTGCCCCAGCCTCTGGCACAAAGGGAAGCCTAGACAGGCTGGGGTCTGGGGGTGGAGCCTGGGCAGGGGGACATCAGGCTGTCTGGGAAGGCAGAGCCTTCCCGTGCCTACGATACCCACCGCCCATGTGTGCAGCCGTGTGAGGGTTAGTTAGCCAGTCCTGTTTGCTATTGCTAATCCGTGCTGTCTGGCTGTTGGGTCTGTCTCGCTGCCCCTCACCGGGGTATCTGAGCACCTTCCACATCAAATCAAGAGCCAAGCCCCTGGTGCGTTTTGTGGGGTCTCTGGCCCTTCTCCCTTTTGGGGCTCAAAACTTGGGGGAGGGTTTTGTTTTGAGGTTTTTTTTAAAGATTGGATTAATTTCCTCCAGGTCGGGGGGGGGGGGGTCAGGGTTGAAGGTTGGGGTTTGACGGCAGGAGGGCTGGTCAGGGTTGTCTGGGGGGAGGAGGGGGGATAGGGCAGGAAGGTGGGGGTCCCAGTTGAAAGTTGGGGTCTGGGGGTAGCAAATGCAAAGGCTATTTCGAAGCCATCCCCCGTAGATCTTCCGCTGATCTAGTCAATTTCAGACTAGGGGCAAAGAATACTGTAGAAATTAACTTTTTTTCTCCCCGCCGCCTCTCATGTTTCTCCCCCCACCCCCCCCAAAATCCAATCTGTCTCTCTCCTGGCTCTGTTTGGCAGGGCTCTCAGCCCTCCTTCCCCTCTCCCACCCCCAGGGAGGCAATTCCACTGACCCCTTTGGTAAAAGCTTTATCTGCTAGGCAGGCCCCTACGAACAATCCCAGGTCCCTGAGCATTGGGCTATTTATAGCCGGCTCCTCCCCTTCAGTTCTATTTTAGGTCACCCTGGGCAGCTGCTGTCTCACTGGGTGGGAAGGATGGGAGAGGAAAAAAAAAAATGAGATAAAGGGAATTGTCGGTGGCGCAATTAGCAAAGGGCTTCATGGGCAAGCCCAGCCCCTTCTGCTTCGCAGGACATCTTAGCTCAGTCGTGTTTTGGTGACGCTGGGAGCCAGCTCGGTCTCCGCTCCTGTGCCGATGCCTGATCCGTGCTGTTCCTCCCGGGCGGGGAGCTGCCTCCCGGCGTGAATCAGACCGTGCCTGAGATGTGAAACCCTCCTTCTTCTCTAGACTAGCGGCTGGACCCCCTTCCGGAACAGCGGGCCCTTCCCACGCCTGGCCTCTGCTGTCTGCAGTTGGCATAAACAGTGACTATTATAATTTTGTTTGCAAGATTTGAATATTATTTGTTTGGCCCAGCAGACGAACCTTTTTGGGGTTGCTGTCGAACGCTGCTCGCTGACTCGGATGCTTTAACTTTTCCTTGGAGACCTCCGCCTTTTGCTCTTTGCGGGTGGAGGGCGGGGGGGCGATGTCTGATGGTTTTCAGCTGAGATTCGGCACAACGGACCCCCCCCTCCTGTTGCAAAGGAAAGCTCCCTTGCCCTGCGCCGGATTGTAAGGCGAAGGTGGGACAGGGAAGGAAGCCAGCGTGGATTGCCTTGCCGGGCCCTGCGGTAGCTGGTGTCTGAGTAGTTCCTGGCATGCTGCTCATGCCCAGGGCGCTGGGGCCGCCCGCGATGTTGCAGACTATTTACGAGAGCGAATCGTGTTTTTCTTCAGATGGGGTATCCGGACGCGAGCAGTCGCTGGAGCTCCTTTCGCGGACTCAGATCCATGGCCTTCCCGTGGCAGGTGAGTGCAGCGCGATCGTTAATTTGGCCTTGTCAACGCTGTTGATTGCCCTGAGCGTCTGGAACGGAGCAGGAGGTGTGCCTCTGGCATTGGTGGGGGCCGGACCCTGCCACGGGGCCGCTCCATCCGTGCAGGGTGCTGTGCATCTCGTAGGATCAGGCCCACAGTGTTGCAAATACGGAGCTGGGTTTATAAAATTGCCCAGGGGGACAGGTTTTCGAGGGCTCAGCGCTGGTGCTCTGGGGCAGGTTTTCCAAAGGGCGCTCTGCCCCGCTCGCCCTTTCGGAAATCTGGCCCTCATTCTGGGTGCTGAGCTCTCTTGGGAATTCTAGTCCTAGGGCACGATCCTGCCGTGTACGCTGAGCCCCGCGATGCAAGAGTTGCTCAGGGTTGGGTTTACCCTTCGCGGAGCCAGGCAGATGGTCAGGGTTTCGTAATGCCGTGTGGCTTTTCTTTGGATCCTTTGAGTCTTCACTCCGGGGTTAAGGTGCTCGGAAGCTGAATGAAAGCCTGGGAATATGGGACGGACTTGCCTGCCAGCAGCTGCTTCTGCCAAGCACCCTTTTCCTTTCCCTGTCAGAAGGACTCAGCGCATGGGTTGATTTTGATGGCGGCCCCGTGATATTCCAGCTCCTGCCACGTCCCTGAGCCAGCCAGCTGCGGTATCGGCCTGGGCCAGATCCTCAGCGGCTGTAAATGGATGTAGCTCCATTGGGTTCCACCCTGACTTACAATTGAGCAGCTGTCTCTGTTGCCCCAACAGGGATTCAGCCCCTGCTGCCCCTCAGAGCCGGATCCAAACCTGGGGAAGTGTATGGCAAGACTCCCCCCTCCCCCCCACCAGTGGCTGCAGTGGGCTTTGGATTGGGTCCTCAGGACACAACTGGCCCTGAATAGAGACCGTGGTGGGTGGCGGCCCGCACCAGTGCCCACTGCCGAGGTTTTGGCTCCGAGCTGGCACAGATGGCAGCTGCAGAATGGGTCACTAAATGACCTTTGGCCCGGAGAGGTGGCAGCCCGGTTTCCCCTGCGGTGCGGGGAAGCACGGTCCGTCGCGGCATGTCCGTGGAGGGGTTGGGTCTCTTGAGGTTGTGTGTGTTGGTGGGAGTGACAGGCGACCTTGCGCTGTGGGACGATGCGTCCAGGGCTCGAGGCGTTCGGCGGGGCACGGCTCCTGTCCCTTCACACGCACGCCTCGTTGTCCGGTGTTGATTCATTTAGCTGCCGGCCACCTCAGGGCGAGGGGCTCCGGCTTTCTAACTTCCCAGCGCCGTCAGCCTCGGTGGCGTTTAAGGAATGAGAATCGCTCGGAGCGTCAGTTTCCAGCATGGGCCCCTGCGAGCAGGGAGGGTTGATCTGTCAGTGACAAGGGCAGGGGGTGGATGCAGGGACATTCTGCCCTGATTTACCACCCCCACCTCTGGCTTCTTGAGATCTTCAGCCCTCCTCTGAAGGCAGAAGGGAGATACTCCCTCCCCTCTTCCAGTTTGGCCTGCAGCCCCATTCAGTGCCCGGTTGCAACTGGCTTCTGCAGATAGAGCCCCCTGCAGCGCCGGCAGCCCCTCGGATCTCAAGTGGACAGCGTCAGCTTCCATTTTAGCCCCAGCTCGCTGCCTTTAGGTACCTGAGATGTTAATAGCACGGCCTCCCTTCCTTCCTTCCCTGGATTGGGAGATGCCTCTGAACTGCTGGGCTGCCCCCACCCCTCCTGTAGCTGACCGCCTCTCAAAATTGCACAGCGTGTGCCCCCGCCTCCCCCCCTCCCCGCCCTCCCTTCTCATCACAAAGAAGGGCTCCGTGTTCACAAACCGCATCCATGCACTTGCGTCAACCGGGATGTGGAGTTTGGAGCTGGTGCTCACAGGGTGAAGGAAATGGGGGGCAGCAGAGGGGCGTGGGGGTGCGGGAGAGAAACCCAGAAGCCCGTCGCCTTTTGATTGCGCAGAACCGTGCGCAACGGGGTCGGTGCCTGCCAGGCTGGGAGACGCGCTGGCCCGTCAGTGCCTGGCATGGCAAATGGGTGAGTGAGGGTGTGTAACAAGGGTAAGCAAGGGAGAGGATGTAGGGCTGGATGATGTGCAGGTAGTTGTCAGCATTACCTAATCCTGGTGGAGTTTGCAGCTGGCCGGATCCCCTGGCTTTGGGAGGATTTGCTTGTGTGTGCGCGTGCGTCAGGATTTGGGTGCCTGGTTACTACAAGTTGTAAAGCAGCCTGGCTGGGGCTTGGTCTGACTCCGCTTGGATGCTGTGGCTCCATGGGAAGTGATGGGTTTGATGCAGGACTCGCAGGGTGAGCTTTTTTCACACAACACACAGTCAACCTGTGGAACTCCTTGCCAGAGGATGTTGTGAAGGCCAAGACCATAACAGGGTTCAAAAAAGAACTAGATAAATTCATGGAGGATAGGTCTGTCAATGGCTGTTAGCCAGGATGGGCAGGGATGGTGTCCCTAGCCTCTGTTTGCCAGAAGCTGGCAATGGGTGACAGGGGATGGATCACTTCTTGATTCCCTGGTCTGTTCATTCCCTCTGGGGCTCCTGGCATTGGCCACTGTCGGAAGACAGGAGACTGGGCTAGATGGACCTTTGCTCTGACCCAGTGTGGCCGTTCTTATGTTCCCATGGCCTCGTGTTCAGTTATCGCCGGACTCGCCTGGAGACGCTCTCAGGACGAGCTGCGGGGTGGGGAAAGGGTGGGGAGTGGGGGGCGTGGGCATGATCCTGGCCCTTTCAAAGCGGAATGGTTCTGGTGTGCAGTTGAATGAAAAGATACGCCTGGAAATCCATCCTGGGCAAGGTTATGACTTTGTCACTGAATTTTTTAGTAAATTTCGTTGCAGAGGTGGGGTGGGGGGACTAATAAGCCACAGAAAGGTCACCAAATAATGTTTTTTTGCTCCATCAGTATACACAAGACAGTAGTGGGGGGTGCTGAAAAGTGAGGCTGGGGGGCGGAAGGGGGAGAGCGAAACTGATCTGCACTCACCTCACAGCGGCAGCTCCTGCCCACGAGTCTGGGCCCGGTTCCTTGCTCTGGGCATTGAGACCCAGGACATCTGGTCGTAGCGTGACTCAGGTTTGGCCTATCTGCCCCTCTCTGTCTATGGAGGGGTGGACGGGCCAAACCGGAACGGCCCAGCGACCCCGTGCATCAGGTCACAATGCTGCTTGGCTTGGGGGCTCTGATCACCTGTGATTTCACAGCCAGCTCAGGGGTAACGCAAAGGCACCGGTTTTCAGCCCAGGACGGAGGTGGTCCCAGCTGGAGTCTGCCTCGGGCTTTATTGAATAGAATATTAGTAGCCACCAGTCAGGCGCTTTCCCGCGACGACAAAATCGGGGCAAACGGTTTAACTGCCCCCCGATTCACAGCGGCGTTTGCCCTTTAACTCGTCCTGCCCTATAGACAGCAGCTGGTCAATGCGGTCTGACCCTGTGCATCCCCAGGGCTCAGAGAGGCAGCCCTGCTCCCCATTTCACAGAAGGAGGGAAAGTGATTTGCCCAGAGAGACACAGCAAGGCAGTGGCAGGGCTGGGGATTACATCTAGGTCTCTGCTCCCCGTCCCGTGCCCTGCCCACCACTGCCTCCAGAAGTGAGCTTCTTACGCGCTCGCTGCGCCTCGGCCTCTGTCCAGCGCTGTAACTGTTCAGCCTGGGTTCCCTAGAGCACAGCGACCTGCGGGCCCTGGGTTGTGCTCTGCTCGGCTCGTGTCGCCCGGGGGAGGTGCTGGACGAGGCGCCATCGGGCTCTAGGCGCTGCTGAGCCGTGAAGTTACAAAGCGCATCCCGGAGGGGCGCCCTCCAGGCATGGAAATGGACGCGGCGTGTCTGATCATGCCGGGGGCGGGGGGGGGGTCGGCACGGAAACCCCACCCGCCTTGCTGCTTGTGTCCAAGGGAAGCTCATGCATCGGCCCCTCAGTGCGAATGTTTAAAAGGAGCGCGAGTCGCCGTTCGCCAGCCGTGAGTCACCCTGTCTGCAAAACCAGAGGGCCGGGAATGCAGGGCCGCTCCGGCCAGCTCACCGGCTTGGCATCTCCGAGGGCACTCGCACAGCATCGCCAGGCCAGGCTAATAAAGGATTTTTTTTTTTTAGAGGGGGAGGAATGTGGAATGTAAACACACTTTCAAATAGAAACCTTGTAACCTTCTGGGATAAACAGGCGGTCGCGGGGCAGGGGGAAAGGCCGGAGACTCCACATGGGATGTTTCAAGTGATATTCCACACCTCTCCCCTTTCATTGTGGGGGTGAGAGGAAAGATGGCAAAGGAGTTAACCCTGGGGTTCGTGTACACTGCACACTAAGCCCAGACTCAGGTCTGAGTCCAAGCCCCCCTTCTGTCCACACGCACCTCAGTCTGACTTGGATTGGCGTGCACTCAGGACCCGGGTCCTAGGACCCTGCGAAGGGGGCTTGTCAGAGCCTGAGTCTTGCGGGCACTCGGGTCCAAAGCCCCGTCCTTTTGCAGGGGGCACGCAGCTCAAGTCGCAGTCCCGAGTTAGAAGGTCCGTGTGGTGCAGTGCGGACGTGTTAGCACGGCTGAGAGACCCAGCAACTGCCAACCCAGGTTTACAATGCAGTGTGGATGCTCCAGCACGGGGTTGGAAACGCCAAGGCCACAAACCTGGGTCCTACAGACCCGGGCCCAGTGTGCAGTATAGACGTACCCTCTGTGTCTTAAATCGGGGCACCCAAGAACTGAGGCCCGCAAAACTAGAGGCACTTTTGAGATGGCATTTCTACAGCATTTTGCTCCAAACTGCTTCAGAAATGATCAACGCTAAAATGCAGCCAGCTCTGGGGTGGAGGGCAGCAGGCCCCTTGGCACGCTACACACGAGTCATAAGGGGATTGGATCTGATGGCTCCCACCGGATCTTGGTCCACACTGTGTGTTGGCTTCTCCTGGCTGAGTCTGGGGCTAGTTTGGGAGGAGCAGACGGCAGGCAGGGCAGAGACAGGGGTTTGGGATAGCACAGCATCTTGCCGGTCAGGGTTAGTGTCTCGGTAGAGGGATGGGAGTGGTGCACAATAAGAGGTACTGCAGGTCAGGAACCAGGGGCTGGAGGCAGTGAGGTCGTGGGGAGTGGCACTAAAAACCAGGAGACCTAGGTTCTATTCCTGGCCACTGACTCACTCTGTGGCCTTGGGCAAGTCATTCAGCTTCTCTGTGCCTCAGTTTCCCCATATCTTGTTTATGTTACAGAAGTGACTAAAGGCCTGATTGTGCTCTGTGCTGTACAAACACACAGTGAAAGATGGCCCCGGCCCCAGAGAGTTCCTAGGATAAATAAACAAGACAGCTGCGGGGTGGGAGAGGAGGCCACTTGCCGGAAGTCGCTCATCAGCTCAGTGGAAGAGCTGGGAATGGACCCTGGGTCTCCTGACGTATGCCACCCACTAGGTTGGAGACTCTCCCCTCCCTGACAGCAGCTAGAGGTGCTGACCTACCCTTGTAAAGTGCTCTGAGCCAAACCATAACGGGCGGTGCTGATAGATCCCCATCCCAGCTATTGAAATTCCCATTTCACAGCAGTGACTTTTGTCGCTGTGAAAACCCGGCTGGCTTTTACACTGCTGAAAGTTTCCGGGGCTGTTGCCTGGGGAAAAGCCCTGCGCTGGTTTTACAGCCTGCTAGGCTGTGGGATTGCAGTGTGCACACCGTCTGGGCTGCTGTTACCCTCGCTGCTTATCAGGGCTGGGGCAGGCCAATCCGAGCCCCTCCGCAGAGCTGTCTGGGTGTCCCCCCCCCCCCCGTCCCCCCCGGACGCAATACACAAGGTTCAACCCTGCCCTGCAAGGGAGAAAAGAGGGGCATGTCAGGAGGAGGGTAACCAGACCAGGGGTCTGCAGACCTGTGTTCCATTCCCACCTCTGCCACTGCCTTGCTGGGTGATCTTCGGCCAGTCACTTTAACCTCTCTGTGACTCAGTTTCCCTTCTCACTCTGTTTTCAAGTGGGAGCTCTCTCAGGCAGGGCTGTCTCTCACCAGCTGTCTACGCAGCGCCCAGCACGGAGGGCCTTGATTTTGACTGTGGCCGCGGTGCTACTGGAATAAAAGTAATCTGCCTCCTAGATATGTCCAGCTGGGGCTGTGATAACTGGGGAATCTGCCCACTGGGCTGTGCGGCTCATGGTGAGTGGGGTGATGTTGTATCTCCTTTATTTCAGGCTGGACGTTGTCACTTGCTGATTCTCACTCACCAGCCCTGTGCTGCCAATCGAGTTGAAATGTCTCCTCTCCCCCCCAAATAGCTGTCAGAGCGAGGGACCGGCCACCCCAGGGTGCTGGATTGCAAAGCCAGCCCAGGCTGGGTACTTGTGACTCTGCCCTGAATGTTATTGGGCTCAGGTTGTGCTCGGCGGAGTGTGTGTGTCTATGACAGCAGGGGAAGGGGAAAAAATCACCCGGGGGGTGGGGGGGAATGGATCCGAAACCAGGAGAGAGAGAGATGCAGAGAGGAGACTGACTGAAGGAGCAGAGATGGGGGAGAGAGAGAAACCCCCTGTGTACTGACCTGTTAACGATTTATATTTCGGTGCCACCCAAGGGTCCCGCTCGTACCCAAGCGCGGCGTGAGAGGCAGTCCTTGCCTAGTCAGGCTGTCTCTAGGGCAGCCCACTTATCCTGGTCTCGTGTGTGTGTGTGTGTGTGTGTGTGTCACGGAGTGTGGGGGAGTCCAGGCCCTGCACCCCTCTTCCTGGGATTCACTGAGACTCTCAGCCAGCCAGTAAAACAGAAGGTTTATTGGACAACAGGAACACAGTCCAAAACAGAGCTTGTGGGTACACCCAGGGCCCCTCAGTGAAGTCCTTCTGGGGGAGCAGGGAGCTTAGACCCCAGCCCTGGGGTTCCCTGTGTTCCTCCACCCAGCCCCAAACTGAAAACCAAACCCACCGAGCAGGTTCCCTGCTGCAGCCTCCGTCCACATTCCTGGGCAGAGGTGTTACCTCCCCCTCCCCCTCCTGGCTCAGGTGACAGGCTCTCAGGTCTCCCATCCCCAGGGCACATTCCCAGGTCAACACTCCCCCCTCCCTGCTGCGTCACATCGTCACATCTCTCCCCCCTTCGAGACTGAACGGAGCGGGGTCACTGTGACCAGTGACCTGGGGAAGTTCGGGTCCCCCTCTCCGGGACAGCGCATCCGCTATCAGGTTGGCACTTCCCTTCACGTGGACCACGTCCATGTCGTAATCCTGCAGGAGCAGGCTCCACCTCAGGAGCTTGGCGTTGGCTCCTTTCATCTGGTGCAGCCAGGTCAGGGGAGAGTGGTCGGTGTAGACGGTGAAGTGTCGCCCGAAGAGATAGGGCTCTAGTTTCTTGAGGGCCCACACCATGGCCAGGCACTCCTTCTCGATGGCCGCGTAGTGTTGCTCCCGGGGTAGCAACTTCTTGCTCAGGTACACGATGGGGTGTCTCTCCCCCTTTTCATCCTCCTGCATTAACACCGCCCCCAGTCCCGTGTCGGAGGCGTCGGTGAACACCACAAAGGGCTTGTCAAAGTCTGGGTTTGCTAGAACTGGGCCACTGACCAGAGCCTCCTTCAGCGCCCGGAAAGCCTCCTGGCACTGCTCGGTCCAGACCACCTTGTCTGGCTTCCCCTTCTTGCATAGCTCAGTGATGGGGGTGGCTATGGCGCTAAAGTGGGGCACAAATCTTCGGTAGTATCCTGCCATCCCAATAAAGGCTTGGACCTGCTTTTTGGTGTGGGGAGCGGGCCAGTCTCTGATCACCTCCACCTTGGCCGGTTCCGGCTTTAGGCGGCCGCTCCCCACCCGATGGCCCAGGTAAGATACTTCAGCCATCCCCACCTTGCACTTCTCCGCTTTGACAGTCAGCCCAGCCCCCTGGAGTCGGTCCAGCACTTGTCTAACCTGGGACACGTGGTCCTCCCAGGTCTGGCTAAAGACACAGATGTCGTCAATATACGCCACGGCAAAACTCTCCATCCCCCTCAGGAGCTGGTCCACCAGGCGCTGGAAGGTGGCCGGCGCTCCCTTGAGGCCGAAAGGCAGGGTCAGAAACTCATAGAGCCCCAGAGGGGTGATAAAGGCCGATTTCAGCCGGGCATCTGCATCCAGCGGCACTTGCCAGTAGCCCTTTGTAAGGTCCATGGTGGTAAGGTACCGAGCTCCTCCCAGCTTGTCTAGGAGCTCGTCCGGCCTGGGCATGGGGTAGGCATCCGATACAGTGATGGCATTGAGCTTCCGATAGTCCACACAGAACCGGACTGACCCATCCTTTTTGGGGACCAGCACCACCGGCGAGGCCCAAGGGCTGGCCGATGGCTGGATCACCCCCAAAGCCAGCATGTCCCGGACCTCTCTTTCCAGGTCCTGAGCAGTTTTCCCTGTGACTCGGAAGGGGGAGCATCTTATCGGCGGGTGCGACCCTGTCTGCACCCGGTGGACAGTCAGATTAGTGCGTCCAGGCTGGTTGGAAAACAGCTGTCGGTACGGATGCAGCACCCCCCTGACCTCAGCTTGCTGGGCAGGGGTGAGCTGATCCGAGAGGGGGATTGTTTCCAGGGGGGAACCAGCTCTGGTCCCAGGGAATAGATCTACTAAAGGGTCATCTCCCTGCTCCTCCCACTGACCACACACAGCTAACACCACATTCCCCCTGGCATAATATGGCTTCATCATATTCACATGGTACACCCGGCGGTGGTGGGCCCGGTTCGACAGCTCCACCACATAGTTTACCTCATTGAGCTGCTTGACGACCTTGAACGGGCCCTCCCAGGCGGCCTGTAGTTTGTTCTTTCTCACGGGGATGAGAACCATCACCTGATCCCCGGTGGCGTAGGCACGGGCCCGCGCCGTGCGGTCATACCAGACCTTCTGCTTCCTCTGGGCTCTGGCCAGATTCTCCCTGGCCAGGCCCATGAGTTCAGCCAGTCTCTCTCGGAAGGTCAGGACATACTCCACCACTGACTCTCCATCGGGAGTGGCCTTCCCCTCCCACTCGTCTCTCATCAGGTCCAGGGGGCCCCTCACCCTCCTTCCATATAACAGTTCGAAAGGCGAAAATCCGGTAGACTCCTGGGGCACCTCCCTGTACGCGAACAGCAGGTGAGGTAAGTACTTGTCCCAATCCTGCGGGTGCTGGTTCATAAAGGTTTTCAGCATCATCTTTAGCGTCCCGTTAAACCTCTCCACCAGCCCATTGGACTGGGGGTGATACGCTGAGGCCCAGTCATGCCGGACCCCACATTTCTCCCACAAGCACCGGAGCAGGGCCGACATGAAGTTGGAGCCTTGGTCTGTCAAGACTTCCCTGGGGAACCCCACTCGGCTGAAAATGGTCAGGAGCGCATCTGCCACGGTGTCTGCTTCAATGGAAGCTAAGGGCACTGCCTCGGGGTAGCGGGTGGCGAAATCTACCACCACCAGAATGTATTTCTTCCCCGACCGGGTCGTCTTGCTGAGAGGCCCCACGATGTCCATGGCCACCTTCTGGAAAGGCTCCTCTATGATGGGCAAAGGTCTCAACGCCGCTTTCCCCTTGTCCCGGGCCTTCCCCACCCTCTGACAGGGGTCACAGGATCGGCAATACTGCCGGACGGTGGTAAAGACCCTGGGCCAGTAAAAGTTCTGTAGCAACCTCTGCCGGGTGCGCCGGATTCCCTGGTGCCCTGCGAGGGGGATGTCATGGGCCAGGGACAGGAGCTTGCGGCGGTATTTCTGGGGGACCACCAGCTGCCTCCTGATCCCACAGGACTCCCCTTCCCCTGGGGGAGCCCATTCTCGGTACAGGAACCCCTTCTCCCACAGGAACCTCTCCTGGCAGCCTCTCCTCATGGTCCGTCCCTCACTGAGGTCGGCCAGGTCCCTGAGCTTCTGCAAGGAGGGATCTTTCCTCAACTCGGCCTGGAACTCAGCGGCTGGGGAAGGGATGGGGCCCGGTTCCCCCTCCGTGGCCAGGTCTGAGGCCGCAGCCTCTCTGAGCCGTGCCCCTCGGCGCTCCCTCCCCACCCGAGTAGGGTCTCGCGCCTCCAGTGTGGTACCCTCCCCAGGGTCAGGTCGCAGTGCCCCTCGCCGGCTCTGGCTACGGGTCACAACCAGGGCGGTCTGGGGGTCGCTTGGCCAGTCCTCTAGGTCTCCCCCCATCAAAACTTCAGTGGGCAAATGGTGGTGTACCCCCACATCCTTGGGGCCCTCCTTGGTCCCCCATTTCAGGTGTACCCTTGCCACGGGCACCTTAAATGGGGTCCCGCCCACCCCCGTCAGGGTCAGGTAGGTGTTGGGCACCACCCGATCTGGGGCCACCACCTCGGGCCGGGCCAGCGTCACCTCCGCGCCCGTATCCCAGTATCCATTGACCTTCCTCCCATCCACCTCCAGGGGAACAAGGCACTCTCTCCGGAGGGACAGCCCCGCACCCACCCTGTAAACCGAGCACCCTGAGTCCAGAGCCTCCAGCCCTCTGGCGGGGCTGGCTGGGGGTACTCTTCCCTCCTGAGCAGGTGGCAAACTGGTAGCCCCCCTTTCCTGGGTCGCCTGCCCCTCGTCCAGCTGAGTCCCTACCCAGTTAACCCTGGGTAGGTTGGGTCTGCTCAGTTTGTCCCTGAGCCCGGGGCACTGGGCCCGTACGTGGCCTCTCTGGCCACAGTGATAGCAGCTCAGGTCACGTTGGTCCCCTCGAACGGGTCGGAGGGGCCCGACACCAGGCGTTCCCCTTTGGAGGGGGTTCTCCCTATTTCCCCGCTGGGAGGCCCCATGGTGACTCTCTCTCTGCATCGGGGGGGGCCTGTTCTTTTGGGACTCCTCCCGGCTACCCCCTGACCGACTGTTCACAAACTCGTCGGCCAGCTGCCCTGCATGCTGGGGGTTCGCGAGCTTTTTGTCCACCAGCCACAGCCTCAGGTCGGAAGGGCACTGTTCATACAGGTGCTCCAGTACAAACAGGTCAAGCAGGTCCTCTTTAGTTTGGGCCCCCGCTGTCCACTTGCGGGCATATCCCTGCATCCTGTTGACCAGTTGTAGGTAGGTGACCTCAGGCGTTTTACGCTGACTCCGGAACCTTCTCCGGTACATCTCGGGGGTCAGCCCAAACTCACGGAGCAGGGCCTGTTTGAACAGTTCATAGTCCCCTGCCTCTGCCCCTGTCATCCGGCTGTAGACCTCCACGGCTTTGGGGTCCAGTAAGGGGGTGAGGAACTGGAGCCTGTCTGCAGGGTCAACCCTGTGCAGCTCGCAGGCATTCTCAAAGGCCGTCAGGAAGCTATCTATGTCCTCCCCCTCCTTCCGCTGGGCCAGGAAGCACTTATCAAAGCTCCTTGCAGTCTTGGGTCCCCCCTCACTCACCGCAGCCGGGGCCCCACTGCTCCTCAGCCTGGCCAGCTCCAGTTCATGCTGTCTTTGTTTCTCCTTCTCCTGCTGCTCATGTTGACGTTCCCTCTCCTTCTCCTGACGCTCCCTCTCCTTCTCCTCCTGCTCATGCTGACGCTCCCTCTCCTTCTCCTGACGCTCCCTCTCCTTCTCCTGACGCTCCCTCTCCTTCTCCTCCTGCTCATGTTGACGTTGTTTCTCCTCATGTTGACGTTGTTTTTCATGATCCTCCAGCTCCCTCATTTTCCTCTCCCTCTCCCATTCCAGCCGCATCCGCTCCAGGGATGGGGAGCTCCGCTGGGAGGATCCCCTGCTGGCTGCTGGGGTCAGGGGGCCCTCGGTATTCGTTGGGCTTCCCACAACCCCTCCCCCAGGCATAGGTAGGAAGGGTCTCGGGGTGTCCTGGGCAGCAGTCTGACCCCTCCCAGCCTGGTCAGGCCCCAGGGCCCACGCTGCGTCCGCCGGGCGGCTTCCCTCAGGGACAGGGATCGGGTCATCCAAGCGATCCCTCTCCTCCAGCTGGGCAATCAGCTGTTCCTTGGTGGACCTCCCGACGCGCAGCCCCCTCTGCCTGCACAGCTCCACCAGGTCGCTCTTAAGGCGTTTAGCGTACATCTCCCGGCTGGCCACTCGCAGGCCGGGCAGCTGTCCACGGTTTCCAGGAAAAGCCCCTAGTGTGCCAGTCCTTCTTGAGGTCACCACCTCTTTGCCAGGGTCGAGCTGCAGACTCCTCCGCCCCTGGGACCGCTCGCTGCAATCCCCCGGGGGACCCTGTTACTGCAAAAGTCCTTCTCTCTGGTCACACACTCCCAGGGGTTAACCGCCCCCTGAAACCGTCTCTCTCTGAATCTTCAGCACGCCTGGTCCCCGTCAATCCCCCTTCGTTTTACTGTTCCCCAGTCACTTACTGCAGGAAGCGCCGTTCACGGGGTGCAGTAGATCCCACCGCTGCCACCAGTTGTCACGGAGTGTGGGGGAGTCCAGGCCCTGCACCCCTCTTCCTGGGATTCACTGAGACTCTCAGCCAGCCAGTAAAACAGAAGGTTTATTGGACAACAGGAACACAGTCCAAAACAGAGCTTGTGGGTACACCCAGGGCCCCTCAGTGAAGTCCTTCTGGGGGAGCAGGGAGCTTAGACCCCAGCCCTGGGGTTCCCTGTGTTCCTCCACCCAGCCCCAAACTGAAAACCAAACCCACCGAGCAGGTTCCCTGCTGCAGCCTCCGTCCACATTCCTGGGCAGAGGTGTTACCTCCCCCTCCCCCTCCTGGCTCAGGTGACAGGCTCTCAGGTCTCCCATCCCCAGGGCACATTCCCAGGTCAACACTCCCCCCTCCCTGCTGCGTCACATCGTCACAGTGTGTGTGTGTGTGTGTGTGATTTGAACTGAAGCAACCCCTAGGGCCTCCCCCCGAAAGCGTGCCAGGTACTGCAGAGATGTAGTGAGACAGCACTGGCCCCCAGGAGCTTACCGTCTAGAGAGACTGGGCGGACGGCAGAGAGGGATTCTGGGACACGGAGGCTGGTTTTTCAAGGGCTCAACGCCCCACAATTGAGCCCAGATTTTCAGAAATCCTCAGCCCCCAGCGGCAGCCACAGTGACCCCTCTGGCACTGCTCTCCGGAGAATGAGGCCCCAGCCCTTTCGAAAATATACCCTAGTGTGACGTGCGTAGGGACCCACAGGGAGTGTGTCTGGGCCACCAGCTCTCCTGTGACCCAAGCCCCCTTCCTCGCCTGAGTTTCCACCCTCTTGTGTCTTACAGACATCAGATCCCACCAGACTCCCCGCTTTTGCTGGCAGGAAGAGCACTCCTGCGCAGTTGAGGTGCGATTGGCAAAGACCGATCCCCGAACGTGATCCCCCTGTCGCTGGTGTGAGTCCAGAGGCCTGGGTGGAGCTCACTCCTGGTTTACACGGGTGAAAGCGGGCCCTCTGTCGCCAGAGCTCCATGGGCAGCTGGTGCCAGCTGCGGTAGTGGACTCGCTCTGGTGGCTCCAGCCCCGCTCGCTTGATTTCTCAATCCGGCTATTCCCGGTGGCAACGTGATCATGTAGGGCGCTTTCGAAAGCATGCCAGCGGCTAAGAATACCGGGCCGGTATTTTTAGAGCTGAGTTTTAAGCTGCTTTTCGCTGCCAGCTTGGCAGCAAGCGCTGCTCTCATCCCGCTCCGCTGCGGAGCCTGGCAGCTGTGTTTGTTGCGGGAAGGAAGCTGCGCTCCTGCTGTGCCATGGCCTTGCCAGGCAGCCGGCTGGGAAGGAGAGGTAGAGCTGGCTCACCAGCCTTAGCTGTACGGTTTATTTCTTTGGTCCTTTGTAAAGGCCCGGGAGGCACCCAGCAGTTAATCATCCCTCTCTGCATGGTGGAGATAAGATCTGACCCCACCAAGGATGCCACGCCAGGCCGCTAACCTCCCTGTCCTCGCCCAGGGTGTTCTGTACTGCAGTAACCTCCAGCGGCCCCATGTGCCTGGTGCTGTACGTACGCCTGGCAAAAGACAGCCCCTGTCCCGGGGAATTGACTATCGAAACAGTGGGAGAAGGGACCAGCCGTTGGACTGAGAGGTGACATGCAGGGAGTCTGTGGCAGAGATAGGACGCATCGTCTTCCAAGTTTGAGGCCAGGGCTTTTAACCACAAGGCCAGCCATGCTTTATGCCCTGCCTCCCTGCCCTCCAGCCTTAGCTACATGGCTGTTCACGGGAGAGAAGTGTTCACGCAGGGCGGCCCCTGTTAGCCAACCAGTTTATAAACCAATTCAACTCATAAACCAATTCAACTCAGCAAGATCTTGTGATTCTTGTGTAAACAAGGCTCCAGGCCCCAGGGGGAAGGCGTGATAGTTTCCCGGCCTCCTGGATGGGCCGGGGAAGGTATCACCCCAGCCTGAGCCGACGTGAAGGGTGGAGGATCCAGTCCTAGCCAGGGAGGGAACTGGACAGGTCCAGTGCTGGCCGGCGGCTGCCCTCAAGGCCTGTCATGGGCTGCAGAAAACTTTCTCTGATCTGGAAATAGCTAATGCAGGGGCATCGTGCAGGCAAGTGTAAAATCCCCTATAACGCCGGGCGATGCCTCCCAGTGGAAGCTGCTCCTGGCGGCCGCAGGTTTTAAACCCTGCTGGTGGTTCTGCAATCAGCTGCATCCACTCGGCTCTGAGCAGAGCCCGGGAACCGCTGCTGCCTAGCTCAGAGCCCTGGTGGGGGGCTGGGGTTCTGGTTCGGCCCCCGGGGAAGCTGCCAGGGCGTTGGGTTTGGGCCCTTCTCTCAGCAGGAGAGAAGTTTCAATGGCAGAGCAGCGGGGCCGGGGAGAGCCCAGACGGGTGGAGGCTAAAGTCGCCCCGTGCCCTGCAGGGAAGCTGTGCTCCTGGCCCTGGGGCTCTAGTGAGACGCAGCGTTGGGTTCCTAGTCCTCACTGCCACCAGCTATCCAAGCCGTGAGGGAGGAGAGGGCCCCGGGCTGGACCTCAAGGGCTTGCCACTGACCTTGGGCAGGCTGATGGATCCACTCCCCTCCGTCACAGGGATGTTGGGAGGCTGGAGTCCAGCAGTGAGTGCGAGGTGCTTGGGGGCCTGCATGGCTGGGGCGCTGGGTGACCTCTGAGGGACTGCTGGGAGCTCAGGAGCTGGGTGGTTGCTTCCAACCAGAGGCTCCCCCTGTCCCCCGCGGCGTCCCTCCCCAGCCTGCTCTCGCTCCCTGCGATTGGGGTGCAGCGTTGATTCCTGTACGGTGTCACCTCTGTTTTACAGGTGGGGAAACCGAGGCACAGGGCCATCCAAGCCAGAATTTTCTTAAGTGTTCAGCACCCACAATTGGGGCTAGATTTCCTCCCCCCCGACTCCCCTGCAAGGACGTCAGTTTCCAATTTAAGCACCTAAATAAGCAGCCTTATTCATAGAGAGACTGGGATTCAGGACGTGGGAGAGTGTGGCCTAGTGGCCAGAGTTAGGTGGTAGGACTGCTGGAGTCTCTTCCCAGCTCTGCCACTGATATGCTGTGTGACCTTGGGCAAGTCCCTTTCTGTGCATAATATTTTAATGCTTTTGTCCAGGAGGCTTTCAGATCCTTGGGGGGAAATGCTCTGTCTATCTTTATCTGCTCCCCCCCAGCGCCCCGGCCCGCCTGTCTGGAGCAGGCTCCGATGGGTTTGCAATGTTCGCAGCTCTTTTGGAGGAGAGGGACATTTCAGGAGAACAAAGCATCCTGGTTCGCCCCCCTACACAGAGTGATTCTGGCCCTGAGTCTTCCCTGCAGGGGCTCGCCCCGCTGTCACTGCTCCGTGGGGAGGAGGCTCCCGCCAGCAGCCTCTCCCCTGGCCTTGCAGACCCTCTATGGGCAGTCCTCAGAGCTGTTTCCTTGGGCACTTGCAGCTGGGTATTGTCCCTGCTGCTGAAGAAGAATTGCACCATCTCCTTGGAGTGGAAAATTAATTGCTTGCAAGTGTCAGGCGCGAGGTCCCCTTGGTCCCAATTAAAGCAGTGGGAGCCTGTTTCTCGGGGGCTTCCTACCTACGTAAATCCCTCTCCCCAGAGTGCCTGCCACCCCTGAGGAGTGTCCCTCACTTCCAGGCGCGGCCGAGACTTCCCTGCGCCTCAGACTGCCCAGGGGTGGGGCAGACCAGGGAGGGAAAAACGCAGGAGGGATTTGCGCCTTCCTTCAAGGAAATCTGAGCTTTGTATACTCGTCCTTTCGCTGTCCCTGTCTCCCCAGGAGGGGGTGCGGTGAGGGGATGGTAGCGCTGACGGGGCGGGGGGGGAGCACCCAGCCTGTCCCAGCAGGGGGTGCGGTGGGGGGATGGTAGTGCGGGCGGGGCGGGGGGGGGAGCACCCAGCCTGTCCCAGCAGGGGGATAGTGCAGAAGTGTCTATGCCCAGCAAACCAATGCAGGTTTCAGGAGGTGGCTGTTCAGTGGGGATCTCTTTAAAAACCGGGATCCTGCACCCGATGCCTCGTGCAGGCTGGATTTCTTCCCTGGGTTTTTAGGGGGCCAGACCTGGAGTGCTCTGGATTTCAAAAGCAGGGTGCAAGGGCCAGCTAGTGGGTTGGAACCCGGGGCCAGAGAGCCAGCACTCCCGGGTTTTCTTTCAGGGGCTCAGCTCCTGCTTTGTGCTCAGAGCAGGGGTCAGGGAAGCAGGACTCCTGGGTTCTCGTCCCAGCTATGCCAAAGGCCCGCTACGTGACACAGAGCAAGTCGGTTCCCCACTCGGCGGCTCAATCCCGCCGGGCGGTAGGGTGGGGTAACCCCGATGCGCTGCTGGGGCTTTACCGTTTGCAAAGCGCTCTCGAGACCTTTGGACAAAATTCCAAATCTATTATTATCCTGGCTGGGGGTTTTCTCGGCGGGGGGATTGAATCAACACAGACGCCAAGACTGAGCTCGGAGACGAATTGCTTTCCCTTAAAGAAACTGGGGAAATCTCTCCAAGGGCTTTGGAGTTACAGGAGTGGCACCAACCGCGCTGGGTTCCCAAGGCGGCATGGGGACCCCTCGGGATCTGCCCTCTGCGCCCTGTACTTCTGTCACCTCGAGATGTTCCACCACCCAGCAACCTTTCCTTTGACCCCGATGATCTCACCACTGTTGCTTTCGGAGGTTGCCAACCTGGCTCTGACGCAGCCTCCAAAAGGGACTGGCCCAGCTCGGGGGAGGTAGATTCCACTCTCAGATGGACCCGTGGCTACCGCAATCCCTGGCCACAGCGGTGGTTTGATTGCATGGTTTGTTTACAAAGCTGTTTTCTTCCCCTTCAAACCTTCATGGGCTCTTTTAAAGAGACACCGTTCTAAAATAAGAGTGAAGCTGAACTCACAGGGCCTGGATTTTCTGCGGAGCCGGATTCTTGCTCCCGTAAATCAGGAGTCTCTCCACTGGCACAAAACGGCCAGGTGCAGAGAAGAGTCGGGCTCAAAGGGTAAAAATATACCGAGCGTTTCTGGTGACCACCGTCGTAAACCAGGGTCATGGCAGCAAAACCACAGGCTGGCAAGCACCACCTGCTAGGGAGTTTTGAGGTGGGTTGTAAAACTCCTGAAAATAGACTCAGTGCAGGATGAAACTGCCGGCCGTTTTGCTACCACCCCCCATCAGTCTGGCTTTGAACATTCCTTTGCAGCAGTAGCATGGCCTAGTGGGTAGAGCGCCGCGGTAGTGGTCAGGTAATCTGTTTTTGCCCAGCTGTAATTTAGCCCGGGGACTGGGGTGACTGTTTATTTTGGGTACTTAGCTGGCCCCCAATTACTGTGATATCCAAGCACCTCACACTCTTCAATGTATTTATTTTCACTCCCCCCTGTGAAGCAGGGCAGGGCTGTTATCTGTATTGTACAGATGGGAAACTGAGGCACGAAGAGACTAGGTGACATGCCCAGGATCACAGAGTCTGTGACTGAGCAGAGGTTTGCACCCACTCTCCTAAGTCATAGGTCAGCACCCTAACCACTGGGACGGTGATGGGTGAAGTTAGGGGCCTGGAGATGGTGGCGTGGTCCCAGCCCTAGACGAGGGCTCAGAAGATCTGGGATTTATTCCCAGCTTTGCTGCTTGACTCCCTATATGTGACTGTGGGCAAACCACTGAATTTCTCTGCCCCTCAGTGTCCCCCTGTAAAGCTGGGACAATTCCCCCTCCTGCCTGGTGTTGTCCTTGGCTCTTTGGGCAGGGCCTGTCTCTGCAGCACCCAGCACCCTTGGGTGCTGCTGTCATATATAACGGTAAGGAAAGGATGGAAGGCCCTGGATCTTCTAGTGCTCTGGCCCCGCGGTGTCCCCGCTTCCCTCCCAGTGAAAGAGGGAGACGGCTGAGGGCAGCGCACGCTTCGCTGTCACACCCTTGGAAAATGACTGGGTGTGTGTGCAAGGCGTGGACCTGGGTGGATCATCTTTCCAGACCACAAACGCTGGCTCTTGTATTTTTACATGCGTCTAATTGGGGCTGTCAGGGGAGAGAGGCCGCTCCTGCTCCTCCTCGGCTCCCTGGGGCTTTGCCGTGGAATTTCCCTTCCCCTTTTGGGGAGGCGGTGGGAGAGGGTCGGCCCTGCCTTTCACTGACCAGGGCGCCGGAGGCGTACGGGGTGGGAGAGTGGCCACGGAGGCAGTTGTGATACCAGCCCCTCTGCAGGGCTCTGCGTGGTTGTACCAGGTAGCCAGCCTGCTCGTGCCCAGGGTTGTGCCACGAGGACCCAGAGGATCCCAGACACGTACCCTAGAGCGCTGGTTATGCCATGTAAGAGCAGCGGGGCTAGTATGCAAACGAATTTCTCGGACCCGTGCAGCCTGCAACCTGGCTGCTTTGCAGAGAGGCTCTGTGGCCACTGGGGATTGCGCAGCTAGAACTCAGTGGCCACAGGGCTAGAACTCAGACAGCACAGGCACTGGAGCTGAAGATTCTCTGTTAGCCATATAGGGCCTATGACACACAGGTAAACAGTTCTGTGTCATCCAGTAGGGGGCAGCAGTGCTTAGGTGTAAAGGTGATGCCCAGTCACCAAGTTCAGCGCCTGAGATGAAAGTTCCCAAGGTTCTGACCTGGGGTTTTTTGTTCAGCCCACTTTCTGACGACTATTATCTTTGTTTTTGCTGGGGATGAAGATGCAGTGCAGACAATGTGATGTGTGGGTGGGGCTTGTTCTGATTAGCACCCGATAACCATGTGCATCCGGGCAAACGCTTTCCAACGAGCCTTGCTCGGGTGGAAACCGGATCTCAGCAAATACATGCACCCGCCTCCAGCAGAGGACTCCTACTGCCCAGTGCTTAATTTGTACCAGGGCTGAGCCCCGGCACCTCTGGGCCTGGCCGTTCACAGCCCCCAGCACCTCTGGGCTTGCAGCATCAGTTATGAAAGTAAAAAATTGCTTTGAGCCCTGACACCTTTCATTACACATTAAGCCCTGCTGCTACCCCAGCAGGGACTGGACCGTCCAGGGCTGGGAGATGGGGAGTAACTGACTAGGGATGAGGATGGGCTCTCCAGAAGAGCGGGTGCTGTGATTGTTATAGAGAGGTGGAGCTAGTCACCTTGCTCCCCCCAGAGCTCACTGGAGCCTGGCCCGCTCTGGGGGCCTCCTCTATATAGCCCACTTCCAGAGGGGCTCCGAGTGGAGGTGATGGGAGCATGGCGCAGGTCGGCAAGGTGCCCCGAACTTTTCTCACGGCGGCGCTGGGATTGGAAGCGACTTCCTGGGAGCTGAAGTGCAGCCGGGCCTCGGCTGTGATGTGATTTGGTTCGAGCCCCTTGCTGGTCGGTCCTTTCTCCCAGAATCCTTTTGCTGCCCCGTGCGGCTTGCCGAGGGGAAGGGGGCAGCGTGGTCTGCCCTGCCGTGGAGCAAGTGTGTCGGATATCTACCCTGGGTGGCTCTGTGGCTCCCTGGCCGTAGATCGGAGCAGCTCACAGACCACTCTGTCTCTGGAGTCACAGAGTGGTGCCCTACCCACTGGGCCGGCCATCCTCTCTGACTCACCGTCCTAGGCTATAGTCCGTAGCAGCGCCCGACAGAGCCGTGGGCTGGGCAGCTCCCCGCCGCCTGCCCCACCGCTCATGCCCTGCTGCTGGCCGGCCCGACCTCCCGTCATGGGATGCCAGCTGCGAACTCTTGCAGCTTCCCCCAGGCGGGTGTTGGGCTCTCTCGGGAGCCAGCCAGGCTGTGCACCCTCTGGCCAGAGAAAGCCACTTCTAAGCAGGGCTAAGTGCACATTTGGCAGGGGCTGGCCCAGGCTGCCCCCTTCCATCTGCTGCAAGGTCAGGATTATTTTTAGACTCCTTGCCCTGGTGCTGTTGAGGCAAGGGAGAGTTCTCCCCTGTCTTGGTGTGGGATCTCAGCCACTAAGGTGTAAGGATATCTGCCCCGCCCCATTCCCAGAGCCTCCTCCGTGGTTTAACCTCCCCGCACGCTAAATCCCGGGCTCCAGAGTCTCTGGCTAGCGCCCTAACCACTGAGCCATCCTGCCCCTTCCTCTTCATCCCTCTTCCTTGCAAGTCAACACCCAGGTGCACAATCTCCAGTCCTCCTCTGGGCCAGTCTCCTCTCAGCCCTCGTGACCCGGCCTTGCTGGAAATGCCAGCCGCTCGGGGATCCCCTCGTGCAGCTGTTTACAGCTGGGTAGAGCAGGCACCTAGGGCAGCAGAGACCCAGAATGGATGCATGCATCCGGGAGCGGGAGCTGAGGGGATGGTGGGCGCAGAGGGGATGGGGAGCCTGTGATGGGTCTGAGCTGCAGTAAAGGGGGAGCTGTCCTCCTTGGGGAGGAGGGGGTGCCAAGCCCCATCGGTGTTTCATGCTGGTGCCCCTGGTTCTGGGCTGCCCTTCTCAGGAGCCACAAGCCTGCAGGGCCACCAAAGCACCATCTGGATTCTGGGCTTCTCTGGAGCCTGGCAAAACGGCAGGTGCTCTGTGTGAGCGGCTACCTGCTCACCTTTACACCCTGGTGAAGTGGGATGGTGTATGTCCGTCCCCCGGCCCCCAGCACCAGGAGAATTTGCCCTGGGCCCATGGCAGCCCCCGGATCCAGCCCGCCTGCCCCCCTCTTCCCAGTCAGCCCTGAATGCAGAGGGTGAAGCAAATGGAGGGTAGCTGGGAACACTCACATACACACACGCACATCCCATGCCTGCATCGCACAGCAAACGGGGGGTAGGTGGGAACGCACACGTGTAGTACACGTACACACACACACACACACGTGCAGCAAAGCGAGGGTAGTCAGGAACACACACGTGCAGTACACACGCACACACGTTGTGCAGCAAAGCGAGGGTAGTCAGGAACACACGTGTAGTACACACGCGTGCAGCAAAGCGAGGGTAGTCGGGAACACACGTGTCGTACACACATTGTGTAGCAAAGCGAGGGTAGTCGGGAACACACACGTGCAGTACACACGCGCACACGTGCAGCAAAGCGAGGGTAGTCAGGAACGCACACGTGCAGTACACACGCACACACGTGCAGCAAAGCGAGGGTAGTCAGGAACACACACGTGCAGTGCACACGCACACACGTGTAGCAAAGCGAGGGTAGTCAGGAACACACACGTGCAGTGCACACGCACACACGTTGCGCAGCAAAGCGAGGGCGGCTGGAAACCCACACCCCGCCGCATTCTGTGCGGCTGCTGGACGACCGAGCGATCGCCGCAGCCCCACGGTGGCTCCACGCCCCGGAGAGGGCCAACCAAGAGGCTCGGCTGCCTCCCGTCCCTCCCTCTGCCAGGGGCGTGCTGGCACCAGGGAAGGAGCCTGGGCTGGAGCTGCGGATGCGCCCAGCGTGCCAATCAGCTAGTGCGGCTGCCGGCGGGCGCAGGGGGGAGGCTCTGTCTTGGCTTGGTGTGGTAGCCGAGCCGCGTCCGTCCTTCCATCCGTCAGCGTCAGGGCGTCTTGAGGAATGATCCAAGATGGGGGAAAGGGGGCATTGATATTCCAGGCCATCCTCCCCTCCCCGCCCCCCATCCACCGCCCCCGACTTCCTGTTTGGCTTAGAACAAGTTGTTCATTCAAGTGTGCCGGCCCCGCCACTCGCATACAAATGGGCTTGCGTCGGCAAGGCGGTTACTCACGACCGCGGTGGCAACTCAGTTCCATTCATCCGCAGCGCGGGCCAGGCCCGGCTCCCGGGGAGGGGAAGGGGGGACTGCACAGCGCTTGCCAGCCGGGGCCCTTCTCTCCCAATTTCCAGGGGCCTGCCCCATTGCAAGGGGGCTGCTTGCAGTGGACGGGCTTAGCACGCGTGGTGCACAGTGAGGGCTAGTGCTGTGGGGGTGGACTGGGAGCCAGGACGCCTGGGTTCTGCACTGTGCTCTCTGCACCCCCTTGGGCGGGAGATCAAGGCTGCGGTGGCCGGTAGTTTTTTAGGGATCTGTTGTGAGACTCTTTAGATCTGTTTTCCAGGGGCTCTGAGTGCCAAAGTCACAGGGAGCTGCGGGCCCTCTGGCCAGAGGCACCCCCACGCTGGCTCTCTAGACGTGGAAGCATCTGGAGACACTGGCCTCCCGGCTCTTTGCGCCTTGGCTTTCCCATCTGGGAAGGGGGGCTCCCGTCCCCGCGGGGCTATGCTAGGCAGTTTTACCGATGCCTCTTGAGGGCTTGGGGAGCAGAATATCCCCTTGTTTCGGCAGCTGGGTCAGATTTTTCGTGACCATCGTTCATCGCCACCCCTGCTTTCCAGGGCAGATCCCGCAACCAGGACTGGAGAGCTTGAGTCAGTTCTCGGCTCCGTCGCCGACTCCTTGTACGGCCCTGGGCAGATCCTTTAATCTGCCTGGGCCTTGGTTCCCTGTCAATCATCTGGGAGTAACGAACAGCCAGCCTGTTGCTGGACTTGCCTTGGCCGATCTTGAGCTCACCAGGGCACGGACTGTCTCCTAGCACAGTGGGGCCCTGATCTCGGCTGGGGCTTTTAAGCATGGCCACAGTAGTCGGAGTAATAACGTACAGTCAGACGCATGCTGCTAGTGAAATACAGCCCTGTCACGAAAGGCCCGAGAGCATTGCACGGAGATTTACTGCCACTCATTGTCTCCTCTCCTCTCAGAATGGATCCGCATTGGAAGGGAACACTGAGGCCCAGAGAGGAGCAGTAACGTGCCTCGGAGCACGTGGCGAGTCATTGGCAGGGTCGGGAAGAGAACCGGGGACTCCCAGAGGGCTGCTCTAGCTGCCAGGCTGTGCTCCTAGAAGTGGAAATAAACCTAGGGGTCGTGACGAAGGGCGCTCCCTCCCATACCGATGCCGGTACGAATAAGGGAGTTATGGATGCTTAAGGCAGCATTGCCTAGTGCCTAGAGTACTGTACTGGGACTGGAGAGACCTGGGTTCTATTCCCGTGACCTGCTAGATGACCTCGGGCAACTCATTCTGCCTCTCTGGGCCTCAGTTTCTCCATCTGTAATATGCGGACAATGATACCGACCTCCACTTTAATGTGCTTTGAGGTCCACTGCTGAAGAAAGCTGGGCGGGGGGAGGTTATGCCGGGCGGCTTCCAGGTAGGATTCTCTGCTAACGTCCAGCCCAATTGGCTCATGAAATGAGGACCAAAACGTGAGGGAATTCTGATTTCCCTCATCTTTTCCAAGACCCCCCCCGTAGCTCAGCGCTGCCCCCCCCAGCCAGAGCACACGGAGGAGATTTCTGCCACAGCAAAGCAGGAATTGTCCGCGCTCCTGGCAGGGGGAGGCGGGGTTGGTGTTGCGTGAACGGCCGGCACAATGGAGAGCAGGCTCGGCCCCTGGCTCAGCGAAGGGCTGGATCACCACGGCGTCGCGGTTGGGTGCCGGAGGACTGCTCTGGTGGCGTCACCGGGCAGCACGGCTGAGCAGCCCTCTTGCCCTTCGACTCCCTGGCATCCGGTGTGGGAGTCCGTGCCAGGGAACATCGCTTCTCTCGGAAGCTCTGCGGGCTGGGGCCTGCCTTTAGCCAGCGTGGGGCCAGCCCTGCCAGTGGCCCTGAGGGGAGACGGAAATTCAGTCCCGGCTTCTCTGCCCTGCACGGGGCTTACATCATCTGCACTGACGTTTAGCGCACAGGTCGTGCGGTTCACCTTAAAAGGGCTTCCCACAGGTGGCCTGGGGAAAGCGAGATGCCAGGACTTGACTAAGCAAGTCGAGGTAGAGCTGGGGATAGAACCCAGGAGTCCTGACTTCCCTTGCTCTCCTGACTAGACCATGCTGCCCTCCCAAGTCAGGAATAGAACCCAGGAGTCCTGGCTCCCAGCCTCGGAAAGTGCTTTGGGATCCTCCTGCGAAGCGCCTTATCGAGGAGGGAAGTCTGGCTATTCATTACACCGAGTGTCTTGTGGCAAGGAGGGAGATGCACCAGCCAGGTCAGGAAAGCTGGAGGGAGGTCCCATTGAGCTGGCTGCTCCGAGCCGGCGACCACAACCCCGCCGAAGGAGGGCACAGGCTCGCCGATGGACGGATTCCCTGTGCTGGAGGCCGGGCTGGAGCCTCTTTGTTCTCCCGTACAGCTGGTTAGGAAGCTTACGGTGCATTTGGTGTTCACGGCTGGGAACGGCCAAATCCATGGTCCTCGCTTCCTATTCCGGTGCGGGGCACTCGCTGGGCAGACGGGTGAGGTTCCACCTCCGACTTCTCTTCCAAAGCCAGCTTGGTGCCTCCCGGCCATCCCGCAGAACAGCGGCTACGTGCCACTTGGCGCAGGCGTGGGCAGAGTCCGGACCTGCTGCTGGCCGTCTGCCCCAAACCCTGCCAAGCCGCAGCGGCATCCCCTGGGCAGCCGCACCCGTTGTCAGCAAGGGGTAATTTTGCTACGGCCTGGGTGTGACCGTGTGCCGGGGCTTCCTTCATTAGGAGCGAGCGCAGTAAATGAAAGGGGAAGACAGCCCTGGGAGAGCTTAGGTCACAAGGCAGAGAAGACGGCTTTACTCCGGGTTTCTGCGCTAGACATGCCCTGCTGGGCCCAGTCCCCCATTGCCCTGCACCGCGGGCAGACGTTCACAGCCGGGCACAAGTTTACCGCTCGGATCGGAGAACAGGGTTCTGCTCCCGTTGGGCGCGGATCGGAATGGGCGCTGGAGAATCAGCGCCATGGTGGAGCCGCGTGCAGCCCACCACTTGAAACCTCCTAAACCCTCAGGGCGGCTTCTAAATAAACGACCTGATCTTTGCAAAGGACCGAGGACCCTGCAAACCCCATAGAGGTGGCAGGAGGATGGGGCCTCTCTGCTGAACAGACCAGGTCCCCAAGGGCTGGAATGTGAAATTACGCGCTTAACATTCGGATCCTCTGGTCAAAAGTCTTGGCTGTCGCTTCCAGATGTAGCCCCGATTCTGGCTGCACCTGGGGTCTGATTTCCAGGCAAGACCAAGCAGCCACCGTTTCCGGCTGAAGGCTTCAGAAGCTGATGGGGGCCTAGGCACGTATAAGGTGTCTCAGTTTGGACCCCCCCAAAATCATGGGCCGCTTTATAAAATATAGGCCAGAGGGTATCTAGGCCTAAAAGGCGTTTAGGTTCCTAACTTCCAGGGAATTCAGTGGGTCTTTTCAACGTTTGTGAGGATGGACTAGGGCAGGGGTTCTCAACCCAGGGGCGGGGGGTTGTGACCCCCTTCCCCTCCACGTATTGCTCAGTAAGCCCAGCTGGCTCCTTCCTCCGTGGGAGGGGAGAACGTGGGCCAGGTTCCCGGAATGGAAAAAGGGTTTTCAGAATGCAAAGGGGCAATTCGCTCTGGAGCCAGGCATACTACAGGCCCTGGGGCTGGGATCAGCTTTCTTCTGACCCCGGGATCCTGGAGGCCTTTCAAACCCCAGTATAGGGCAGTCTTAAGAAGGCCTTGAAAAAGCCTCAGAGCGGCGGGCCTGATCCAGTATCTTTTACTCACGCAAGCCGCCCCATTGACTTTAATCGGCATACTTTTCTGCATAAGGGCTGTGGTGTGTGCGATCCGTCACCAGGACTCCTGGGTTCTATTCCTGGCTTGGGAGGAGACTGTCATCCAGTCAGTAGAGCAACATTGTGGGGAGCAGGGGAGAAAATAAGAACACAGGTTCAATATCGTCGGAGTTGCACGGGGCTGAGAATTGGAGCGCGTGGAGGTGGGGATAGATCGGAGCTGCGTTTCAGTGGCAGGGTGCTTGTGTCCATAGCATTGGAGATCACAGATGAGAACAAAGTGTCAGACGCTCTGGGTCAAATCGGATTGCCCTGCTTTTATAGATGGGAAAACTGAGGCATGACACAGTGAGGAAAGTGACTTGCCCAAGGTCACGCGGCAAGGCAGTGACCTGGCTGGGAATAGAATATAACTCTTCTGATATCCAGTGCGGTGTTTTAACGAAAAGGTCATGCCTTCCCCCCATATGTTGCACGCTATATATAGTCAGTCACGTATGTATAATAATATTTCATGCTTTCCCTCACTAACATAGGTCTGGGAGGGATTCCCTGGGTCTAGGAGCCCAGGCCTCTGTTACCTCACGGCAGCCCTGTCATATCCTCCTGTTCATACACATATCGAGGTCCATCTTAATCCAGTTCGGTTGTTTGCTCCACTCCTGTTGGGAAGCTCTCCCTCCTCGGACGGTTATTCGTTCATATTTGATAGTGCCGCCTAAGGGTCTGTCTGCCCTGCATGCTAACCCCAGCTCTGACTCAGGTCTGAGCCCAACCCCTCCTACCGTCCACGCACAAATCAGTCTGATTCGGGTCAGCAAGCACTCAGGATCCAGCCCCTAGGACCCTGCTAGAGGGGTAAGTCAGAGCCCAAGTCCTGCAGACTCAGGTCTAAGCCCTGTCAGTTTCCTGTGTGGACACAGCACAAGCCACGGACCCGAGTCAGAAGGTCTGCACAGGGCCGTGTGGACGCGTTAGCATGGCTGAGAGACCCAGGTTTACAACGCAGTGCGGATGCTCAAGGTGTGGGCTTTGAAATACCAAGTCCACAAGCCTGGGTCCCACAGACGTTGGTTTCCAGTGCAGTGTAGATGTTCTCTGAAGGGCTCAGCTGTGATCAAGGCCCCGTTTTACTTAAACACATTGAGCTCACAATCTCAATAGACAAAGAGCAGGAGGGGAAACTGAGGCACAGAGTGGTAAAGGGACTTGCTCACGGTCCCCCAGCAGGTCAGTGGCAGAGCTGGGAACAGCCCGCTGGCCTGGTAGCACCCATTCCTGTGTCGTAACTACAAGATGAGTTGTCTTCTCTCTGTTTTGCACCTTGTCTGGACGCACCTGGATGTTGTTGCTTATGATCTGTCTTGCGGTAGCTCCTTGGCGTCCCAGGCACGGACCCAGAACCCCCTGGTGCTAGGTGCTATGCAGACAAGGAGAGTTAGGCACCTAAGTACCTTTGAGGATTGGGGCCTCAGTTCCCTATGTGTAACATGGGGGATAATATTCCTATCTCTGAGCATAAACGCAGTAAAGATTGTAAGGGGCTTAGACGCTGTGGTAGTGGGGGCCATGCAGGTGCCATAGGGAGCAGTTGAATTGCTACATGACATATTTGGGGCCTGATTCTCCCTCGCATGGCAGATTGTGCCGTGAAACTGATCCCGACAGCGTGTTTGCAGCCCCTGGACACAAGCATAAATGATGGTGCAAGGTGGTAGATAATCAGGCCCCTGCCATCAAGACAGTCCCACTGCTTCACACCCAAATGATATGTATAAACAGACCCTAACGCAATTCTCCACCCCCTCCGCCCCCCACCCGCCAGGTTTATACAGATTTAATCTCCCTCATTTGCTGGGAGTGTTAGATCAAAAGCCCCGAGGCAGGGCCCACCTCCGCAGAGGCGCTGGGACAAGAGGATAAACACTCTTGATTTGATGTCAAATTATTGAACTGAGCAGGGTCGTCTGTGTTTGTCGCTCGCCCTACGCACGGGTTTGTACCACGTCACCGCCGCGTCAGCAGCGTTGCCATGGCGAAGGAACACAAAGGTTCGGGTGTTGTGTGTGTCTGGGAGTTGGCGGGGGTGTTGTGTAATTCAGCAGACTGGAGCTGTTAATCACCGTGGGGAAGTGCAGGGGTTGTGTGTGGGGAGCTGGCTGAGCCTTGACCGGGCTTTCGCTACCAAACCGAGCTGTCTAGTTGCGTCCCCTGATGGGCATTCTTGTCTCGGTGGTTGATTCTCCTGGGGTTGGCCGGCACCGCTCTCGGGCATTTCTAAAGCGCCCATCCTTGCAGTGCCCAGGCACCGGTCTGCTTTCCTCTCGCATCTTTCCTCTGCCTGCCCTTGATTATTAGCTGTGCTGGAGTAGCACCTGGGAGCTTCCGTTATGCTAGGCACCGACCAGACACAGAATACAATGACAGTCCCTGCCCCAAAGGGATAAGATCCGAGGATAAGACCCAGGCCAACCGGTGGATTCAGACTGGGGAGATGACTGAAACGACCAGACCATACTGGCTGGGCCGAGGGGCAGTGGCCTCAGCTCCCACTCTGCCTAGCAGTTGCCATGTGTTTTTGTAGCCCCCTGCCACAGCCGGGCAGAGCTGGAAGAGGGGATTTGAAATCCCTCGCTTCCTCTCCACCTGCGGGCTGTTACATTAGTACCATTCGTAGCAGGAAATATTGACGGGACGGTAGCGCCCAAGTCGGGCTCGGGGCACTGTTGTGCCGGGGGGTTGCACGCCCGTGACTGTGTTCCCGGGCGGGGGGGTGGGGGGGGATTATTCCGGCTGGAAAGCGAAAATGTGACTCGCTCATTCCACCGTCTCTGCTTCGTTATTTCTCCGGCCGTCGCAGTGAGGGGATGCTGGTTTGCGTGGCGCGTGGGGAACGCTGGCACCAGGCAGAGCGTCGCCCCTGGACGTGCAGTTCACTTGCCAGGGCTGTCTGCCTTCCTCCAGGAGGGGGCTGCTGCTGTGGTTGGACAGGGATGCCAGAGAACTGGGGGTTCTCTCCCCAGCTCTGCCACTGACCTTGAGCAACGTGCCTCAGTTTCCCCGCACCTGTGGAATTGGGTTAATGATACTGATCTACCTTCGGCTGTGAGCTCTTTGGGGTAGGTGCCTTCTTTTTATTCTGTGTTTGTACAGCTCTTAACCCCATGGGTGCCTGGTCCATGCCTGGGGTGGCTAGGCACTACCGTAATTTACCTAGTAGCAATAAAAATGTACAGCACCTAGCACATTGGCTTTGTGGTTCGTGACTAGGGCGCCGTAGGTGCTATCACTATGCTCAGAAATAATACAGTACCTCATAGTGGGGGGCAGTGGAGGGGGTGTGAGACTTAACTCATTAATATTCAGAAAATGCTTTGAGATCCTCACGGGGAAGGGACGGCGGCCAGCGATCTTCTCTCTCCTCTTTCCTTTTGTAGCCTCTTCCTCCTCCTGTCTTTCGCAGCCGCGCTCATGTGCCAGCTCTCTTCAGAGCTGTCCTCCACCTCCTGCTTCCACCTCCCCACCCTGCTCACAACAGCTGCTGTGGGGCATTGTCTATATTTAGCCCTGTGTGTTGGTCCCCCCCCCCACGTCATTACAATAAACCTGCAGAAAGGGGATAATTTCCTGGAGAAACGCCTCGCTCCAGGAAAGGTGGGAGTAGCTGGTGCTGCCATGTGCCCCGCGATAGTGTGCGTGCGCGCGCACACACACACACGGCAGGGTGTCTGCGGCGCGGGCCTGTGCCGGATCTGTGCCTTTGCGGGTTAATGACAGCGCACATGGTTTTACGACAGACGGGGAGACAGTTAGAGGAGCGAGCGACTGAGTCACGCGCAGCTCTCGACTCATTCACAGCTTGCCAAAGCCCTGGTGCCCGGCGCAGCCCTGTCAGTGGAGCCGACGGCGCGCAAGGGGCTGCACGGTGGGTTACGGTGCCGTGGGCGATGACGGGAGTGTCCTGCTGAGCAACGAGGCTGGAGGAGCTGGACTCTGGATCTGCTGAACCCCAAGGGTTGCAGGGGGATGGGGACTGGCATCCCATTCCTGCTGAGCCTCAAGGCTGCAGGTGGGGATGGGGAATATCCTTCCTCTCCTACCCTGGGCTCTGGCTAGGCCCCCCGCGCTGGGACCTGCATCCCAGACTCGGATCTCTGCCTTGGCAGTGGGGGACGGTGGCTTTTGCCTCCAGGAATCAGCTCTGCGCAGCCAATCCGGGAGCCTGTAGAAGTGACTCTGTGAGGATCCGGCCTGGAGCGCTGGCCACTTCCCGCTAGCAAGTGTCTCCCCAGTGGGCATCAGATCCCACAGCGCACGTTGGCCAGTGCAGGGGGGAGTGAAGGGCTGGCCAAGAGGGGAAACGGTGCCCCCTCCAATGCCCTGCGTTGTGTCCAGGGAGTGAGAGGTCACTGCATTGTGGTGGGTATGCAGCAACTGCTGCCAGCAGCGAATGCCCCCTTGCCGGATCTCTGCCAGGAGCGAGGGGTCCGCAGGGGCTGATGGACACAACGCCGGACACAGCCAGCCTGATCGACGGTTTGTTTAACCCTGATCCAACCCAGCCCCCAGGTTAGCCAGCGTGTGACACTCCTAGATGGGCTGAATGGACAGAGGCTCTGGGACTCCATTAAAGGGGGCAGTGTCCGGCCATGGGCAGACAGAGGGCGGGTGGGAATGGGAAATGCAGGAGTTTCCATGACCTGGATTGATTTGACTTGGCCCCATTCTCTAAAGCACCCTGGGACGCCGGGCCCACCGGGGCACCCCGGCTGCTCCTGGGATGCTGGGCCCCCCGGGTCCCCCGGCTGCTCCTGGCGCACTGGGGCCCACCGGGGCACCCCGGCTGCTCCTGGCGTGCCGGGCCCCTCGGGACCCCCCAGCTGTTCCTGGGGCGCCGGGCCCACTATGGCACCCCGGCTGCTCCTGGGATGTCGGGCCCACCGGGGCCCCCCGGCTGCTCCCTGCCCCCAGGCCGAGCGGGCAAGCAGGCGAGCAGAAAGGGGAACTCTCCATTGCTTTTCGCTGAGAGGGGGCGTCCTCTCGCCCTCCCCGCCGGCTGGTCCCCGGCGGGGGGGAGGGGGGGCCGGTTCCCAAGGCCTGTCTCTGTCTGCTCCCCAGCGGTCGACGTGAAGCCGGCGCTGCCCGTGGCCATGCCGAACTCCGGCGGCGCCGGCGGCCCGGCGGCCCTGCGGCCGGAGGCCCGGGGCGTTGCGCCCAGCGTGGACCCCGCCCTGCGGGAGCAGCAGCTGCAGCAGGAGCTGCTGGCCCTGAAGCAGCAGCAGCAGTTGCAGAAGCAGCTGCTCTTCGCCGAGTTCCAGAAGCAGCACGAGCACCTGACGCGGCAGCACGAGGTCCAGCTGCAGAAGCACCTCAAGGTGAGGCGCCCGGCGGGGGCTGCCCCCGCCCCGCTCCCCGGAGGGCCCCTCCGAGCCCTGCCCAGCTCCGCCGGCCCGCGGGGCTCGCCCTGTCGGCACCGCCCCGCAGGCCCAGACCCTGTCCGCACTCAGCAGCTGAGCAGGCTTGAGCCTGGCTGGCGCCCGGAGGGGAGACCGGCCCGGCAAGAGGCTGCAGGAGTGGGTAGAAATGGCTGCCGTGGCGCCCAGCCCCCTCGCCTCGGGGGGGGGGGGGGTCCACCGCTCTAAAGCGGCACAAAGCCTTCTGGGAGGAGTTAGTGACTCGAGAGGGGAGGGGCTGGCCTAGTGGGAGGCGGGGCGGGGGGGGCCAGCTCTTGCCAACCTATCCTGAGTTGGTGTCTCACGGTATCGGGCGCTCTTCTGAAAGCCCCAGCTCCTGGAGTCAGGTGAGGCCTGGGAATCGCGGCTTTCGTTTAAAAATACGAACGGTTCGAGCCCCACCCCCCCGGGTTGCGGAGAGAAACGCGACCCTGAAAGGCTCCAAAAGCAGAAAAGGAATTAAAAAAGACAACCCCCACCCCATATTATTATTTTTTTAAATCTCATCATTCGGGGTGGAGGGGAGTGGCTTCTGGGTGAGGTTTGAAAGCCTGGGCTTCGCCAGGTTGTTGCTACCATGGCACAAGGGGGCTCTGGTTTCAGCTGAGCCTCAGAGCCAAAGCTCTCTGATCACTGAAATCCCGTGGCCCTTTTCATGAGGACCCTGGCGTCCTGCCGCATTCTGACTGGGGGGGAAGGGGGGTTGACTACACTTCACCAGCCCAAGATTCCTCTCTTGCTTTAGCTGCGGGCAGCGTTCCTCCTCATTTCCCATCCGAACCTGCTGTTGAACTGCTAGCACAGAGTGGCTGCCCCGTTCCACCCCAGAAGTGGCTGCATTGCAGTGGTGGGCAGAGGTTGCAATCCTGTGGGAGACCTTTGGAGGCTTCCAGAGGCGCTAAATAAATCAGCCACAAATTATTAGTGTTACTCATATCACCGTGGCACCTAGGAGGCCTAGTCATGGCCCAAGTTCCCACCGTGCTGGGCGCTGTACGAACAGAGCGCAAAAACGACAGTAATACACAGTTGTCCTTTCTTTCCCCTCCCACCCTGCGTAAAGGAGGGAGCTCTCCCCTAAGGAGCACTGCAAGCTTCTATAGCTCCTTTCATCCTGAAGGATCCCGGATCGCTCCCTTGACATGCAGCCACCTCTGGGGTGGTACCCCACCAGCACATAGCGTGGCAATGCCAGGGGAAGGGGCAAGAGAATTTGAGACAAGGGCAACCCCCGGCTGCTCCCCGGCAGAGCCCACAGGAGCTTGCTTTACCGAGGTCTCGTCCAGACAGCCCGCACGCTGCATGGGGTGGAACGTACCGCAGCGGGCTGAGCGGCTGGGGCCGGCCCGTGGACTGTAGATGCAGGGGGCCTGATTCTCTGCTCGTTCACCCCTGAAGCCAACACAGCTGCACTGGTGGGTAGGAGAGGCGTGTCCGGGTTTCAGACCGGAGGCTGAGAACCCAAAGCCCCCCCGCCCACCGGCCTGTTATAGCCAAGGAAGGCAAGGGATGCAGGTGGGACAGACTGTGCAAATTTTCCCAGCATCCCTTGCTGGCTCCCTGCATTGCCTAGGGCTCGATGTCCCAGCCGTCCCTATTCCATCTCATTGCACCTTTGACCCCCCCGCCCCGTGCTGGCGGTGCAGGCCTGGCTCTTGTAGGATGGGGGGGCTTCCATGCACGCTGCCCTGGTGGGGGGCGCTTTGCCAGCTCCTAGCAGGGCTGCTCTGAGCAGCTCCCTCTCCTCAAGGAGCCCGTGGGAGAGCCGGCCGGGTCCTGGGTTTAATCCTTGCTCGTGGCTGGATGCCTCCTTGCCCACCTCAAGTGCTCCCCCCACTCCCCCCCCGGCCTCTGAGCTGAAACAAGCCCCATTGCACCAGCCACAGCCGGGCCTTCTGGGAACCCCCCCGGTCTCCCCTCCCTGCCCTGTGACCGGGCCCCGCAGGCAGGGGGTGTGTGCTTTCTGACGGCAAGAGGGTGGGGCCCCTCCGCGCTAACCTGGGTCCCCCGAACGAGGGTCTCCTCTGCCACCTGGGTTCACCCTCCCTCCCCCTCTCACCTGTCCCCCCCCCCATTCACACCTGGTGTCCCCTCTCCGGCTCTAACTTGGTCTGCCCCCACCTAGTCTCCCCCCAGCTACCCGCCCCCCGCTCTTACCTGGTCTCATCCCCCCACTGCCGGCTTCCGTCCCCTCTGCCCGCCCGCTCCCCGGCCCGCTAACCCGGTCCCCCTCTGCCCGGCAGCAGCAGCAGGAGATGCTGGTAGCGAAGAGGCAGCAGGAGCTGGAGCAGCAGCGAAAGCGGGAGCAGCTGCGGCAGGAGGAGCTGGAGAAGCAGCGGCTGGAGCAGCAGCTCCTCATCCTCCGGAACAAGGAGAAGAGCAAAGAAAGTGAGAGCGGGCCGGGGGGGCGGGGGTAGGCGCTCGGCCCCTGCCCTGCGGAGCCTGGGCCCAGCTGGGGCAAAGGCTGGCCCGGGGGCCGTGGGGATCGAAAGCCTCCCGGCCTGTATTTTTGATCTGGCTGGGCTCCAGGTTTAACTTTGACCGGTGATGCCTATGCCAGGGAGGCCCAGGCTTGCCCCGCTGAGGGTGCCCTGTGGGCAGCTGGCCGGGAGCTCCAAGGGGAGTGGCCTGTTATTCCGACAGGGAGCAGATGGCAGCTTGCCCTCCTCTTTGGTAGGCAGGGGCGGCCCGGGGAGAGCGCAGATCCCAGCCATGCTCCGTCTGGATCCCGGCGGAGCTTTGCTTGCTGGGAGTGTGGCTCGAGAGACAGCATTGCATGCTGGGGGAAGTTGTCTCCCTCGGCCCTGGGGACACAGTATAGAGCTTTGCAGGGGGGCACGTGGCCCACTGCAGGGGGGCACGTGGCCCACGGCAGGGGCCCAGTTTGCACGTGACCTGGAACAGAAGTGCGGGAGGGGCCCCAGGTGAGGCCCACGCCCCTGAGACTCATGTCAGGTCTGGGCTGAGCGCTCGGTCCTGACCCGGGTCTAAATAAAAGACCCAAGCCCCTTGTCTGCCAGCCTTGGTGGGGATCTGTTGGTGGCATTGGTGCCTCCCCGCTCAGCGCCCAAGTCCAGAGGTCACCCAGCCCAGGAAGCATTAGCCTGCACTAAATGCCCGTGGGGCTCGGGGAATCCTTCTCCCCAGCCATGCTCTGGGGCGCTTGGTCAGCCTGTGCCTTTCCCGTGGACCATGTCCCGTCTGTCTGCAGGTGCAATCGCCAGCACAGAAGTGAAGCTAAAGCTCCAGGAGTTCCTACTCAGCAAGTCAAAAGAGGTGACGGCAGGCAGCTTCAACCATTCCCTCCCACAGCACTCCAAATGCTGGTAGGTTGGCCGGCGGGCGTGGCAGAGCCAGAGAGGAGGAGCGGAGCGCTGGATGAACTGGCTGGGGCCACTCTTAGAAGACTGAGATCCCGGACTCCTGGGTTCCGTGCTCTGCCTTGGGAGGGAGTGTGGTGCAGTGCTTAGAGCTGGGCGTCAGGACTCCTGGGTTCTCTCCTGTGCTGTGGTCTGGTGGGCCACGCAAGCCCGGGTTCGCAGTCCCTCTGTCTGCTAAGCCACGCGGCCCCCCCTTGTTTCCGGCAGGGTATCTTTGTCGGAGCCCTGGGGTGGGTAGTGGGGTGTGTACAGCGTAACATCCCAATGGGAAGTCTCTGGGTGGCGTATGGATGCGCCAGCCTTCCCCAGGAGGCCAGGGCATCACTCAGGGACGTGTGCGGTTAACCCGAATCCAGTCAAACCAAAATGGCCCTGTTCTGGGTCCCAAGGAGGGACCGCGGCCCGGCGCCGAGGCTGGGAGGTGGCTGTGACGTCTCTCTTCGCCTCTGGCTTTAAAAATGGACTGGCACACGTGGTGGCTAATTGCATCCCAGCGACCTACTCCACTTCCTGAGCCCAGGGATGCTTAGGGGATAAATCCACTTAGCCGGCTAAAAACAGATCCCTGACGGGCCGTCCCCCTCCCCCGCACTTCCTCCTGCCTTACCAGTAACATTTTGTGTTTTCACCAGGGTCCACGCACCCTGGCCGGGGATTGCTCAGGGACCTCGGGGATCCCACCGAAATTGTTAACCCCCCCCCCACACACACACTTCTCCTGATCCTCTCCAGAGCTCTGCCAGGAGCTGTGCGTGCAGCCCTGGACGGGGGGGATCCCGTCACAGCCCAATGGTCCCTCTGCCCTGGTTAGAACGTGGTTGGGTCTTGGAGCGGAGCCAGGACCTGTCCCACGTCGCAGCCTTGGCTGGAGCGAGTGCTTTCTGTCTAGACGCTGGTGCCCCGCTGCTTGGCCCGCGGATGTAGAACCCAGCGGAGGCAGGCCTCAGTCCCATCCAGACAGCTGCTTTTTATCCGCCCCGGGGAGGGGATCGGGTTGTCACTTAAGTCCCCCGCTTGGGTTGATGGGGCCTGAGTTACACTGTGTGTCACCTGGAGGGCATCCCCGGCTAGGCGGGGAGAGAGGGGTCGTGGGTAGGCTCAAATAGACCCGTCTCCCTGCATGGGTAGGACTGACGGGGGGCTGGATCAGAGTGAGTCTGCACTCAGGCTAGGGCACGGGGCAGCCTGTCTCTCTACGGCCAGTTGGGTGCACAGGTACCAGCCAACAGGGTGGGCCTCTCTAACAGCTTTGCTCCTTGGCCTGTCTCCGCAGGGGAGCCCATCATACCTCGTTGGACCAGAGTTCCCCTCCCCAGACAGGCAGCCCGGGAACACCACCCTCCTACAAACTACCCCTACTCGGCACATACGACAGCAGAGATGACTTTCCGCTCCGGAAAACCGGTCAGTGCCGCTGGAGGGGAAGGGAAACTTACAATCCGCCGCGGTGGGGCTGGCTGGCTGGATCAGGGGAACAGGAACGGCTTTGCCTCTGGGCCACTGGTTCGAATCCAACCCAGGACAGTAGCCGGCGGCAAAGGTTTGCCACCTGCTGGCTGTTTGGGAGCCTGAGTGAGATGAGCTGGGCAGGTCTCAGTCTAGTTCCCGCTGGGCAGGTGTCACAAAAATGTGTCTGGAGGGAGGTGGGGAGGATCTGTGGTTGTAGCTAGCACAGCTTCACCCTAGCATGGGGAGGGCTGTAATTATTAATATAGGACCTAATATTCACAAGAGCCCAGTTCTCATTTAGACACCAGAATCAGAGGCCAAATTTTCATCAGAGTCCAGCACCTTGTGAGCTTAGCATGTCTGGAAATCTGGCCCCGATTCGGGGAGTGGAGCCCTGGCAAACCTGGCCCAGAGCTCTTTGCAAAGCCCCTGGGGTAGAACGTTAAGTGTTTTACGGACCAGACCCCCCGCCCCAGAGACCAAACAGCCATCAGAGGGCAGCGATTGGTGCTCACTACCGCCCCAGGCTGGATTTGACCCGCCCGCCCGGAGGCAAAGCCGCTTGAGTGCCCCGATCCAGTCCAAACAGCTGGTGTCTAGAAGGGGATGGCCTGCTGTTGTGGGGGGAACGGGCCCCTGAGGATTGAGGGGTGCAACGGACACCCCAGGGCCCCCTGGGGAAAGGGTCAGCGCGACGGGCAGAGGGGGAGGAAGGTTGTTCCGGGCTCTGGCAGGAATGTAGGATCGGGGGGAGAGCGAGCTGATGTCATTCACTCAGCCACAGCCCCTCTAGCTGAGAGCCGGCAGGAGGCTGCTGGAGCCACTGGCGTCGGGCACTGGCCAGGAGCTGCCAGCGAGGGGCTGGGAGACGGGCCTGGGGCAGCGAGTCAGGGTGGGACCGTTCATGGTGCTTTTCCTTTCCCCGTCCAGCCTCGGAACCCAACTTAAAAGTGCGCTCGCGGTTAAAACAGAAGGTGGCCGAGCGCAGGAGCAGCCCCCTGCTGCGGAGGAAAGACGGGACCGTCATCAGCACGTTCAAAAAGAGAGCCATCGAGATCACGGGTGAGCGACGCCTGCACGCCCAAGGGCCCGGCTGGCGGGCTGCCTGCGGGACAGACTCGCGGGGGCTGCCCGTCGGCGCACGGGAGCCTCTTGATCGTTCAACACGGTGCTTTGATTCTGATTAAACGGAAGTTGTGTCTGGTGTGGTCTAGAGAGGGGAGGGGGGACAGCGTTGTGCAGTGGATAAAGCACCTGGCTGGGAACCCAGACTCCTGGGTTCTAACCTCAGCTGTGCCACTGATTTACCCTAGTGGTGAGTCACTTTCCCTGTCCATACCTCAGTTTCCCCATGTGGGGTGGGGGGAGGGATGCTGCTGCTTCCTCCCTTTGTAAAACACTTGGGGGTCGATGCCTGAAACCTGCTACAGTGTAGAAGCACTAGATACTAGTATCATTAATTGCTGGGCAGCATGTTCTCCAGCAGAACTGTTCCTCGGACACATGACAAACAGCCACCATGATGAACAAGCCTTTGGGGATTGGGCGTGCTCGCAGCCGCAGCTCCAGTCCATTGTTATTTTGCAGAAAAGCTGAACCCAAAAGGGGTGAGAATGTGATGTTCAGAAAGGAATGGTTGGGCAGGGAGCAATCGTCTTTGATTAGACCCGCATGGTGACTTTGAATTTCTGTGCGGGGCTCGGACAGGACAGTGAAGGGCATGGTAGATCCTAAGCAGAGAGAAGTACATAGACTGTGTCTTTTCATTGCTTCACCCACAAACATCAGCCGGGTGGAGCACTGCTCCTAGCGGGGGAATCAAGGCCTGCTTTGGGTCTCTGGATATCATCACGCTGACCTGCGTCCAGCGAGATCTCCAACGGTGTACGCAACCACGCACCTGATTTGAACCCGCGGTCATCGGGAATGCAAGCGCAAATCACGTGATGGTGCGTGCAGACAGCAGCTAAGGTGCAGTTGTGTGCATGCTCCTTTTGCTTGGGAAAGGGGGAGACTCTCCATTGTCATTTTGCCTCGTTGAGCTTCGGGAAGTGCGGGGAGGGTCCGTTAGAATTGCTGGTCTGTGCCTGGAGCCCCGGAGAGGCTAAAGAGAGAAATATCTGGCTGGCGTGTGCGGGTGGTGAGTGTTGTGTGCACAATGGGCTCTGCACTGGGAGTGTCCCATTAGCCTCTGGGGCATGGATGTTGGCAAGCTGGCTGATGCTGCCTTAAGGGGGAGACCTGTAGAGCAAACTTCCCTCGCGGAGACACAGCCAGAGTTCTGCCAGAGTCGCTTAAAACAGTCGTGGAACTCTTTGGAAGGAAGTTTTTGCCCGTGTCCACACTAGGGCTGGTGCTGGCAAGGCTCTGTTGGTTGGGCACGCGAGTGAAACTTCCTAGAGCAGAGCAGGCCTGGAGGAGACTGAAGCCTTGTCTACATGGGTACGTTTCCCCAGTTATACCAATATCATTGTACAGGTATAATCCCTGTTCGGACCTTCTCAGCCCTGAGTGGTTTTTCTCAGCGTGGTTTAGTCTCCTTCCGCAGTGACATACGTGATCCTCTTATGCTGGAATAAGATTGTCCTCAGGGACAACTACCGCTATCCGCCGTAGGTTGCAGCGACGCTGTGCTGTAGTGCGGACACTCCCGACATCGACGGAAGGGGGTTTTCAGCGATGGAGGTGAAATCCACCTCCCCGAGCCACAGTACCTAGGTTGGCTTAACTACGCCATTCAGGGGTGTGAATTTTTTTCACCTCCCTGAGCGACGGTGTTTGGTCGATCTACATTTTAAGAGTAGACCAGGACTTAGGTTATAGCAAAGAAACTTTACTGTGTATCCAAGGCCTGGGGGATGCTGGTAGATCTGAGGATGGATTATAGTCTGCATCAGTCCCTTTGACTATGCATGTGCGTCCGTTGTTGGCTACTCGGGTTTGCAACTTCCAGGGTAAATGTCTGGGCCAGAGCTGGTGACCGATCCAGCCCCCGCCTGCCTGTTTCTCCTGCAGACCAGAGCACGGCAGTGAATTTCCATTTGGAGAGCGAAGATGGAAACCCCGCTTATTAAGTGGAGAGTCTTGATGGTAGAAAGGCTCTGGGGCCCTGACTGGCTGCCTTTGTGTCCTGATGCTGGCTTTGACCTAGGAACCCAAACAGCTAGGATTTTCCAAAGCACATCAGATGCTGGATGAGTGACAGTGGAAACTGCTGGGCCCATTGTGAAAACCTGGCTCTGATTTCAGCACCTGAATGAGAACTGAGCTCTGGCCCTGCAAGTGGCTGCATGCCTGCATCTGTAATTTTCACTCCATGCATCTGAAGAAGTGGGTTTTTCACCCACGAAAGCTTATGCCCAAATAAATCTGTACGTCTTTAAGGTGCCACTGGACACCTTGTTGAAATTTGGCCAAGAGCTCTTTTGAAAATCTGTCCCCGTGTGGCGTGGAATTTGTCTGTCCAAGGCCGCCTGCCACCAGCCCTGCTGGGCGAGCTGACCCGCCCGAGGTTTATGAGAGAGGGAGCTGCTGACAGGGCATCCCCTGGATGTTGAAATTCAGGCCCCCATCCCTGGTTGGAAATAGCCTAAATCTGGGGACCGTCAGGGCATGCTGCAAAGCCCATTCCCCTGGGCTGGGGAGGGGCGTGGATTCTGTGATGGGGATTTTTAGTGATGGTCTCTGCAGAAGGGCTGGGGTTTGTGGGCTCGGCTGCTGCTTCCCTCTTGCGTTTGATTTCCTGGTTGGATTTAATATTGTGCCCAGCCCCCTGGAGCCTGCACAGACTCAGGCAGACAAGCAGGGACGGCAGGCATGCACCAATTGACACCCGCTGGCAATTGGGCCCGTCCGTCTCCTCCGAAACCCAGGCCGGCCTGCCCCCGGCGACGGGATACCGGCTCCGCGAGGAATGAGCCAGTCGCCCCAGCTCCTCTGGTGGGGCTGCGGCCTGCTCGCTGTTATGCAACCAAGCGTTAATATCGAATTAAAAAATTAATCCAGAGGCCTTGTAATCTGTGCAGGGCCATTGTGTGTGTGTGTGAGTGTGTGGGGAGGAGGGGTGGATAATCTAGGAGCATCTGTTGCTCTTTAAGGAAATATTTTGCAGGGGAGTGGGGTGGGGGCAGATGCAGCAGCTGCCTCTGAGCCGCTGTTATATAACGTCCGAGGCGTTCTGGAGTCGCCCTGGGGCTGCTAGTGGTGGCAGATGTCAAGGGCAGGGGCAGGTACTTGTCTTCCTGAGATGCAGGGTGGAGTCCCTCCGCGGAGCGTCAGTGGGCCCGATCCGCAGCTGGGGCAAGTCCGTTGATGGCCAGGGGCCAGATCCCAGCTGATGTAAATCAGCATCCCGGGGAAGTCAATGGAGGGACGCCAGTTGACACCAGTTGAGGATCTGCCCCCTGGCATGTAGGTGGTGCTTGGAGATCCGCTTTCCCTCACCGAGTGACAATGGCTGGGGGTGCGGGGGGGTGCAGAGCAGGCTGGGGAGGGGGGCATGAAGCCAGCGGTTGTTTTCGTACCTGTCTGGATTGGGGGTTTGTGCTGACCTGGATTTCTAACCTGGAGTGCCCAATGGCCTGGGGCAGCTGCAGCCAGGGAACGGGGAGGCTCAGGGGGGTGGGGGGTCCATGCCCACCCTGCTGTGTGGGAAGATGGGATTTTTTTCTTTTCGGTGCATTGCATCTGGATTTGGGTTAAAATCCAGCAGTCTCCGCGGCGCAGTCATTTGCTCCAGCCGCTACTGACTCCGACCGCTATCGGCTTACCCTTGCTTGCACCGGCGCCCAGGAGGGCACAGCCCCGGGGGATACAGGCCATGGCTGGGTAGGGAAGGTGATCTCGCTCCAGCCGTGCGAGAGGTGGCAGCGGGACCATAAAGCTCATGATCAAACTGCATGTGTGGCCAGCCCCCCCGATTCCGGACCACGCAGGGAGCCGTGCAGAGCGATAATACCCTTCGCTGTAAAGGGTCCTGTGTCAGAGATTTTGCAAGCCCTGAGCCCGGCTCTGTGCCCATCCTTTGGGTCCAAGATTTGGGGTCAGCTGATGATAATTACATTTCATCCTTCCCTAGCTCCTTCCACTCAGGGCTTGCAAAGTGCTTGGCAAACACTACAGAATGTAACCCCTGCAGCCCTACCTCTGCGAGGAGAAGCAACAGTCGGGGAAACTGAGGCATGGAGCCAGGCAGTGACTTGAACGCTCCCCGAGCTGGGACTAGAACTCCTGCTGAGTCTCCTGTCTAACCACTAGACAACACTCTTGCACCCCTTTCCCAGTGTGGAAGGAGTGCACTGACGCTGGGGAAATCTTGCCCAAAGGCAGCGTCCTTTCCTCCCAGACCCATGGCGGGTCAGTTGTGCAGATATCCATGCCAAATTGGCTGGTGCAGATCGATGCCTTTGCTAGTCTGGCCCTCAGGGCCGGTCCAGGTCCATGCTGGATGCCCAGGACAGGGTGAGCCCACTTGGGAAGAGCAACGAAGATTGCAGGGTTTAGCTCCCGGCACACAGGAACGACATCTGGATTGGCCTGGCATTCGGGAGCATTGTGGGGAACGGGCGTCTGTGCCGGCAGCTGATGGCGTATATGCAACTCTCCCTTTCTCTTGCAGTCTCCTCTGTGTGTAACAGTGCCCCAGGGTCCGGTCCCAGCTCCCCAAACAGCTCCAACAGCACCATCGCTGAGAATGGCTTCGCTGGCTCTGCCCCCAACATCCACACCGAGGTAAGGTTTGCAGAGGGAGCCCCCCCGGGGGGCGCTGGGCCTCCCCCACTCCAGTCCTCGCTTGCTTTCTTCAGCACGAGCCCTGACCAAAGAGCTGAAAACTCATCTCCTCAGTGGACCTGCCCCGTCTCCATCGACGCTGCACTGATACGTGCTCGGCACTTTCCTTGTTATCCCCGATCTCCGGGCAAATCTTGTGGCTGTTGTAATGTCAAGGACGTTTCCCTCTCTTCTGTCTTGTCTCTGAACGTGTTCCTTGGTTACAGGAGGGCCGTAGCGTTCCAGGAGGAAAGGGTTAATATTGTGTCATCCTGTGGTGGGGATCGCTGGGGGCTTCACATCGCTGGCGCGTGACACGAGCGACCCGCCCGCGTGTGCGAGGCGTGTCTGGGTGGATGCTAGTGGGACGATGGACTTTCTAGTGGAAACGGCGCCGATTCTCTCGCAGGGTTGGGGGAAAAGAGCCTTTGGGTGATTTGGGATTTTGAGGGTATTTTTAGCTGGGGCTGGGAGAGTGACAAGGCCTTTTTCTTCCTCTGCAGTTGGGATGCTGCCGTTGAAAAAAAAAAAAAAAAAAAAAACCAAACATGTGTTGCCTAAAAAATAAAACAAAACAGCCAGTGACCAAACTAACCCCCCCCAGATACCTTCCTCGGGATCCGAGTGACATGAGCTCGGTAGAGTCAGGCGGTCGTTTAAATCTCATTCCCCGTGGTTGCTGCCCTTTGTTTACTCGTTCCGGTTCCTTCAGCTGGAAGCTGGTCAGTTACCCTTCCTGCTCCTAGGTGTTTTCGGAGGGGAAGGTCCCCAATGCAATCGCCGTATGTAGTTTCAGGATGAGCAGACGTACCGGAGCGGCTGGTGCAGAGAGATTGAAGGCCCCGATTGTGGGGTGTGACCGGGACAATGTCCCCTTTAAATCGTTAAAGGGACCATCCTGGGGCGGCTGAGCTGGGCTCCCCATGTGTGTGCTGGGCCGGGGCCGGGGCCGTTCCACTCACAGGACATGGGGCGGGGTTGGGCGGGCTCTGGTTTGCGGACATGAAGTTCCTCGCGAACACCCGCAGCCCTGTGTTGGCCACAGCTAGCGTTTTTTGTGTCCACGGGCCCTTTGGCTGTGTCCCCGGTGATGCACAGTGCCGGATCTCGGCGGGACGCGGGTTCTAGGCTCCCACCATCAGCCTATCAGCTAGGCCCTGCTGGTCATCGTCAGGGGGTTCCCTGGCCTGGTCCTACAGCCTGGAAGATCCTCTGCAAGCATCCAGGTCCGAACCCAAATACAACCCACTTGAGCCATAGGTTTGTTCAGGTCTCTGCATCTCTCCCCACCCCCCCCCGCCGAACGAACACAGGAGGGCACTGCTCTGATGGTGGTCTCTGGGCTGTCGCTTGGCGTAACTGGTCGTGATCCAGGCGCTTTGCTGGAAGAGACGGGGACGCCCCCTCTCTCCTGCTGTAGTGGGGAAGCTGGAAGCGCACCCAGGATCTCAGTTAACTCCGCCAGGCCCAGGATAAACCGGAGGGACAATGGGAGTAAGAGGCAAGCACAGAGCGAAGGCACAGAGAGAGATATGGCAGGACTGGCCGTGTGCCTGCCCAGGGGAGCCATCCGGCGGGTCGGCAGAGACATCTCTTATCCCCAGTCAGCCTGAGCTGCTGCCCCCCGATTTCTGCAGTGGGGCTTAGCTCCCTGATGCAGGTTGCTGCGTGGATAAGGGCAGAGAGGGCGAGGCTGGGAGCGCCGAGGGGACACCTCACCTCGGCGGCTACGTGGGCTGAACAAATCCATGAAACTCACTGGACATGGAACGAAGTCTGGGCCCTATAGTGTCAGCGCTGGATAGGGAGGGTGCTCACTGGGGGAGGGAAGAGGGCATGCTGGGGGGCACTCTTTCCTGGGGTGCCAGAGCTGAGTAGAGGTGGAATTAGGGGGAGGTTCTTCTGGGGTGCTAGGGGCGGGGCATGCACCCTCCTGGGGTGCCAGGGCTGGGCCGGTTCTCCCTGGGGTGCTGGAGCGAACGTTTTACCCACCGTATCTGAATTCAGCAGGGGGAGTTGGGGGGGCCGGATCCCAGCCCATCCAAGGACAGGAGCTCGAGAGGTGCCAGGCTGTGGGGCTGCAATGGGGCTCAGCAAGTTCCTCGGGGGCAGGGGCCCAGAGCAATAGTCACTGACGGGGGCAGCGTGTCTGCCCCTCGGCTGCCCCCAAGCCAGTCCTATTACCCTCCGTTTTAGGGATGGGGAAACTGAGGCACAGAGCAGGGACAGTGACGTGCCCAAGGTCATGCGGGGAGTCCTTCTTGGCGTCTAATAGCTGCAGAGCTGTGACCGTAGGGACCACCCCCTCCATCCACATGCTGCTTCCCCCCCACCCTCCCCCAAGGCCCTTGCTAGGACAGAGCTTCGGGCTAATCTGCTTGTTTGACACCTGCGTTAGAAGAGAGCACCCCCTGCTGGCTAGTGCTGCCCTAGCAAGTCCTGTTCCTGGCGGGCTGGGGCTGACCAGCCGCACCTGAGCTGTTGCCACGTCCTCCTCTCTCGCTTACGTAGCTTTTTACCCTTGTCTCTTTCTTCCCCACTCCCTCCCTCCGTCCTTCCTTTCTGCAGCAGCTGCTCCCTCAGCACAGAGCCCTGGCAATGGACGGGTCCGCTAGCCAGCTCAGCCTCTATACCTCCCCGTCACTGCCCAACATCTCCCTGGGACTGCAGGCAACGGTCACCGTGACCAACTCGCACCTCAACGTGAGTACGGGCGCAAACGTGCGGCAACCCACCCCGGCGAGGATGGAGGCAGTAGGGGGAATGGAAGTCGCGCTCCGGGGCAGCGCCTGGCACTAGGGAGAGCGAGGCAGACCATGCCCGTGCCAGGGGTGTGCGCTGTCGGGGCACACCAGGGCTGCATCGTCCCGTGCACCGGCACGGGGCGGGGGCAGTGTGGATCCAGTCTGAGCTGGGGGCCGTTTCGCACCCACGTCGTGCGGATGTCGATGACGGTGGGAAAGCCCGGCCAAGAACCCAGGAGTCCTGGCTCCCACACACTAGAGATAATCTGCATGAAGGCAGAGCTTTACCTCACAGCAGGGGTAGTTAATAGGCAGACCGGGGGTCAAATCCCGACCGCCAGATCCTTTTGAACGGACCCTGAAATCTTTTAATTTGCTGCTTCTTATCATTATTGTTGGGGGTGTTTTTAAAATGATTTTCTCTGGAGTCTGGACCTTGACCAAGAAATTTGGACCTTGACAAAAAAGAATTGACTATCCCTGCCTTACAGGGTGAGCAGCACTCATTTCCCTCGAGTTATTTGAGGGGGGCAACAGCACCCCCATTCTGATAAATCTGGGTAGCATTGCTGTAGATTGAGGGTGAGATGAGCTTAGTACCTCAGCCCCTAGTAACAGGAAAACGACAGGCGGAGGGACGTGCTCTGTTATGTGCCAGGGTGAAACTGAGCAACCCTGAGAGCCAGGAGCTCCTGTGTCCTGAGCCTGGCTCTGCCACCGGAACCTGGCATGGCCTTAGTTAAATCACTTAGCGCGCTGTGCCTTAGTTTCCCTGGGAACAGTTCTTCACAGGAGCGTAGTGAGCAGCAGTCAAAGCGCGTAAAGCACTTTGCCGGTGAAGAGCTCTATAAAAACAAGCCAGTCCTCTTACCCTCCATTTCAGGGATGGGGAAACTGAGGCACGGAACGGGGACAGCGACGTGCCCAAGGTCGTGCAGGGAGTCAGCGATGGAGCCAGCAACAGAACCCAGGAGTCCTGACCCCTCGTTCCCCAGCCCTCACCACTAGGCAGCTCTCCCCGCCTGAAAGAATCGTCATCCTAAATAGCGCTAGATAAATGCTAAGCCGTGGTTACTGTGGGGGTAACGGGAGAGAGTTGCTGTAGCATGGCCCCCCAAGGCTCATGGCCCCCCAAGGCTCTGCAGGTGTCGCCAGGGCTTTGCATGCCCTGCCTGCGGGGGGAGCTCCTAGGAGATTCTCTTTGCAGCTTACGCTAGTGTTGCCAGGGGCCCCCCTCTGATCTGCCACCCTCCCCTCTGCCGGCCCATGCGCTCAGACCCCCATGCACGGCCAGGTCCCAGAGCAGAGCTGCAAACCCTGGGATCTCAGTGCAGCCTGGAACTGGGACCGTAGTTTGGGGACGCGTGGGGCCAGCGTGCATTGGGGGCCCTGTGCGGCTGTGGCTGAGGTGTGGGGACTTCCAGCCCGGTCAGGGTGGGGAGTTTTCTGATCACCCACAAATGGGTCTGGGTCTGGGTCTGTGAACCTGCTAGGGGTGACTCGGCCCCATGCAGCCAGAGGGGGGTGTGGGGCTGTTCACCTGGCCTGGGGATGTGCCCTCAGGGTGAGCTGGGCTCCAGACAGAGAAGCCCCTTGCGACTGGCCGCGTCTGGCCGCTCTGCAAAGCCCAGCGTCTCGCTGGGACCCCACTGTCCCACCGGCGGGTCAGGCTGCTTCCACCCCCCAGGGAGGGAGGCACTTTATCCAGACAGGCCAGGCTGCTTTGGGGACCCGGTTCTGACCCGGCTGATTCTGCGCAAGCCCTGGGCTGAGGGGCTGACTTCAGTTCTGTGGTGCTGGTACCGGCCGGAGCCTGCTCCGTCCCCCTTGGCCTGGTCCCCCTGGCTCCCCTCTCTGGGGTGCTCAGCGGGTCGGACCCTGCTCCTGTCAAATGTGGCTGGGCCGGGGAGGCTGAGTTCTCACCCCGCCACACACACACACACACACACACACACACACACACACACACACACACACACACACACACAGAGGTCCATCGACCACCCCTCCACCTCCCCACAGGTCCATCACACACCCACACCCACACACGTCCATCACGCACACACACAGGTCCATCTCTCTTTCTCTCTATCATACACCCACACCCACAGGTCCATCACACACCCACACGTCCATCACACACACAGCTCCATCTCTCTTTCTCTGTATCATACACCCACAGGTCCATCACACGCCCACACCCACACACGTCCATCACGCACACACACACGTCCATCTCTCTTTCTCTCTATCTCTTTCTCACACAAACACAGGTCCATCAGACCACCCACACCCACAGGTGCATCCCACACCCACAGGTCCATCACATACCCACACCCACACACATCCATCACACACACACAGAGGTCCATCTCTCTCACACACACACACGTCCATCACACACACACGTCCATCACACACGCACACAGGTCCATCTCTCTCACACACACACACACACACACACAGAGCCATCACGCCCCACCCATCACACTGCCCTCACCAAACACCCGCCCATCACACACAGGTGCTATTGAAGAACCCACCAGGTACCGGTGTGGAAAGGCCTTTGCAAACCTGGCACTTTGGAGTCTCGGTGGCATTTAGGGCCCTAAGATGGTTGGGCTCAGTACGGGGGGTAAGCAGGTAAAACTCTCCGGCCCCCTTGTTTGGAAGTGATTGTCCTTCCATGCGGCCCCCTCCTTCTCTTCGTTACTGTCTCCACCCTGTCCCGCACATCAGTCAGGGCGTCCGTCACCTTTGTCTTTCCTTAGCTGCTTGTGGCTCTGTTGGTTTTAAACTGTAATTAGCAAATCCGAGCAAAGAATAATACTGAAGAAATCAACTGTTCCCCGAAAAAACAACAGCCCGGCTTGAGGATGGGCCCACGGCTGCAGAATGGGTCCTTGCCCACGTGTGGGGACCGCGGGGTTCGGTCAGCTTCCCCCAGTTGCTGTCACATTTTTGCCCGTGATTTCCTCCCCTCTTTTCCATCTCTCCCTGCAGGGCGGGAGGAGGCTGCAGTGGGGCGAATGCAGGAGAATGGGGGCTTAGCCCGGTTTGGGCTCGCGGCTGGGAGGAGTGGGGCATTCGCTGTCTCGTTTCTCGCGGGTGTTATCCCACTGCTCCGATTCTCACGTGCCGGGGCGACGCCCGGGAGAGAGCAGAGCTGCGGGGCGGGGGGCTGCAGGGCAGGGTTCGGGTGCGTTGGCAGAGCAGGGTGCGTGGAGGGGCAAGTGCAAATATTGAAGATGCGTTGGCAGAGTTCGCTGCGTGCTCCAGCCGCGCCCTGTGCTCCTGTGAGCAGTTTACACAAAGTGGAGACCTCGTCCCTGAGAGCCGAGGGGCCGAGCAGCTGTTTGGATGGGAAGGGGCTTGGCGGGAGGAGGATTCGTCCTGCCCAGAGACAAAGCCAGCTCCTGGGGCTGGAGCCAAGAGGCCGCTGGTCACTCCAGTTTCCTTGAGCCAAGTGAGGCCGGGTGTCCAGCCAGGGTCTGTCTAGAACAGTGGTTTTCAACCTGGGGTCCGTGGAGCCTTGGGGGCCCACAGACTATGGCTAAGATTTCCAGAGGGGGCTGCGCCTCCCTTCGAAATTTTGTAGCGGTCCACACATGAAAAAAGGCTGAAAACCCCTGGCGGGGACCATCGAAAGCCCAAGATTTCAGGCGTGCGGCAGCGTGGGCATGCCAGGCGTGGCTCTGACGTGGCGGGAGCCTCCCTGGTGGTGTTCGTGGTTGTGACGGCGGTGGGCAGAGCGGGCCCTTCAGCTCAGGCTGGGGGTGTCGGCCCAAGGGCTTGACCCTCTTTAACGCGGATGGTTCCAGGCAGATCTAGGACGGGCACCCAGCTGGCCGGTGCCACTCCTCGACCCGGGCGTGACTGCAAGCCCATGGCAGCCATGGGTGGGCACGCTGGCCACCAGCCAAGATGCACAGGGCATGGGACATCTTTGTCAGCTCCACCTTCACTGGGGCAGGGCCTTGCGGCCATCTGGGGAGGGGAGCAGAGATGGGGACAGACCCGGATGCGGGTTATTTCATTCATGGTCCTAATACCCCCCTTCCCCATTGGTAACCCCAGTGGGTTTGTGGTCCACAGGAGACCCTGCTGCCCCCGCCCTGGCTGGGAGCCCCGAGCAGACAGAGGTGTGTTTGTTGGGGGGGAAGGGGACATGATCGCGCCCCCCTGTGCCTGGCCAGCTTTCAGGAGTAGGGCAAAGGTCTGCAGAGGAGCAGCCCCCCCCCCGACACCTCTCTTCTCTCTCCTTCCCCCGCAGGCTTCCCCGAAGCTCTCCACCCAGCAGGAGGCGGAGCGCCACGCCATCCAGTCGCTGCGCCAGGGCGGGGCCCTCACGGGCAAGTTCATGAGCACCTCGTCCATCCCCGGCTGCCTGCTGGGGGTCGCCCTGGAGGGCGAGACCAACAGCCACGGGCACGCCTCCCTGCTGCAGCACGTGCTGCTCCTGGAGCAGGCCCGCCAGCAGAGCACGCTGATCGCCGGTGAGGGTGGGCGGGGGGCCCAGGCCATGCTGGGGGAGGGCAGGGGGCCATCACCGAGGGACCTTGGCTACAGCTGCCCTGAGACGGGGCTCGGTATCGTTCGGACGCCCAGTCCCCGGCTCTAACCACTAGGCCAGAGCTGGGAACAGAGCCCGGCGTTCGGACGCCCAGTCCCCGGCTCTAACCACTAGACAACACCCCTCTGTGACAGAATCGCCAGCCTGGGGCGGGGGCCAAGCTGGAGGCAAGCCAGAGGGGTCGTGGGATGGATAGCCTGCTGGGAGGGGGGCCGCCTTGCGGGCGCAGCAGGGGGCCGGGGCGCAGGGTTCTGTTCCCGGCCGTGCCCCCGCCCTGCTGCCTGGCGTCGCCCTTCGCGTGTTTAGCAGCGTGGCAACATACGCGCCAGGAGCAAGGCCGGCCGGTGCAGGAGCAAGGCTGCGCGGTGACCAGCGCGGGGGGGGAGAACCCAGGCGTCCCGACGCCTTGACCAGCAGCCCCCCCGTGCGGCGGGCTCCGCACTTCCTGCGTCCCGCTTGACCCTCCGCCCGGGTGCTCTCTCCTTCCAGTGCCGCTCCACGGCCAGTCCCCGCTGGTGACGGGCGAGCGTGGGTCCTCCAGCGTGCGGACGGTCAGCAAGCTGCCCCGGCACCGCCCGCTGAGCCGCACCCAGTCGTCCCCACTGCCCCAGAGCCCCCAGGCCCTGCAGCAGCTGGTCATGCAGCAACAGCATCAGCAGTTCCTGGAGAAGCAGAAACAGCAGCAGCAGATCCAGCTGGGCAAGGTTGGCCGGGGGAATGGGGCGGGGCGGGGCGGGGCGGCTTGCGGGGCATGGGCGGATTGAGCCTCTCGATCACCAGAGAAAGCCCCCCTCCCCTTGGGCCACCTGCGAGGCAGGGGGCGTATCAGCCGCTGTACGTGGCCCCGGGCGCCAACCCCTTGTGCCCTTAGACGGCCCCAAGAGCCCTTGCCCCTCTCTTTAAAGATCATCACCAAGACGGGCGAGCTGCCCCGCCAGCCCACCACGCACCCCGAGGAGACGGAGGAGGAGCTGACGGAGCAGCAGGAGGCACTGCTGGAGGACAGGGTGCCCCTGGGGCCGGTGGCCTTGGTGGTGGACGGCTCGCCGGAGAGCGAGAGCACGCAGGACGAGCTGGAGGAGGATGAGGGCGGCGAGCTGGTGAAGGACGACGGGGGCGCGAGCGGGGATGAAGAAGAGCCCATCGACTCACCGGAGGTGGAGGAGCTGGGTGTGGCTTACAAGCAGGTGAGCCCCTCCCACTGCTCCCCTAAGTGAACCCGGGTCTCCTCTACCTTATGCATCATCTGCCAGGAGAACGGCCCCTCTCTTTAGGCTGACAGGTGGATTCGAACCCAGGACTGTCAGCGCTAAGGCCTTGTGCTTCTACTGCTTGGGCTAAAGGAGTGACTCCCCCAGCTGGCACCTGTAGTAGGCTCTTATCCTATTCTGCGCTCCAGCCACCAGAGGGCGACGCTGTGCTAGTGGGGGATGTGCCACCATAGGTGGGACCCCTGGGAGGAGGGGGCAGCCATGGGAGATGCTCGCCCCAAATGTTTACTCTAGCTGTAGCATGTGGCTGCTGGGGTCACGCCGTTCCAGCCTGCACAATGGGTAGGGGTGGGGCAGCTGTTTGCCCTGCAGATCCTTCCAGCCCGCCTTGATCCAGGCATGTATCCTTGGCCCATCACCATGTGGGTCCGGATCCCAGCTTTCCCCATCCCGCATTGAGGGGTTTGGCTCAGGCCCCCAGCTTGTCTTGCCAGGGTGCGTCGTGCTCATGGCGGGCTGCACCGGGGGCTCGTCATGCTCACAGCTGGTTGGGAGGGGGCGTCCTTCTCTCCTGAGGCTCCCCGCCGGGCTGCTGGGAGAGCCAGGGGGGCTGGGAGGTGGGGGGGCTCGCCCTGGCCAGCCAGCTGTGGCGGGGCAGGGTAGCAGGCGCTCGCCCCGGCCAGCTGGGTCCAGCTTACACAGAAACGGGCTAGTGAGATCATCGGGCAACTGGGAGATGGCTAGTGCTGACTCCTGATGAATGCCCCGGCCGGCAGTGGAAAGTGGCCCCAGTCCCGGGGCTGGGCACATGAGCAGAGCTGCAGCTGGCGGCGGGGCAAAGGCCTGGGCACAGTAACCGCCCGCTTGCATGCCCGGCCGTGCTCTGGTATGCAGGCCACCTCGCGTGCCCGGCTGCACGCGCCCCCAGGGCGCTCTCACGCCTGATCGCACCCTCCCAAAGCCCTGCGTCCTTTGGCACGCCCCGGCCCCCGTCTCCCACCCTGCCCGGCTGCAGCCGTTCGAGCCAGCTCTCCGCGGCCCGCTTCGGCTTTCAACTCCGCCTCTGCCGAGCCTGCTGCCTGCCAAGCTGGCTCCCCATTCATCAGCCACAGCTCTGAGGGGCGAGTGACTCATCCACACCCCCGCATCGCCCTCTTTGCTCCCCGCTTCCAGCCCCCGCACAGCCCCCCCCCCCCCCCCGCATCGTACCCAGCTGCTGCTGCTTCCGGGGCATGACTCATCCAAAGCCTCTCGCATCCCTGCTCCCCCGGCTGCTGAATATTTGATCGGGCGGGGGTGCGTGTGGACGCGCAGCGGGGAAGGATGAGTCTCGTTCCCCGGAGGGGATGGAGTTTGTAAAAGGCGAGCGACGCGGGCGGGCAGGTGGGGAGCCGCTGGTGTCTCAGCGGTGCCAACGGTGCGCTGTGGTGTTGTCGGGCCCTGGCACAAGGAAAGGGATAGACCTGGGAACTGCACCCCTGGGCCAACCCATGCCCTTAACCTCGTCACCGGGGGTACCTGGGGCACTGCAGGCTGGTTTCCTACAGGGTTATAAACATGGCACCGAGGAAAGGGGCAGGAGGAGCCTGGCCGCTGGGCGAACGCGGATGCCACAGCCTGGGTGTTGTGGGGCATCGAAAGCCAACCTCCTGCTTCAGCGGGAGGCGGTATGGGGCAGATTCGGACAGATGTGCGAATGCCCAGAGCTGGCTGAGTGGGACTGAAGGTGCCCGCTCGCCCCGTGCGCTGGGCCCTCTGCCAGCTGGCCAGGCCTCTGCACAGACCCTGTCCCTGCCCTACAGAATGTACAGTCTTAATAGGCAGAGCAGACAAAGGATGGGAGGGGAAACTGAGGCACGGAGAGGGGCCTGGGTGGGTCAGTGGCAGAGCGGGGAACAGAACCTGCGTCCCCGCTTGTTGCCCTGCCGCTGGACTGTGCTGCCTCTGGAGGGCTTGGCCGTCGGTGAATTTCCCGCCCTGTGTACATCCTCTCTCTGCGCCGTGTTCTGGCAGGTGTTCCCAGACGCTCAGCAGCTGCAGCCCATCCAGCTCTTCCCAGCTTCCCTGACAATTGCCACCCTGCCTCACCAAGCGCTGAGCCGGACCCAGTCCTCGCCCGCCACTGCGGGCATAAAGACCACTACGGCTGAACCCCCGGTCAAACACCTATTCACTACCGGTAAGAAGTCATGTGTCCCGCTCCTCCCAGAGGTCACCTGGGGGGAAAAGCAGCCCAAGACACGCCCACAGCCCAAGCTCCACCCTCACGATGCCGAAGTGGGGTGCCACTCACAATAACGTGCAGAAGCACATAACGTGATCATCCCTCTCCTTTCTTGAGTGCTTTGCATTAGCGGTTCCCCGACTGATCAGTCATCATTAGACTTCAGAGTGAACACCCCGCTGCGCTGAATGGGGCAGCTCAGGCCTTCTTCGTATGCTTGTCTGCAGACTCAGGTGGACGTCAGGGTGTGGCTCATGCCCGGGTCAGCTTTGGACGGTTTCTTTTACAGCCCTCAGGCCCAGAAACTTTTCAATGATTGAGAAAATGAAAATGTAAGATTCTGGAGCAGGGTCTGGCAGGAGGAGCCTCAATTGGCCGAGACAGCCAAGTTCTCTCTGCTTTTCCGGACGATCTGCCTTAGAAAAGAGACATCCACTTGCCCTGTGGCTGCCCCAGAGCCAGAGGGGTCTTGGCTGCCATGGGGTTCCTGCCGTACTTCCTGTCCCTTCCCTCGTCTCTCCCCCAGGCGTGATCTACGACACGTTCATGCTAAAGCACCAGTGTATGTGCGGGAACACTAACATTCACCCAGAGCATGCTGGGAGAATCCAGAGCATCTGGTCCAGGCTCCAGGAGACCGGCTTGCTGAGCAAGTGCGAGGTGAGGAGGCTGGGGGAACGCCCCTGCCCTGGTGCAGGGGGAGGGACGTGGGGGCTCAGGAGGCAGCTATCAGGGGTTGAACCTCGTGCAGAATGTGTCATGGGACCATGAGTAGCTGGGGCCTTGGTTTATTGTCCCACCTCAGAGATGGCAACCGTGGCGCCCCGGCACCATCTCCGACGTCGTCACTGCGGCGTTTGCCCCGGTGATGGGCACCCGCCCGCGCGTGAGCAGCCATGGGGCAAAGCCCTGCCCAAGTCACGGGGCCCTCGCTGGCACTGCGTTCCCCCAGGTGTGTCGATGGGACTTCCGGGGGCACAGCCCCCCGGTTCTTGGTGTTGCACTACACAGAGCCGCTCTGTGGTTCTCTCTTGTGGCAGAACTTGTCTGTCCTTGGCCCGTGGGGGGGTTGTGGGACTCAGCGGGCAAAGGGTTTAGCCAGCGTTCTCGCTGCAAAGTGAGGTTACCAGCCCGAGGGAAAGCAGCACCCGGGCGCCAAGCCCCAGCCGTGCCAGCCAGCTGGGGTTGAAAGCCCCACCAAATCTGGCGAGAGGGTTTTGGGTGTGGACGGGGGCGGGGGGAGAGCCCGGATTCACTGTGCAGTGCAGACGTCGCCCTTCCTAGCGCAAGAGACTCGGGTGGGGTCGGACCCTCCCCAGCTCCATCCAACCCGGCCAGCTGCGTGCCAGAGGGGTCAGTGAGATCGGATTCCCCCTGTGTGGAGCAGCCTGCCCCGCAAAGGGGGTGGCAATAGCCCACTGAGAAACCCCTGCCCCTGCCAGCCTAGGGGTATGGTGGGGAGGGGGTATGGCTGGAGTGTTCTGTGCTGCTGCTCTTCTCTGCTGCCTACGGCCTGTAGGGGGCGATAGGAAGTGCAGTACAGGTTAAAGCAGCTCTGGGGTGGCTCTGAATTACCGCAGGGGCTGGAGAGGGCTCTGCACGGCCTCCGAATACAGAGAGCACACCCCCTGCAGTCCTGCCCCACGGGAAGGGACCCCAGTCAGCTGACTGGTCCCCAGCACGTGAGGTAAAAGCATCCACGATCCAGCCGCCCCTGGCTGCAGCTCACCCCGTTCAGAAGCAGGGTTGTCACCTCTGAGGTGCAAAAACCCAGGACCCCCGGGGCTGATCCTGAGCCCCTCGAAGTGGACGGCTGGCCGTGTGCCCCGAGCACTGAGACAGATTTCCCAGCCCAGCTACCTCCATAAAGCGACAATCCTGGGACCGTCTGGCCAGGCACAGCCCCGCCAGGGACCTGCCCTCACCCCTCTCTCTCTCTCTGCCAGAGGATCCGGGGCAGGAAAGCAACACTGGATGAAATCCAGACGGTCCATTCGGAGCATCACACGTTGCTCTACGGAACCAGCCCCCTCAACCGGCAGAAACTCGACAGCAAGAAGCTGCTAGGTAAGTAGCCCCGGCAGTGCCCCGTCTGAGGGTGGCTTAGGGCCCTGCCCGCTCCCACCAAGTCCCTGGGCTTTTGGCTACGGCGGGAGGCGGGTTGGGCTGTTCACGATCCCTGCCTCGTGTGCATGGCAGGGGCAACGTTGTCTTCACGGTGGCTGCATTTTTTCTTTTACTCTAGCAGAGGCAGCACTGCCTAATGGTTAGAGCAGGGGCCAAGGCGTCAAGACACCTGGGTTCTGTCCCCGGCTCTGGGAAGGGAGTGAGGCCTGTTGGTTAGATCGGAAGGGGGGAGTGGGAGTCAGGACGCCTGGGTTCTGTCCCTGGCTCTGGGAGGGGAGTGCGTCGTAGTGGCTAGAGCAGGGGGGACTGGAAGTCAGGGGGACTGGATTCTTTTCCTGGCTCTGGGAGGGGAGTGTTCCCTATGGGTTAGAGCAGGGGCACTGGGTTCTTTTTCTGGCTCTGAAAGGGAGGGTGACCTGGTGGGCCGAGTGGGGACTGAGGACCCTTTCTGCTATGGTGAGCGGTTGGATGTTGGACTAACTAGACCAAGTCCAGTCCGTTACTCCGGCAGCCACTGGGACACAGCCTCAGTGGGCCCAGTGGGGAGATGTGTCATGGCAACTCCTACACCCCTGTGTCCAGATCCCCCCCATTTTTACCTCTTCCCAGTCCAGATGTCGAGGGGCGGGGTGAGGGGGACCGTGCCCTCCCCAGGCAGGGGCGTGGGCTCTTGGCTGTCTGTCACTGCTCCCTCTGCTCTGCCCAGGTCCCATCAGCCAGAAGATGTATGCGGTCCTGCCCTGCGGTGGCATCGGGGTGAGTAGCTCCTCGGGGGCGGGGCTGGGGAGCTCGGGGACTCCACGGTGCGCCCCCCGGGCGGCCCCGGTAACGGCCCGGCTTGCTTTCTGGGCAGGTGGACAGCGACACGGTGTGGAACGAGATGCACTCGTCCAGCGCCGTCCGCATGGCCGTGGGCTGCTTGGTGGAGTTAGCCTTCAAGGTGGCCTCGGGAGAGCTCAAGGTGAGTCCCCTGCACGCAGCCAGGTGTTCGGGGGTGCTTCGTCACATCTCCCTCTAGTGGCGGAGCATGGCCACTGCAACGGCCTGCTCCTGTCTGTCGTTATTTGTCATACTGTAGCGCCACGGTCAGGGGTGGGCAAATTTTTTGGCCCAGGGGCCACATCTGGGTATGGAAATTGTATGGCAGGCCATGAATGCTCATGAAATTGGGGGTTGGGGTGTGGGAGGGCTCTGGCTGGGGGTGCGGGCTCTGGGGTGGGGCTGGGGATGAGGGGTTGGGGTGCGGGAGGGTTTCCGGGCTGGGACCGAGGGGTTCAGAGGATGGGAGGAGGATCAGGGCAGGGGCACGGGAGCGGGGCAGGGGGGCACGCTCTGGCCGGCACTTACCTCAAGCAGCTCCCAGAAACAGCAGCATGTCCCCACTCTGGCTCTTATGCGGAGGTGCGGCCAGGCGGCTCTGCGTGCTGCCCTGTCCACAGGCGCCACCCCTGCAGTTCCCATTGGCTGCGGTTCCCGGTCAATGGGAGCTGCGGGGGCGGCGCTTGGGGCTGGGGCAGCGTGCGGAGCCCCCTGGCTGTCCCTATGCATAGGCGCCGGAGGGGGGACATGCCGCTGCTTCTGGGAGCCATGCGGAGTGGGGCAAGAGCCCGACCCCGCTCCACAGCTGGACCACCAGAGTGGGGAAAGCCCCAGACACCGCTTCCCGGCGGGAGCTCGAGGGCCCAATTAAAATGTCTGGAGGGCCGAATGTGGCCCCCAGACCATAAGTTTGCCCACCCCTGGCCTAGGGGCCCAAGTCATGGTGCTAGGCACTGTACGCACACAGAACAAAAAGACTCTCCCTGCCCCCAGGGGCTTTCCATAGCTGGAGGAGCTGACCCTTTAGCTCAAGGAGTAGGGGATTGTGATTTTTTGTGCTGGAGGTCCCAAATTCACGTGGAGCTGGTTCACATAGAGGATAACAACCTACTGCTGCTAGCAACTCAGGGAGTTCTCCCTCAGCTCTCCTGGAAGAGAGCTGTGCTGTGGAGATGAGTCCTCACTGATCCGTGTTGGGGTTCATCAGGAGGAGTTAAGGGGGGAGCAGAACACTCCCCCAACACTCTCCCTCCTGCGGCAGAGAGAGCTCCCCTCCCCTGTCCCAACCTGCTTTAACCCCTGCTCCTCAGACTTCCCCCTTGGGCTCCAGCAGGGTGGGTTTGCAGATGTTGCTGGGCTCGCCCACGGGGAGAACACTCCGGGGCCAGTTGCCAGGTCAGAGGAGCCATGTGGGAAGCAGCCTTGCCTGCATCGGCCTCTCCCGCGTGGTCTTGCTGATGTCTCTGAGATCTGGCAAACCAGCCCCCGTGGCCCTGCCCGTCCTGCCCTTTGGATTCTGGGTGTGGTGACAGCAGAGAAACGGGGCGGCAAAGGACAGGCTCCCTCGAACGCCGTCGCTCGTGTATTTACCCCCAGCCTGCTGGCACAGGACTGTTCGTCGCCGTGAGTCAGGGAGAATCAGGAACGGGGGCTGTGTCAAAGCGATGTCCCAGGGATTCTGGGTTTCGTCCCGTCCGGATCAAATGCACCGGGTTTGATCAGAGGCTGTCTCTATCAGCCAGCTGCTGCCGAATTCCCCTTTCCCCCGGGGACCAATAGAGGGGGACACGGCCTGGGATTGGGGGTATCCAGTATTCCCATGGCACGGAGCACGCAGGGACGTCTCCCGCCTGTGATCACGGAACCCGCCCCGGGAAAGGAATTCCAGGAAGAGACACCTGGGAAAAGGAGGCCCCCGCATGGTATTCAGAGCTCCTTTTAACACTATCCGGCCACTGGAAATGAAGCGGCGTGACAGCCGTGTGACCGGCCTCCGGGGATCACAGTATCGTCTAGGGGTTAGAGCAGGGAGGAACAGGGCCGCAGCCCTCCCGGGGTCTAGTCCCAGCTTCGGAACGAGGCATGTCGTCATGTCATTAGCGCAAGAGAGCAGGGGGCAGGACTCCTGGGTTCTCTTCCCAGCTCTGCCGAGGAGTCGCCTCGTGTGACCTCGAGCGAGTCTTTTTACCGCTGCGCCTGGTTGCCTCGCCTCTGAAACGGGGCGCGCGGGACGAACGGCGGCCGAAGCGCCCAGATCCGCCCGTGAAAGCTGCTGCTGTTTCTGGAATCCAGCCTCTTCCGTGAGCAAGACTCTGCCGCTCGAATCCAGCTGAGGACATTGATGCTGATGGAAGAGGCAGGGTAGTCTGGGCTAACAGGAACGGCGGCTTCCCTGCGGGGGGAACACCTGCAGGGTCGCTCCAGGGACTGTTGTGGGTCACCCTTCTGCTCGTTCTGTTGTCGTTTATTGTCTGTATTGGGCTGGGAATAGACCCGGGCGCCCATTTGTGCGAGGCACTCTCCCAACCCAGGACAACACGTCAGTCCCTGCCCCAAAGCTCTTACAAGCTAAGTGAAAATAGCCGCTCTAATTTCACGTCCCCTCCTGACGTTTCCGGCCATCCCCGAGTCTGGCCCGGCCTTTCCTGAGCACCGTTAGAATGGGGTGCGGGAGTTTCTAACCTGGCTCGCTCATTTAACCCCCCGCCTCTCTGGTTCTCTGTGCAGAATGGATTCGCCGTCATCCGGCCCCCGGGGCACCACGCGGAGGAATCGACGGCCATGTAAGTAAGGGCAGAAGTTCGTTCCCTTCCGTCCTGGGAGGCAGGGGAAAGGGGCGAATGGCAAAGTGACCCAGAAGGGCTGGTGTCTGCCCAATTCCAGCCTGGAGTTCTCACCCCATCAGGGGGGCGTGCTGTCACGTGGCTGGGGGGCTATCGGGTTCTAACCGAGATCAGTCCGCTCCAGCCCTGGGATGAGATTTGGGGCGCCCCGCTAGAGATGCCGCCAAGGGGCCTGGTACTCAGGAAGTGCTGGGCACCAGCCCTCTGACTGCCGGCCCCTTTGGAAGTGTCCTGAGCTGGGCACTCAGAATCCCTCTTTGCCCGGCTCCAGCGTGATTCAGCAAAGGGGCTAGGACCTGATTTGGTCTCATCTCCACCAGCCAGGCTAGATCCGTTCTGTCCCAGGGGATCTGCGGGGGGCCCCCTTTCACCTGCATCTCCAGGGGATCATTACGGGGGTGTGGTGGCTGGCATGGCTAGAGGAGGGCATGCCCCTCCCTTGCAGGAATAAGGAGGGACCCCTGCCAATGTCAAGGTAGAAACCGTCCAGGCTTTGTCTGGGCGATGGATGAACCTGGGGTAGCATCGGCTATGTTTAAACGAGAGGTGGGGGCTCAAGCTACAAATCTGGGTCTGGATTCACTCCTGTCCTGGCCAATTTGTCCCACTTGCGTGGCACAAAGCAGTGGACTCTTGGCCCTTACTGGCCCACTGAGAATGCCCGTGCGGTGGGGGGCCCGTCAGCTGGCACAGGGGGTGGGGTGGAGCAGCTGCTGATTCGAACTCAGCGTACGATCCCAGACACCTCGCCAGCTGGTATAAGTTAGAGCAGCCTGTGAGCTGCTCTAAGTGATGGCAAGAGACTGGTACCAGTGGAGAGGGCCTCAGGAAATCCTGGAGGGGAGCTGGCCCCTTGCACTGAGCTGAGGGATGTTGTCACAGGAAAGAATCAGGGCCCGGCTCTGGTCCCATCTCTCGTTCTAGCAGGTGGGGCTCTAGGCTGCTTTCTCTGTCCAGTGCAGGCAAGGAATGTGTTCTGGGGCCTGTCCCAGCCCAGCACATCACCGACCCTCCCCCTGCCCCGCACGCCTGGTCCCCAACCCCCTAGATGGTTGCCGGAGCATTTATGTGACATGACTCTTAGGGGGCCTGTCTCCCCAGCCGTCATTCCCGGAGCACCGCCCTGCTGCCGGCTTTTACCCACCATGCCCCGTCGCTCTGCCCCGAGCAGGATGAAATGACGCTCGGTGCTCTCCGGGTGCCAGGGTGCCCCAGTGGCGTGGTGCTGAGCCGGCGGAGCGGTGGGGGGCCCGGAGAGCAGAGGAGCCCTAGCGTAGATGCAGGCAGATCAGTGGGGCCAGTTCCCCGCTGCCCTGGCGCTCACGCTGGCTAGGAAGCGGTAACCACATCTCTCTCCTCTCCTGCCTCCTCAGGGGCTTCTGCTTCTTCAATTCCGTCGCGATCGCTGCCAAACTCCTCCAGCAGAAGCTAAGCGTCGGCAAGATCCTCATTGTGGACTGGGTAAGGAAGGCGGCCAGGCCAGCCAGAACATACCTCCCGTTGGCTGGGAACCGGATTCCTGCTCCCCTTGCAGGGGCTGGGTCCTTCTCTCTCCAGCCAGCCCTGCAAGAGAAAAAAAATCCCCTGCCTTTGGCTAGCTTTTGCCCGGCGTGATGGAGAACGAAGGGGGTTGCGGGGTTGATGGTGTGGATGCAGCCCCTTCCCTTCTTCCAGCCCCCCTGCAGTTTTGCTGGTATAGCTGCGTCTACACTAGGGTCTCTAGCCGGCACAGCCATGTCAACCAGGCTTCATGCCTCTTCACGCCCCTGCTTGCCATAGTTACGCCAGCAAAGGGCTGTAGGGCAGACCTGGCCATGGCTAGATCCGGTCAGTCCTCTCCCCGACACCCGGGGTTCACCTCGACTAGCTGCCCCGAGGTCAGAACTAGGGCACCTGGGATCAGACAGCCGGACAGCTGATGAGTTAGCATCGGGGGCTGGAACTGCACCTTGCTTTGCAGTGAAGACCCAGCCCGTGGCCTGGTCCCACATCCAGGTTTTGGACCGGTACAGCGTTGTCCATCTCAAGCCCTGGTTTGGTTAAAACCCTGGCTATAAAACCCCGCTTCCTCTCAGCCCAGCCAGGCTCCCTGTCTCCAGATGCTAGACAAGCTGGGTTACTCATTCAAAACACAAGCAGAAACAACCCCCCTCCCCGCCCCCGCCTCCCAGAGCCGACTCTGTTCAGAAGCTAAAGAAGACCCCCAAGCCCCAGGATTTATGTTGCTTTCCCTTTGCAGGTGGTTTCAAAGCCCGGTATGGGTGACAGCCAGCTACCCGTTCTCTGTACCACTCCCATCAGAGACGCTTCTCGCCCCCACCCCTGCAAATGCGGCCAAGTTCTTTAGCACCTTAAATCCTTTCCCTTGTAACTGACACGGCCATCCAAACCGCGAGGCCCTCAGCTAAATAAACCCAGGAGGTTCGCCGCACTAGACTGACGTGGAAAGCAAAGGGTGTGGCAAAAGAATTCCGCTAACGGCTTTCTCTTTCCACTCCCGCCCCCACCCGTCGCCCCCTCTTCGGGTCCCCGTCAGCTCTCCCGTCCTGGTACGAAGATGTTTGCAGGGAGGGCTAAGAACACAGGTTGCAGGAGTGAGTAACTGCACCGACCGTTCCCAAGGCGGCTACAGTCAGTGCACGTGCGGCTGCGTTTGTGTGCACGGTTGCTGCCTGTTCTCGGGTGCCATCGTTAGCCTCCAGAGTTAACACCCGGCAGAGACAAAAGGGGTCTCTGGTCACGGCCGCTGCCCTACACCGTGGCCTCATCGGGAAGGATTAAGGGCTGGAAAATCGCTCTTTCCCGTGGAAGCAGGCTCGGCGCTTGCCAGGGGGGCATTGGGTACAGCAATCAGGCACCCCTGCCATAAAGGGGCAGCTGAAAAGGGCCGGAGGGAGTGTGGCCGCTGGGATCCAGTCAGCCCCAGTCCTGATGGAGGCTCGTTTGTATCTACCGGTCTCTGCATCAGCACAGGGAGGCCTTTGGCCAGACCCGACCAGTCCCCACCCTCCCGTCAGCGGGGGAGCCCCCTAACCGTCTGTGCTCCCCGCAGGACATTCACCACGGCAACGGCACCCAGCAAGCCTTCTACAGCGACCCCAACGTGCTCTACATCTCCCTGCATCGCTACGACAACGGCAACTTCTTCCCAGGCAGCGGGGCCCCCGAGGAGGTGAGCGCAGGGCCGGGGGGGCTCTGGCCAGGGAGGCCCAGTGCGCGCGGTCTGGAGGGCGTCTGGCTGGGAGGGCGGTGCCCTTGCAGGTGACGGGGCTCAGTGCGGGAGCTGGGTCTCTTGTCCGAGGCCCCAGCGGGGGAGCCTGTCCCAAGGCAGGTGGAGGCATCAGGGTGGGGGATGCAGAAAGGGGATCTGAGGCAGGACCGATGGGGTGTGGGGCGGCTGTTGGGCCCGTCCGCTATCAGGTGTGGGGCTGGGATGTGACAGCTCCCAAGGATCTGACCCAAGGGCATTCCCTGCTTGGGGGTTATACAGTGCTGGGGGAAAGGGGGAGGACCCTGAATCCCCTTGTAAGGCTCCCTCCGTGATCCCCCCAACCCCTCCCCGAATAGCTAACAGAGAAGGGGCAAGATCAGAGCAGCTGGAATGGCAGAGCCCTGAGCCGGAAGGGCCCCCCTGTGCCAGGCTCTTCCACAGGGGCTGTGGGGGCCGGGCCCCTGCTCGTGGTTTGGCCCCATGGATCCATGCACGTCCTATGCACGTCTCCTCTCTTGCAGGTTGGCAGCGGGATGGGGGTGGGGTACAACGTCAACATAGCCTGGACGGGCGGAGTGGACCCCCCCATCGGAGACGTGGAGTACCTGGCTGCGTTCAGGTAGAGCTCCCCCAGGGGGCACTGCATCGCTGGCTGCGGCCGGCTCCTCTCCAGGGCTGGGGTACCCCCCAGGGGCAGTTTGGCCTGGATTGCAGGACTCCTGGGTTCGCATCCTGCCTTTGCCTCAGCGCCTCGCTGGCAGGTAGCACTGGCCGAGAGGAAGGAGAGACAGGGCCCTGCCACTGACTCTCTGGGTGTCCTTGGGCCAGTCACTCGGCCTCCATCCGTCTGTGGCGGATGGAGGCCGAGGGGGCTGGTGCTGGGAAGAGGTTCGGGGCTAGTAGGACTGGTGTGACGCTGACCCCGATCGGGCCGGGCCAGGGCAGCGTCTGCTGGGCCAGCATGGCCGCAGCCACAGTGGTCATTGCAAGCAGCTGTGGCGTCTCTCTGCCCTTCGAGCAGCATTATCCCCACTTTGCAGGGGGGAGAAACTGAGGCACGGAGCAGGGAAGTGACGTGCTCAAGGTCAGCCTGCAGGCCAGTGTCAGAGCTGGGAATAGAACCCAAGAGTCCTGCGTGACCGTCCTACTGCCTTCCCTGCTTGTGCTGGCTGCCGCGTCTCCATGTGCCATGGAAGCGTAGCTGTTGCGGGGAAGAGCGCCTGCAGAGACCCCTCCCTAGGGCTGGGGAGGGCAGCTGGGGCAGGGGACTGGGGAATGCTTCATCTCTTGGGGCCCAGAAAGTGCTTTTGTTTTGCTGTGGGGAGCCAGGCAGGGCGGGGGGGGGGGGAGGGGAATCCCAGAGCAGGAGGGGGGCAGGGACAGGTGTTCCCAGGAGGCCAGGGCAGGAGGGGTGTAGGGGGAGGGTTCCTGAGGGCTGGGAGGGGAGGGGGGGTAAGGGAGAGGGTTTCTGGGGCAGGCCCCGCTCCTCCGCAGGGTCCGAGATGTTCTGTGCCCTCTCACTGGCCAGGGAGCTGGTCTCCCAGCCCCGGGTGACTCAGCCAAGGGTTTCTTGAGGCTGGCGTGCTGTGCCGGGGGCCTCACTCGCGGTCTCCCCTCCCCCAGGACGGTGGTGATGCCGATAGCCAATGAGTTCTCCCCGGATGTGGTCCTGGTCTCTGCCGGCTTCGATGCAGTCGAGGGACACCTGTCTCCCTTGGGCGGCTACTCCGTCACGGCGAAATGTGAGAGCGGGGCCGGCGTGCGGGGGCCAGTGGGGCTGCCTTGTGGGGGTCGAGGGCCTGTGTTTGGGGGCCAGTGCGGCTGCCCCATGGGGACTGGGGCAAGGGCCTGCATCTGGAGGCAGGCAGCGCTGCCCCACGGGGGCTGAGGGCTTGCTTTCGGGAGCCGGCTGGGTTGCCCCATGGGGATCGGGGCAAGGGCCTGCGTTTGGGGTCATGGCTTGGAGCAGAAAAGTGAGAACCATGAAAATTGCAGCCTGCTCCCTGGGCCGGGGCTGGGTCCCCATAACACCGCTCGCCAGCTCATTTGTCCATGATCCAAGGGCTGGTTCCCCGGGCGGGAAAGCCCCTGGAGGGTCAAATGCCCCCAGGCAGAGGGTTGGCACAGGGTCTGGGCGCCACTCGCTCCCACTTCATTTTCCAGGTTCGGTGGCTTGGGGGACCCTGAGCGCTGAAGGGGGAGCTCTGATTCCCAGGCCTGGCCTGGGGATGGATGTCGGAGCCAGGAGGGACCCAGGCCAGGCTCTTTCCCTGCCGGGTTAGCCCTGGGCACCTCTACTCATTAGGACCCAGCAGCTCCAGGGTCTCCAAGCTGGGCTGCACTTGGTTCTCCTGAGCTCCCAGCAGGCCCCCGTAGCAGTGGGGCTGATACAGAGATAAGTGCTCTCGGTACCCCCACCTGGCTTTCCTGGGTGACAGGGGGAGAGTCACTGCCCTGCTCTGTGCCTCAGTTTCCCCATCCGTGAAATGGGGGCTTAATCCACTGACAAAGCAGTTTGCAATCCCCAGGTTGTGGGCAATGGTTAGTCTGTCTGTCTATCTCCATGCATGCAGGCATACCTGTCTGTCCATCTGTCTGTCTCTTTATCCCCATGCCTACGCCTCTATCTCACTGGCCCCTGTTATCCCAGTGCCCCCGGGTGCTGCAGGACCCTGCTAGGGGAGGGTCTTGTCCCACACTGACCAGGGCAGTTTCTCCCCCTCCCTGTAGGTTTCGGACACCTGACCAAGCAGCTGATGAAGCTGGCTGGCGGGCGCGTGGTGCTGGCTTTGGAGGGAGGACACGACCTGACAGCCATCTGCGACGCCTCAGAAGCCTGTGTCTCCGCCCTGCTTGGCGTGGAGGTCAGTGGAGTTCCTGCCCGGTGCAGCCCACACGGGCTCATCTCTGGGCCTCAGTTTCCCCTCCCTGTTTAGCCTGCAAGCTCTTCTGGGCTGGGACTGTGTCTTACTTTATCTGTGCAGCACCTGGTCTCAGCTGGGCCGCGAGGTGCTCATGTGATACAGACAATAAATATTATTATGAGTTGATATCATTTAGTATCTGCATTACAGCAACGTCTAGGAGCCCCAGGGACGGGGCCTCCATTGTGCAAACACAAAACAAAGAGATGGTCTCTGCCCCAAAGAGCTAACTAAGAGGTGACTGCAATACAGGGGAAAGCGGGCCCCAGACTGGGCCCAAAAGCCCCAGTTAAGGACAGCATCTCTCTTCAGGACGGCCCTTTGGCATGTGGTTAACTTTAAACAGGTGCTTCGATCCCCTGGACCGTCCCTGGGTGAAATCCTGGCTTTACTGGAGTGAGATTTCACCCAATGCACTCAGCAGGACTTCAGCACGTGCTCCGAATAGTTTATTGTTGTTATTGCAGGGGCTCCTCTGAGCCCCCAGCGGGCCGGGTCCCTGGTTGTGCTAGGCGCTGCGCAGACAAGATGGTCGCACGTGCTTAAGTGCTCTCCTGACCGGAGATGGATTTAATCGCGTGCTGAAGTGCATTGAACGGGAGCCCGCAGGCTGCCAGATGCGCAGGGAACAAACTGAAACACAGGGATAGATACTGGTTCCCTCTATTTGCTCTCTTGTGTCTCTCTGTCTGGTGCCCCCCTGGCCAGCTTGGCAGAATTTGGTTTGGGGTGGTTGTTTTTTTAATTTTGATGGATAAAATCAAATTTTCTTTTTAACCTTTGTTTCTATTTTTGTCGATTTTTTTTTTTTGGTTCAATTTAAGTTTCTGTGGGGTGACAGACCCTCATTGTGGGGAAGCCCCCCCTACCCCCCACTGCTGAATGGCTCCTCCTGGGGGCTCGTATTCCTCCTCCACCTTGCAGTCCTGGTCGGGGGGGGTGTCTCTGCTCTGCCCTGCCAGGACCGTAGCCTTGTCCTTGTGCCTGCAGGGACCGTATGTCAGTAGCTCTGCGGCTGGGCAGAGACCCCAGCGGGTGAGCGAGAAGTGGGGCTGCAGAGGGCTCCCTGCCTGGCTGTGGGGCCGGTGACACCCAATCCCTGCAGGCGAAAGGCATGGGAAGGGGGAGACTGCACTCGCTCCAACTGTTATCCATTGATATGTTTTGTCAGTTTCAGTGTGTCAGCTGAAATCAGCACTGATCGACCCTTATCAATTAAAATCGAATCCTGCCCTGTCTAACAATCGGCTAGATGTACCCTGGGTGGTTTGGGATTTTTTTCTGCCTTTCTCTGAAGCATCGGAGACAGGACACCGAACCCAGCGGGGGTGGGGGGCAGAGAATCCTCTTGTAGATGCCTGTCTCTGGGGTGTTTTGCGCACATGCTCAGGGTCACCCTGAGCCCCAGATTTGGAGCCGGGAAGGATTTTTCCCCTGGTCAGATTGGCAGGGACCACCTGGGGTGGTTTCACCTCTCTCTGCAGCGCGGGGTGTGGATTACGGGCTGGGATCCTCTGGGCATCTCTCACCTGGTCAGTTCCCCGCCATTGCAGGAAACTCCGGCTTCGGCAGCCCCTCAGTCTCTCCCGTTCCCTGCCTGCTGGTGGCAGGTAACAGTTTAGCCTCTCGAGGGCAGGTTTGATCTAACGAAAGTCTTAATACAGGGGAGTTAACGGCCTGTGCTGTGCCACAGGTCTGGCTGGTTCCAGTCGGGCCCTAAACTCTAACCTCTGTGAAAGTTCTAGTGATCCCAGCTGAGCCAGGTACCCGACCAGGAACCGTGAAACTGACTAGAAACAAGCGTGAAACTGACTATCACCATGGGTAGGGAGGGAAGTAGGAAAAAGAGAACAGACCTCAGAGCAAGGGATGAGTCTGGCGCTATAAAGCCTCCCAGTGTGTTACCAAGGGAAGGGGGCATTTGGGAAGGGCATTTTCTTTTAAAAGATACATTAATTATGGTCCTGATCCTGCAGTTGAAGCGCACAGGCAGGTCCCGTCTGCCTCTAAGGAGCTCCCCCGATCAAGGGTTGAGGTTTTCAGAAGTGCTCAGGATGGGCCTCACTCCGCTCCCAGCAAAGTCGCTGGTAAAACCCCCATTGATTTCAACAGGAGCAAACTGAGGTTAATTGGAAAAGCCCTCCCCAGGGGATTCAACTGTGGAGCCAGGGCCCCTCCCAGCCCCAGGGGTGGGGCCCATCTTATTACTGTTGTAACTTTTATATGATGATGTCACTGTATAATAATAATAATGTGGGAAGCGGGGACCCCCCTCGGGGAAAGTAGAATTGAATGAAGCGAGGGTGGGGAGGGTACAGAACATGCCCCCAACTCTTTCTGAGACTCTCTTCTCTCCCCGTCCCCCCTCTCTCCCAGCTGGACCCCCTGGATCAAGCTCTCCTGCAGCAAAAGCCAAATGTAAATGCCGTGGCCACGCTGGAGAAGGTTATTGAAATCCAGAGTAAGTGGAGGGGGAGGGGCAGCCCAGGGCGCTGGGTCTGGGGAGGGGTTGGGGAATCCCTTCAGTTGATGGCCTTTAGTTTCACCCCCGGGCAGAACTTCGGAGGGGGATAGGAAAAGCGAGTCCCAGATGTGCTGGGGGTGGGTCATAGGATGAGGAGGCTTTAGCTGTTCTCCCAGCAGGAGGCGCTGTGGGGGATGGGGCAGGAGCGCTGGCTGTGGGGGGAGCTCCCAGCTGTGCCTGTCCCAGCCACCCCCAGCAGGGGGCGCTGTAGGGGGGTGGGGCAGGAGCGCTGAAGCGGGTCGTCGGAGTGGGGTTGTCAGGCGCCCCCAATAACTCACTCCCGGTGCCTGCAGGCAAACACTGGAGCGCTGTGAACCGCTGTGCCTCAGTGGTCAGTTGCTCCTTGCTGGAGGCGCAGAAGGGAGAAGCCGAGGAGGCAGAGACAGTAAGTGCCATGGCATTGCTCTCGGTTGATGCCGAACAAGGAAGCACAGACTGCAGCCCCAGGTACGGCCACCCCCCCCCCGCGGCACCCTCTGCCTTTGTGCGTCCTCGGCATCCTGGATGTATTGTACCTTGTTGCTTACAACTGGGATTAGCCTCCTTGCTTGTATCCCCACAATACGGGCCCGAGCGCGGTCCTCGGCTGGCTCATTGAGCCATTTTTGTTGGAGGTGTACTTGAGTCTGGGTCTAGATCTGGCTCTAAACTTCCCAGTGGCAGAGCTCCAAGCCTCCTGCATCCAAACAACAGGCCCTTGAGCTAAAGGACAATCTCCATTAGCTCATATCTGTACAGGGCCTATGACACAGAATTGATCAGTTCTGCACCCATCCAGTAGGGGGCAGTGGTGCAGAACTGATCAATCCGGCCAACTCACTGCAGTGTGAACCTGCTGATGCGTCTTCATTGCCCAGCTCAGTGCATGCCAAGGGATTTGCGTTTGCAGGTGAAATTCACCCTGGGCAGCGTGTCACTGGGACAATGCCTCACGCTGGTGCTTCCACACGGGGGGGCATTTCTCCTTTCTCCTTTGCACGCCCTGGCTTGTGAGACAGCTCGTCCTCCCCTCCCCCTTTTTGCTCGCCTACTTACAGCACCTGGCCAAGCTCCCACAGGGGAGCCGTGGCTGAGTTGAGGCCCCTTGGAAAAGTGAATCCGTGGAGTCCATTTTCCTCCTGCCCACTCGCATTGCTAGTGACCAGTAACATGCCGCAAAGACCCCGGTGCCCCGAAACCACAAGCAAAACTCCTCCAGTCTTTGGCGGAGCCAAGACGGTGGGAAACATGTCCCGGCAGCCAAACCCCACGGGGTCTGATCTGCTTCGGTGGGGTCTGTGGCGTGTCTGCGCCCCAGGCCCCAAGGGCTGGGGGAGACGGGGAGGACAGCGGATCATGGGCCACGTTCTCCTGCCCGCTCGCAGGAAGGAGGGCAGCAGGAAGCGATTGGATAGCATGGCGAGGATCATGTTCCAACACACCCATCCTCTGCCCCTTGTCTCCCCCCACCCGCCTTGCGTGTAAGGGAGCGAGCAGGGAGGGGGCTGGTCCAGACTCTGGCCTGGTCTAGAGGGAGAATCGGCCCCAGTTTCAGTCACAGGGCAGACCCCCCAGGCACAGAGGCAGGGCTGGGCTTGATGCTGGTGGATCTTTGTCCTGGGGTCAGCGCGAGGGCTGCAAAGCTCAGCTTTCCTTGGCTGCATTTGGGAGCAGCTGGCCAGCCTCTGGTGAAATCAGGAGCTAATCCCCAGTGTGTGCAGTCTCCCTGCGCCTGGCACGTCTCCTTATTTGTGTTCCTGTACCACCTACGAACCCTGTGGCGCTAGGTGCTGTACACAGACTGTCCCTGTCCTCAAAGAGCATACAATCGCTAAGGCCCGACAGACATGGACAATCAGCAAATACAGATACTTATCCCCATGCGTAGCCCCGACCCTCACTCCTTTGCTAGAGGGACACGTTTTCTAGCATGTTGGGGGGCTGAGCTATTTGGAAAGCCCAGTTATCTCTGTCACCCCTGGAGTTACGGGGTGATGAGGCCTTTTGAGAACCCTTTATTTAGGTACCTAAATGGGAGCTGGGTTCTTCGGACGGTCCGGGCTCCAAGTGCCTGCGCTGAATGCCGGGGACCATCCGTCCCTGGAACACAACCTGAGATCGGGCCTTCCGCCTGAGAGCAAGCGCCCGCCCCATAGTAACAGCTGGTGTCTCTCTCTTTGCCCCTAGACAAGTGGAGGAGCCGATGGAGGCGGAGCCTGTTTTGTGAAGTGCCAAGCCGTCGTGGAGCTGTCACTTTTTTGTGGGTTTTTTGGTCATTTGTGATTTCGTTCCCCCTCCCCCCCCAAAAAAGGAATTTTTTTCTATTAAAAAGAGGAGAAAAAAAAAAAAGGCATACTCGACTCCACAACAAAGCCGTGTGTGTGATTGTGTCCGTCTCCAAGCAGCTGAGCCCACCAGCCTCTGTCTTGTCCCCGCACCTTTGGGAGTCAGGGGTTTGGCTGGTTTCGGTTTCCTTCTCTCCTGTCTTACTTCATCCTTCTTCCCTTTGGTGGCACACGGTAGCAGCGAAACAAGAAACTGTTTCACTTTGGGGGTCCTTCATGCTCTGTGCTCAGGAGAGAGGAGACGACCCGGCTGATTTCAAATCCAAACGGCAACACTGTCCTGTTTTCTCTCCCTCTCTCTCCTTTTCTCGTTCCCCTTGTTCGCTCACACCGCAGTCCGAGCTCGGTGACTTGCTTTCTTTTTTCTTTTTAAGCCTTCACACCTGAATTCATCTTTCTGTCAATTGTGTGGAAGTGTTTCTGAGACATAAGTGACTCTGAATGCTAACTGAGGACGGTCTCTGGGGGAGGAGAAAGGAAATATTCGTGCCTTTAATTAAGTCATTTTTTTTAATGCCTTAATTTCTCTGTGATTTTCATTTTGCTCTTTTGAGTTACCGTTTCTGAGGGAGCTATACATATATAAATACGGGGCAGGGGAAGAGAGTCACACTTTTAGTTTGATTCTCAATCACCCCCCACCCCCAACCCTCCCTTCTCCTACCACACACACTGTGTAATTAATCCCATTGTAATTAAGAGAGCCATTGTGCATCCGTGTTCACGACCAATGCTTTCTGGAAGTTCTCTTTGTTCTGTTCTCACAAAGCCTCGTCTCGCTGTAAATAATTTGATTTCTTGTCTTGTGTGCACAAAAACCGTTGTCCATTCGTAAAAAAACAAAAACAAAAAACAGAAAAAAAAAGGAAAAAAAATATTTTTCTTTTCCTGTTACTTCACCAGCCTAAGAGAACTTAGAAGGATTTTAGCTTTAAAAGAGGAAAAAAACAAAGGTATATAATTTTATTACAGATGTATTATTTAATAGTATTTTTTTAAATGCACTGCACATGCTTTTCCTTTGGAAAGTCGGGTGGTGGGGGGCCAGAGATTTGCACCAAGGACAGAGCTGGGTGGTTTTGTTTTAAACGATTTCTAAGTTTCGGGTGACGTCAGCCTGCGTGTCGTGTGGTTTTTCTCTTTGGTTGAAACCTCTGATGAGGTCTGTCGGGTTCACCGTTCCCTTTGGGTTTAATGCTCCCAGGGACTCCTGGTGGAATGGCCTCTTGGATCATCTCCGCATTCGGATTCACCTTTCTGTTCTGCCCTTTTCGTAGGCACCCACGGGTCCTGGCTGTGGTTGTGTAGTGAGGAGATACAAGTCACTGGGGGGGATTAGGTTTGTCCTGGTGTGGAGGGATAGGACGATGCCTTTTAAAGCTGTGGGCTGACAGGAGACTGAGGTGGTGCTTAGGTCTGGGGCTGGCCCCGGCAAGGGGCTGATGTGTTGCATTGGCAGGGGGGTGAATTTCACCCCGGCCCACAGGAAGTGATGCAGGAGGATTCCCTGCCGCCCGCCACTGTGCCAGGCATTCTGGGAAGTGGCGGGGTGGATCTAGAGCCCTTGGCTGCGGGGGGTGCTGCAGTTTGCCCCTCCCGCAGGAGTCTCAGTACTAGACCCAGATCCAAACAGCCCCAGAGATAATCGCTGGCCCCTCTGATGAGGCAAACCTGAACCGTGGATCCAGCCCCCTCTAAGCTTTGGGGACTGTCCCGCTGCCAGAGGATGCTTCTTTGTCGTCAGTTGTCTTCCTCTCCCCGGCTCAGATCCCTTCTCTCTGACACCGCAGTGGGAGTAGCTGTGCTGAACTCGCCCCATGAAGGCCCTGTCTATGCTGGGGTTCAAGCCCTGACTGCAGACAGGGCTAATGGCCCCTCCCAGAGATACCCCTGGGATCTTCACCCTCCTTTGCAGGGTGAGGTGCTTTGGGCAGGCTAGAATCCCCCTACAATGCTCCCCAGGTTGCTCCCCCAGCCCAGGGCAAACCCCTTCCAGCCTGAGCCTGGGGATCAGACTTTGCCCCCGCGTTCCCGAGTTGCTGGCTGAGCACTGGGCCCCTTTCACAGACTTACTTGTCTCCCTCCCCCATACGGTTTCTTAGCCGCAGGGCCCAACGGCACGAGCCCAGGCAAGTGCAACGGGTGTGCGGACGAGAGGGAGCGTCAAAGCGCTCTCGGCACGAGGCTCCCCGCCTGCCGCCCCGCTGCAGCACCCTGCCCCTGAAACAGAGAGGCAAGCGGCCACTTGTCTCTTGTGCCCAGCGCTAACTGAGCGGAGCTGGGGGGAGTTAGTGCAATATGTACTTGTGAACACTAGCTGGTGCCGTTTGGCAAGGCAGCTCTGCTCCCTAGAGCTCTGCGCTTATCACTACAGCCCCTCAGTGCCGCCAGGTGATAAACGGGGTCTTTCCCTGTAGAGCAACTAGCTAACCCTTGGAGGGGAAAAGGATCTATGCAGCTTGGCCTCCTCCTGGCTGGCTCTGAAGGGGGTTCCCCTGGGATTGGCGCGATCGCAACAGCTCCTTAGCCGGGGTCATTTGGCGCGTGGCTAAACCTGTCAGGGGTAGCACCAGGCCAGCTCACCTCACCTGTAGGCTGGACTCCTGACCCACCCAGGAGGCCTGGCAACGTGTCGGTAAGAAACCCAGCTCTCTTGTTCCGAAAACCAGTGCCCTAGAAAGAGCAGCTGGATTGACAAACTTAACTCAGGTGAAACTAAGAGAGATGGATTATTGATCCTCCCTAGGACAGGACGGTGGCAGGAGGGAGGGGGGGAACTTATGCGGGTTGTTCTTCCGTCTCTGCTTATACGGCTCCCCGTCCCATCCCTTCTCTCCAGCATGGTGCTGGCCATTAGCTTTGACTGCAGTGTGGCGAAGGTCAGATGGTCTGTTCAGAGCCTCTTGAGTCTGGGCTCTTGCCGAGCTGTTAAAGGCAGAATGAGCAGGGGTAGAAACAAGAGGGGCTGGTTTATTGGCAGCTGGGCAGCTTCATCCTGGCGGCTTCTTTAGGAAACCTGCAGTGGTGGCAGGGTCCGTGGAGCAGTGACTCTAGGGTACGCCGTGTTTCCCTTTGGTTGTCGGTTCAAATGCAGCTCAGGTTAGCAGTGACTATGGGTCTGTCTACACTGCACGGTAAACCCAGGCTCAGACTCACATTTGGGCCCAACCCCCCTGCCATCCACACACAAATCAGTCAGGACCTACCTGGGGCGGTTGGGGGGCGGGGCGGGTGTAAGCCTGAGCTCCACTGTGATTCGGGTCCAAGCCCTGTCATTTTGCCGTGTGGATGCAGTTCAAGCTGCAGACCCGAGTCAGAAGGTCTGCCCAGTGCAGTATGGGCCTGTTAGCATGGCTGTGAGCCCTGGGTCCAGCACTTGTAAACCCAGGTTTACCACGCAGTGTGGACGCACAAGCGTGGGCTTGAGTCCATAAGCCTGGGTCCCACAGACTCGCGTTTGCAATGCAGTGTAGACATACTCAGTCGGGTCCCAGTGATGCGCTGCAAGGCAGACATACTCAGTCGGGTCCCAGTGATGCGCTGCAAGGCAGACATACTTGGTAGGGTCCCAGTGATATGCTGCAGGATAGCCAGACTCGGTAGGGTCCCAGTGATGCACTGCAGGGCAGACATGCTCGGTAGGGTCCCAGTGATGTGCTGCAGGATAGCCAGACTCGGTAAGGTCCCAGTGATGCACTGCAGGGCAGACATACTCAGTAGGGTCCCAGTGATGTGCTGCAGGATAGCCAGACTCGGTAGGGTCCCAGTGATGCACTGCAGGGCAGACATACTCGGTTGGGTCCCACTGACGGAGGTTCAGCTGCGCAGCCTGGATGTCAGATTTGTCTCTATAAATACCTTTTGAGCAGGTCACCCTGGGCCCTGGCTTGGATCTTCACCTCTGCCTTTTGCCAGCAGTGCCGAAGCGTGACATACAAAGCGAGTCGGCGCTGAACGTTGGAAGGCTCCGTTCAGTTCTGAGCCGCCCACCCCTAGCGGGGACGTCGCCCAGTCAGGCAGCCGTGCAGTGAGGTGGGGTCTCCGAGCACGGCCCTGGGGGGCCAATACGGAGGGTGGATTTTGCCCAGGTGACAAAACCCACCTTCCCACCTGGCGCCACTATTCTGTCTTGGCAGAGATATCCAGGACTGAATTTCTCTTTGCCCTGCCAGGGTTGCCCCCTTTAGGGCAGAGCTGGCCCGGGGGAAGCTTGCCCATGCTCAGCGGCTCCATTCTTCTTGGCAAGGCAGGAGATGTGAAAACCCCGGCACGGCTTCCCAGACTAGGGGCTCGCTGATCTCAGCTGGGCTCTAGCCCAGAGGCCAGGAAAAGTTAGGCACAGAAGGGTCTATTATAGCTTGCCTGAGCACTCAGGGAGTTGGAACAGGGATCTCAGCCCTCTGCTCGCCCCAGCCACCACTCGCTGGGCAAACCCACTGGAGGAAGGGCCCCGATGGATCATTCGAAGCCATGGGTGGTCCCTTCGAGGCCCTGTCTCCACTGAGCTTCCAGATCCTCTTCTCCCCTTCCCAGAGCAGCGCGGAGGTTGTTGCCAGGTTTCCAAGGGGCATATCCGCAGGCAGGGTGGTTTACAAGGTTTCGCTCACCTGATTAAAGGCCTGTCTAGAAGCCACGCTAGGTCCGTTCTGCCAAGAACCCCTGCCCAAATGTGAGTCCCGCTTCCCTGGGAAGGCTTGGCCGTGGCTTGCCCGCTGGGCAGGCAGAGCCTGAGTTCCCTGCTCGAATCCCAACTGCTTGCAATACCAAGCAAGGCACCCTCAGCTCTGTCAGCACAGCTGGCTCCCAAGTGGCAAGCCCTGAACGTGGCACTAGCACTGCTGGGGCTTTGCCTGGAAAGCTGGAGCTGAGCCCCTTGAAAGGCTCAAGCTTGTTCTTAATTACCCCTCCCTAAACCATACTGCCCCCTGGAGCCATCCACTAGCTCCTAGGTCCTTAAAGCCACCCCCGCTCAGTGGAAACCCCACGGGCCAACAGCAGCAATTGCACCTGCCTCTTCTTTGGGTGGGGAACCTCCCCTCTGACCCACCTTGGCTAAATGATGCCCTGATCTTGCCACGATGTAGCACAGTGCCCTTCATCTGCCCTGTCTGCTCTAGAGATGCAACTGCCCTCTCTCCCCCGGTTACAACCCTGTTTCGTTTTGGAGTGTAGATGGGACCTCAGGCTCATTTTGTAGCCACGCTACAGCACCGCTCTAACCCAGTTCCAAAACGCTGGCAGCAACCCGTCTCCGCTCCGCAACGCAGCCCTGGTGCAGCCAGCCCGGAGACCCGCCGGTCTGGAACTGTCACCGGGACACGGCTGTGTCGGTAGAACCCTTTGACTGTCTGATGTACCAGTAACCAGAGGGTCCTGTTTGCCCTCACCCTGCACCTCGCACAGTCATTTGGGTGTAAAACGCTACCAGATCAGACCAGGCGTGTTTCACACCCTCAGTGCACTCGTGCAAACGACTGGCACAGGGGTGACAGGCCCATCTGATCTCGGCTCCTGAATACAGTTGAGCCCCCTCTGCCCAAGTAAAGCCAAACTGTGTTCGAATCAAACACTGATCCTAGAGTTCGGGGAGGTGGCGGGAACGTATCACCTTTCTGCTCATAAAGCCCTCCAGTCTTAAAGCAACCGAGAGAAGAAAAGCATTTTCCCCTTGGTCGCATTGTTCCTCATTATGGTAATGTTTCTTTTGGGACGGGGGAGGGCAGTGAGCCGCCCTCCCCCCTTTTGCAGTCTGTCTCGGTTGCAGTATGGGGGTGTCAGTTTCTGCCTGGGCTCTATTCTTCATTCATTTGCAAAAAAAAAAAAAACCCCAAACCAAGCCATGGCTCCATTGGACACCTGTAAGTGTTTGTCCACGGGTGGATTGTGTCCCATGGTCTCGTTTCTGAGTTTCACACCGTCTCTGCAGTATTACGTTGTTGGGGGTGGTCTGTGCCGTTTTTGTTGTTCCTGTCCCCTGGATGCTGCAAGATGCCACCCCCTCCCCGGGGTGGGAACTGTTTCTGTCTGAGGGTTTGGTTTTGGTTTTCTGGTTTTTTGCCCTGCTCTCTGTCTCGCTCTCGCTATGGTTTTCAGTTGAGTATTTTGTAATCTGTTACAATGTTTGTCCTTGTGTAAATAAAACTGTTTCTGGCAATACCCGCTGGTGGCGCTGGCGTGCGTGGGTTTGTTTGGGGTTGTACCTTTCCGCCAAGCCTGCCAGGGCCCGAACAGGGCCGCACCAGCCCTGAGTTTCACCTCCATTAAGGCTCCCGCAGCGGAGTTGGGGGTTGCCATTGGATTTTGATTACTGGCCTGATTTTCAGAGGTTTCCCGCAGCATCAAGGGGATTTGATGGCCCTTTCCGCTGTCAGAAAGGGGCTGTGCGGCAACTCACCGGGTTGGAAGGCTGGTCTAGTCGGTAGGACACTGGAAGGCACTCTAGCCACCTGGGTGCTCATCCCAGCTCTGCTGTGTGGACTGGGGCACGTTGCTTCAACTCGCTGGGCCTCAGTTTCCCACCTGATACTGCCCTAGCTCCCACAGGGGTTGGTGCTTGTGTTAATGAGTAGAGGCACTACAGGGATGGAAGCCTTCGAAGTACACCCACAAATGACTCACCCTGGAAAGGTTTTAAGGGCGGCCGGACTCTCCCTCTGAAAGCTGGTGTAAATGACTCTCTAAGTTCCGTGAACTGCGTGATGGTCCGGGTGGGGAGGGGGTCGATGGACCAGTTCAGCGCTGAGTTAAACCCCGTGGCTGGTTCTTTAGAAGGGTTTTGTGGAGAACGACACAGGGCAGGCAAACCCAGACCTGTCCCTCTCACAAAATGGGCTGTGTTGCTAGCAGAAAACCAGCCCCTTTTGCACTGGTTGGGGAATTCCACACGCACCGTCTGTGCTGGTGGGGTGGTGGGGAGCCTTTGCTCTGCATCATGGCCAGTTCCTCCAGACGGGGGGGACGGACACATCACACCCCTTCAAATCCCCATCCCCGCCCAGTGGTGGGGTGGATGAAGAGCAGCTCACTTTGAATAAGGTGCCAGGGGTCACACAGGCAGTTCCAGGGTCCTTTATTTGGTTCTCAACACCAGGAATAAATATGCGCAGCCAGCACTTGGCCGTTACCCTGTAGCACCTGGACACCCCAGTCACGGACCAGGCCCCTGCTGTGCCAGGCGCTGGCCAAACACATGGCTGAATCACTTCCCCCCCCACACACACAATCATCCCTCTCTTCCCCCAATGTTTCAAGTCACAGAGGATTTGCAATGACACAGACAACATACGCGAACAGAAGCATTTTAGCTACAGCCTGTAAGTGCCGCTACCACCGGAGGGAGGTTGGCCTGTGGCCTCATCACTCAAGGCCTTTGGCCCTGTCTCGGCTAAGTGATGAGACGCTGCTTGGGTCACCGTGACCTTGTTCAACACCTTGGCCTGGTTTCCACCAGCACAACTGATCCCCGGTTTCCAGCTAGTCTGCACCAGCACTTAACAACGTTGCTAGTCTCCTGGCAGTGTGGCCTACCGGCTAGAGAGTGACTGGAGAGTCAGGAGCCCTGGGTTCCATTCCCAGCTCTGCCACTAGTCTACTGGGTAACCTTGGGCAAGTCACTTCACGGCTCTGGGCCTCAGTTTCCCTAGCTTGAAAAATGGGGATGATGACTTGGTCTTTCATAAAGCGCTCTGAGATCTGCTTCTGAAACGCTCTAGCAATGCGCTAGATGTTAGTCTAGAGACCATAGCTGGAAAGAGGCAACGTACTAAACAATCAAATTGAAAGCAGCTAGAGGATGAGGCCTAGCCAGCAGGGATTTGTCAAGAACAAATCATGCCAAACCAACCTCCTTTCCTTCTTCGACAGGGGTACTGGCCTAGTGAACAGCGAGGGTGCATTAGACGTGATATATATTGATTTTAGGAAGGCTTTTGACACAGTCATGCATGACAGTCTCGTAAGCAAACTAGGAAGATGTGGGGTAGATGAAATTACTATATGGTGGGTGCAAAACTGGTTAAAAGCCTGTAGTCAAAGAGTAGTTATCAATGGCTTGCTGTCAAACTGGGAGGATGTATAGTGGGGTCCTGCAGGCGTCTGTCCTAGGGCCAGTACCAGTGACTCTGATAGTGGAGTGCAGCATTCGCTTATAAAAGTTGTAGCCGACACTAAGCTGGGAGCAAGTGGCTGAGCCCTTCGGAGGACAGGCTTAGAATTCAAAAGGACCTTTTTAAATCAGTGACTTTGATCTGAAATCAACAAGCTGAAACTCAATAAAGACAAGTGCAAAGTAACAGGTTTCAGAGTAACAGCCGTGTTAGTCTGTATTCGCAAGAAGAAAAGGAGTACTTGTGGCACCTTAGAGACTAACCAATTTATGTGAGCATGAGCTTTCGTCCGATGAAGTGAGCTGTAGCTCACGAAAGCTCATGCTCAAATAAATTGGTTAGTCTCTAAGGTGCCAAAAGTACTCCTTTTCTAAGTGCAAAGTACTTCACTTCGGATGGAAAAAAGCAAATGCACGGCTACAACATGGGGAGTAGCTGGCTAGGTGGCCGTACTGCTGGAAAGGAGCTTGGATCAATCGTGACTCACACATTGAATATGAAGCCACAAGGGGATGCAGTTGTGAAAAAGGCTAATATCATTCCGGGCTGTAGTAACAGGAGTGTCGTATGTACAACACGGGAGGTAACTGTCCTGCTCTTCTCAGAACTGCCGAGGTCTCAGCTGGACTGCTGTGTCCCGTTTTGGGTGCCACACTGTATGAAAGATGTGGTCAAACAAAACAGAATCCAGAGGAGAGCAACAAAAATGATCAAAGGTTTAGAAAACCTGACCTGTGAGGAAAGGTTAAAAAAAAACTGAGAAAGTTTAGTCTTGCGAAAAGAAGACTGAGGCGAGACCTGATAACAGTCATCAAATATGTCAAGGGCTGTTACAAAGAGGATGGGGATCCACTGTTCTCCATGTCCACGGAAGGTAGGACAAGAAGTGATGGCTTGATCTGCAGCCAAGGAGATTAAGGTTAGATATTAGGGAAAGCTTTCTAACTCTCAGGGTAGTGGAGCTCTGGAACAGGCTTCCAAGGGAGGTTGTGGAACCCCATCATTGGAGATTTTTAAGAACAGGTTGGACAAATGCCTGTCAGAGATGGTCTAGACGTACTTGGTCCTCTCTGAGCACGGGGGACTGGACTAGATCAGTGTTTCTCAATGCCCGGTCCATGGACTGGTGCCAGTCCCTGAGAGCTCCCTGCCTTTAGGAAGGCAGCAAGATGGTCCCTGGTATCAAAAAGGCTGAGAAACACTGGACTAGATGACCCCTTGAGGTCCCTTCAAGACCCACATTTCTAGGAGCCTATGGTAGTCGCAATGCAGCTGGAGAATAGAGTACCACATTTTCTAGTGCGGATGCACCCGTTGCATTCACACACAACTGTCCCAACCATTGGATGCCCAGGACGAGGTCTTCAGTACCAGCCAGAACAGTTTCTCTGCAGTCCAGACAGGAAGCTACCAATGTTGGAGCCACAGGGGGCCAGCTAGTCCTCCAAACAGCCCACCTTGCGACACACTGCCTCGTGTTAGGGTCCTACCCAAGACCCCTTGCTCCCAGCACAGATAAACCTCCTTGATGCTAATGCTCAAGAGGCCAGATTCAAGCTGCTGGTTTATTTGGATCCTTCTCACATGAGGCCCCATCTAAGCCAGAGGAGAACCTGCATTAGCCAAAGCAGGGCTAAGTAACTGTGCTTTCCAGCAAAGTGTTCTAGCCAATGCAATCCTCCTCTAGCCCAGAGCCAGCTGCTCTCATGCACAGCCGCACTGACACACGGGGCTGGACCAGCAGACGGGAGAACAGAATTTGGCCTCTGTTGCATCTAATGACATTGGAGGCTGGGAGGATGGATGCTGCTACTTGCCGGGAGATTTAGTTTACACGACTGTGGGTAGTTCCAGCCACGCCCCCTAGGGTGAGTGACCCACCGTCTGTGTGGGTCACTGATGCACTGGACGTGCTACTCGGAGTGTGGCCGGGTCTGCGTGAGAGGGAGCGACCGGACCAGCCACGGAACAAGCGCCACCACCACCCATGGGAAGCTGGCATATTTCAGAAAGTTCAGGCCGTACCACAGGCCGATGTTCTCCGGCTGCGCCGTGTTGTTCAGGCCCTGAAGGGCGGCGAGGGCCAGGCCGGCACCTGCGGCTCGCTGCTTCCAGCCGGGTCTCTCGTGCCTCAGCTGGGTGTAGAGGGAGGAGTGGGTGGCCAGCCCCAGGCCCAAGGCTGAGGCTGTGTCCCGGCACAGCGACGCGAAGGGCCTCGTGTCTACGCGGATCCACTCCGGGTTCAAGCACCACTTAGTGGCCAGGTGAATTGACCTAGACGAGCGGTGGAGAAATGTCAGCGCCTGAAAGCTCTTCGCAAAGGGCCCCGGCAGTAACTGGCACGGCGAGCGGCCCTGCCGCCCCAGCTCTGAGCTTGTCAGGCCTGCTCAGCCCTGAGGAACTGGCCAGCTCTCCTGTGAGTAATTCAGTAAGACAGCTGGAGTCCACATTGAACCTGGGCCTTAGGGCCATGCCAGAGAGGAGCTTTCTTCCAGCCCCAGCTCCTTCCCCCTCTGGGGACATAAAAGGTCCTGTCAGAGGGGAACTGGCCCTTTAAGAGGGTGCAGGGTCCTGAGGACCTATGACTGATTAGCTGCCTCCCATATGGGCTTAAAAGGGGGTACCTGGGCCCCAGAGCGTGGAGTCCTGGAGAGTCAGAGCTGCCAAGGAAGAGCAAGGAAAGGGCCATGGGAGAGACAGGGAAGCTGCAGAGAGCGGAAAGCTCTGCAGGCCCTTCCTGGGACTAGGGAGAAATTTCTGAGACCAGGTGAGGGGCCACCAGCTGACCTTCCTGAGCTGCAGAGCCAGTGCTGGGGGGCTGAGGGCTAGGAGACCAGTGGAGTGGCTAGCTGAATGACCCTCCTGCCCTGAAGAGCCAGAGCTGGATGGCTGAGAAGGGCTGAGCTGTTGGTCTGTGTTCTGAATAAATTATGCCCAGAGGTGGCTCCTTGAATTGGGCCAGGAAAGAGCCTGTGCTCTTCTTAGACCTGGACCAAGGGGATGTTGAGGCAGACGCACCGGTGGTGTGCCTGCCTGCCTGCCTGCCGCAGAGTGGCCCAGGCAGGGCCCCCTTGTCGCCACTCCCCAAGGCACTTTCCAAGAGAGTGGGTGTTATCCTGGTCCCTGGGCATGTTCTCTCTTGGGCAATTCTACCTCCCTCAGCTGGAGTGACTGTGTCGCACCCTGGAGGAAGGGCAGGGATTCCTGTGCATAAAGCCCCGGGGGAAGGAAGATGCCACAGGAAGGTAAGTTGCCAGTAACCTGAGGAGCAAGAACCTGGCGGGTTTGTCTGCCAGGGTCCTGCAGCCGGTCAGGCCATGCTGGGCCTGGGTCTCTCCAATTGGGAAGCTGTGCAAAGGGACCCTCTTCCCATGAGACGCTCACCAGTCGATGTCCACGCCAAGAGCGACCATGCTCCAGTACAGCCCAATGGCGCCCAGCAGCAGGGCCAGCGAAGTGGCAAGGTAGAAACTCAGCTTCCTCTCTGTGGGGACACGGGCCTCCAGCATCCAGCCCAGGGCGGCTCCTAGGCAGCAAAGAGACGCAGGGCAGAGGGGCAGGGAGTCTTGGCCGGCAGCAGCCTGAGGACTGGGACGGTGAGGAAGGGGCTGTAGCTTGAGCAAAGAGTCTGATGCTGCCCGGCAGTGAGGGAGGAGGGTGCTGGCCACAGGTCCCCGCCGATGAGGGGAAAGAGGGCTCAGACACCACCAGCTGAGCGGGTCCTGAGGAGCTGATGGTTGCTGGATTCCCGCTGCTCGGGTCAGCTGGGGCTCAAGGTGACGGCTCACACAGGGAGGGGTAAGTGTAACCCACTGCCTGCCATCCGCCAAGCCTGCTGGGGCTGTGCTGGCCACCGAGGGTGGGCTCGGAGAGGGGAGGGTTAGCAGACTCTTAGGGCCCATCAGCCCCAAGCGGATGATTGCAGTGACCTACCCGAGCCTGATGGCGGCAGGGCAGATGGATGCGCCCCAGGGGGAGAGGCGCTAGCCAGATCCCTTTAGGGACAGCACCTGCCTCCTGAGGACAAGTCTCCCACCTATGCTGCCTCCTCTCCCACGAGACCCTGGTGGCACCCTCCTCACTGGGGCTTAGAGCAGGCTTGCGGCAAGGCTGCAGGCTAACTTGGCCAGACCAGCGTGACCAGGGCCAGATCACATGGAAACCGAGTAGAGAAGCCGTGCTGGGACCTAGGCCAGACCGCGCTGGTGCCAGCCACGAGGGCCTGCCAAACGGCTCGGCTAGTACAGCCCCCAGCCCAGATGGGGCTAGTGTCTGAATGCAGTCACCACCTCCTTTCCTCTGGGTGACAGCCAGACAGCCTCCTCCCTCTGCCTGCCAGGCCCAAAGCGTGCCAGGCCCACCGCCCTCCCAGCCTCCCCCGGATCTACTAACCAGCCACAATGCCGCCCAACACCTGGTGGGGGAAGTGCGCCAGGATGAAGATGCGTGAGAGCCCCACAGCCAGCAGGAGGCAAAAGTAGACCACGAAGGGGGTTAGCTTCACCAGCCGGCTGTTGGGGGGGGGAAAGTAGACCATGAAGGGGGTAAGTCCAGGTTCGTACCACCAGGGTACCTGAGCACTGCATGGTTTGGTCCTAGTCACCAGCGAGTCTGATCCCCTTTGCCCTGCACCGTGAGCAGTCACTTGCACTGTGACAGCCGTTCTGAACGCTCTGCGCTGGTGGGAGCGTCCGTGTGAGGTACAGGGCGCTGGAGAATTGGGCCAAAGAAGAGGGGCAAAAACGCTTATACGTGAGGCAAAAAAAGAGAGTCGAAGGGAAGCAGGAAACTGCAACAAACCGGTGAATTTTTGGCAGATTTTTCTTGGGTTTGTGGGAATTGCCCCCAATTTTTCAGAGGGTTGTTTTCTTTTTTGCAATAGTCGCTCACAGCGGGACGGGGGCACGTGGCCAAAGGCCAAGTGCTACATTTCCTGGAAATGGTCCCATTTTTGCCAGGGGCTTCGCAGTCACTCACTAAAACCCTGTGTGATACAGCGTGGCCAGAAGGCAGCAGGAGAATGATCTAGGAGAAAGATGTAAGTCCCAGGATAAAGAGAAGCCTTATTCCCTGTAGAGGGAAGAAAGGTTTCTATAGATTAATTAAAAGCACCTGAAGCCAATTAGAGCACCTGAAGCTAGTCATCTGATTAAAACCACCCTGCTTCAATCAGCCAGGGGAAGGAGTTGGAGCAGAGTGCAGTTTGGAGAAGTGCTGTGGCTGGCTAGAAGACCAAGACCCTAGGTAAAGAGACACCCGGCTTGTGCAGAGAGAGAGGGCAGGAAGCCCCACAAGCTGAAGAGCAGGAGAGGGAAGTAGCTCAGGGGAAGGAAGCACTAGGGCCCCTGCGCTGGGACCTGGAGTAGAGGGCGGGCCTGGGTCCCTCCCTCTCCACTACCCTTCTCTCGGTTACTAGTTCAGGGGCAGGAAACTGCACCCTGAACCCCCCTCCAAGAAGGGGAAGCGCGGGACCCATCGTAAATCATACCGGCAATTTGCTACACCTGTCTTGGGCCCCAAGCCAGCAAAACATGAACGCCCAGATTTGGAAGGTATTTCGGTGATGCTGCACTGAGTGGTGTGATGCCCAACTGATTTGGGAGCCTTAAGCCTCCTTTTCAAAAGGGATGTAGGCACTTAGCCCAGACTTAAGGCTCCTAAATCAATTGGGCACTGCAACGCTGAGTGCAGCAATGCCTAAATACCTTTAAATATCTGGGCCTTAAGCCCTTGGTTAAGTCCCTCCCTGCTCAGCACAGCTCTTATGCACATGCTTATCTGTAGATGCACGTTCAAGTAGATTTAAGTGCTCCCTGAACAGCTAGGCACATGTATAAATGTTTTGCTGAATAGGGACCGCCTGCTGAATCGGGGCTTAGTTTAATAATACAGTTAGCTAACATGGTATTAAGCCCCTCCTAGCACCTAGTGGAGACAGGGTTTAACACCTTTCAGACATGCTGGGTTTGACTACTACTAGCTGTGACAGATGCAATGTTTTGGCAGCATGGAATGCAGCACGATCACTCTCCCGTTAGGCCAGGAAAACAATTGCTAGGCGGCCCATGAAGCTACACGACAGTCTCGGAATATTCCATGCGGCCGTAGCATCTGTCACATCTCAATATAATCGTCTTTGAACATTCTGTGCTTCCAACGCATTGCATCTCTCACCCCAGCAATTGCATTTTTAGACACCCGGGGGACAGATTCTTCGCTGGCCTGGACAGCACGAGCTGGGGATGAAATGCTACCAGATCTGAGTGGCTGTAGCCACCTGCTTTGCACCTATGATGACACAACATTGGGGGCAATGAAGCCTCGGGCCCTAGGGGACTGATCCTGATTGGGGGGCTCAGGGCACTACTGTAGCACTAATTATAAATATAACCAATAGGGTAATAGTTGTACCCATTGGAATAGGACATGCCGCAGGCTAGATCTGTACAGCAGGGCTCAGCTGTGTTACGACAGCCTCCAGGCAAATGCCCTCCCTGCCAACAGTGGGGTGTCGGGGAACTGCCCGTCCCAGGGCCCCTGCGGTACCTACCTAGTGGAGTGTTGGGATGCCAATGCCGTGAGAGCTGTGGCGATGGGCCACAAGGCTGCCCCTGTGATCATGCAATGGCCGGAGGGGCTACCTGCATAAAGGGAACACGAGAGGTTAAATAGTTTTCCTGCCTGTATCTGTGAGAGGATAGTTAGGATCTGGAGGTAGCATGGCCTAGTGGGTAGGGCACTGGACTAAGAATCAGGAGACCTGGATTCTATTTCCAGCTCGGCAGGGGGACCATGGGGGGGGGTGACAAGCGTGCGCCTCAGTTTCCCCATCTATGAAACAAGAGATAATGACACTGACCTCCTTCGTAAGGTGCTGTGAGATCTACTGATGAAATGTGCCAGGAAAGAGCTGAGTGTTAGTCGTCTCCTTGGGGAATGAAGGGGTACTGACCCATTTGGCAAGACTGTTTGTAACCAAAAGTCACACAGCCAGTCTGGCCCCCAGTAAAATCCATCGGCCTGTGCTGAAACCACCACTGCTAGGGACTCCTGGCCAGATCCTCAGCTGGTGAAAACTGGAGTAGCGCCCCAACAGAGGGGCTGGCCCTCACAGTCTTATTCTCTGCTCACTTAACACCAGTGTAAACAGGGAGTAGCTTCAGGGAAGTGGCTAGTGTTACCCTAGTATGAGAGGGGAACTGAGGCTAGAGAAGGGTGGCAGTATCAAGGAGATCACGGTACTATAAAATGCTGCATTCAAGCTGCATTGTTTCTATGACTTAGATCTGGGCGGACTTCTGGGTTCTGTGGCTGGTGCATTAACCTGCGCCCCCCTCACTATAATGTCATGGGAAAGGTGTGGTCAAGAATGGCCTCAGGTCTCCCGCTCTTCTGGTTGCTAGCACTCAAGGTTCTCATTGCATGAGTATCCACACCCCAGATGCATGGAAACAGAACCTTCCTTAGAGCCATCTGCCCTCGTGGGCTGGCACCCAGCCACCGGGACAGGAGACTGGGGCTTCACGGGGCAGAGGGGAGGGAATGGTGATCCCAGGAAAAGGAGCTGGAGGCTGGACTTTCAGGGCAAGGGGGAAGTCAGGCTGGAAAAACCAAGCAAGATTCCCCTTCACTCCACTGCCTGCTGTCAGACAGCAGACCTTCCCAGGGATTTCTTGGCCTAGAAGCAGGCAGTGATATTTATTACTTGCCAGTGTTGATGGCACAGATTTCACTTCCCACCGTTCACTAATGTGTTCTGCTGAGAATCACAGGCTGATTAATGGCCTTACAGCTGAGCTCTGTCTCTCCCGTGCCATGACTCAACTGACTGGTTACTTAAGGCTGGGGCACTGTCTGCGCTGTCCCATCTCCAAGGCCTGGACAAAGTGGGCTGCAGAACAACACGTTGAGCACTGTCAGTCCACCAGTGCAGACGGGGCCTGCAGCCGGCCACATTCTATAGATGCCCAGGGCCCGGCAATATCCTCCTCGCAGATGGCATGAGCCCTCTGACGACAGTGGGAGTCGGATCAGGCCCCGAGAGCCCACTGCCGCTTAGTCCTCAGAAATCAAGGTGGATCTGAGGCTGCCTTTGTGTAACTAGCCACCCGAGAGACTAGGAAGGAGCTTGTGTGCGTCCCATTAGAAATCCCCTCTGGCCTCCTTTTAGGACTGCCTATTACACAACAATCAACAACAATGACCTCATTGATTGCCCTCTTCATCTGTAAAAAGAACAGGAGTACTTGCGGCACCTTAGAGACTAACAAATTTATTTGAGCATAAGCTTTCGTGGGCTACAGCCCACTTCATCGGCTGCATGCAGTGGAAAATACAGTAGGATGGTTTTATATACGCAGAGAACATGAAACAATGGGTGTTACCATGCACACTATAACAAGAGTTAACACCCATTGTTTCATGTTCTCTGCATATATAAAACCGTCCTACTGTATTTTCCACTGCATGCAGCCGATGAAGTGGGCTGTAGCCCACGAAAGCTTATGCTCAAATAAATTTGTTAGTCTCTAAGGTGCCGCAAGTACTCCTGTTCTTTTTGCGGATACAGACTAACACGGCTGCTACTCTGAAACCTCTTCATCTGTGGATCTCAAGGCACTTTACAAAAGGAGAGTAGGAATCCTCATGGCCATTTTACAGATGGGGAAACTGACGCAGCGGGAGGTTAAGTGGGCAGGCCTTCTGTAATGAGGGGACTCTCTTCCAGTGATGGTACAGAGGTGTCAATCAGCTGTCCTGGCCAAATTCCAATGCTGAGTGTTGCCTTCTGCTTCCCTAAATTCCTTCTTCAGTTTCAATTCAGTACCACATGCTTCACTTCCCATCCTGAACGCTTATGTAACACAGCTCTGCGCTGTTAATCAGCCGACACGTTCCCCCCTCAGAGGGGATTGCATGTCAGTGGTTGGTAATGTGATTCCTGTGTATGTGCACGTGCTGAAAAGCACTTTGCAATCCTTTGGGAGGAAGGGGCTATGGGAATATAGGACACCGCTGTTAAGAACAGTGGTACTTTCCAGAGACATACAAGCTGAAACTTTAGCCATCTTAATAACCAACCTGGCCCTGTTTCACAGGAGACAGGGAACTGGCGAAGCAGGACCTTTTCCTTGCTGGAGAGCCCAGATTCATAGACCCACCAGAATGGCCGTTCACCAAACAAGAACCTAGGGGCAGAAAGAGGAGACAGAGCTGTGAAGGCTAAAAAACAAAATGCCCAAGTCTCCCAGAAGCCACATCCTCTCTGGAGCCAATAGCCCCATGGGACACAGTTGAGGGCAAAACCTGATCTATAACTTAGTGTACATCAGGGCTGATATGTGACCTCAGTGCTGGCCAGGTCCTTTCCCTCCAGATGGCTGGGGAAGCAGGTCAGCTGATTCTGGTTCCTGGTTTTGATAAGTCTGCCCAGTCAGCAGGCCTGTGACCATTGCCCAGGGATCTCCCAGCAGCACACTGCCCGGCATATGAGCCAGTCTGTTCCGACTGACACCCGAGTAACTCCACTGCACCAGTGTAACTGAGCTCAGGATCTGGCTACGCGTGCCTGCGATTGCCATTTGCTGGGTTATTAAGAGAACGCCTGAAGGTTATAAAAGAAGAGGAGTAGGAAGAGAGTGGAGAGGAGCAGAGGAAGAGGCAGGAAGAGAGAGAGTAGAAAAGAGGAACGTAGGGAAGTAGAGGCGAGCTAGGTGATATTTATGGGCTGTGTGGGCCTGACCCATAGCCCACTGAAGTCAATGGAGCATCCTATTTTGATGGGAATAGGATTGGGCCTGACTCAAAGCTCAGCAGAGTCAATGGACAGCCTCCCATTGATTCCTATGGGCTCTGAGTCAGTTCTAAGAGCATATATAAAGCGGGGAGGAGCATACACTGCTTCAGACCTTCCACGGCTCTTGACAGCGCTGGGTGCCACTGAAGTCCTGAGCCTCTTTGACCCCCACACTCTTTGCTCCTTGGCGAGCACAGCCACCTGTCCACAAGCATTGAAGTTGGGTGAGGTGGCAGGAGCAGGGCCCTGTAATCATGACGACTTTTCTAGCTGCTGTCGCTGCACTTTCCACCTGGGATCTGGAGTCACGCTCGGATCTTTCTGCCTCTGCCATTGTCGTTAGTAATAAAGATCCCATAGCTGGGATTTAGCTGATGCACCTGTCGTGAGGCGGAAACAGCCTCTGGCTCACTCTCCCACAGTTGGGCTAATGGTAGTGGGTACTTTTGAGTGTAGGAACTGCTACGATGGATCAGACTGGTGGATCCATCCAGTTTCCCCGCTTGGATGGTGGGCAATTCTGGATGCTTCAGAAGATGAAACCATGCAGTGAGCAGATTTTATTTTTTAAGGGGAAGCACATGATTTGGCAGGGAGTGGCTTTGTCTCACTCTGCTTCCTTATTGCAGGAGCAGTGACTCATGCTTCCCGTAAAAGTGGCAATGCCGGCAAGACAGCGTGTGCCTTGCTCAGTTTTCCTAGAACATAAAAACCGATCACTGGGAGATGGGTTTCATTACTAATAACATCCTGAGCGCATGGGTCTCTTGGTCCAGTAAGTCTGCTACCTGGGGCAGTGCAGGGGATTCTGCCCCTGAGCTGTGTGCGTGTCTCTCGGAATGTCTTGGAAGAGACCTTTTCTCACCATTTAGCCACTATATTGAGCCACTCGGAGATTAAACCGATCCACAGCACTGCCACCCCGACCTTCCGGTCCAGAAAATACGCCAGGGGGAAAAAGACGATGAAGATACATTTGGGATCGGCCAGGCAGGTCACCCAAAGCCAGAACCTCTCCAGCCAGGGCGGCCCGGTCTGCAGCCTCTCGGCAAACAGAACTCCGCTGCTGTACAAGGCGTCCATGGCGGCGAGGCTGAAAGGACAGAGGAGAGCGTTAGCCTGGCCTGGACCCGCGACCCACCCGCCATGGCATGGGGTGCAACTTTAACCCCCCCAGTTTGTGTGACACAGGGGAGGGGCTGTGTGCCTGGGCTGAGGCAGAACAAGGGGCCAGGCTGATGAGAAAACAGGTGCCCCCGAGGGACAGGGAAGCCTGCCCCCCCCCCAACCCCCTTCCCTTGAGACTTCCCCTTTAAGGCGGGGGGGGCACCCGAGACAGGGAAGCCCGGCCCCCCTCACACCTCTCCCTCCCCCAAACCTTCCCCTTTAACGCATTTCCTCCTCCAAGGGGCTCACGGGGCCTGTCCCACCCCCCCAACGAGCCGCGTGAGGCTGACGCAGGACTCGAACCCGGCTCTCCCCAGCCCCCCCCCGGCTCGTGCCCTAACCACCGGGCCGCCCGAGCCCCCGCCCCCTTCCCTCGGCCCGCGCGCCGCCCCGCCCCCTTCCCTCGGCCCGCGCGCCGCCCCCCCCCCCACGCGCCATTGAGTCCTTCCCCGCCGCCCCGTTACCCGGCAGCTCCCGGATGGTGACGCTCCCGCCCTCCCGCTCGGGCTCCGCGCCCCCTGCCCCGCGCCTACATTTCCCAGAGGCCTCAGCGGCCGCCAAGGTTCTACGGGGAGGGGGCGGGGCCGCAGCGGGTGCGCCACGCGCGCTCTCCGCCCCCGCCGGGGCCCGGCTGTGTGGCCGGCCGCGCCCCTCCGTCCGCCTCGTCCTCTTCCCCCCCCGGCCCCCCCTCGTCCTCTCCTCCTGTGCCCCCGATGTCCCGTCCCACGCCCCCTAAGTCAGCTCCTGGACCCAAATCCAACGCCTGCCCCCCCCCCCCAGTTCCACCTGTAGCCCCCCCCGGCAGTCATTCCACCCTGTAGCCCCCCCTCCTTCCAGATGCATCCCCTAAACTGGCGCAGATCCCACTGACCTCTTTCTCCTTATGCCCCACTCCTACCTGTATCCCAAATCTCCCCCTTCTCCACCCTGTTTCCCTCCCTACACCCCAACCCTACCCGCTATATCCCTCCCGTGCCCCACTCCCAGCCTCCCTCCTCCCCTGTACCTCCAAACCCACACCATGCACCCCCTGCATTTAGAGTGACCAGCTAGCAAGTGTGAAAAATTGGGACAGGGAATGGGGGGTAATAGATACCTCTATAAGACAAAGCCCCAAATATCGGGACAGTCCCTATAGAATTGGGACATCTGGTCACCCTGCCCGCATTTATAATCTCATTCTCTAATCTGGGCCCTCAGTCCCATATAGCCTGCTGTTACTCCCGTGCCTGAGTCAATGTGCCTTCAGTTCCATCTTGTTCAAACCAGGGGTCGGCACCACCATGTTGCGCGACGGACACTTGACAAAATTACCATACTTAATGACTGACGGACAGACGGACGGGGGTTGTCATTCAGAGTCATTCAATGTTTCTTGAAAAATTACCACGGACCTGAAAATTTTTACCACGGACACGTTGCTGACCTCTGGTTCAAACCCAGTAAAGCAGTAAATTAAATCTAAACAAGATTTTTGGGGGAAGGGGAAGTAACCAGCGTATTAAGTCACATAAAACCACTGGGAGATACTAGAAACCTTAAAAAGAAAAGGAGGACTTGTGGCACCTTAGAGACTAACAAATTTATTTGAGCATAAGCTTTTGTGAACTACAGCTCACGAAACCTTGCATGAAGTGCATGTCTATGCTGTTATTTATGTATTGCTATAGAGCATAGTAGCCCCACTGGGAAGTTTACTCTTAAAGGTGACCTGCAAAGGGGTGGGAGGGAAGTAGGTTTATGCCATTGTTTGCTGCTCTGGACTGGAATGTTTAAGAAGATTTTGGGGGGTTCCCCCTCTTTTTACAAAAAAAGTCTTCCCGGCTGCTTCTTTATGTTCAAAATGTACGTATTTCCTATCCTGGAAAACTCTGTGGATGACTGGAGGACTAGACAATATTTGATATCTCTAAACAGGGAAGGGGGGTAGGGGAGTAAACATTCCATCCTTTCTGGCAGAGGAGGAGTTCCTTTCAGGCTGCCTTTCTCCATGATTAAGAAGCAAAAATGAGCACACACCCGATTTAAAACAAAAAATCTTTGTAGGTCATCTTTAATTTCATCAGTGGTAACAAACTAATCCTCTTTTTGCTAAACCGCTGCATACAAAGGGAGAATAAATAAAACACTTTCTTGACCCTTTCCAGAAAAGTAAGGAAGATGCCTGGTGCTTCCTCAAGGGACTTTCACAAGAATCTAGAAAACAATTGACTTTGGGGTGGGATCCCATTCTGTCATGATGCAATTTGCTTCTCCCAGATTGCTGCAGACTTGGATACTTTGGAATGATGACGTACAAAGTGCTTCACCAGGGATAAGGAAACTGTGTGGGAGTTGATCGTTTTATTCTGCATCATAGCATCTTTTTAAGGATCAGAGAGTCATTTTTATTGTGGGCTTGTTTGTTTGTTTGCACACATGCCACACAGCAAACTTTAGCCTGGATCCTAAAGCGAGATCTGCACAAGTGGGGGGATCTAATCTCCTTGCAGGGATTGGGGCCTTTATTTGTATCACATGCATCCCACATAGCAGGATGTCTGAATGGGATCTCTGTTTAGGCTGTACGCCATTCTGGGCTGGGGAACTGGCTGCTGATGTGTTGGTAAAGTGCTTGACTCGTTTTGGAGCACTGCAGAAAAGGTGGTGAATAATAAATGCAAGATTTATTTTTTATCATTGTTAATTTGCATGGACCCACTTTAGGATTTATTTAATGCAGCATTTCTGTAAGGGTGTGTGTGTGTGTGTGTGTGTGTGTGTGTCTATATATATATATAATATATGCATTTCTGTGAGGGGGGTGTATGTGTGTGTGTGTGTATATATATAAAAGATATGCATTTCTGTAGGGGGGTATATGTGTGTGTATATATATAAAAGATATGCATTTCTGTAAGGGTGTGTGTGTATATATATATATAATATATGCATTTCTATAAGGAGGGGTTTATGTGTGTGTGTGTATATTGGGTGGACGAGTATGGAACCTTTGCTGCATCCTAAACTGCACAGAAAGCCCTTCCCAAGGTCACACAATCCCACCTCGCGCGGCTGGCCTCGCCTCCCCCCTCCAGATGGCCCCACCCACTCCTCCTGACCACGCCTACCCACAGGTCACACTTCCACCTCGCCCAGCTGGCCCCGCCCCTCCCCGTCTGCGGCTTCTCGGGCCCCGCCCCTCTCCTCCTCTTCCCAGACCCCCGCCTCCTTGCGTCGTGACGCCAGACGCCGCGCGGGGCGACGCGGCAGCGCCCCCTCCGCTCCCCGGCCGTGGCCCCGCCCCCCCGTGCCTGGCGTGGGGCTCCCTGTGGCTGGGTGGCTGAGCCGAGCCGAGCCGCGGCGGCCGCTGCTGAGACAAGATGGCGGCCCCGGGCGAGTACTTCAGTGTGGGGAGCCAGGTGTCGTGCCGGACCTGCCAGGAGCAGCGGCTGCAGGGCGAGGTGGTGGCCTTCGACTACCCCAGCAAGATGCTGGCGCTCAGTATCCGACCCGGGCCGGGCCGAGGGGAGCGGGGAGAGCCGGGGCCGGGGCCGGGCCGAGCCGAGGGGAGCGGGGAGAGCCGGGGCCGGGCCCGGGCCCGGGCCCGGGCCGAGGGGAGCGGGGAGAGCCGGGGCCGGGCCGAGGGGAGAGCCGGGGCTGGGGCTGGGGCAGGTGCCCTGCGGCGCCCAGGGGCCGGGGGGGGGGGAAGCCTGTGGGCCTGGCGCCCGCCGCGGGGGTGGGGGAGCGCCCGGGGCTGGGAGCGGGCCTGGATGGGGCGGGAGCGATCCTGCTCAGGTGGGGGTCACCGTTTGGGGGGCCCTGTGGCCGGGGGGGCTCTGCTGCGGCCTGGGAGCCGCCTGGCGGAGCGGGGAGAGCAGCGGGGGGGGCTGGCGTGTGGGGCGGGGCTGTGATCTAGCCGGGGGGCTGCACGGGGCGGGGGGGCTGTGTCTGATCTACCTTGGGCACTGTAGTAGGGGGGGAGAAGAGGCCGGGGTGGATGCTGGCCGGCTTTGGAGGGAAAATGGAGCTGCGGGGAGCGGGGGGGAGTTTGATCTTGCCTTAGGACACGTGTGTGTGTGTGTGTGTGTGTGTGTGTGTGCGCGGGGTGGGGGGGGCGGATGTAAGGGTAAGAGGTAGATGCTGTGGGTAGGTTGCTTAGGGAAAGAGTGATATGTGCTTGCTTCTCTGTGTGGCCCACTGCTGGCTATATAGAGGTAGAAGCCGGGAATGGAGATCCTGGCAATACATAAGCCCATCGTGAGTCTCTGGACACACTGAAAAGGTTAGTCTACAACAGGCCATGCAGGCCTCTCGCCACATGCTCAGGAAAGGCCTTGCAGGGTGCCCCAAGGTCTGTGTGAGAGAGAAACTCCAGAATCAAAGTCCATACCACTGCCTGTACGAGCTCTGTCTCCAGCCTCCCCGCCTCTGGGCACTGCTAGCCAGTGTCAGGACAGTGTCTCAGCTGGCCTTGGGAGTGCTGCTTGAACCTTTCAAAAGGAAGCGGAGGCCATCTGAGTAGGTTGCTTTGTGGGATGTTACAATGGTTCCTCCCCTTCTGGAGGGGGCAGTGCTATCTGGGTTTGATGAGAATGTGGAGTTTAACAGCAAAGGGAGGCTGAGAAGTAGGGTCAGATGGTCTAGCTTGCGGGCCAGGTTTTGATCCCTTTCCAGAGAAAAGGATGTGATCTGGACATAGTGCTCTGGGGAGTGATGTATTTTCCCCAGTTTTCTCTCCCCTAAGTTTCTCCTTTTTTATATGAGTTTCTGCAGGTGAGGTTTTCATATCAGTTGTAGTGTTAACTTTGTTTGGGAGATCTGATTGTTCTCTGCTTTTAAGCTGCAGGTGTGCCTCATTTATATGGATGAGACCAGTCTCCCTCCCCTCCTAGGAGTGGAGAGGCAGTGTACAGAGCCATATGTCTAATGCAGTCTCCTCATGCTAATAAACCCACCATCTTTCTCTCGCCTTGATATATTCTTCTCTGCTTACTCTAGCAGACAGATGAAGGAGAGGAGGACTAACTATCCCTCTTCATCGGGAACAGATTGCGCAGGAATTAATGTCAGTTCTATAAAGATTTTTCTGGGGGTGGTAAACTGATGGCTAATTTACACTTTTCTGTCATTCTAGAAGTGTCAAACTACCTCAAATGCATATAAGGTTTATGTTATCGAAAATGTGGTAATGAATGGGAAAGTCTCTTCTATGAATCTTTAGAGCTTGTCACCTGATTATTATGTGGGTGAAAGCATGACTAGAGTAACTTGTGTTCAGGTGGCATCTGCAGTAAGGTAATGTTCTTGGTAGAGACTTTAGACCTAGTGTGTGTCTGTTAAGGTTTGTCTACATGGGGAAGTAATTCTGGAATAAGGTAGGGCATGAAATTAAAGTGCAGTAGCTATCCTGCAATAACTACCCATGCGCACACTCTTATTCCAGAATGAGTGCCCTACACAGAGAGTTATTTTGGAGTAGCTTATTCCGCAGTGGCTTATTTTGGTCAATTTCTCCATGTAAATAAGCAAAGGTTTATTGACATTTGTGCTGATCAGCAATGCCTTCTCCCCACCACCATCAAAACCATGACATAAACCCCTCTAAGCTTCCTTGACTAGAATGGGCACGGTTGTACGTACCCCTGAAAAGCATGCTGTAGATCACACAGCATCCTAGGTTCTCTACAATGTAGTTATAACAATTATTAGCAAAAGAAAAAGATCCTGTCCCATGGTCAGGGAAGCCATGCTGGCAGCAGCTGAGTTTAAGTAGTTGTTGCTAGCACCCTTTCTGGTTTCTACTGCTGACCAATCGTTACATTGTTACAGGGTTTAGTGTGGTAGAAGAATTTATATGCTGAAAATCTAACTCTTCTATTGACTTGTTCTCTAAACTCCATCAAATAGCCCTCCTTACCAGTTGTCTTTTTAGACTTGTTAAGTGTGTCTGCCTGGATTTGTTTTCCTTAATGCTGTTTTCCTCCAGAATGTCCCTCTTCCAGTGGAAAGCCCAACCATGCAGATATCCTGCTCGTAAACTTACAGTATGTTTCAGAAGTGGAAATAATTAATGACCGCACGGAAACCCCTCCTCCTTTAGCATCACTCAATGTTAGCAAGGTAAGGACCCTTTATCCTTTTGTGTGCTCATGGATTTACACTTGATTTGATTGACAGGAAGAGTTGCAGATCGGTTGCATTTCTTACTGTTAAAATACCCTACTTTGCCCAATGTTTGCTTAGCTGACATTGCTTTTATGAATTTAAATCAAAATATTCATGTGCAGGTTGCTATTCTGGTTCCCCACATACTGTGAAGCACTTTGAAGTGCATTAACGTTTCTATGTTAATGGGCAGTCTGTCCATCTTTATACTTAGCGGTCATCATTCAGGCCTAAAGTAGAGAATGTGGAGGGGGGTTTTCCAAGGTGACTAGTCCATGGACAACTGAATTCTTCATTGTGCAGATGAAAATGTGATGGTCCGGAATCTTGTGGCCATGCTTAATTAGCTGCATGTGTTTTGCCAAAGCATGGTATGGAGCATACCTGGCTGAATGGAGCTAGAGGAGGAATGGGTTATTGTCCATTTCTTCTGCTTAATGTATTTTACAAGGAAACTGACGAGACCAACTTTTTTTGTCTTGGGTCCAGCTTGCTGTTCAGCCAGTGCATACATGATTTTAGTGCTGATCACCAGGCTTGTCTAGGTTAGTACGGTATGTGTACGCTTTTTGGTCCTGTTTACAGTGTCAAAATCCAGGGCGCTTTTGGACCTGATTTCAACATGGCCTTGTCATGGATACTGGCTCTGTGTCTTAACTATCCTGAAGTGTGCCACAGCCTTGGCGTCTAAACTGCTGTAGGTGCAATTTGGGACCACGGTATAGTCCACTCTGCACCGTAAGACCCCACTCAGTCAGTCAGGGTTTTACTGTGTTGTGACTGGACTCAAGCAAGGCTTATAGGATACACAGACCTATGATCCTAAGGCCACGTATACATCATGGACACCACAGCGGCACAGCTGTACTAAGCCGCTGTAACACCTACAGTGTAAACCTTTCCACTATGCAGAGGAGGTTTTTCTGTTGTAGGAGCACCACCTCCCTGAGCAACTGTAGCTATGTTGACAGAAGCATTCTTACCATCCACCTAGCTGCATCTATGTTGGAGGTTAGGTCTACGTAGCTACGGTGTTTGGGTATGGATTTTTCAGATCCTGAATGCTGTAACTACGTCCACCTAACTTTTAAGTGTAGACCAGGCCTAATAATGGCAAGCTGGCATCTGAATGTTAAAGGTGTGTGAAGTGGCAGTGACCAAAGGCTTCCTGTGTTCAATACCTCAATGACTATCTAATGTTTTAAGTTCGGTTAGCATCTCATCTAGAAAAACTGCAGCTGTGTGGAACCCTCTGTTTCCTGCTGAAGCCCCAGTATCTCAGCAGTAGAAAGTCACAGCGGGAAGTGAAGAGTAACTTTCCTGTGTCTAAGTGCAGTGGAAATCTAAGTAGGTGGATTACAATCACCTGAGCTGGAATTTAGCCAGGACACTAGGGCTAACACCCATAGTCTTATATAAAAGTGCAGCCGGCTCTTCAGTGACCACAAGTGGTCAGGATCTCTCGGCCAAAAAGTAGCTTGCTTCATAGTGCTGTCTCCTTGCAATGCTAATACAGGGTTGTGCATTCGTTGCTCACAGAGCTTGCCGTCCGCTGAGTCTCCCATCACTGCTACCTGCAGCACCCTGGTTTTCTTTGGCAGGTGGTGTAGTCAAGAACTGACATTATTGGCAACAGAATCACAGGTCAAAACCGCTTGTATTTGTTTCCCATTTTGGAGGAGATGCTAATGGATAGAAGTGGCTATGGGCAGGTTAACACTTAAGCAGTCACCCTTCCAGCCCATGTTTGCCATGTGCCCTTGCTTTATTCAATCTCCAATGGATTCCCATCAATTGGCATTTTCGCGCTCTTGTGAGCAGGTCAGAGTTCCTATGGAGGGAAGGCCCAGAAGCCTTGAAAGACACGGAGTGGTCAGTTGTATCTCAGGGATCTGTGTGTAACTTGAATGTAACTTCCCATCTAAAATAGATCATTTCTGGTTTTCAAGAGGTACTGTCTGAGAAATGGAAAGGGAAATGATCCGGTGCAGTCAAATAAGTTGGATGCCTTGTGCTAAATGCCCCAGCCAACTGGGCTGGGGAAACAGAGCGGTGTAGGGAAGGTGTAGCTTAGTTAGGGTTTTGCATGATCGGTGCTGGTCTTCTAATGGCACCCTGGAGTGTTGGAGAAAGGCTTTAGCCTGTAACTGCATGGTAGACAAATACATCCTTCAGCTGCATTTCAGTGTACAGGCGAGTCTCATCTTACGCGCATTTAACATGTGCGAATTCAGCTTTGTGCGGTCGGCAAAAACAAAAGAGAAAAATAACAATTTAGATACTGTACCTGTAGTGCGGGCGATTCCGCCCGCCATTACATCAATGTAACTTTGACCATACGTGATTTTCGCTTTACGCGCTGACTGCGGACTGTAACCCCAGCGTAAAATGAGACTCGCCTGTAATCTTAGTGAGGGAGGGAATGGACACAGTTTCTGGCAGGGCTGCCTCAGCTTGATGGGACTTTTGCGGGGTTAGCATTCTTCCGAGTTAAAATCGGAGGGCAAGCGGTCAAAATTAGAGATTTGGAATCTTCAGGGTATAGGTAAATTTTGGATTTGGCTTTATTTGATTCATTTTAAAGTGGAGGGAGGTTTCAGGGCAGGAAATGCAGTTGACAGAAGCAATCTTAAAGAGGGTGTGGCTGCCATTTTTTAAGGAAGTTTTTAGGGGTGGGTGGGAGGGGGGGAAAAATCTGACCCAGGTGGTGGTAATTGCTAACAGACAAGGTAGTATTTGTGGTGGGTGGAGTTCCCAGTATAGCATTAAACCTGCACTATATAAGCCATCCCCAGTAAGGTAACATGACACGATACCTAGGAACCACAGGCTTTGTCCCTAAACACAAGTATACTCCTTTTGTGGCATTGTCTGTGGCTTATGTTAGTTTCCTTTTGCTTATTGATGGATTATCGTGTTGACCAAGGTATCAAATGACCCAATTACTGCAGAGACATAATTACACCTTGTAGCTGCATCACCTGCTGTAACTGTAAATGCTGCTACTTAGGTGTAATAGATGTTACAGGTCCTTACTTGGCTATGAGGGGGGGGATCACTGTATGCATAGCACATTTAATGGTGTATTAACCAACAAACTTATTCAATTAAAAGCACTTGGTTGGTTAGTTTTGCTGGCAGGAAGGCTCTATAGAAATTCTTCAGTGCAAGAAACCCAAATCAAATTGTACTTCCGCTGGCAATTCAAGTGTCCAGAAATCTGTCTGTGTTCCCATAATTAAAAAAATATGGTCTTTGCCTGATTGAGACGACTGCAGCATTTCATACCTCTTGCATTTACAGAACTCCTCTTCCAAGGGCGGCTGTGTAGGCTGTTGTCTGGATGCTTCAGGACTGGGAAGTAGTGCAAACTGCTAGCTGGCCTGTCAGAGGAAGTTAAAAAATGCTACTAAAGGGATGTAGAGAAACTCTTAACAGAGTACAGATTTCATACGGGGGCGGGGGATGATGTATGAAGATGGAAATAGAGAGCTGCCATTTAAAACAGCAAAGAAAGTATTTGTCTACACCAGTCCTAGGTGTGAATGGAAGAATGAGGGACGGGGAGTGAATGTTGGAGTATTGGTCGCAGGTGGATGTGGCAGCATGGAGAAGAAATCCCGGATCCAGCACAAATAAAAGAGCCCTGGGAAGGGGAGGTGAGCAAGCAGGGAAAGTGGAGAGAGAAATTTAGTTAAGATGAAACTTGAAAACCAGGAGGCAACGCTTGTGAATAGGACTGGTAAATGGATGTGCTGCTAGAAGGCAGGATGGAGAGAGGGTGATATGTTTATGCATCCTGCGGTGAAAGTCGAACTATGGTATTTGTGATGCCCACAGGACCTGGCTGTAAAAGATTATAACAGGAATTGCCAAGCATTAAGAAATGTAGATGATGAGGATGTTTGGTCAAGATGTGGCTGAACGAAGACAATTTTGCAGTTGCAGTGGTGGGCAAACCAGGGAGATGTTCTGGAAAGGATCTGAATTGAGGACTCTTCAATCTATGGCCTTGGGAGCAAAGTAAAGGAGTTGGAGAAAGGAGAACTGTGAAACAAACATTATTTCCCCGGGTGCGAATGTCGTCCTTTGACTAATTTAGTGTTAATTTCACTGGTGTGTTCAAGCCGGGAGCTGGCAGTCCACTTAGGAAGCTGAAGGCTCAAAAAATGAGTTTAAGGAGCTAGACTAACACTTGAAGGTAGCCACAAGATGTCCTATGCATGGGCTGGATGGAGACTTAGTTTCTGGTGGAAACACTACAGCCAATAACAGTGGTTTGAAGGGAGGCTGTAACATAGATGGGTTCGGGACTTGTCAACCGCTTTGTTGCTGTGAGCCCTGCGTTCAGCCGCGTACAACCAGTAAATTGCCTCTACCTCCTAGAACCCTTTTCCCTGGCTGCACAGCTCTGTAGAGAGGATGCCACAGGGACTGTGCTCCTGGGGCCTGAGACATGGCTGCAAACAACTAAGTCCACTTCAGTAAAAGGCTGGCTAGAGATCGGCGTCTGCCTCACCTTGTTGTAACTAGACTGCTGGTTTATACTGACACCATTACTAATGTGAGCTTGTTCAGCCTGTGCGATGAGATGTCACTCTGCATCTGTATAGTTCTGAACTGGGAGTGGCCCTCTCGGGATAAGAGGGCAACAGGTCTATTTGTCTAATTAACTTAGTTGCCATTTAGTACCTGGGGGGTGAGGAGTCTCAGGGGTGGGGGGGACTGAGGAATGTGGCTAGGCAGCTTATTGGAACTTGGTGGCTTTCTTTTAGGCTTGCACGTATTCATACCATTCATACATCTGTGAATAGGGAAGGGAAGTGACTCATCCATTCATAGAGCTCTTGCACAAGGTGTATAGCTGAATCTGCTTAATAGGCTCATAGCAGCAAGTTCAGATGCTCTTTGGAGACTGGGGGAGCTGGAACGGCCGAGTATATTTGACAGTGAAACTGCTTTGAATGCTTGAATTGGAAACCGTGTAAACAAGGCTTTTGCAGATGCAGTTAATTTTTCTCTTCCGTAGGTAGCAGTGGTAAGTAATAGAGCACATCCTATGAGCTCTTATGCTTCTGTAAGGACCCTTCAGATTAGGAGCTTGTTATGTGGGATTAATGAACACCAGTAAATGTGAGTTTGTTTCGTTCTTCAGCAGGTGAAGTGACCCTTAGTTTCATTCTTCAGCAGGTGACTAAGTACATTGTTCTGGTCAGAGGCTGAGGGCTGGAATCCTAGGGGTTTCCCCTTGATCCCTCCTTATTTGTAGGTGGACTAAAGCGCTGTTTAATTTAGGGGGGAGGAATCCCTAAAGCATTCTTTGGATGTTGTCTGCAAGTCTTAGACGTGCTTTGCTTTGATTTACCGTGTTTGTGTTCCTGGCTGGGGGTCTAGTTATGTGAAGACAGTGATATGAGCTCTCGGCCAGCGGAGGCATTCCCTCCATCCGTCTGGCAGTGCGTGTGACTGGCCACTTGGTTTTGACGCGGTGGACTGCTGTGTAGGATGCACTAGCAGTCCCTCACAGAGGAGATTTGCTCCCTACAGTGTAATTTCTTGTAAAAGCAGGGTCCCCGCGAAGACCTGACTGGTCTCTCCTGCATCTCTCTCACATGCCAGGTCACTGGACAGGGAATGTGTATCCAACGTAGCCACTGTTTTGAGTTAAGTCAGCACCCAAATGGACAAAGAGCCTGTCTGAACATCCAGCTCTCTCAGTGCAGAGGATTCTTCTGCTAAACGCTTCAGTGTCTTGTCAAACACGAGAAGCTGGGAATAAACTGCTGGTTGTGTGCAATAAGAATGAACTCAGTCTCTCAGCTACAGAGGGGGATGCATTACAGGTCCAGCCTTCACTGGGAGCAAGACCATGCAAACTGCCACCCTGTTTAACTGAGGCGGTTAAGCGGCTCCTAGAACCGTGACCACCCTGGGCATTCTCTCTGCTGACAACTAGGTGAGCCAACCATACTTTGCCATAGAAACCCATTAAAGCAACCCTTCTCAGGCAAAAAATCCCTGCTCCCACAAGTCAGGGAAACAGTGTTTTGCAGCAGCCATATAGAAACATGGTTTTTGCTTAGGTGAGTCTGATCCACTGTAAATTACCGGAAAACTATGTTGAAATGAGTCTTATAATCCAGCTACCAAGTGAGATTAGCTCTGAGTGATCTTTAACTAAACCACCAATCAGCAGCCAGAAGGATTGCTAATGAGCAAGAGAAGGATTCCCCCCCATCCCCTTTTGGTATTACAGCTTCACAGTTCTTCAGTAAAAGTCTCATTCACCTAAGCACTGAAACAGGACACAACAAGCTGCTTTTTGGCTAGATTTTTTTCTCTCTCCGTGGGTGGAGGGGGGATCGATCTTTTGCTATTGTCGAGAATTGTTTGTAGCAAAGTTCCTCTGCTCTGTGGTGCTTAGGATTTTCATACTGGGAAGGGGGTGTGGGGGAGAGAATCTTGATGATGCATCTCACAGCTGTGTGAAATGTGCCATTTCTAGCTAATCAAAGGTGACTTTCCTTGGGATATTTGGTGTGAGCCTTCGGGAAGACTGTGCCCTGGGACAGGCTGTTTTGCAAGTTGGCTCTGTATCTACAGAAGATGCTTTCTAGGGATCAGCCGGCGTGAGATGCTTTCTCCTTTATGGCAAAGAACCATCTGCATTCTGCTGGCAGTCTGTTAACTTTACCCCTGTCGTCCCTGTTCTGTGAGCTGGGAATGGATCCCTCTCGTGGGGCTATAGCACAGGGGTTCTCACCCTTTTTCTTTCTGAGGCCCCCCTCCCCCCCCCCCCGGCCCCTCCAACATACTATACAAAGTCCATGGCCCACCTGGGCCACCACAACTTGTTTTCTGCTTATAAACGCCGGGACTGGCGTTAGGGGGTGGCAAGCAGGGCAGTTGCCTGGGACCCCATGCAACGGGCCCCCGCCAAGCTAAGTTGCTCAGGCTTCGGCTTTGGTCCCGGGTGGCAGGGCTCAGGGCCCTGGGCTTCAGCCCCATGCAGTGACGTAACCTCTCCCCCCCCCCCTCCCCCATGGGTACTGTATTCCACAATAATTACTCTGCTTTGTGAGTGGAGTAACTATTCCAGAATAAAATTGTTCTGATTCTAGACTAGAGTCCACAGAGAGTGTGTGGGGTTGTGTGTCCTGAAGTAGCTATGTTGGGATAGTTATTCCAACATAACTCTGCTGGTCCGGTTCCTTGTGTAGACAAGCCCTCATAACCCCAATAACCCACTTGCTGTTAATACCTGAAATGACCACGATTCTGAGATTAGGAGATGGGCAATTCTGCTGCTGTGTATTTGACAGCACATTTGTATATAATCTCTTTTTTTCCCACGTGTGTGCGCTTTGCACAGAAACGAGGGGGCACAAAATAGGAGAATGTGACTGTAAAGCCCCAAAGTTGTCAGGGAACTCCAGGGCAGATGTGGTTACGAAAACTACCTTAAAAAGACTAGACTATTTTTTTTTAAACTTAGGTACATAAAGGTCTTTAAGATCTTTGAATGAAAAGGGCAAAGGCCTGTTTGCATCCTCTGTTTTTTTTGCTACCATCAAATGAACTTAACCTGTGATCTAAACCATGAAGTGCAGAGATGCATTTTTAACATGTGAGAAACATGCATAGCACGAGCATTTAAAGTATCTAACTTCCAGGGCAGTGCCTGACGCAAACAGGCATCATACACATTTTCCCAGTAGGCTTTCTCTGTGTGATGGAAATGGCCTATCTCACAAGTCCAAATCCAGCCCTGATCAAACAAGCTGCTAATACCTGGCTGTTCTGTGACTTGCATTAAATGAGCTGGCAGTCTGTCCCATACCTAGTTGGTAGGAATCTGTGTCACGGTTTTGGGTGGGGCTTGTTGGCCATCACCTCTGAGAGGCCAAGCACTGAATGGGCTGGGAGACTTGCCGTTGGAGGTTCCCTGTCAGGTCTGTGAGGTACTGATGGCAGGCAGTGGCTGGGAACCTGTAACTCAGGCTTGCAAAATTACCATGAAAATGTGTGTTGTTTTTTTTTTGTTTGTTTTTTTTTTTCCCCCAGCACAGAAGCTACTAGACTGTGAGCACCTTGAGGCAGGGACTCTTATGTTAGCGCTGCACAGTGCCCGGCCCTGTGGGGCCCCGATCCTGGCTAGGAATACATCTCCTTTGAATAGTCAGAACTATTTGTAGTGGGGCTGAATCAAGGGGGGGAGTGCATGGTGCTTCAGATATGCCACCTGCATGAGAGGAGACAGTCCCTGCCCCAGAGATCTTACAAGCTAAGTGAGCTCTGTACTTGGACCACTCAGGAGCCCAGTGCGTATCTGAGCTCTGGGCTGGAGCACTGTTGCTTGCACTAGCGTGGTCCTGAAGTCTTTCTGCTGGAGCCCCGCTGTTGCTCAGTTTAATTTCCCCTGTGTTTACTTCAGTAAGGCATGTACCAGGTTATTTCTGGAGCCGGTTGCCTTTATGCAAACCATTTCACCAGCAGGATGCACCTCTGTCAAATGCAGGCCAGCCAGTCTTAATTTCTCTTTGCCGCTCCCTCTCTCCCACTCGGGACGCTGCTGTTTTGTGGTCAAAAATCAATAACGCTCCGGGTCTTTGTTTCCCTCCCTGCAGCTTGCCAACAAAGCGCGGACAGAGAAGGAAGAGAAGATGAGCCAGGCGTATGCAATTAGTGCTGGTGTCTCTCTGGAGGGACAGCAGCTTTTCCAGACTATACATAAGACGTAAGTTGGCTGCGGGAGGGTGGCTGGGAGGTCTTTGTTTCCTTCACCCTCAGATACGTGCGTGCGCCTGTGTTCTCTAGTGGGCGGGGTAACTCTTCCTGGGACGGATTCCGAGAGCCTCCCTCTCGCTGGTGGTCTGTCTAGTCGCTCCCAACTACCCATACGTGTAACAGGACCTCCAGGCTCCTCTGGGTTGGCCCCATGTCCGTCGTTGCTGCCCTCTCCCATTGCTATGTGCACTGTCCGGCCTTCCATGGGCCCTGGTCTGCTGCACATGGATTGGCCAAGCTGCCAACTGCTCCTCTAGGCCACACTTCAGCTCACTATGTAGTGTGGGTGGAAATGGCCCCATGGGACGGAGAGTCTCAACCCTGCCCAGCTTTCTCAAATTACAGCTGGAGCTGTTAACAGCTTGGAGCTGTGCCATTTCAACCCTCTCCCTGGCCTGTGGCAGCCTGTGGCCTTGTGAGCAGTTGGGCTGAAGTGCAAGGGGTTTGATTAGCCAATGTGCCAGCCCAAGGCACACTCTAGTGTTACAGGTACATGGGAGAGCTCCCGCGCTTCAGAACGCAATCAGATCCGCAGTTCCTCAGCGCGCCCTGAGCATGCTCCCTTCCTGGAGGGCTTGCACCTCTACCTGGCAGAGCGACTTATAACTGAGAGGCGATGTCGTAACTCCAAGCCCACAACAATGGCTCTGAGTGGTTTCAGAGTAGCAGCCGTGTTAGTCTGTATCCTCAAAAAGAACAGGAGTACTTGTGGCACTTTAGAGACTAACAAACTTATTTGAGCATAAGCTTTCGTGGGCTACAGCTCATTTCATTGGCTGCATGCAGTGGAAAATACAGTGGGGAGATTTTATATACACAGAGAACATGAAACAATGGATGTTACCATACAGACTGTAAGGAGAGTGATCAGGTAAAGTGAGCTATTACCACCAGGAGAGAGAGAAAACCTTTTGTAGTGATAATCAAGGTGGGCCATTTCCAGCAGTTGACAAGAACGTGTGAGGAACAGTAGGGGGTAAAAATAAACGTGGGGGAATAGTTTTACTTTGTGTAATGACACATCCACTCCCAGTCTTTATTCAAGCCTAATTTAATGGTGTCCAGTTTGCAAATTAATCCCAATTCAGCAGTCTCTCCTTGGAGTCTGTTTCTGAGGTTTTTTTTTTTTTGTTGAATTGCCACTTTTAGGTCTGTAATCGAGTGACCAGAGAGATTGAAGTGTTCTCCGACTGGTTTTTGAATGTTATAATTCTGGACGTCTGATTTGTGTCCATTTATTCTTTTACGTAGAGACTGTCCGGTTTGGCCAATGTACATGGCAGAGGGGCATTGCTGGCATATGATGGCATATATCACATTGGTAGATGTGCAGGTGAACGAGCCTCTGATAGTGTAGCTGATGTGATTAGGCCCTATGATGGTGTCCCCTGAATAGATATGTGGACACAGTTGGCAACAGGCTTTGTTGCAAGGATAGGTTCCTGGGTTAGTGGTTCTGTTGTGTGGTGTGTGGTTGCTGGTGAGTATTTGCTTCAGGTTGGGGGGCTGTCTGTAAGCAAGGACTGGCCTGTCTCCCAAGATCTGTGAGAGCGATGGGTCGTCCTTCAGGATAGTTTGTAGATCCTTGATGGTGCGGTTGGAGAGGTTTTAGTTGGGGCAGAAGGTGACGGCTAGTGGCGTTCTGTTATTTTCTTTGTTGGGCCTGTCCTGTAGTAGGTAACTTCTGGGTACTCTTCTGGCTCTGTCAATCTTGCCGCTAGACAGATCTCTCATCGGGACGCTGCTTCCCGTAATCCTTCCCTGGAGGTACTGGCTGTGCCTTCAGTGGTGTGCTGGCCCAGCCACGCCCCCAAGGCTGGTTCATCAGGACAGGGCAGCGGCTCACTCCTGTCTGCAGTGATCTGGTTTCAGAGCTACCACAGCCAGTGTTGGGAACGGGTGGGGGCCCTTTTGAAACCCACATGAGAGGGGAGGTAGGCGGGTGAGAGTGGGAGAGTTAGGGCTCCGGAGCTGCTGGGCAGTTGTGGGTGAGGGTGAGTGCACGGTGGTATTAATAAAATCCTGCCCTGTTTCTGCCTCTCCCAGCATTAAAGACTGTAAATGGCAAGAGAAGAACATAGTGGTGATGGAAGACGTCGTTATCGCTCCTCCGTACCAAGTGGAAAACTGTAAAGGCAAGGAGGGAAGTGCCCTGAGTCACGTACGCAAAATAGTGAGTAGAGGGAGGGTGAATCCCCCCCCCCCACGTAGGTACCTGTGGGACCCCATCATTGTCACGTGGAAGGACCCTTCCCCCCCACTCGGTGCTGTCTGCTCCCAACGAGGAATGGTGCATTGTGTCCGAAGGGTAGCTGCAACTCTTGTTGCAGTCTGTGCCTGCAGCAGGGTTTTGAATCAAGCAGGAAATGGTTTAAAAGGGGTCTCCTAATGGTCCACTAAAGGGGCCTGGTGTTTCCTGTGGAACCCCTCGCTATGGAGCCAAGCCACTTCCAAGGCTGGACTCTGCTGTGCGGTCCCCGTCCCGGTTTTACTGACGGAGCAGTCAGGCTGTGGAAGGAGTTACGGGTTTGATATTAAAGCTTTATCCACTGGGGAGTTGTGATCTCTCTGGCACCCACCCCAGGCCACATAGACCATGGGTTCTCAAACTGGGGATCGGGACCCCTCAGGGGGTCACGAGCTGTCAGCCTCCACCCCAAACCCTGCTTTGCCTCCAGCATTTGTAATGATGTTATACATTAAAAACACTTTTTTATATATTTAAGGGGGGGTCACACTCGGAGGCGTGTGAAAGGGGTCACCAATCCAAAAGTTTGAGAACCCCTGACATAGACCAGTCTCTGGGGAAGAGTATGCCATTCCGTACTGCCTGTGTCTGAGTGTGTCTCTTTGCAAACCGTGTAGGACAAATACAGCTGTTGAGTTCTAGCTGAACCATTGACGGTCTCCATCTACCAGGGTGGAGGAGATGGAGCATGTGCCCGTAATCCCCATCCCAGCTGCTGCAAATCCCACTGGTCGCAACGATTGCTTCTGGTCACCATGGACCACTTTCTCGCATGCGCCTGGCACCCACGAGACCTGGTCATCCCTGTTCGCACGCCATGTGAAATTGTACAATTAAAACCCAGCAATGTTGATCCATCTTCTCCCTTTTTCTCTTCCCCCCTCGGCCAGGTTGAGAAACATTTTAGAGATGTGGAAAGCCAAAAGGTAATGCAAGGTTCACAAGCACAGCAAACACAGAAGGAAGCCACCCTGTCATCCTGAGTCCTGCCCCCTTCCGATCACCAGGGGCACTCTTCCAAGATCCAGCAGAAGCCGACAGGATTTCTTCAAAGGAGGCCGGGGCGGGGGAGGGCCAGGGTTCTATTTTATTTCCGGGGGGCTCTTTAACGGGGAGCTCCCCACTTCCAAACTTTAGACTTTAAAACAAAAAAAGAGAATAATTTAAAAGATCATCCATTACTTGACTGACAACCTTTCTTTTTGTCCGCCATGTTTTCTCCTAGGACAGTCAGACTTTGTTAGTTTTATTTTTGACTTCCTTTCCTCTTCTGCCACCCCACACAACACCCCCCCCTTTTATTTTTGTAAAGGGGGTCCACCATTCTCCCCTCCCTCCTTTGATGTAGGAGAATCTGCCCTTCCCCCCAATACCCTGCTAAAAATAAAAATAACAATCTGACTGTGTTAACTGAATCGGGGCCTTTCTGCCACCAGCATGGTCCCGTTTTAATTTTGTTTGCACAGGGCAAGGCTTGAATTAGAATTATTTTTCTTATCTTTAAATATATATATGAATATATATATTAAAATGTTCTTTAAATATTTTCTGCTTCTAGCAGTTCTCTTCACCGGGATCATGGCAAAAAAAAGAAAAGGCAAACAACCCTCCCCACCCCTAATCAGCCCTGGCAGAGTTGGTGGCTTTGCGTGTGACACTCTGGAGAGTTCACACACACGAAGACTGGGGATTTGGGAGGGCAGGAGGTGGTGGTGCTCCCTAAATCGTAAACCTCTTCTGACAGCTTTCTTACTGTCCTGTGCTGAAGGCGAGTTGGCTGGGTCTGGGAAGACCCAGGCGCTAGGAATAACACAGGATGGTGCTGCTAATTTACTCCTCCCTGCCTCCCACGGTACGGTACCGCAAAGCCGTCTCTTGTCCTCAGTGGGCTGGCAGATCCGGAGACACGGTGGCTTTCTCTTGCGTCGCGTCGGCTCACGCCACCGACTATCGTGTGTGTTAGCTCGTGTGTAGGCTTCTGTCTTTTTCGAGGTCAAAATTATCCAAATGAACTTGGATAGCAGGCCGTTTGTGCTTGATCCCCTTTCCGCTCCAGGCGTGCGTGCGTCTGGGATCCTTACAAGCTGGGACACGGTTTGTATATGTCCGAGTGCCCATGCAGAGAGCTGCACTGTGCTCCGTTTGCTAAGAGAGCACGAGGGCTTTTGTCACTCTGTCAAACCCAACCCTAAAAGTCTTTAGTCACCGGGCTGCCTTCCCCTGTCCTGTACCGTACCCAGCTGGCATTCATGCGTTGAGCCATTTGGCATCGCATGCTGCATGGGTGACTGTAGCCATCGGCTCGGCGGCAAGCCAGATTATGGAGCTGGTGAAACTGGCTTCCTCCCAAGCTAGGCAGGGGTATGGCTAAGCTACGGAAGTCTCGTGATTATTTTTTATTTTTTGCCATGATCTTTCCCCTTCCCTTTTTTTTAAATAAATGGATCAAAATTAAATAATTCAAGCCCTGCCTTTAAAAGAGAAAAAAAATGGAAATTTTTTTAGTATTGTTTAGCAAAACAATAAAACCCAAAATTTTTTTAACCATCAAAAGTGTCTGCATTGGTGGGTTTGTTTGGCTGCAGCCTGGTGCCCGGCGGTGAGGCAGAGCAGGGGTTTCGTGCAGGCTCGAGCACACGGGACCCTCCTCTGTGGGTTGAACTGCCCTGGCCTTCGATTGACTGCCTTGCCTTGCTGTTCTGTTGGAAAGGCAAGCTGCCTGCGGGGAGGGGGCTAGGCTTCCGGAGAGCAGGGTGCGGGACTTGAACAATGTCCTCCTATCGGGGGGACAGCGTTGGACCCACCCCAGTGTAGGTACTGGCGCTGGGCGGGTGGGTGAAGCACAGAGCAGAGACTGCTTCCAGCCGGGCCTTTGGAGCTGTGGTGCATGGTGCCCCCCCTGCTGTGGAGAGGGGTGGGGGGTAACAGCTTGGTACTGCATTGAATGGGCATGTTTGTGCTGTCTCGGGCAGGTGAGAGAGATGGGCTCTGCCTGCTCTGTGCCCAGTGTGTAGGAGGGGGTCACACCTCCTTGACCCCATACGGGCCACAACTTTCTTAATCAACTAATTGTAGCACAGATGGAAAAACCAGTCCTGGAGGAGAGCGGCATCAGGCCGCAGACCACATAGAGCATGTGTGGGGCCCAATGCAAACCTCGGCTGGGCCCATCCAGCTCTTAGCCAAAGCCCATCAGCACGGGGCTGCTGCTATTGGGAAGCAGGTGCCGTGGGTTCTGCACAGAGACCTCGCACCTTCCCTGAGTTCACTCCAGGCCACTGACCAGCCGTGGCTTGGTGGGAGTTTTGCGAGAACCCATCAGGCTCAACCTAGAGGTGAAGGGCTTCAGAACCCTGTTACTGAGCCAATTGATGGCGCTTGACCCCTTCTCCAGCAGGGAGAGGAGAGGGGAATTGTCCTGCGGAGAAGGGGTCTAGCAGCGTATCTGCCTGGCTGGCTAACTGCCTTGAGCCCTCGGGCTGCCCTACAGCCATGGGGATACTTTCCCAGCAGGAAGCCACTTCTCTGCCCCTCGCTCGAGAGCAGAGGCTGCTGGTGAGGGCGATGCTTGGAAAGCCACGGTGCTGCTTGGCCCAGAAGCTCGCTCAGATCCATCCCCTTTGGGTCTAGGGAGAGAACTGCAGCTGCCCCGCACTTGGCCCAGCCGCTGCCCGGGCTAGGCCTTGGCGGGTGGATTTCCATTGTTCCGGCGGCATCTCTCTCACACTCACACAGTGGCTGAAGCATCGCTGGGGTCCTGGCCCCATAACAAGGCTGTCTCCCTTCCCTGGGCCCTCTCACTAAGTAGGGCTGGTGGTGACCCGCCTCCCGGGGGAAGCGGACATCTGGGGGGTCTCGGGCACGGGCTGCCACATGAACGTGTGCTGGGGCGGACGGTGGGGGAGGGTACTACCTTGTACGGCCCAACTTCTGCTGGCGAGAGAGACAAGCTTTCGAGCGACACTGAGCAGCTCATCAGGTGTGGGAGAGGTGGGCCCCCCTCCTGTGTGTTCTAGGGGGTCCCACATCCAGCAGTGGCGGCTTGCGGAAGTTGACCCTAGGCCTACGTGGCCGTGCTCCCGTTAACATGCCGGGGTGAGCAGGGCAGCACATTCTCCTGTGGGCTTAAATGCAGCTTTGCTGTGCGTTTTCTGTCCAGCAGGGTCACATGCCTGCTCTGGCTGCTGGAAGCAGTAAGGACTTGGGTGGGGGGGAGTGGGACAAACTCCCCTAAGGCCAAAGCACCTGACAAGCTTGTCTCTTGGTAAAGATCAGAGCTGCTTAAAAGGCTTGAAGCTGCGGGATGAGGTGGGGGTTTCCCTGGCGCTCTGGGAGGCTGATGGCTGCCTTCTGCGGGGCTGGCACCGAAATCAAAATCATTCTTCAAGGGCGGGATTCTGCTCCTCTGAGCTGCTTCGAGAAATATTACGCTTCCTAGCTGTGCACGGCTGGCCTCTGCTGGAGTACAGGGGAATTATGCTTCCCACTCCAGATGGAAAACTACTGGAACTGCAAGAAGGGTGTCTGAGATAAATGGTCTGTAGCAGTGATATCCATTCGGGCCAGAGCATTAACCGGTGGAACTCACTGCCACAAGATATAATTGAAGCCGAGAGCTTAGTAGGATTCAGAAAAGGATTTAGATGGCTCAGGGCAGCCACAGTTGCATTAATGTGGGCTGTGAACTGATGCTTCTGGGCCTCGGCCAATTGCTGAGGGGGTTTCGGTAGAAACTTCTCTGGGATAGGCAAGCCCAGAATTCCTGACCTGGGGTTTCTTGCCCCTTCCTCGGACTGCATGGAGCCCCTACGGCACATGCACTGTGGCCAAGTTTTGGAAAGAGACTGTTTAAGGGCAAGAGAAGTGTCTCTCTTCTGTTCACAATCTCCAAGCGGTCTGCAAGCAGCAGTGACTTACGAACCCTGTCCGAAGCTTGTCAGCCTCCTTCAGTGCAACCTTGAATGGAGGCCGATGTCTCTTGGGGTAGGGGGAAGTGCCTGCTTGCAGGGGCGGCAGGCGTGTCTCAAGGAGCACAGAGGGACGCACGCCCGCTCCCCTTGCATGCAGTGGGACGGGGGGTTGGGGTTCCTGCTGCCTCTGGCTCTGAATTGTTGGCGGCTTGGCAGGAAGATTCTAATCGTGCCGCTCCGAGGATTTGACTTAGCAAATCGTGCCATCTACAAGGGCCTATATAAGTACGGTCAGACCAAGGTCTATCTGGCCCAGTATCCTGTCTTCCGACAGCGGCCAGTGCCAGGTGTCCCAGAGGGAATGAACAGACCAGGTCACCATCAAGTGATCCATCCCCTGTCGCCTGTTCCTATATACTTGGGCCTCGGCACTCCCTTTGCTTTGTGGTCCACGCAGTGTCTGGATCTGTGTCCCGTGTGGGCCAGCCCCTGCTCTGATCCGATGCCTGGGGCTCCCGTACGTCTCCTCTTCTGTCTCGCACGTTTTAGTATTAACCTGCCTGGGCCTCTCCATGGGCGTCGCGTTGACTCGGGTGCTCCGGCGGCTGCGGCCTCATCCAGCGGGAGCGTCTGGTGGGGGACCGTGCAGCAGCTGTAGCAAGCGGTGATCTCGGCCCCGCCAGCTTCACAAATGAGGCCGCGTGTGGCTTTTGCCAAGGGCCTAGGAGCGGTAGCCTCATGCCCAGCGAGTCCCCCTGGATCCTGGGCGGAAAGTCCCGCTCTTGCCGAATCCCTGGGCCTACGCACTTCACGCTCTGGTGGCCCAGCTCACGCGGCGGGAGGGCCCCCGCCCTCGTTGGCGTTAATCCACCTTCCCGGGGACGGGTGGACCTAACTACGTGGCTCACGGGGGTGGATTTTGCACCCCCCCCCCCCCCGCAGCGATGTAGTTGGGGCGACTTCACTTTTCCGGGCAGACCTGCCCCAGAGCGCCTTAGCACAAAGCTGCCTGCATGCTGCACGGTCTGTGAGCGCCACCTGCTGGGGTTGTGTTGGCATCGCTGCTTGGCAAAAGCTGTGGGAGGCGGGAAGGGCTGGGGTCGTCATTTGCTGTTCGAGGGCCTGCTCCTTGGGGTGGAGTCGGCTGAGTGTGGCTCTGCGAAAGGCCTTAAAGTGGGCAGGAGCACTGGGGGGGGGGGCTCTCTGCAACTGCAGTCCCAGCCACTCGCTGTAGGGAGCAGGGCAGGAGCACTGGCGGGGGGGGCTCTCTGCAACTGCAGTCCCAGCCACTCCCAGTAGGGAGCAGGGCAGGAGCACTGGATGTGGGGGGGAACCCCCAGTGACTGCAATCCCAGCCCCTCCCCAGGGGGTGCTGTAGGGAGCAGGGCAGGAGCACTGGAGGTGGGGGGGAACTCCCAGTGACTGCAATCCCAGCCCCTCCCAGCAGGAGGTGCTGTAGGGGGTAGTGCAATCCTAGCATCTCTCCAGTGTGTGGGGGGGTAGATTAGCTACAGCTGCACGAGCTGTTCTAAGGGAGGGAGCTGGGGTACCGGTGGCCATCCCTCCCCCAGGTGCGTGTGCACCAGATGGAGCATGTCCCAGCGTGTCAGGTGTCCGGCCAGGCCGGGAGCGCTGGGTTCGTACGTCTTTATTGGACACTAGCCTTGATAGCTGCTGGGGGTGGGGAAGGCCGTTGAATTATGGATGAGACGTGAGGGTGATGAATTTTGCATGGCTGGCTTGGGGGCTGAGGGAGTGAAACGTGAGACGCCACACTACCGGCCCGTGAATTCAAAACCCCGGGGCTTTGCTGGGGATCCTGGCTGGAGAGCTTGAAATCTCACTGCAGTGGGAGGAGAAGTGGGTTGCGGGGTGGGGGAGGGGAAGAAGGGCCTACACTAAGCTAGAATCCCAGGACCATGCAAAGGAGCAGCCTGATTGTCCCTGTGTGTCTCACCGAAATGTCTTGGTGCGGATCTGGAGCGCTCTGCTTGCGAAAGGCAACCAGCTCTGGGGTGGAGCGCAGCAGCTGTTTCACGGCATGCAGCAACGTCCTGCAGGCATTTAGGACAAGGGGCAAAGAAGGAGCCTGGATTCAACTGCCAGGACAAAGGGGGAGCTTGCAGGTGGTGGGATGTAAATATAAACCCCGGGCACCCGGCAGGCCCTGTCACTTGTTCTGCGTGGGGGTGCTGGGTCCCAGTGATGCTGTCTCCAATCCTGCGCCTGCCTTTGGGCAGACCCCCAGCCGCTCTACCCTGCCCATCCCCCCGGGTCAGGTAGCTCATTCGACAGCTGGGCTGCGACGCTGCTCCCTAGAGATGCAGAGGCCACCGTTGTCTAAAAGAGGTAACTGCCTTTCGGCTGCCCAGGGTGGGGGATGCCCCTGCATGGCCCCTTAAAGTGCTGGGTGCTGCCAGGTGAAGCCAGGGTGCCTGGCGTTTTGCACCCAACAATGGAAGCTCCTAACACCTGGGGTGGCTTTTGATAATGTCGGTGACTCATCCCAGCTGGCACGGCAAGTGGGTGGCAGGGCCCCTGGCTCCCCGTCCTCTGCTTCATGGGCCAGCCCCATAATCCCTTCCCAGGAACCGAATCCAGGCCCCGGGCGGTGTGCTTCTCTAACCACTAGCTCATGCTCCCTCTAGGATAAGAAGGGCAGACCCTGGGGGCTCCTGTAGGCATGGAGACAGGGCCCCTCGTGTGGGGGTAGAGGGGACTCTAGGGTGGGCCCGAGCCAGCCCCTCAACTGAAGAGGCCAGAGGAGAGTGGAAGGATGAAACCCCCGTCTTTCCAGCCTGCCCAGTCCCTCTGGGCATAGGCCAGCGGTGCCCCCTACACACACCTGTCTGGCTTCTGATATCATGGCCTCCTCCGCCGTGGCGGCTCCTGCAGGGTATCACGATGCGCGAGGGGCAGGGCGGGGTGGCACCGAGCCAGGCGGCGTCAGTAATCCCGAGCCCAGATTAGGTTCTGCTCGCTCCTGGGAAGGCAATCCTCTCCTGGCAGCTGGCAGCCAGCGCTCCGCCTGCCCAAGGGACCGGGACGCGGCGGGCTGCGGTCGAGTTGGGCCTGACTTCCAAGGTACGTCCAGGTCCCCGGCCGTCGGGGCGGATGGGGGCGAGCGTCTCTGGTGTTCGCTGCCTTTCAAGTCGGCCAGCTGCTCTCGCTCGGCCAGCTGCTCACCCCTTTGCTCTGGCTGCCCTGACCAGGCTGCAGAAATTGCACAGCCCACCCGGGAAGGGTCAGCTGCAGGGGGCACCTCCTTCCCTTTGCTTCTCCGGGCGTGATCAGGAATGGTGGAGGGGTGTGTATATGTCCCCCCTTTCCTGCCTCCCTGGGGGTGCCTAGACAGACAGATCTTTGCTTCCTCTAGGGAGGAGCTGCCCCTCAGTGTGAACCCCCGAAGGCCATGCTGGGGGTACAGCTGGGGTTAGAGGTGTGTATCTCGATCCCCCCCCCCCCTTGGACTCATGCTTAGCGGGTGAACGCCATGGAGTAGGGATCGATGGGATAGGATGAGCTGGGACTGTCCCTCACCCCACGGACTATGGGGCAGGGGGGCTGAGGTCCTTTCTGTGCACCTCTGAGCGATGCAGGGGGAGGCCGGGCTAGACGTGAGGTTGCTCTGGACCCTTGGGCAGGTGGGTTATGAGTAAAGCTGGCAAAGAAGGGATTTTTCAGTTGCTGGCAGGGCCGAAAGATTGCCAGGGGAAACGGAAAACACGGATTTAAAAAAAAAAAAAACCCAGCCAATCCCAAAGACTCCGAAAAAATGTTTCGTTCGACCCCCCACCCCACATGAGACGTTTCATGGGGGTGTTTAATCCAAGCCAAGGGAAGGACGCGCTAGATTCACACCCGGTGTGCAGCGGGTGCCACCTTCCTTCGGCCCAGGCTGGGGAGGGGGGTGATTTTTAACCGGGAAATGTGGCGAAATGTCCATTTTGCTGGGCGCACGCAAGCTGGCGAAAGGCTCTTTTTAGGGCGAAGAATCAAAACGCCCGGAGAGGCGCAGCCAGAGAAATGCTAGTTGGAGCCTTCCGAGAGTTGGCTTTTCCGCCTAGTCCCCTGGTCTGTGGCCGTGCGATCCTGCCACTTTGTGTTTGAAGGCTTACAAAGCTTGAACTGCTGGAATCGCAAGGTCTGTTGTCATGTTACCGCCCCTCCCCGCCTCCATTAGTCCTGGCAACAGTGAAAATTTAAATCAAAAGAGCGAGGGGGTGTGACTCCCTAGCCCAGGGCTCGTGGCCTCCCTCTAAGCCGTGGGTGTCCTCTGCGTTCCAGCCCCAGCTCCAACCTGGGGATTCAAACCGGGCTCTCCCGGGCCCTGGGCGAGTGCCCCAGCTGCTGGGCAAAGGATTGAGGTGGCACCGCCCCCAGCTCCTGTTTTGCCAGTCTAGGCTGGCCAATGGAAACGTTTCGTTCTGATGACGCCGAAACGAACCCTTTTGACCTGCCTGGAAACGCCCGTTCTCGGTTTGACTGAGTCAGTTCCAGAATCGCCCCAGATCTGTGAAACGTTTCAGGCGACCGGAATCCGCATTCTTCGGCAGAAGCCTTGGCCCCAACATTTCCCCCCCCTGCTCTCGTTATGATGCAATCGATAGCTGCAGGACCCTGTGGTCACGCTGCTCCCCACCGGCCCTGGGGCTCATTCACTGCTCAGGGTGGACAGTTGCGAGGGCAACCTTAATGCTGCTTTTGCCAAACTGTCTGAGTGCTTGACTTTGCGACCTGAGTGACGTTCCCATAATGTAGGTATTTTTTTGGGGGGGGATGTAATTTCCTAGTTTTTTTTTTTTAAGCAGGAAAAACCAAAGTGTGGGACTCTGTAATGCACGTTCTCTAGCACCGGCTGCAGGATTTGAACCCAGGACCTATACCACTGACGCACAGAACCCTGCCGCTTGAGGTAAAGATTTTACACTCGTGGCAGCAGGAGTAGATGGAAGGTGCCATGGGAGGGTTTCCATGTGGCTAGAGGGATGGGGGCAGGGCTAGTTTTTTTGTTTCCCCCCCCCCAGGCAGGCTCTGTGGGTGCAGCGCTTTGGGCACCCTCCTTGCTGCCTCTGGGTGCCAGGAAGAGCTAGCCACCTCCACCCCCATGAAACACTTCTGCTGCTCTGCCCGGAGCATGCCTCTCCAGCCTTGCAGACAAGGAATCCAGGGGTCTAGACCCCAGCCCGGAGTAGGGCTGGATCCCTTCCCCTGCACCCCAGCCTCCACGGCACTCAAGGGCTAGGACTACAGCCCCCTGCCTATGGGGGACCAGTCCGTCTTCCCCCAGTCTCTGGAAACGGGGGAAAGGTTTGAACCGGCAGCTGGCTGGGTGTGATTACTGCCAATCTCCTGCTGCTGCAGGTTGCCCAAGGGCCACTGGCCTAGCTGTGAGACCTCCTTATGGCAGGCAGGGGCCAGGGGGCAGTGCTGAGCCATGGGGAGAGGAGCCGTGGGGAGGGCACCTGTCAAGAGGAGGAGGAGGGCACAGGCCGGATGGGAAGTTGGTTGTGAGCCGGAGCTGGGGTGGGAAGTGCCCCCCCACCAGTGCAGATCAGATTTCCGTCCCCAGATCCTGGCATGCTCATCCCTTGCCCCCTGACCCCTCTGCTGCCAGCATCCGGGGGGGCATTTCCCTAGGGCAGCAGCTGACGTCAACAGCCCTAAACTGCCCCCATTGCAAGCCCCAGTGTAGGGGGCGTGCCGGGGGGCAGGGGCAGGAGGGAACGCTCCATACGCTGCTACCGAGATTTCAGGCTAGGGCACCCTGGGGAGCAGTCTGATTTCCACCGGGATCTGCTTCACCCCCAAGTTCAGCCAGGGCCCAGGCTGTCTTCAAGCTCCTGCCCCACCCTTGCAGCGCCTCCTTAAGGCTCAGCACAAAAACCTCGCCCCGCACCTGCCTCTGTCCCGAGACAGGAGCATCTCTCTCTCTCTCTCTCTGCTGGCTGGAACGGGCAGCCCTGGGGGCAGCGTGGGTACCCCCTTAACGGCTGCTCTCTTCCCTCCTCTGCCCAGCAGATCTAGCGCAAGGCAAGGCTGCGGCCCCGCTGGCGAAGCGAGGGGCTGGCCGGCAGGGCTGGAAAGAGGAGCCCGGGAGGGAAGGTGAAGGCACCCCCCTGCCCGAGGACCTATCCAAGCCGTTCCCTCCCCGCTGGATCGTTCAGATTCCGTCTCCTGCTTTGTCCTGGAAGGAGAGAGGCCAAGAAAGCTCTGGGCTCGTCACTCAACAAAGGACTCTTTGTTACAGCCTCCTCCAAGGAAACCTGATCTCCCCCCCCACCCCCGTCCGTGGGGTGGAAAGCGATCCGGACGGGGCTGCCGGCTTGGCTGTGCCCTCTCTCTCCTTCCGCCGGCGCTGGGGTTCTGCTCTATGTGGGCCAGTCTCTTCCGCAGCCTGCCTCCATGATGCTGCCCTTCTTCCTGGCTCTCCTGCTTTGGGTCCTGGCGGCAGGAGCCACCAAGGCCTGCCCGCATCTGTGCGTCTGCTACGAATCCTCGGATTTCGTGGACTGCCGTGGCCGGCGCCTGGCCCACATCCCCCGCAGCATCCCGCCCAGCACGTGGCTCCTGGATCTGAGGCACAACCACCTGACCAGCCTTGAGGCAGGCTCCTTCGACGCCCTGTGGTCTATGAAGATCTTGCTCCTGGCCCACAACTCCGTCGGCCGGCTCTGGCCCAAGGCCTTCACGGGCCTGGGCTTCCTGGAGAAGATGGACCTCAGCCACAACCTCCTGGCCCAGCTGCCTGCTGACTTCTCCGATGATCTGGCCTCCCTGAAGGAGCTCAAGGTGGCCTACAACCGGCTGTCGGCTGTGGGCTATGAGAGCCTGCAGCATCTGGAGAGCCTGGAGAAGCTGGACCTGAGCTACAACCAAGTGGCTTCCATTGAGAAGGGGGCCTTTCGGGGCCTGTCCAGGCTCCGGTACCTCTACCTCCAGTCCAACCGTCTGGGGGTTGTTCACAACGGCTTCTTCTCCATGCTCCAGAACCTGGAAGTCCTCTTCCTTGGCACCAACAACATCAGCGCCATCGAGCTGGAGGCCTTCACCTCCCTGCACAGCGTGAACCTCCTGGCCTTGACCGGCAACCAGCTCATCCACCTCAAATTCAAGACCATCCTGAACATCCAGACACCTAGCACCCACCTCCAGCTTGCCGGCAACCCCTGGGCCTGTGACTGTGACCTCCAGCGGGTCTTCAGCAAGATCCTGAGCGTCCGCCACCTCCACGTGGAAGACTACGCCAATATCACCTGTGCCAGTCCCTGGCAGCTGGCCGGCTTGCCTCTGGTTTCTGTGGACGCCCAGCTGTGCGTGGCCGAGACGGCCACTGTCCTGGTGATCACGGTCACCGTCCTGGTGACGGTCATCGCTGCCATTGTCATGGCGGAGAGGAACAGGAAGAAGAGGCAGGAGAAGAACTGGAATGAGTCGGACGGCCCCTTCGACCTGCAGGAGAAGTGAGATGAGGGGTGGGAAAGCTGGCGCCTGGTGCATGAGAAGCAGCCGGGTCCTTTGCCGCGGCTTTTGAGCTCTCCTGGATCCGCGCTGACGGGCCCTATTCCCAGCTCCACGGGACCCAAGCCCGGATGCCAGGTGTGGGGACGGTTTATCTAGCACCGCCCTGCCCCAGAGCCGCGGCTGCTGCACTGACCGCAGGGGCCTCCCACTTGGTCCCGAAACGTGCACCTGGACATGAGGGAAATGATTTCCCTGCCCCCCATCCCCACAAATTGTCCCCTCTCCAAAGGGCAGGGGCTGAGAGCTGGGCCGGGTCCCTTCCTTTCACTGGCTCATCGCCACCAGGTTCTGTGAGCCAACGGCTGGCCTGCCGTGCCCCTGCACCTGTCTCCCCTCCCCGGCCTTCAAACCCTCCCTCGGGCACCCCCCGCCCCCACACACTGTCTTTTAATAGCTGCCCTCAGTGACGCTTCTCCTGCCCCCTGCTGGCCTACGGGGGGATTGCACAGATGTAGCCGACTAGAATGTGGTGAAGCTGGGGAGGGAGGGAATCTCATCCTACCACCCCCCAGGACTACGCTGGCTCCACAGGGCTGATGGGAGGGAAAAGGGAACGGTGCTCTGGTTTTGCCCCTCAACTCAGCAGTTCTGGCTCTGTGAGCCCTCGAGGCCCTCCCCTACGAGGCAGGGATTATCCCTGCCTTACAACGGGGGAAACTGAGGCACGGCACCTCAGTCAAGGGCAGCGCAGCGATCTGGGAATAGAACGCGGGGGTCCTGACGCTCGATCCCGCCATTCTCAGTCCCCCGCACTCTGCGCCGAGCTGGCCCGTTGCCGTGTGGGGGCAGTGTTAAAGCGCTGCCTTGTGGGAAGCGCTGGTTCAGGGGCGGCTGGGGCTTCCCTTGGCTGCTCCCCCTGGAGGCCAGGTGTGACGAAGTGGGACTGTTCTTAATGGTTCCTCTGAATATTGTGGGGGTGCCTCAGTTTCCCCTAGGCAGTTCTTAAGTATCTAAGTGGTGGGGTAAGGGTGTATGATCATTGCAGAGCCCTAGAGGGCAGGTGTGTGCAGGGGTCTGGACACAGAGAATGGCCAACACCCTGTTTCCTGGCACCTGATGGCCTGGGCCCTTCCCCCCTGCAAGGTGAGAGCTAAAGGGTTGGAGAACAAAGGAATCAGGTGACCTCCTGGCCCGGGAAAGGGACAAAGCCCAGAGGAGGAGGGGCTGGAGGGAGTTTCAGTTTGGGGCTGGCTGGAGACATGGAGTGAAGGGCAGATGTGGTTGTCTGGCTCACTGCCCCCCAAAATGGACCCGACTGAGGGGTCTGGTTCTCTGCACCTACAAGCTCTGTTTTAGACCATGTTCCTGTCGTCTAATAAACCTTCTGTTTTACTGGCTGGCTGAGAGTCACGTCTGACTGCGGAGTTGGGGGGCAGGACCCTCTGGCTTCCCCAGGACTCCGCCTGGGCGGACTCGCTGTGGGAAGCGCACGGAGAGGCAGAGGATGCTGAATGCTCTGAGGTCAGACCCAGGAAGGTGGAAGCCGTCCTGACTGGCTTCATGGGGAGCAGTTCCAGAGCATCTCCCAGGGACCCCATGACACCAGGGCAGTGGGTGGGGAGCTGCAAGGCAGAGCTGGTTGCCTGCTCTGCAAGTGAAACCTTGTGGGCTAGTGGGGGGCCCTTGACTTAGTGGCCTGAAGGAGCCATAAGATTCCACCCACCTGCTCCACATCAATCCTGAGGCCAGGGCTGCCTGGGGGAAGCTTGCCTAGGAGCTCTGGCCTAGTTCTGACCCTCCCTTTGCACCTAAACCAACGCCCTTAAGAGCACAGAGGCCTCGGCAGCAGGGTACTGGCTGTGGTCGCAGGGTGCTGTCTGGAGCCTCTGGCTAGCCCTCAGCCCTCCTCCCAGCTGGCCCAGCAGTGCTGTGAACCATGCTCCAAACCACAGGGCCCTGGCTACGCATTCACCCCCTCGGCCCAGTCCCGGACCCAGCCGCACAGCTCAGCAAAAGGCAGCAGCTCTGGATTAACCAGCGCATTACAAATCCTCCCGCCGGAGGGCGAGCGGCTGGAGAGTGGGGCCATGTCCAGCCCCCCCAGGAGGCCCGAGCGCCTCTTGGAGAGAGAAGAAGAGCGGGGATTAGGTCAGGTCAGGTCGTGTGTTTGGTGTCACAGATGGGCCAGGCAGCTCTCCTGGGGGGCAAGAGATTTTACAATTTGTGGGGCATGAACCTCTGGGCTTGATCTGGCAGGGAATGTGGGAGCAACAGGACAGCTGAAGGGCGGGGGGCAGACTAGGGTGGGGGAGGGATTGTGACACCTGAGAACGTTCAGTGGTTCTGTTCCAGCTAAGGGCCTGATCCTGCGAGGTGCTGCCTGCCTGGGGCTTCCCCTAATGAGGAGGGGCTGTGCGTCTTACAGGATCAGGCCCTGAATCGCCTCCCCCCTCAGGCTCCTGCTAAACAGTCCTGCAGCCAGAGAGCAGTGCTGTGTTTTGAGCCGGTCCCAAAGCTCATGTCTGCCAGCAGCTCTTCAGGCTGGGGCAAATCCCCTGTGGAGTCCTCTACTGGGAAACCTTTGTGTCAAGGGTTTCCTGGCTGCTAAGATAATTAACGATGCTCTTCCCAATGGTAGCCTTGTACAGCTGCCAGGCTGCATAATCCTGTCGTGGAAAAGAAATAAAATCTGGTTTTCCTGGGTGCGTGTGTGTTGTTTACTGTGTGTATTGCAACAGGCCAAGGCATCCCAAGGTGCTGGAGCAGGGCCCCCTCATTCTGTGTGTACAGCACAGAGAGACAGCCCCTGCCCCAGGGAGCTTCCGGGCCCAGTGATGCTGGTTGGCAGCGTTTTCCACTGGTCTCTCCAAACTCTCTCCCCTCTTCTAATGTCTCGGTGCTGATTAAAGGGCCAGGCAGGTCTTGTTTCCTGAATCCAGGGCCAGTAGGGGATAGTGAGATACCGTGAAATGATCGCTGGGCCAAATGTGCCTCTTGGTCCCCCCACCAGTGTAGTAAGCATGCCGGGTGGTGAACTGAGACTCTAGAAACCTGGGTTCTGTTTCTTGCTCTACTTCTGACCTAGGGGGTCACTTTCCCTCTCTTGCTCAGTTTCCACATCTGTAAAATGGGGGTAATGGCCCTGGCTTCCTTTCCAAACGGCTGTGAGCCCTATTAATGGAACGGTCTAAGTATTGTTATTTGAGCACCTCTTAAGTGGTTTTGGATTTATCTCCACCGTGCCCAGGTGAAATCTTATCCCCATTTTACAGACAGGAAGCTGAAGGCTAGGGCTGCATTTTCCAACGTGCTCAACAGGATGGCTGTTGGACACACATGTCCCCAGGGCTCTGGGCGTCTAAAAACCTGACCCCAGTTATGGGTGGTGACCACTTGAAAGCCTGACCAAGGTCATGCTGGAAATTTGTGACCCAGCTGGGATGCGAAGCCAGATTTTTCCAGTCCAGTGCCGCTCCACAAGCCCAGCCTTCCTCTTGCATGTCCCTTTCCGTTTCGCTCCTGGTTGGGACACCCTTGTCTCTGTGGAGTGCAGACTGAATGCCCTGCACAGGGTATTATGCACACAACTTCCCTAATGCCAACGGGCATGGCAGCGCCTGGGTCTAGGCTGAGAACTGGTAAGACGCACATGGAATGAGTTCAAGTACAATTCAAAGCTAGGCAACCCTAATTCTCTAAACCTACCTGCCCTTTGAAAATGTCCTGGCCAGAGCTTGGGCCGTAAGACCAGGCTCCGTATGGAGGCGGTGGGGGACTCTACTCGTTAGCAGGGAGAGTATTGAACTCAGCGGAGCTACTCCTGCGTGTAAAGTTACACGCCTGCGTACGAGCGTTTGCGGTTCAGGCGAAGAGGAGAATTTTGCTCATTGGCTGGAACCCCATCAACTTGTTTAAGGCCCAGAAGGGGTTGGGGGACAGGCCACATTTTCACAAGTGCTCAGCCCCCCCATTTAGGCAGCAAGGTAAGTAGCTGGGTTTTTCCAAACAGCTGTATGTGTTGGGTGCTGGGCTGCTTGGAAAACCCAGCTGTAAGCATCGCTTCTGCAAATCTAATACCTATCTAGGTGCCCATGTGAGGGCTGTCATATGTACCAGCACCAGGGGGGCTGAACCAGGACCTCCAGAGCTAAAAGTGGGAGCTGGTACAGCTGGAGGTAGGTTTGATAATTGATGCCTGCAATGGCCTTGTTCTCTGTGGGTCAGCACAGAGGGGGAATCTGTAATACACATACATGGGTGCTGAGCCCTTGGAAACCTGGCTGTTAGTCAAATAGCAGTGAAGCCAGTTACGAGAGTGGGGGAAATCTGGCCCATCACAAGTCCAGGGCCCAGACTGAAATGCCCTTGAACAGAAGATCATTGGTCCCCCATCCCTCTACCATCTCATCCCCAATCTAAGTGAGCTCAGGTATTATCCGCTGACATTGCAGCCAGCTCTGCGTCCTAAAGCTGGATTTACTGCATTTGCAGAAAACACACACTAAGGGCAGGAAGCCAGCATCCCATAATCCCACATTTTTAATTAATCCCCCCATCACGCTGGAATTCACCAGCTGCAGGAGCAAAATGTAAGGTGTTCTTGGCAGGCCTGAGCTCTCTGTAGGTCCGTCCGGGGTCCCCCAGCCAGCGAAGGGAGAAAGAGGTGAATTCTCCCACGGAACCATCTACACCGATGGGCAAAGCTGCAGGCTGGCACCTGAGAGCCCAGGGCTAGGGTTTATTGACCGATTATCAGCTAGAAATATGGCAAGCGCTCCCAGGGCAGCACTGAAGGACGGGGAGAGGAGCGTGACAGCAGGGTGGGGACTGACCCAGCCGTGACTCCTGGAGTCTAATCCCAGCTTGTGGAAGGGGCTGGGGTTTAGGGGCTGAGGGTGAGGGGGTGGGGATTGGGAGTCAGGACCCCTGGGTTCTGTTCCCTCTTGTGGGAGGGGAGCGGTGGTTGGAGGAGGGACTAAGCCAGGACCCCTGGGTTTGATCCCAGCTCTTGGAAGGGAATGGGGCAGGGAGGGGATTGGGAGTCAGGACTCCTGGGTTTTGTTCCCTCTTGTGGGAGGGGAGTGGTGGCTAGAGGAGGGACTAAGTCAGGACTCCTGGGTTTGATCCCAGCTCTTGGAAAGGAATGGGGCGGGGAGGGGATTGGGAGTCAGGACTCCTGGGTTCTGTTGCCAGCCCTTAGCAGGGAATAGGGAGGTGCATGCATTGGGCAGGGGGTTTGGGAGTCAGGACTCCTGGGTTCTCTTGCCAGCCCTTAGCAGGGAAAGGGGTACAGGGTTGGAACCGGGAGGGGGTGGGAGACAGGACTCCTGGGTTCTGTTCCCAGCAGGGGGAGGAGGGGAGCAGATCTCCTGGGTTCTCTCTCCCTCGAAGCAGCTAGCTGGTGCAGGCGTGGGGGGGGGGCTGCCCTTCCCCTGGCCGGGCCCTGTAATGTCCCGCAGTGAGGGGGGGGGCATCGACTCCAGCGGCGCTGGAGGGAGCCTGCGCCCACCCCCGCACCTCCCAGGGGAACCTCCCGTGGCCGGAACCCCCGTGCTGGCAGGGCGCGTTTCCGGCCGGGCAGGTGTGGGCGCGGACGCGAGCGGAAGCGCGCTGCCGGACCGGCCGGGCTGCCCCGCACTAAGATGGCGGCGGCCGGGGCTCGGCGGCGGCGGTTGCTGCGGCTGCTGATGCAGCTCGGCTCGGTGCTGCTCACGCGCTTCCCCTTCTGGAACTGCCTCAGCGCCCTCATGCTCTTCGCCGAGCGGGCCGACGCCCGCAGGTGGGCGGGGCCGGGGCGTCAGGCGGGATGGGGGCGGGGCCAGGAGGGGTGGGGGAGGAGTTGGGGGGTGAGGTGGAGTCAGGAAGGATGGGGGAGGGGCAGGGCAGCAGTCGGGGGTGGGGAGGAGCCAGGAGGGATGGGGGAGGGGCAGGGAAGGAGTCGGGGGTGGAGTGGAGTTAGGAGGGATGGGGGAGGGGCAGGGGAGCAGTCGGGGGTGGAGTGGAGTTAGGAGGGATGGGGGAGGGGCAGGGGAGCAGTCAGGGGTGGGGAGGAGCCAGGAGGGATGGGGGAGGGGCAGGGCAGCAGTCGGGGGTGGGGAGGGGCCAGGAGGGATGGGGGAGGGGCAGGGCAGCAGTCGGGGGTGGGGAGGGACTAGGAGGGATGGGGGAGGGGCAGGGCGGCAGTCGGGGGTGGGGAGGGGCCAGGCGGGATGGGGGAGGGGCCAGGAGGGATGGGGGAGGAGTCGGGGGTGGGGGAGGGGCCAGGAGGGATGGGGGTGGGGCAGGGGAGCAGTCAGGGGTGGGGAGGAGCCAGAAGGGAAGAAGTCGGGGGTGAGGTGGAGTCAGGAGGGAGAAGGGCAGGGGAGGAGTCCGGGGTGGGGAGGAGAAGGTAGACGTTAGGATCGATGGAGTCAGGGTCATGGGTGGGGGAGGAGGAGAGGGTTCGGGATGGGGGTGAGAGTGAGGATAGCTGGGGAGGGGGGTGTTGGGGTCATGGGGAAGGGCAGGGTTAAAGGTAGGGTGAGAATTGGTCCCCGGAAGGCCAGCAGCTGACTGGGCTACACGCTGTTCCTAGGCATGGTCTGGTTAATGGCCTTGCATCTGCTGGTGCTAAAAGAACATCAAGGCTCTGCCTTAAGCCCAGGGACTCTAGCTCAGGCTCTAAATCCTTCCTTACTGTACCTACCTCATGGTGCTTCGCTATTGCTTATGTGAGGGGCTAGACTCTTCCTGGTTAGGGTGCCTGGTTTTCTAAAGTTCACTTACTGCGAGGTGGGGGGAAGTGCCTGGTCATTAACCCAGCCCCTGCTTAGCTGGGGGCTGCTTCCTACCTGCCCGCAGGCTCCTTGTTAGCCTGCAGCAGCTCCTGTCCCAGCCCTGGATCAGCAGAGGGAGCCCGGGTGGTGGTGGGGTGGATCCAGCCAGCAAGGAAGGGAGAGGCGTGTGTGATGGGTGAACCCTTGGGGGAAGAGGTGGAGAAGGGGGTGGGAACTCACGGGAAGAGGTGGAGCAGGGGTGGGGCCTTAGGGGAAAAAGTCAGGGCAGGGCCCATTACCAGCAATTAGAAAGGTGGCAATCCTATTTGTACTGCAATACCCAGATGCAGCTAATGCTGGAGTGGAAACCCTGTAGCCCTGCATGTGCCTTTGGGGAGTTAGAGGTGGAGCCTTTCTGATGGCACTGGTGTGGTGCTGGGTCACCCAGAGAGGCACTGTGAATGGCTTTGAGCTTATTTTCAGAACACGTGGAACAGCAAGCTTGGATAATTTGAGTGGCCTCCCTTCCATTCATGGTAGGCATTAGGGGAGGCAGTGTTGCCTAGTGGATAGATCACTGGACTAGGGCTCAGGAGATGTGAGTTCTATTCCTGGCTCTGCCACTGGCCTGCTGGGTGACCTTGGGTATTTTGCATATCATTATTACTCATGTTTATTATGGTAGTGCCTATGGGCCAACCAAGATGGGCCTCTATTGTGCTAGGCGCTGTACAAGTACAATAATAGACAGTCCTTGCCCTGGAGAACTTACTATATTTTATTTTTTGGGTAGATTTGTTTCTCCTCTCTGCGCCTCAGTTTGCCCCTCTGTAATATGGGGATAATGATACTGATCTCCTTTGGAAAGTGCTTTGAGATCTATGGAAGAAAAGAGCTGTATAAGAGCATGGGATTATTATATTATTGTTAGAGAAGGCTGCAGTTGAGGCATGCTGATGGGGTGACGTGTGGAAACTTGCCTTGCCACTATTTGACCTGTACATACTCCAGGAGAAATACAGGGACCTCCCTGTCCAGAGCTGTCAGTTGGACATTTATTCACAGGCTAATGTGAGAGAGACAGCTCAGGTCTCTAATATCTCCAGCCTGAGAGCAGAGTTCTTCCTAAGGCAGTGCCCAAACACAGTTGGGCACCCTGGGCTCACATGCGGATGGAGGGTTGTGGTTGCTTTGTCCTGCTTACGTTGTATGACTTGATTCCTCAAATGTCCAACTGGATTGAAGCTCCTTCCTTGTCTCCCGTAGGAAACCCGACATCCCCGTCCCTTATCTGTACTTGGACATGGGGGCAGCGGTGTTGTGTGCCAGCTTCATGTCCTTTGGGGTGAAGCGCAGGTGGTTTGCACTGGGAGCTGCTCTTCAGCTGGCCGTCAGCACGTACGCGGCGTATATCGGGGGCTATGTGCACTACGGTGACTGGTTGAAGGTGAGGTGTTTGTCAGAATTCCCTGGGTGGCTGATCAGCTAGGGGGCAGCTGCCTCTCGTCTGTCCCCATGCCAGCCTCGCTTAGTAACTCTGGAGTGTTTGGCCTATCTGAAATGAGTGTACAGTCCAGGCCCCAACATCCAAGTGAAGCTTTCATCATCATTGAGCCTCCTTGTTGGCTCTTCCAGCAGGGAGGGCAAGGAATTAAGAGGCCGTAGAGACCGAAGTGCTCCCTCGCTCCTTGAGATCAGGACGGTGTAAGGGGAAGCTTGCCCTGCTAATGCCTGGGTTGCATCTGCTTTGTGAACAGAAGAAGGCTTCAGTCTCCATGTTGTTATTTCAGTGAGAGCAAGAATTATCCCCATCACCCTTTTCTTCCCCTCCACCTCTGCCCCCATTTTGATCCTGCTAGTCCGCTATCTCGTGGCCAAAGCAGCTGCTTCAGTGAGATTGCATAGTGCACCTAACTACAAGCCTACACGCTTTCTTCCTGACCTCAGCTGATGATCAGCTTGTGCCCCGAAACGTGAAGATGAGAGGTCTGTATCCAGTGTAATGCCCCTGCAGATGCTGTTTTCATGTATCTAAATGCCTCGTTCTTTTACTTCTTTTAAGTTTATGGGGCTCCTTTTTATTTCCCAGTCACTAACTGATACACACACTGTGTGATTCCCCCTGCAGGTGAGGATGTACTCACGAACCATAGCTATCATTGGGGGGTTCCTGATCTTGGCGAGTGGGGCTGGTGAGATCTATCGTCAGAAGCCACGGAGCAGGTCCCTGCAGTCCACCGGGCAGGTCTTCCTCGGCATCTACCTCATCTGCGTGGTGTGTACCCAGAGGGGCAGGAGCTGGCTGGTGCCACGGTGGACTTAGCTCAGAGCTGGCTTCCATGCACAGCTCTGCCATTGCTAGCCAGCATGCGTTGGCTTGCATTGGAATCACCAGAGCGGGGGGACTAAGTGGGGTGATCAGAAAGAAACTGGGATTTAGCACTTTGCATGTGGCTGTAGCTGCAATTGGGAAAGTGTGGGTGTTGGAGCAGCTTGTGTCACAGCTGGGGGGAGATCAGACAAGGCCTCTGGCCTCTTTGCTTGTTAGCAGAGGCAATATGGATATTTACAGTTTGCACATCTGTTGCTGTTCTTTCTTGTCGGCAGGCCCTTCAGAGCTGGAGGGATTATCTGTGGGGCACAGGTGGCCACTTAGGGTGTCCCTTGGACTAGAAGGGGCTGTTGCCAGAGAAACACCCCAGCTGCCATGGTTACTGCCCAGCCCTGACCTGCTTGCTCTGCCTGTGGACTTTTTTGCTACTTCCTACTTTTGTTCATTCAGGTGCAGCAAGGCGCCTTTGGGTGTCACACTGGTTCTAGAATTCTTTGCACTGGCTGCCAACTGCACCTCCTTTGGACACCCCTGCAGCCTACTGCAAAGGATTCTGGGGTGTTTAGAAAGCCAGAGACTGGACAGAAACAGAAGCAGTGGATTGGCTCTGTGGGAGGAGCATCAGCTTCCATGATCCCCTAAGAACAGCCCTGCAGGGTTGAGGAGGCAGAGAAATGGAGATAGTATTTTGGCACCAGTTATGCCCTTAGTCTTTGTGGTTACTGTCTGATTGAGTAGCAGGCACTATTCCTTCCTGCTGAGGCTGTGTTTAATCAGAACCCCCAGCATGACAGCAGGGGGCACTGTGCCACCGCCTTTCAGAAAGGGGATGTAAAACTGGCATCCTGATCCCATGGTGCTTTGTGCAAAAGTCAGCTATTAACTTTAGTCTCCTGGCCAAATTCCAGGCTGATGATTAAACTATAATGAGATCCAATGGTTAGAAGTTGAAGCTAGATACATTCAGACTAGTAATAAACTGGCAAATCTCGAGTAGAAGTTGGGAGGTTATTTTACCTCGGTATTTGGCACTGGTGTGACCACTGCTGGAATCCTGTGCCCAGTTCTGTTGCCCGCAATTCAGGAAGGATGTTGATAAATTGGAGAGGGGTCAGAGAAGAGCCACAAGACGAATTAAAGGGTTAGAAAACCTGCCTGATGGTGAGAGACTCAAGGAGCTCAGTCTGTTTAGCTTAACAAAGAGAAGATTAAGGGGGTACCTGACTACAGTCTGGAAGTACCTACAAGGGGAACAAACACTTGATAATGGGCTCTTCAATCTAGCAGACAAAGATCTACAAGAGCCAGTTTCTGGAAGTTGAAGCTGGACAAATTCAGACTGGAAATAAGGCATGCATTTTTAACAGTGAGGGTAATTAACCACTGGAACAATTTGCTGAGGGTTGTGGAGGATTCTCCATCGCTAGAAAATTTTTAAATCGAGGTTGGCTGTTTTTCGAAAAGATCCACTCTAGTTCAAGCACAAGCAGGCTTGAAGCAGGAATTAATTCCGGGAAGTCCTGATATGCTATGCCGGAGCTCGGATTAGATGATCATAATGGTCCCTTTTGGCCTATACTCTATGAATTGCATTGTGCCTCCTTCAGTTTCAGTTGGTCTCCTGCACCCCTAAACTGCTGGGTACTAATTGGGTGCATGCCGTTAAGCAGCTGCCATTGCGCACACAATCCCCAAAGCCTTTTGGGATGAAAGGCTGTGGATACATCTACGCTGCACTTGGGAGATGTGACTGCACCCACACGTAGACATCCCTGAGCTAGCTTTAGTAATGATAGCAGTGAAGCTGCAGCAACATAGAATCGTAGAACTGGAAGAGACCTCGAGAGGTCATCTAGTCCAGTCCCCTGCACTCAAGGCAGGACTAAGTATTATCTAGACCATCCCTGACAGGGGTTTGTCCAACCCGCTCTGAAATATCCCCAATGATGGAGATTCCACAACCTCCCTAGGCAATTTATTCCAGTGCTTCACCACCCTGACAGTTAGGAAGTTTTTCCTAATGTCCAACCTAAACCGCCCTTGCTGTAATTTAAGCCCATTGCTTCTTGTCCTATCCTCAGAGGCTAAGAACAACAATTTTTCTCCCTCCTCCTTGTATGTACTTGAAAACTGTTATCATGTCCCCTCTCAGTCTTCTCCAGACTAAACAAACCCAATTTTTTCAATCTTCCCTCATAGGTCATGTTTTCTGGACCTTTAATAATTTTTGTTGCTCTTTTCTCGACTTTCTCCAATCTCTCCACATCTTTCCTGAAATGTGGCGCCCAGAACTGGACACAATGCTCCAGTTGAGGCCTAATCAGCGTGGAGTAGAGCAGAATTACTTCTCGTGTCTTGCTTACAACACTCCTGCTAATACATCCCAGAATGATATTTGCTTTTTTTGCAACAGTGTTACGCTGTTGACTCATACTTAGCTTGTGATCCACTATGACCCCCAGATCCCTTTCCATAGTACTCCTGCCTAGGCAGTCATTTCCCATTTTGTATGTGTGCCACTGGGCGGGGTGGGGAGGGAGTTTGGAATATGTACCCATGGTCCTGGCCGGACGGGGCTAGATCAAAGCTAGCTTGGATATGTCTAACTGTGCTGCAGTCACACATCCTGACTGCAGTACAGACATATTCAGAGTGTATGAATTTGCTCCTACCTCTTGGCTTACTGTTCCACTGTACCCTACAGGCCTATTCCCTCCAGCACAGCAAAGAGGATCGTCTGGCTTACCTCAACCACATCCTAGGTGGGGAGATCACCCTGCAGCTACTCTTCATCCTCTATGGGGTGCTGGCCCTGTCATTCCTGTCCGGCTATTACATCAGCACAGCCGCCCAGATCCTCTCGGTGATCCTGCCCCTGGTCATCCTGTTCATTGATGGGAACCTCGGCTACTGGCATGACTCCCGGCGCGTCGAGTTCTGGAACCAGATGAAACTCATCGGGCAGAACATTGGTATCTTCGGGGCTATCATCATCTTGGCCACGGATGGTTGAGATGGGACATGTGGGGGCAGATAGGACAGGCTTGGGGGAGGGCTCTGCAGTTTGGGGGAGGGGATGGGATTAGGTTCTTTTTAAAATCACCATTATTTATTCTTTTTTTACTACTTTAAAAAATTCCTATTTGATTTTTTCCCATTGACGGGCCAGGGGACTCAGCGGCTGCCTCCTTCTCGAGCACGTTAGTCCTTCATCGCACTTTGACAGGTATTTTAAGCACAGCCCTATAGAACCTCACTCTTCTGGCTCTGCGTAGCAGCAAAGGGGAGGGCTCCTCCCGGACACTGTAGAACAGCTGCCCACAGGGTCAGACTAGCTCCATGAGTGGTATGAGGAGCATAATTCCTCTGCTGAAAGGAGGAGTGGATCCTGGAAGCTTTGGAGTCCCTCTGGAGAGCCAGATGATTGGTTACTGGAAAGAAGCCAATGGTGAACTGAATGGGGGACTTCAACGCTGCCCCTTCATCGTCTTTGGTGAACTCTGCATATTGGTTGCAATGAGTGGGGTGTGTGGGGACCGTTGTTTGTGTGTGGTGGGTGGGGAGAACGGTAATAATAAGCTAGCTCTTATTTAGCACTTTGCATCAGTAGATCTCAAAGCGCTTTACAAAGGAGGTCAGTGTCATTATCCCCATTGTACAGATGGGGAAACCGAGGCACTGAACGGGGACGTGACTTGCCCAAGATCACCCAGTAGGCCAGTGGCCAAGCCAGAGTACCCGTACTCCATTATCAGGGGGTAGCCGTATTAGTCTGTATCCACAAAAACAAGGAGTCCGGTGGCACCTTAAGGAGTCATTAGGTACTCCATTACTTAAGCAATTTCATGTGGTTACAAAGAAACCCTGCTCCCTGAAAGGATGCAGTGCTGTGGAGAGGAGCGATTTCAAAGGGGAACAACCCTCAATGCTCTTGAGAGGGAGAAGGAAGCTGTTCCAGAGATGAGAAGGGAATAATTTTGCCTCTCCTCCCGCTCTGTGTGCATATGTTCATGCTATCTCAAGTCCATCATTGGAGCATGCACGTGAATCCGTTGTGCATTGGCTTGTCTCCTAGCACAGCCCAATGGAGGGAGCAGATGGACGCTGCTTTACAACCGGACAATCCTGCCTGCCAAAGCCTGGGGGAAAGAACAGCTTCATCGAGAGGGGAGCTGCTACCCGTCCCCCTAAGAGAGGTGGGATTTCCAGAGTGCTGGGGTGGAGTGACTGAGCGAGGAAGGGAAGCTTGAAAGGGGAGAAAAGTCCAGTTCCCAACCCCCCATTTCCATGTCTTACAACCCTGGCTAGTGATTGTCAGAGTCAGGGGCAGGTTGGGAGACTGCGCTCCATGTTATAAGGTCACATGCTGCCTTTGCCCCATGAGGGCCTCCTGCCACCAGGTTTGATTTGTCTTTTGTTGCAAGGCCAGCTGCATGCAGGATCTCTCTAGCTTCAGTGCCCTGCCCGCCTAAGGAGAGCTCTTAAACACGGGCATTGTCTCAACTGCCTAGATCAAGCCTTCCACTTTGACCTGCTGTTGAGTCTTCCCTGTTTTCTACACCACTTTCCCCATCATGTATTTCTGATGATTAAATGAGAAAAGGCTTTTAACTCCATCCCTTGAGTTTTATTTCTTACCGGACATTGTTTGGCTTTAATCAAGGTGGTACTTCTCTGGTCCCCATTACTGTTATCTGAGCACCTCACAAGCTTTACTATGTTCATCCCACACACCCCTGCTGAGCCATGTCTATTAATCCTATGTTACGGATGGGGAACTGAGACTCAAAGGCCTAAAGTAACCCTTGGTGTCCATGGCTGTGCAGGTAACAGACCCTGAGTCGTCCGAATCCAGGCTTGTGCCCTAACTACTGGGCCATCCTTCCTGTCTTCCCCCGAATCACAGGCATGTGAACGGAGGAAACTTCAGCTGCGTTTCCGCTCCAGAGCCAGAACGTCAGATCTTACTTAAGCCACCAACTTACTTAAGGTGGCAAGAGAGACATATAGGCCAGAATTTTTTAACAAAGTTAGGCACCTAAATAAGCAGGCTGACTTTGAGAGGTGTCGGGTGTCAGTGGAATACCTAGTACCTCCCAGATACTTATTGATTTGTCCTCCACCACCCCTCTGAGGCACGGCCGTGTTGTTATGGGAACTGAGGATGAACTGCCTTGCCCAAGGTCATGCAAGAAATCTGTGGCAGAGCTGGGAACCAAGCCCAGGTCTTGAGTCCTGCTGCCCAGCTCCTCTCCTATCTGAACAACGTCTCCCATCTTCTGCTTCACATGTACGTTGCTTTTAGCTTGTGCCTAACGAGTTGAAGCTATGGTACCTGTACATTTCCGCTCGGGCTTACTGGTGCTCACGTTGGGTAGCGCTGGCATTTTAAGAGTTCATTGCAGGTTCATGGCACTTAACCAGACAGGTTCTCCTTTAACCCTGCCACAGGTGATGCTAGTGCTTAAACAGATCATCTCAGACTTACTTCTCTTGCTCGTTACTGGCTGACTAGCAAGAGTTCACGGTAGATTCATGGCAAATATCTAGCAATTTGACATTTAAATATTTCACTGCCAGGGATGCTGCCCATGGACGAGTAAGTTTGTGATCTGGGTAGCATTTTCAAAAGTGTCCAGGGGACTTAGGAACCTGTTTCCATTTTCAAAAGTTGCTCAGGAGCCTAAATCCCCCTGACAATAAGACTTAGATTTCTAAGTCACTTTTGAAAATGGGCCATAGGCTGCTAAGTCACTTAGGCCCAGATTTGGAAAAGTATTTAGGCATTGCGGTGCTCAGTGAAACCTAATTGATTTAGGAACCGACATCTCATTTTCAAAAGGGATTTAAGCACTTAGGTGCCAAAATCCCATTGACAGTCAATAGGATTTAGGCTCTTAAAATGAGGTTTAGGTTCCTAAATCAGTTAGGTGTCGCAATGCTGAGTGCATCAATGCCTAAATACTTTTACAAATATGGGCCTTTGTCACTTCATAGAAGATCAGGGTTGGAAGGGACCTCAGGAGGTCATCTAGTTCAACCCCCTGCTGAAAGCGGGACCAATCCCCAACTAAATCAGTTGTCAACTTCTGACAATTTTACCCCCTGTTTACATGTGGGGTTTTCAAAGGGGCTAGAGGCATTAGCTGGAATTTCACTGGTGGTTTGGTGTCTGTGTCCCTTTGGTCGCTCTGAAGTTCCCAGCTGACATTTGTCAATCAGTTTTGGTGCCCAGTAGCCTTAGGCACTGGTTAAGGAGAAAGCAGTAAGACCCTAACATCACACTAAAGAAAGGCGAGACACCTTGAAAAAGAAGCCAAAAATCACATTAAAAGTTGATGCTTTCCAGCTACTCTTGTTGTCTGTTTTCTGCTGTACACATTGTATGTAAAACTCCACTCCCAGGCTGTTGGCTCCTATAAATACAAGCTTGTGTGTGACTCCTACTTGCTGTTCCACAGGATTGTAAGGAAAGATGTCGCTGCTCTTTTTACACGTTCATTAATGGAGCCTTGTTGGTCCCATTTTATAGGTCGGGAAGGTGAGGCACAGAGAGGGGAAGTGACCTTGCCAAGGTCCCACAGTGAGTCAGTGGCAGAGATGAGACTTGAACCCAAGAGTCCCGACCCCCTCGCTCTAACTTCTCTTGGCAACAGTCTGCACAATGCAGGCTTCACTAGCACTTTATTAGGGAAAAGCTGGGTGCTGAATTGGCCAAGAGGGTTCTTCGTGCCAATTATTTCTCTGGGAAGGTGCATGCAGCTCCATGCATGGCTGGCCATTCTGAGCTGTTTCTTCTTATCCAGTCTTGAGGTACAAAAGCCTGACTCCTCCCAAGCCCGACCTGCTCCGCACTCACTCTGACCTAGTAAGATTGCCCTATGGTTTGCAAAATGAATCTGGAATGGATTTTGCATGGTTTACCAGCTCGTAGGAATCCCGGAAGTCGGACAGTCCAAACCAGAAGAAGATCCACTGGTGGTCGGTGAAGCTTCCATCACTGTGCTTGAAATACCTGACGGGAACAAAACAAACGCTTAGTCCCAGAGCCGTATCTGTATCCCATAGAGCAACAGGAGCGTCCGTTGATACAATTACAGGGATAATACTGGGTCAGACTTGCCGCCCACTGTATCTAGCTGGGCACTCAGAGTATCTGAGTCCCTCCTAGACATCCGTGATTGTATCCTTGCAGCCCCTCTGTAAGTAGCATAGTAGTGGTAATTCTGTTTTACAAAGGGGGAGGTCCACAGTGAGTGGGAGGAGGGTACAGGTCAGCGTTAAGGGGCATTGGCAGGGTGGCATGGGAAACCTAGGCCTGGTATAGTAGGGGGTGCTGTGCATCAGAGTACAGCTGCACCAGCGGAGTGGTGGAGGGGCCCAGCCCTGCTGTAGCAGGGGCGTTGCAGTCAGGAGTGAGAGGCACTGCCAGAGCTGGGTGTGTGTGGGGAGCAGAGCCGCAAGTAAGGGTAAGAGGCATTGGCAGAGCTGCGTGTGGGGAGCCCAGGGCTGGAATAGCAGGGGTCTGCAGGGCAGGGTTGTGGGGTGTTGGCAGAGCTGGGTGTGGGGAGCCCAGGGCTGGGATAGCAGGGGTCTGCAGGGCAGGGTTGTGGGGCACTGGCAGAGCTGTGTGCTGGGGAGCCCAGGGCTCGAATAGCAGGAGAACCATTAGTGTGTTTAAAACTTGAGCCCAGAACAGATGTGCATCTGTGTCGGTGTCCACCAGGAGGGTGGCATTCTCAATGGAAATGCTGCTCTGCTCAGTTCCCCTTTCCACTTACCAGGGGTTAATGGGGTTGGTGACGCGAGACCTCCAGAAGAGGGTCCTGAGGTCCTGCCGTATGCACTCCCACAGCATCTGGCCGGAGCCTTGGCTTTTCTTGGTGGAGCTGACCACAAACTTGTCCAAGTACGGCATGCCGCCCAGGACCGGCTCCTTTGTGATGATGGCTGCTGCGTTGTAGCTGGGTGACAAAGGGCAGGGTGAGCGGGCCTGGGAGCGGCACAAACAGACTCTGCGTGGCAGGGAAGGCTTCCAAGAGGAAGGGAGGAGATTTTGCACCTTCTGTTCTCCCTCCCTCACTCCCCTGGGCCCACGCAGCTGCGACTAGGGTTACCCCAGCTCTCCGCTTGCAGTAGCTCACAGGCACTACAGGAAATAACCACTTTGTGCCTGGCTTTTGAATGGCCCCAAGGTTCAGAGGCTCTGGGGTTTGGGTCTGTACTCTACAACAGGAGCCAGCCGGGAAGGCTGTTACTTGCCTTTCGTAGGCCCATCTCATGCTGCATGAGAGGGTAGAGGCCCTAGCTGGCCCCGTGGTGTGAGGTGCTGCACGTAGGGAGAGACAATCCCTGGCCCCAAGAGTCTCCTGTCTAAGCGGAGAAAGGGGGGCAGGGAAGGTTTTCAGACCTCTGGGATACAAGACAATCCCCAGAACTAATGGCCTTCAGCCAGACGCTAGGGCCACTCTGCACCCCAGGGGCTGCCCCTAGAAGTGGCTGATTAGGGATCTCTCCCCTTCTTAAATAGCCCTCTGCCTGCCTGCTCCTAGAGCTCCTGGGCCCAGCACAGACGCGCAGGGGGCCTCCTTACCCCTCTGAGAAGTAGATCGAGTGCAGCCTGGGCCGTATGGAAGCCAGATAGTCCCCTCGGAGGGTCTTCCCGAAGGAGGTGTTGATCAAGGAGACCAGGCGCTGCTGGTCCAGCTCCTCCAGCCTCTTGGCCCGCAGCATACGCTCGGCGTTCCTGAACAGGGTCCCCGAGCCTGGAGCCAAAGGGAAGAGCAAGGGCGTTGCTCACTCGGACGATCTCCCGCAGAGCAACAGCGCTCTGATTCCTGCTCCATTCGCCAGCCGCGCCGGTGCTAATTCTCCAGCCGAGCTCAGCTCCCCAGTCCCGCCCGCCCGCTCCGAGATAGCGAGGCAGGGCTGAGCCCATCGGGGCAGGAGCAGGCCCCGGCAGCCACACGCACCTTTGTTGCTGAAGATCTCGGAGAGCAGTGTGCCGGCAGAGGTGATGACGGCGGAGGCCTCGTAGGGCAAGCGGCTCAGCAGGTCGACGATCACCCTGACCTGCTGCTGCTCCTTGTGGCCCACCCACTGGGCTTTGGTCACTAGGTCCAGGTCGGCGGGCAGGTTCACGTTCCCCATCACCTGCACGGCCAGGAGGGGGCTCAGCAAGGAGATGGCGATGGCTCCATGGGTTAGGCCCTCCTGGCCCGTCCCCTGCTCCAGGCCGGCTGCCTCCAGGAAGGCCTGGAATGGGCCCAGCCCAGCTGCTGAACCCAAGTGGAGGACACTTAACGCAGGCATGGGGTGTGGTGGGGAAGGTTGGCTCTCACTCTGCCGTGGTCAGCCCAGTAGAGGGGTGCAGTGCAGGGGGCTGCTTTGACCGTCTCGTCTCCCAGCTGATGGGCAAATCCCAGCAGCAGCCTTAGGCCTCTGTGGGCCCCCTAAGGTCCCTCCCCATGTGTATGTGCCTGCCCTCCAGCCTCTCCCCATTCGTGTACCACGCTCCTCAGCTCCATCTCGTGGCTTCCCGGTCCGTGCAGAGGAGGGGGTTACCAGGAGCTGGGGAGGGGTGAAGGGAAGGCGGCCGGGGGGTGAGGGGGGGCCAGCAGGCAGGAGGACGTCGGTGGGTGGGAGGGAAGCAGGGCACCAGAAGGGGCGGGATGGGAACCCATGGCCGGGCAGCAGAGGGTGCGTGAGCCGGCGTCTCCTGTGCCAGGCCCTGCGCTGCCCTTACCCACCTTCTGCCCAGAGTTCCTGATCCCCCCGGTCATGTTCAGGAAGATGATCTTAGTGGGCAGCAGTGCCCTGGAGACAGCGGTGGTGACCTCGACAGAGTCCAGCAGCAGGCACTGGCGGCTGCGGGTCTCCCCGACGGGGCAGATGATGGGGATGTTCCCCATCTCCAGGCACCACTGCAGCAGGTCGCTGTCCACGGAGATCCCGCTGGGAGCAGAGAGAGAGAGGTGTTAATGGGGGCCAGCGGTCGGGTACGGAGAGCCAGGGCTGCAGGCTCAGCGGCTGACCTGGAGTGGGCGGCCGACTGCTCCGCTCCTAGGACGGCGCCGGCCCCGAAGAAGGGCATCGTCGCAGCGGAGTTCTGGCGCAGGGCGTCCGTCAGGGCCTTGCAGTTCTGGGTCAGCAGCGCCTTGGCATCCCGGAAGGTGAGGGTGTCGCTCAGGGAGCTCCGGGACGGCAGCCCCAGCACCAGCAGGGGCTTCATGTCCATGCGCTGCAGGAAGGCCAAGCTGAAGGCCAGGCTGGTCACGGTCTCCTTGCAGCGGGAGACGGCCTCATCCACCTGCCCCCGGGAGAGCAAGGGAGCCGCGTGTCAGGGCCCTCGGGAGGCTGGGCGGGCGCCGCCCTGGGCCCCGAGCACCTTGGGGTGGACGCTGCCAGATGGGCAGCCCTGGCTCCGCGTTAGCCCGTGGCAGAGCCGCTCCTATTGCAACTGCGAGCACCTGCTGGCGCTGGGTGGCTGTGAGCTTGGGGCCTGGCAGGGCCGGTGCAGAGCCCTGGGGTGGGGGGCGATGTGGCTGGGGACATTGGGGCCCTGCTGCAGCCCAAAATTCCCCTCCCTGCCTCCCCTAATAGACTGTTCTCTCCCCTCCCCCACTACAGCTATCGCCCAGCCCCTCCCCACTACAACTGTCGCCCTCCCCTCCCAGCCCCTCCCCACAACAGCTGTTACCTGGCCCCTCCCAGCCCCTCCCCACTATAACTGTTGCCCCTCCCAGCCCCTCCCCACAACAGCTATCGCCCCCTCCCCTCCCCTCCCCTCCCCTCCCCCATCAACCCATCCCCACCCCAATCCCTGTAAGGCTTGGTGCCCTTTGTCCCTAGCAGAGACTGTTATCAGCGGCCCTTATCTGGACCCTTGCTATCAGGCACAGCTGGGCTGAATGTTTCCGAGGACTTGTGCCCTCTCCCTGGCCAATGCTTGGCTAAAGACAGCTGCCGCCCCCCCAGGTGTGGGTGGGGTGGGAAGGGAGGAAGTGGTGGGAGCACTCTGGGCACTGCTGTACTGGCTGGGCCATTACCCCTCTGACCCTGCGTGCCTACAGCCCAGTGTGCTCCCCCCGTGATGCCGGAGCAGACAAATGGGCCCATCTGGGCTGGCACCTGCAGACGGGCCCGCACGCAGAGCCCCCTGGCCATGCCGCCATGTACTACGTAGGAGCCGGAGGGGGTCATGCCGGCTGCTTCCTGGGAGTTGAGCGGGGCAAACCCCCGACCCCGCTCCCCGGCAGGAGCCGAGGGCCAGATTAAATGGTCTGACGAGCCAGGTGTGGCCCATGAGCCACAACTTGCCCACCCCTGCTCGATAATATCCTGAGGCAGTGAGTCCCACAGGTTAATCCCATGTTGCTTCCAACTCTATTTCCTTGCCTCTCGTTTGACTTGGCTGCCTTTTTAATCCCGGCTCCCTTTTTAGTTAGCCCTGCAGCTCCTCCCCATGTGTCCCTCCAAGCCCCCCGTGTCCCCTCTCTGCAGCCCCATCCCCAGCATCTCCCAGCCGTCCACCCCTGCTGCCCCCTCTCTGCACCCCCCTGGGCTTTGGGGCCATACCCGTCCCCTGCTTGCCCCACTCACAGGGTCCGATGCCTGACCCCCTCTCTGCATCCCCCTGTCCTCCTGGGCCGTGCCCACCCTACCTAGTTGTGGGTCCAGTGCCCCCGGCTGTGCCTGCCCCCCCGCATGGCCGTCCGGCCCAGCTGTGGGTCCAGTGCCCCTAGCTCTACCCCCCCATGGCCGTCCCACACAGCTGTGGGTCCAGTGCCCCTGGCTCTAACCCCCCCCCATGGCGGTCCTGCCCAGCTGTGGGTCCAGTGCCCCTAGCTCTGCCCTCCCCATGGCCGCCCCGCCCAGCTGTGTGTCCAGTGCCCCGGCTCTGCCCTCCCCACGGCGGTCCTGCCCAGCTGTGGCTCCAGTGCCCCTGGCTCTAACCCCCCCCATGGCCGCCCCGCCCAGCTGTGGGTCCAGTGCCCCTGGCTCTAACCCCCCCCATGGCCGCCCCGCCCAGCTGTGGGTCCAGTGCCCCTGGCTCTGCCCTCCCCACGGCGGTCCTGCCCAGCTGTGGGTCCAGTGCCCCTGGCTCTACCCCCGCCCCCCATGGCCGCCCCGCCCAGCTGTGGGTCCGGCGCCCCCCTCACCTCGATGACGGCGAAGGGGCGGCCGCCGGCCTGGCCGAGCGCCTGGAACTTGGCCAGCCAGTGGCCCGCCTCGCTGGGGCCGCCGCCGCACTCCCGGAGAAAGGCCTGGATGTCCCGCCGCACCACGGGGGCGGGCACGGCCCCGGCCCCGGCCCCGGCCCCGGCCAGCTCCAGCCGGGCGCCCGTCGGCCCCCCGGGGCTCTCCCGCCGCCGGCCGCCCGGGCGCTGGGGGCCGCGGCCGCTCAGCACCCGCGGGACGGGCGCGCAGAGCAGGCGGCCGGCCGAGGCCGCCGCGGAGCCGGCGCTGAGCGAGCCCATGGCGGTGCTGCGGGCAGGCTGCAGTGGGGCCAGCCCCGGGCCAGGGCGACACCCTGGGGCCTCCCCCGGTCCCCGCCCCCTCACTCCAGGCCCCTCCAAGCAAATCAGCGGCCGGCTCCCGAGGTGCCTCCCCGCCGGGGCGCTGGCCCCTGCCCGGCACGGGGCTGTGCAAACAGCGGCTTGTGCAAGCCCAGCGCGTGCTGCGGGGCCGTGCCGGGAGCCAGAGCCAGGTGCTCGGCGGGTTGGGACGTCCCGCTCCCTGCAGGGATCAGAGCCTCCCCCCCACCCCCCGGGGCTTGGGCCAGCTCCCACCTGCTAAGCCTGGCCGGGCGCTTTCCCTGCTTCTGCCCCCGGCTGGGCTGCTGTGCCATCCTCGCCCAGGCCGGCACTGGGTGCCTGACCTGAGAGTAATCCTGGGGCCAGCTTGGCAGAGGGTGCCCGACCTGGGGGCCGCGATGAGAGCCGTGTGTGGGGCGTGAGGGGGTGCCAGGCCGCAGGCCTCTCCAGTTGGGCACCCCCAATCAGTGGCTGCTGTTGAAAATGACGGTTTAAGGCCATAATGAATGGGTGGGAGCTCGGCACCGAAATACCTTTGTGGATCTGGGCTTGAATCACGAAACTGCGCAAGGAGTCAGTAGCAGAACAGGGGACTGGAACCCAGGAGTCCGGGCTCCCAGTCCGCCTGCTCTAACCACTAGACCCTATTCTCTCCCACAGCGAGGAACAGAGCCCAGGAGTCCTGCTCCCAGTCTGCCTGCTCTAACCACTAGACCCTATTCTCTCCCACAGTGAGGAAGAGAGCCCAGGAGTCCTGCTCCCAGTCCGCCTGCTCTAACCACTAGACCCTATTCTCTCCAACAGCAAGGAACAGAGCCCAGGAGTCCTGCTCCCAGTCCGCCTGCTCTAACCACTAGTCCCTATTCTCTCCCACTTAGCAGTTCTGATTCCCAGTCCTGCTCTAAATGTTGGACCCTCTCTTTCCCCGGACCTTGGAATAGGGTCCAATGGTTAGAGCGCAACTGGGTGTCAGGACCCAGCCCTTTGCTGTGGCCAGGCTGGTGAAGCGGTAAGGAACATGAGCAGCAGCAAAGAGAGTTGTGGGGGGGAATGTGCCAGTTACTGTCGGGGTGTGTGTGTGTGTTATAAATGGTAGCGCGTAGTGCTAGAAACAGCGGTAGACAGGGATGCATGAGACTGATTCTCATGCAAATGCTCCTGGAAGCTTTGATAAATAGTCTTATAACAATCGTGGCTGGTAATTAGTGATAATTGGAGTCTGTCCGGGTGAACCTGAGTAAGTGAAGCCGTTTGTTATACACATTGAAAAGGATCGAAATCACTTCCCTCTGCTGCCTTTCTGCAGTTGTTCCATGTTGAAGTGTAGTCTTGAGAAAGCGAGCGTGCTGCATTGCTGAGAGACAAGTGGGGTGGAGTTTTGGGTCTGCCCATCTGTCTTTCTTCCACCCCAACAGAGCCGGGGGGTAGGCATTTGCAGCAAACCAGAAAAAGAAAAAGGAAAAGGTCACCCGATGAAGTGAGCTGTAGCTCACGAAAGCTCATGCTCAAATAAATTGGTTAGTCTCTAAGGTGCCACAAGTCCTCCTTTTCTTTTAGCCATTTTACAGAGCTTTGCCAACTGTCCATGTCGTAAGAGAGAGATTCCCCCCCAACAATACTGTGAATGCTTTTCAGCAGATCTTGTCTACTTCACTTATTATGGGAAACTGAGGTACAAAGCAGTGTTCTCAGGGCATCTCGGTAGCAAAGTCAGGAACAGAACCCAGGAGTCCAGAAGCCAAGTCCTGTGTTGTCTCCTTTAATACACCTCCCCTCCCAACTTCTCTAATCCTTCTACCTTTTAGGTGTCCAACTATTGCCGATATCCATGTCGTAGGTCACCCAGACGTTCTGGGCTCAATGCAGGGATTTCTGGGTGAGGAGGATCTCTGACCTGTTAGTCAGGAGTCCCATCCAGCCTTGGAGTCTATGCATGTATTTCACTCTCTGGAGCACCCAAAGGGGCTCACCAGACCGTTGATGGGCCCATAGTATGAGAAGCTCTGGACTAAGCCAGAAGCCCTGTGTGGGACGCAGCTCCTGATACGTTCTCACTTTGTGTCTTATCAGAATGACCTGCCAAGGCCTTTTAGCTACGTGATATCTTCGTGCCCGAAAGCCGTGAGTTGGGGTCAGCGTTGTGTACCTGGAACAGCATATCAGAGCCGGGGCCAGCTTTCTGTTGACTTCCCAGGGTTCGCACTTGGGTGGCTGGGAGAGGGATGTGGTGGGTGCGTTCTGCTGTCATTTCTCAAGAGCTGATGTAAACATAAGAGCAGGAAGGCAGCGGATTGTGCCCCGGAGAGAGTGGAGAGCTTCAAAGAAAGCTGCTCTATAGAGAGGGGCTGTCGATAGATAGGAGAAAGCAAGCAGTCAAGGCCATCGGAGGGTGGGGGGAAATGGATTAATGTTGGGGGGAGGGATAGCTCAGTGGTTTGAGCATTGGCCTGTTAAACCCAGGGTTGTGAGTTCAATCCTTGAGGGGGCCATTTAGAGATGTGGGGCAAAAACTGGGGATTGGTCCAGCTTTGAGCAGGGGGTTGGACTAGATGACCTCCTGAGGTCCCTTCCGATCTTGATATTCTATGATTCTAACATCCAATACCCATAGCAGCCACCTTCCTGCAGAGATTCAGGCCTGCTCTATGCCTTTTTTATATGGGCGTAACTAGGTCGGTCAGGGAGGTGACTTTTTCCGATGGCTAGGAGCCCCGCCCTGGATCCAGGACCTGCTGGTGCTCGGCACTTTACAGACAGAATGAAAAGATGGTGTCTGTCGCAGGGGGTTTCCAACTGATGTGTAACACTGTACCCCAGGTGGGCTGTCAGCAGTGGGGATTGAGATACGGCTGTAGCAGGCTCATCAATCTCTGTGGGGCCCAGCCGCCGCCAGAGAGGGACCGAGTGACACACCACACTGGCATTTTTTCCCACTGAATGCATCCGATGAAGTGAGCTGTAGCTCACAAAAGCTTATGCTCTAATAAATTTGTTAGTCTCCAAGGTGCCACAAGTCCTCCTGTTCTTTTTACGGATACAGACTAGCACGGCTGCTACTCTGAAACCACACTGGCATGGATTACGTGGAGACAAGAGACAAATGGATTCAGACACAAGGAATCAATGAGCCAATATAGTTCTCTAATAACAGGAGGCCCAGCTGTCAGGCTGGGAAGTCTCTGTTGAGGAGGGAAGATCAGCTGATGGGGATCCCTTAGATATCTGGAGGTTTCTGGGGTCTCCTAGAGAAGAACCTCTCTTTTTTTCCTGGAAATCATTTTCAGAAATAAAACTAGTCAGTTTTCGCTTACAATTGTTCAGTGTCTGGGATTTTTCGCCCATTGAAAAGCTGAAAAAAATTGATTGACAATGCAAGTTCCCTGGGGCAAGGTTTGGTTCTGATGTAAAGTTCGTTTTGCATCGAAACGATGTTCGGATGGAAACGTCCTGCCCAACTCTAATCGCCAGGGTGACTTTTGGCCCGTGTGCGGCCTCTGCCCCCTTTTATTTCCAGCTGCCATCACGTGCCGGGGGATCACCTCCAGTAGGGGAAGCCCAAAGTGCAGCCAGTGAGTAGAGGGGATTATAGTCAAATGATCACAGAATTATAGACGTGGGGCTGGAAGGGACCTTGAGAAGTCGTCTAGTCCAGTCCCCTATGCTGAGGCAGGGCCAAGTAACCCCAGACCATCCCTGACAGGTGTTTGTCCAGCCTCTTCTTCCAAACCTCCAGGAATGGGGATTCCACAACCTCCCTTGGAAGCCTATTTCGGAGCTTAACTGCCCTGAGAGTTGGAAAACTTTTCCTTATATCTAATCGAAATCTCCCTGGCTGCAGATCAAGCCCATTTCTTCTTGTCCGACCTTCAGCGGCCGTGGAGAACAATTGTTCGGTGTCCTCTTTCTAACAGCCTTGAACATATTTGCAGATTGTTATCAGGTCTCCCTCAGTCTTCTTTTCTGCAGATGAAATATGCCAATATTTTTTACCCTTTCCTGATAGGTCAGGGTTTCTAAACCTTTGATCACTTTTGCGGGTCTCCTCTGGACTCTCTCTAGTTTGTTCACAGCTTTCCCAAACTGTGGTGCCCATCTGAGGCCTTACTAGCGCTGAGCAGAGCGGGGCAGGTACCTTCCCCTGTCTTACATACGGCACTGCAGTTAATACAGCCCGGAATGATATTAGTCTTTTTCGCAACTGTATCACATTGTTGCTTCATATTCAATTTGTGATCCACTATAACCCCTGATCCTTTTCAGCAGGACCACCTCGCCGGCTAGTCCCCATCTTGTAGTTGCATGTCTGTTTTTTTCCTTCCTAAGTGAAGTACTTTGAACTTATCTTTATTAAATTTAGTCTTGCTGGAATTCAGACCGATTCTCCAATTTGTCCAGGTGGTTTTGCATTCGAATCCTGTCCTCCAAAGTGCTGGCAACCCCTCCCAGCCTGGTGTCATCTGCAAATTTTATAAGCATCCTCTCCACTCTATTATCCATGTCATTAACGAAAATATTGAATAGTTCTGGACCCAGGACTGACGTCTGCGGGCCCTCACTGATTAGCTTTAAAGCTGTTCTCATCCCTTCACCCCCTGTGGAGCTGGATGAGATGTGTCAGGGCTCTGCTGTCCCCCATGCTCATGCCATGAGGTTTATTCCATACCCCCCCCCCAAAAAAAGACATTAAAACACTGGCCCTACAATGATTCCTTGTGGCAATCGGCCTGTGTCGCCCTGCGCTGGCTTCCTGTTCTGTCCCACGCAGAGGAGAAGCTGCTTGTCTTTATAACCTCTGCTCCTTCCCAGACTTCTGTTCCAGACGTGAATTGCACCCCTTGTGCTCCCTCTGCTCCACCAATGATCCATCTTTCACGCCAGGCCCTTCACCCTCCTGATCCCTCTTTGCCAGCTCCCCCCTTCTCTGCTGTTAAGTCTCCCCATAGCAGTGACCTCTGTGATGCTCGGAAGATGTGAACCGAGTGTTCGGAACCGAGCTGGCTCTTACATGCAAGCCCGGTAACCCCCTCCTGGTTAAGGCTGGGTTATGGGAGGAGGGATAGCTCAGTGGTTTGAGCATTGGCCTGCTAAACCCAGGGTTGTGAGTTCCACCCTTGAGGGGGCCATTTAGGGATCTGGGGCAAAAATTGGGGATTGGTCCAGCTTTGAGCAGGGGGTTGGACTAGATGACCTCCTGAGGTCCCTTCCGACCCTGATATTCAATGATTCTATGGGAGTGGGGGGGGAGCCTCTGCCTTTGTTAGGCAGATAAAGGAGGACTTGAGCCTCCAGGGTGCTCAGCCAGGTGCCCCGATCTTCAAAAACACAGAACTCCCCCAAAGAGACCAAGGGCAAAGCTGCAGTAGGCGAGTCGTGGTGCCAGAACACTGATGTCCTAGAAGAAGCGTGGCTCGAGGGGATACGCTGGGGCAGAATGGAGCTCGCAGGCAATCAGGTGTGTGGGGTGCACTGTACTGCAGCCTCGCTCCATTGCCCGGCTGGGGGCCATGCCTCCGCCGGAAAGGCGCCAGGGCCGTGGGAGAAGCTCTCCTGGCCCCCTACGCCAACGTTCTGGGGTCTCCGGGGCGTTCACACCCTACTGATGGGTTTTGCATTCCTGAAGCCCTGCTCTTCAAGGCCGTATTGTGCCCAGTGCCGCACCGACCCACGTGGGGAGACAGTCCCTGTGCCAAAGAGCTTCCGGGTTAACCAGACCAAGGCAGGATTGCTGTCCCCATGTAACAGACGCAGAAGTGAACGGTCACGCAGGGTGCCAATGGTGGAACTGACCCAACACCTGTTCGGCCCCAGTCCAGTGTCTTCACCGTCACCTCGTCCGTCCTGGCCACACCTTTCATCAGGCCGGAACATTTAAAAGGGAAAAATGAAAAACCAGGCCAGAAAAGGGATAGATAACAAGAGAGAAAATATCCTAATGCCTCTCTATAAAACCTTGAATACTGCGTGCATATCTGGTCGCCCCTTCTCCAAAAAGATCTGTTGGACTTGCAAAAGGTACAGAGAAGGGCAACAAAAATGATTAGGGGTCTGGAGGAGCTTCCATATGAGGAGAGATTAATGAGACTATGACTGTTTAGCTTGGAAAAGTGACGACTAAGGGGGGAATATGACAGGTCTATACAATCTTGACTGGGGTGGAGAAAGTAAATAAGGACATGTTATTTACTCCTTTACATAACACGCGAACTAGGGCTCACCCAATGAAATTAACAGGCAGCAGGTTTAAAATAAACAGGGAGTATTTCTTCACACGATGCACAGTCAACCTGTGGAACTCATTGCCAGGGGATGTTGTGAAGGCCAAAACTACAACCAGGTTCAGAAAAGAATGAGATAAGTTCACAGCTATTGGCCAAGATGGTCAGGGGTGCAACCCCACGCTCTGGGTGTCTCTAGCCTCTGTTTGCCAGAAGCTGGGGATGGATCACTTGATGGTTGCCTGTTCGGTTCATTCCCTCTGGGGCACCTGGCATTGGCTGCTGTCGGAAGACAGGACACTGGGCTAGATGGACCTTTGGTCTGACCCAGTTCTTACATTCTTGGCTCGCAGGTCCTGAACACCCTGATGGATGGAGCTGGTGTCTGCCTGCTGCAAGGCTTGGTACTTTATAAGGCTCTAGTGACCTAGCTCAGGGCTGCACTTCCCATTGCCCTAGGGGTGATTGTCCCAGGTGCTGAGCACCCCTCCGAGGGGCTGAGTGCCTTCCAGGCATTCGATTGATCCCCACGTTAGCAGGGAGTGTGACTCCATCTGCCACGCACCAGGACTGTGGTTCTGTTCTTGAGCTAGCTGGTCCAGCCAGCATGCTCGTCCGCAAGGAGGTGTACCTCTCGTCCCAGACTGGGTGTACACCAGCTCTTCCTCTTAATGGATGCACCTTGGCTGATTGCTGCTGGGTCATAGCTGGGATCGGACTCTTGCTTGACCTGGCAGCCAGGAGCTGTGATGCCCGGCAGACGGGTGGCACATCACAAAGCTTGGTGATGTCAGGTCATGGATATTGGCACTAGAGGGCACCATTACCATGTCTCTTGCAGCCCGCCGCATGTCCTGTGCAGTGGGTTCGCTGGCATTCCTTTAATTGATACCATGAGTTTAGCTGGGTAAATCTCCATTGACCACAAACCAAGAGAGACGGAGAAGGGACCTGGCCCTTCCCCCAAGCTGTTTGTTCGATAAGGAGCAATAAAAAGCCACTGGCAAACCATTCATGGGCAGCGGACACAGAAATCATTTAAGGGATAGGTTGATAGCCTCACGGGGGCGCTGTGCATTGCCATGCAGAGAGAGCTGGGTTTGCGTTCTGGGCGCCCACGTCTGGAACGCCCCGATGGGGGCGCCGTGCATTGCCATGCAGGGAGAGCTGGGTTTGCGTTCTGGGCGCCCCCGTCTGGAACGCCTCGATGGGGGCGCCTTGCATTGCCATGCAGGGAGAGCTGGGTTTGCGTTCTGGGCGCCCACGTCTGGAACGCCCCGATGGGGGCGCTGTGCATTGCCATGCAGGGAGAGCTGGGTTTGCGTTCTGAGCGCCCACGTCTGGAACGCCCCGATGGGGGCGCCGTGCATTGCCATGGAGGGAGAGCTGGGTTTGAGTTCTGGGCGCCCACGTCTGGAACGCCCCGATGGGGGCGCCGTGCATTGCCATGCAGGGAGAGCTGGGTTTGCGTTCTGGGCGCCCACGTCTGGATGCCCTGATGGATTAAGGTGCTACGGCTGGTTGACTGACTTTACGGGGAGGAGGCAGCCGGGTTCTTAGCCGGAGCAAGGAGTGAACAGTGGAACTCCAGCCAGAGAGAGGAGAGAGCCCCTGCTGTGTCCTTCGCCACCCCGCTCCCCCCGCAGGCAGAGTGGAGGTGCCTGCTCTCAAGGGGGATCTGGGAACAGGATGGGAGGCAGTATTGCCTAGCGGATAGAGCACTGGACTGGGACTCAGGAGCCCTGGGTTGTGTTCCTGCTGGGTGGCCTTGGCCAAGTCACTTCCCCTCTCTGTGCCTCAGTTTCCCCATCTGTGAAATGGGGATAATGATGCTGCCCTCCTCGGTAAAGCACTTTGAGATCTACGGGTGGAAAGCACTACAGAAGAGCTAGGGATGGTGATGATTATTTGACCCTGTCATTCTCCAGCATTAGCCGCCCTCGGCTCTGCAACATAGACGGGACTCAGCCTTTTTTACCACTTTATGTTAGCTAGTCCAGCTCTCAGCAGGATCAGACAACCCAGAGCCATGTCTGCTCTAGGCTCCCTGACGCTGCTACCACCAATGGACAATGAAGGCTCCTAGTTTTCCAAGCTGGCCAGGGCCATAGAGTCTGGAACTTCTCCCCAAGAAGTGGCCCATGCAGGTGAGAGCTGAGGCCGCAGGGGCAGGGGGTTGGGGTCTGCGTGTGTCTACATCGGCTCATGCCATCCCTGCTCTGTGGCTAACTACAGGGCTTGGCAACGCACTTGATTCCCAAATCTCCCAGCTCTGGCAGTAAGGGGGCCGCTGGGAATGAACACGTCAGTCTCGCCAGGGCTGTAATTTTATTTATAACCAGTCTCAGGCATCAGCGTCTCTTCCCCAGAAATTAAGGGGGGGGCTTAGCTGTCTCGTCATGAGCAGTCCTGAGTCATCAGCGTGTGCCACTGAATTTCCCAGCCAGGGCAAATAGACAGGCGCCGAGGGGGCCCTTTGATTCACACTCAGCCCACTGATGTTATAGCGTGTTCTCTTCAGCGCTGGACCCGTTCCCTGGCCCAGCGGCCTTCCATCAGGCCAGTAAGTAACTTGACTTTTACAGATTGGTTCATTTCTTCCCTGGCAGGCCCACAACGAGCAGCTCCTCCATGGCTCACGCGTTACGCTGATGGTCAGTGAGCGCCGACGATGAACGGCTCATGGTGCCAGGTGCTCGGGTGAGGAGACTGGGCGTCTCTGCAGTACCTTCCACCTGGGATCTCACGGCTCCTTACCGAGATTGAGGAATGAACGAACAGGGATGGTTGCACTGTTGGTCCTCGTGGCTGGAGGAACATGGGACTTGCCAGAGTGGCTCAGATCCCCAGGGCCATCTAGGTCAGGTTCCCGTCTCTGACTCCTCAGCACTGGGTTCTGACCCCAGATTTGCCTGCCGCTGGCCTGTTGAGTGACCCTGGGCAAAGTCACCGCTTCTCTGTGAGCCTCAGTTTCCCCCTCTGTTCAGGGGGACGATGAGCACGTGCATTCTGGTTTTAAACCCTCAAACCAAAAGGCTTGGCTCTGATTTAAAGGGGACTGGTGGGTGGAGGCAGCTGGACGAGTGAGACGCTCTTGGTCTCTGCCTGGCGAGTCCCGGGGCTGCGACCTGCAGCCACTTCAAATCCAATTTCCCTCTCCGCCGTGGGGCCAGGTGCGCTGCTGGCCCGTTGCCCCAGAAACAGGCGCCAAGGCTGCTGGAGACCAGCACGCATCTGAGGGGAACAAGGGGCCCTTCCCGGCCCAGCGGACAGCCCGGTGGAGAGCAGCAGGAGCGCAGATGGCATTGCGCTGCTGCTAATTAGATGCTGTGGTAAATGGGGGCTGGGGGAGGGGAGGAAGGGATATGGGATCAGGGCTGGAGGAAACAAGGGTAGATATGGGGGCAGGGCTGAGGTGTCCTGAGAAGGTTAATTGTCCACCAGCAGCTCAGCTGATGGTAAGGAACAGCTGAGGGGCCTGGTAGGCCCTGCTGCTCTGTAATTAACACGATCAGTGGGCTCACATCACCCCCTTGCTGCTGGCTTCAGCCTGCCCCACGGATGCGTGCCCTTTAACCTCCCCACAGCAGGAGAGCTGAGATTTGGGGCCTGAACTGGGGAGGAACGGGATCTCTTCCCTTGCAGAGGGCGCAGTGCTGGCTGCCCCTGAACCAGAACCTGGGGTCGGCCCTTCTTATTGTTTGTCTGGGGGGGAACTCAAGCACCGGGGGATGAAGGGACTTGCCCAAGGTCAGACAAAGAATCTGGGGCAGAGGCGGCCACATGTCTCCTGGGTCCCAGCTCAGTGTGTTAACTACAAGTCAGCGGAGCAGGGCTGGAGACCTGGGTTCAATTCCTGCTTTGGACAGCCCGCTGAGCGTGAGGGATGGAAACCGTGAGGTAAGAGCAAGGCGTGATTATGAATTGAAACCACGAGGGGCGTCGGGGCCAGTAAATGAACCACCCAGACTGGACTTAGCCCACGACATCAGAGCGAGGAGCCTGGCTCCTGGGGGAAGCCCCCCGAGATCTTCCAGGGGTCAGGAGCTCATGTTTCAGGGAGTCTCTGAAGGGAGAGTGTTACCTACCAACCCCTCCACCCCCTTTCTAAGCGCTCTGTAGCCGTGTCTACATGCAGGCCACGGATGGATGGGGAGCAGCTGAGGCCCCTCACGCCAGTTGGGCATGTTCACTCTGGCATCACCAGCCTCGTGTTTGAGCCATGGGTCCCAGCTGCACTGAATGGGGCACATTGCAAGAGGCTGGGATACCTACCCTGCACTTGGCATCCTGGGTAATTTTCCACCCAGGATGCCCCTAGAAGATCAGAGGGATTGGGGGAGAAAGGGCCGTATTGCCATCAGCCCTTTCCCCCGATCCCTGCTGGGGCTAGCACCATGGCCAGCCAACTCTGGCTGGCACTCAAAGGTCTCCCCTCCCAGGGCTGGCTTTGTGCCCCCTGCTTAGCTGAGGAGACATGACACAAAAACCAGGCCTGCATTTAGCTTGCTTCCTTCCCCGCCCCAGCCCCGGTGCGCCTGGCTCCAAAGACTCTCCGTCCCGTGGCTCCCCGGGCCCCCTCCCCGGCCGGGCTCCCCCCTCCCAAAGGAAGCTGCAATGCACGTGAGGCCATTACAGCGGGGGAACAAACACAAGGATGGCACACAGCCGCTAAGTGGCTGCATGTCACCCTGTGGGCTGATAAGGGAACCGGGGCTGGGGAGAAGGGTTTTAACGCAGCGCTCTCGGAAGCATCGGGCCATAAAGCTCCGTGGGTCCTTGTTTGCACAGCGGCTCCACTTAGGTCTCCCCGGGGCAGCGTGAAGGGCTGGCTGGGAGCAGCCGAGTGGCCCAGAGCCCCCCTTGCCCGCAAGGTTGGGGGAACAGGAGCACAAGATAGGGCAGCCCTAGTCTAGGGGCGGCACAAGCCACCCTCTGGCTTCAGCACCAACAGATAGACACATCTGGTCCACTGCTGGGCAAGGCTCCCTTCCTGCCCCCTTCGCTCCTGGGAGCACAGTGCTGGGACTCGGTTAGCAGGGTGGTTACCTCCTCCCCCAATCCCAGCCGTCCTATACACCTGGCAGCTCTCCCGCTCGAGCACCTCCTTCCCAAGAATCTACATGCACTTTGCAAACCATGCAGTGACCCCCCCCATGCCTCTTATCCGCATTGTACAGATGGGGAAACTGAGGCACCCCAAGGGGAAGTGACTCGCCTGGGGTTGCACAGCAGGCTAGTGGCAGAGCAGGAGTGACTGGGTGACCTGCAGTGGCCTGAACTGTGCTGGATGATCTAACTGTCCCTTCTAGCCTGAAGCTCTGTGCAGCTGTGAAGACATCTGTGGCTGCAGCAAAGAGAAACGGCCCTCGGTGGCAACAGGGCCTTGGCTCGGAGAGCAGCTGCTGGGCAAGTTTATAGCCCAGCTCCGGAAAGCAATGGAGATGGAGCTCAACCATGTAAACTTGCTTCACAGCGGCTGGCCGTGGGGCTGGGATTAGAGATGGGACCTGAGCCCAACCTTGGATTCAGAACCGCCCCAACCTTCCTGGTCCGGGCCAGAGCTTTCTGCCTGGCCCTCCTCTCTGCAAGGGACTTACCTGAAACCCCCCTCTCAACCAGGGGGCTGCAGAGGGCCAGTGTCACGCCCAAAGTGGGTGACAGACGATGGTGGGACATGGGGGTGTAGCCAGAGCATCGCCAGCTGATTCAGGGCATCCCCTTCCGTCTCTGTTACTATGGGATTATTGGTGATCCCCTCCGTCTCGTACAGGAGCCGGGTGGTAGCCCTTTACGTAGGTTGTGGGTCTAAGTGGTGTTCACTGGGTTCTGTTTTAGAAGTGGCCAGAGCAGGCCCCTGCTGTGCCCATGTGGCTATTTCTTATTGCTGTGTAAAGAGGAAAGGACCCAGCGCCCTCCACCAGCAAACCCCGGGCAGGGTGGCACAGTTAGCCACGGCCCCAGGTCTGACTCTCCCTGGGTGCCGTGGCGAGCTGGAAGAAGGAAGATAGCAGCCCATGTGGGGCCAGAGAGAAGGGAGGAAGGGGCATAGGTGTGGGTGACAGGGAGGGTGTGTGTGTGAGGGGATAGGAACGAGCTGGCTTGTATTCTTCTTGTGCTGTTTGAAGTGATTTCCAATCAGGGTGAAGTGCAGCAGGGCCCCAGGCTGGAAAGCAGAAGCCTGTGTCGAGTGCCCCAGCCGCAGGTGATGCGGAGCGCAGGCTGCGGGCAGGGCCCAGATTGCAGACAGGGCCGGGGATCAGGTGCTGCAAACCATGGCCCCGCTCAGGGCGATGACCTGGCGAGACCAGGAGAGCGGGGTGCGTAGTTCTGGGGACGTGGTCAACTTGACATTCAGCTTCGTGCTCAGCAGAGCTATCAATCCTCCTGCTTCAGGGCATGAGCCAGCCACTCACCGGCAGGGGTCAGGAAGGGACTTCCCCGGGCCAGGCTACTCCATCCCTGAGCAGTAGGGGAGAGAGGCCAGTGAACCCCGTTATGCCCAGCTCCGGGATAGCACCTCCACCCCGTCCTCTGTGCCCTCTTTGGGCCCCATCCAGAGAAGCTTTTCCATCCCGCTCCGCGACCTTTGGAAAATTGCTTTTTACAGCCTCTCTGGTAAATGGCGCGGAAGCCAGCTCGGTCCCGTCACCGAAGCGCCAGCTCGTGTCAACAGCATCGGCTCCGGAGCCATGCGCGTGAGCTGGGGGGCGGGGGGGCTGAGTGCACTGTCTCTGGTTAGCCAGCCTTGCCTGTCACCCGGCGTGCATTGAGATGGCTTGTCTGACGTTTGTAAGTCATTCGAGAGGATTAGGCCCGTCTCTGTGTCAACACAGGCCAGGGGCAGGGCCACGGGCCGTGCTATTTACACTGCCGGGGCTCTCAGGAAAGACGCGGCCTGGAGGGGATCGAAAAATCAATGCTAGCTTAGCCAAGCGGCAGGACGTTCGCTTTCCCGTCGCTGGGGGCCGGCCTGTGCCCTTGCCACCGATCTGTCTAAGCCGGCGCTTTCCTCCCGTCGGGAGCAAGTCGAGCTGTGAACGAACCCCGTGTCCCTCTGCCCGGCCACGCTGCTGTCTCGGGGCCGAGTCTGACAGCCAGGGAGAGGGGCCGGGGGCCGGGTGTCACCCAGATGAGGTCTGAGTGTGGTTTGATTTGGGCACCTGGCTATGGGGCCCTCATCATCTTTCTGTCTCCCCATCCCCAACTCGTTCCCCAGGTGCTGATTGGAGTCCCAAGGGCCCTCCAGGCAGGTCGGTCTAGGGCTAGGACCCTCTGTGGGCGCTGGCTGGGCCCAAGCAGGCGGCAAAGCCGTGTCCCCCCTCGACCCCTGTACTCACCCGGCACTGTGACAGCTCACCTGCCGAAGGGGGTTCCTGCAGCTGCCCCCCACCCCCCCCGGGGTGCCAGGCCTCCCAGAGCTCCCTCTGGGTTAGATTTTAACGGCCCCATCTGGTTGGTTTCGACACCATCCAGATTGCCATGGAGTTCAGTGGGGGCTACGGGCACCCGGCGCCTCTCAGGATCTGGCCCGTTGGCTTTGACAGCATGGATTGGGGCCCCAGAAGGAGCTGAGGGCCCGGGGATGCTCAGGGCGAGGTACCCAGGCGGTGACACTCCATCTTGGTTAACCCCGCGTGGGTTTGGATCTGCTTCCAGGCGCCCAGCCCGGCGGGGCCAGCGGCTGCTTGATTTACCCGTTCCCCGTCTCGTTCGCCTCCTTCAGAGCCTGAGTCACCCTCGGTTAATCCCATCAGGGGCTTGTTAACCAGCGAGCCTGTCCCTCTGTGAAATTACCTCCTTCTGGAAATGTGCTGGGGGCTCCGGAGATGCGGGGGGACACAAGCGTCCGGGGCCGGCATGGGAAATCTCACCAGAGCCCCAGGAGGGGCCCTACGTCGGGCACACACCACACAGGTGGAGTAAGGCCCAGATCCCAGCTCAGGGCTGCATGGACCTGGGGCGCTGGTGTGGGCCTGTCTCTAGTATCATGCTGAGATGTGGGAGGGAGCGTGGCCCTGGCGCCGGAGACGTGGGTTCAATCCCAGCTCGGCCCCAGGCTCTGTGTGAATGTTACAGCCCGTGTGTTTGCCACGCTGGGCAGGTTGGTGTTGGAGGGGGGGTGAGGCACCCCCGGGGGCCCATGGGAGTCAAGCAAAGCGGGGACAAGCTGCCCTGGCTGGTGGGTGCTTGTAGGAGCCACACGAGGGGTGAGATGGAGTTCAGGGGGCTTCCCTGCACCCAAGTGCCGCCGGCAGAGGGGACTGATTGTTTACTGATTGCTAATTACATGAAAAACCTTGCAGTGCCCAAAGGCTGTCTCTTGCCCCCCAGAACCCACATCCCAGCTTGGGAGGAAAGGGACTCCAGGTCTGATCCTGCTCTAGCCCCTCTGCGCTCTCCAGTGGCTCCCACCTGGCTCCTCTCCCTCTGCATTCGGGCTCCCCTCTCCGTCCCCCGAGCCTCTGGGGGTTAGACACACGCTTGGCAGCTGGGGCCCCCTCCCAGCCAGCCCGGGCCCTGGAAGCGAAGCCCACCCCGGGGAGGCTGTCCTGAGTCACGGGGCGAAGGGGGAGCGGCTCCCCGGGGGCTGGCAGCAGTCAGTGGGTGTGCGAAGCCAGCAGGTGCCGGGGAGGGGGGGAACGGAGTGAGTGGCTGAACGGTTGCCATCAATTCGGATTAAGGAGGTCAGGCTGAGACAGGGCCAAGCCTGCTGGAGCTCCCGTCTCTCTCCGGCACAGAACGCCCCAGTGGAGTTTGATCTGGGGGAGGAAAGTGCCTGCTTTGATGGAGACGCTGGTAAAGATCACGCAGCGTCAGGAAGCACCTCGCGGGGGGAGCCGGATAGCTTCGTTGTCTTCTCATGTTAGCCAGGGAAGTGGTGGTTTGCTAATCTATTCCCAGCAGGGGGCGCTGTAGGGGTGGGGTAGGAATGCTGGTTGTAGGGGGGCTCCGGGCCACTCCAGCCTCTCCCAGCAGGGGCACTGTTGGGGTGGGGCAGGCTAGGGGGGGTCTCCCCAAGGTGTAGTCACTGCAGCTCATTTAGGGTGACCAGACAGCAAGTGTGAAAAATCGGGACAGGGCATGGAGGGTAATAGGAGCCTATATAAGAAAAAGACCCCAAAATCGGTACTGTCCCTATAAAATTGGGACATCTGGTCACCCTAGGCTCATTACATGCCATGAACAAAAGGGGCTAATTGCAAAGCTAATTTTTATCCCTGAGCCGCTTTCCCATGCTTCCCTCGTGAAAGGGGAGGTGTGTGTGAGTGGCGGGGGGGGTGGGGGGGAGAGGGCGTGCTGTGGGCACTGCAGTGGGGGAACGCAATCCTCTTCCGGCTGCCTTTGCGTCTCTCTCTAATTAGCGTTCCTGATGGTCCCCTCAGCAATTATCAGCACGACACAAACCGTGGGCAGGCGGGGCTGGCGCTTCCATGCCCGGAGTGGCATTAGGGGGCCTAGAGAGAAGCCCCTTATCAAGGAGGGCCTGAGGCTCGGAGAGACACATGGGTGCTATGAGCATAGGGAGTGAGGTAGGAGGCCAGGCTGGTGTCACTGGGGACAATGATTTGATGACACATGGAGTTTCCTATGTGACATGAACCTGCCGTTCTGGGGCAGCTGCTTAATGAGGCCATAAAGGCTAATGGACTGGCTGTTAACAAAAGGCGGCTAATAGCTTCATTTCATGGGTTCTGGATCCCGGGGGAAGCCCTTACAAGGCTGAGCGCCCCCTCCCCCGGCACTCCCCTTAAAGAGTGCCGTGCGTCCCGGAGTGCCTCATGGCCTCCCCCGCTGCTGGAATGCAGCTGCTGCCGGGGTGGAGCAGAGTGGCTTTGTTAACAGCTGGGCAGCGGCCCGCTTAGGACAGGAAGTGAAGGGTGTCATAAGAGGACAGCAGGGGATACTGGGTCACTGCTGACTCGGAGGGAAGAGCGCCACCTGCTGAAGCATCATCTTCCTGCAGTTGGGGAGGGGACAGTGCCCTAGGTCCAGGGCTGGGGTCCTGGATGGAGCAGCTCGCGCTGTGGCCTCTGGCTCATGGACTTTCTCTTCCACCGCGGCCTCCCACTGGTGGCCAGGAGCTCCCTCCATCCCAGCTCCTCGGTGCAGCTCCTGCCCTCAGTGGGGTCGGGAAGGTCACAGCTCCTGACGCTCGGTGGTGATGCCTGGGGGGGGCCGCCCCGCTGGCTGAGCCAGCACGCCCCATCTCTTGCCACCGATCTTCCCAATGGGCAGGAGAGGTTGGTGCTCACCTTGCAAACCAAACTGGCCGCTGTTGCTTGGCTGGGGCCCACGGCTGGCGATGCAGCCGTGAACTGGCTTCACTGGGGGAGCTGGGAAGAGGGTGGCAGCCTGCCCAGCTGCCGCCGGCACCCAGTGCCCTCAACCGATGCTTTGGCAGCATGGCGGACTCTCGCTCAATAGGCTGGATTGGACGTCCCTGGTGCCCTTGCTCCATATGGATTTCCCTATCTGTGCCCTGCCTCCGCCCAGGCTAGGCGGATGTGGACCCAGAGGAATATTGCGGGGGGTTATTGATTTCATCAACCCAGTCCCCCCTCCCCCCACGCCCAGATCCATGAGCATCCTCTTCCTGGTCTGGGGTTTGCTCCCAGCCTAACCCTGAGGACCCTCTGTGATGAAGTGGGACTGTTTAACTTTCTTAACAGCTCTCACTCCATCTGAGACCTTCTCAAAGCTATCCACACTGGATCCTTCGACAGGACAGTCAGTGGATCCATTCACAACAGAAAATTTCTGGCTGTTAGGAACTGAAACTGTCTTGATTAAGTCACTTTCACACCCTTCAGTTGCAGTAAACTGCTTGCAAAGACTCCATGAGGATTCCTTTCCCTAGGGGCTTTTCTATGCAACAATTCACCCTTCACAGAAATTCTGCCCTTACCCTCTTTACCTAGGGCTTGCTCTAGAGAAACACTTTCCTGAGCAACAACAGACTCTTTCTGGGTCTCCCTTACATCCAGAATTACCTCTGGCCCATCCAGTGGATTCCTACACAATCCCCTTTCAGGCAAACTTACAGACTTCCTAGATAAAAGGTCAGAAGCCTTCTCCTTCCCTTTGCCACACACAAGTTCAGGAATCTTTTCCTTCTTCCTACAGGTTTCCACACCCTCAGTAGGTAACACAATCACATGACCTTCATGCTCTCCTTGTGCCCTGGCTAGGATCTCACCCTCATTAGACAGAGTTGCTCCACCCTTTCCCAACAACACACTAGCAACAGGCAAATACAAGCACCAGAATTGTCTGGTCTCTGGGATTTTGCTAGGACACTAACTGGATGCGACCTAGTTACAGGGCCATTCTCCCGAGCAGACACAAACTTAGGACCATTCCCTTCCTGGGCTTTAGTTGAATCCAGAGCCAACTCTGAGACAACTGCACTATTCTCAACCATCACAGGCTGAAAGGCCCCTTCTGTCTGCTCCACAGACAAAGAAGAGCCGGAGACACATTCTCCTTTCCCAGACACACAGCTTGGGATCTCATTCCCCTTGTCCCAGCACACAGGGCTGTTCACAGACAAAGCCCAGATGAGGGGGGCTGGAGGGGGACGCAGTTTGGGGCTGGCTGGGGACGAGGAGTGAAGTGCAGACTTGGTTGTCTGGCTCACTGCCCCCCAAAATGGACCCAGCTGAGGGGTCCTGTTCTCTGTACCTACAAGCTCTGTTTTAGACCATGTTCCTGTCGTCTAATAAACCTTCTGTTTTACTGGCTGGCTGAGAGTCACGTCTGACTGCGGAGTTGGGGGGGCAGGACCCTCTGGCTTCCCCAGGACCCCGCCTGGGCGGACTCGCTGTGGGAAGCGCATGGAGGGGCAGAGGATGCTGAATGCTCCGAGGTCAGACCCAGGAAGGTGGAAGTTGTGTGAGCTGTGTGTCCTGAAGAAAGGAGACTTCCCCAGAGTCCTGACTGGCTTCGTAGGGAGCAGTTCCAGAGCATCGCCCGGGGACTCTGTGACAACTGGTGGTAGCGGTGGGATGTACTGCAACCCGTGGATGTCTCTTCCTGCAGTAAGTGACTGGGGAGCAGTAAAATGAAGGGGGACTGACGAGGACCAGGTGTGCTGAAGGCTCAGAGAGGAGCGGTTTTGGGGGGCAGTTAACCCCTGGGAGTGTGTGACCAGCGAGAAGGACTGTGCAGTAATGGGGTCCCCCTGGGGACTGCGATGAGCAGTCTCAGGGGCGGAGGAGCCTGCGGCTTGGCCCTGGGAGAGAGAAGGACTTTTGCAGTAACAGGGTCCCCCGGGGGATTGCAGCAAGCGGTCCCGGGGCGGAGGAGTCTGCAGCTCGACCCTGGCAAAGAGGTGGTGACCTTGAGAAGGGCTGGCACACTAGGGGTTCTCCCTGGAAACCGTGGGGAGCTGAGAGCACACAGGTCTGTGAGACCACAACAACATGGGGACAGTGGAGTGATGGCCTGTCACCGTCTCCTTAAGAAGGACATTGTAACCCTGTGCAAAAAGAGAGGGTTGAGCATTGGAAAGTTCACCAAGGCACAGTTAATCGTGCAGCTGGAGGAGGATGACCGCTCTAAGGAACAGATTCCTGACCCCAAATGGGGCTATAGCAGGATCTGGGAGCAGCTGGAGTGGTAGCCAGGCATCCCCAAGACTCCTGTCCCTGACCAGACGGGGGTCTTCCCCAAGGGGCACCCGATCGTGGGATTGGAGATGGACTGGATTGGAGCCGAGTCCAAGAGAGCAAGAGGACTGTGAGAGGCAGCGAGAGCCCAAGAAAGAGCTGCAGAAGCAGCAGCAGCATGAACTGGCGATGGTGGAGCGGAGAGGCATAGGGGACCTCCCCGGGGTGAGTGGGGATAGACCCCAGGGTGTCAGTTCCGCAGGGAACCTCAAGACTAAATTGCTGCCCCTGGTTGGGGGCAGGGGGGATGTGGATGCCCACCTCACTGCCTTTGAGCAGGCTGGCGATTTGAACCAGGGGGACCGGGACCAGGGGGACCAGGACCAGATCAGGGCATGGGTGGTCAGGCCTAGCAGTTGGAGCAGTGGTGGTCAGAGGCCAGGAGTCGGGCTCGGCTGGACTGGAGCAAGGCTGGGAACCAGGCAGGCACAGGAGCAATCAGCTGGCCCCAGGCTCAGCTGCAGGCCCTGATTCCTGGCATCCCTGGAGGTTTCACACTGGTGCAGAGGGGCTGCTGGGACCCTGCCATCACTGGCACGGGAGAAGATGCTGCAGGGACCTGCCCTGTAGGAGACAAGTGCCCTCGCTGGTCTTTCCCAGCTGCGGATTCTTTGAGCCAGTCTCAAAGGTCCTTGCTCAGTTCTTATTCCAGCCAAACTTCTATGGAAGTCACTGGCACTGCAGGATTCACCCTCTGCGTATGGATTGGAGATTCCCCAGGGGTTTGCTTCAGGGTCTGACAGCTCCCCCGGAAGTTTGTTGGGACTGTGCCCCGAGCGGGTCTCCAAAGCCAGGCCCAAGGTTGGTCGGAAAATGTTCCTCTCTGCAGTTTGGCCCTGGAAAATGCTCGTTCGATTAAACTGGATCATTTGTTTTGCTTCTCAAAGTCGCGTCGATTCTGATGTAAGTTCACGGGGAGCCAAATTGGGGATGAAAGTTTAAAAAATGTCAAAACGCTTGTGGAATGAAAAAAGTTTGCCTTTTTCATTGTGAAACGTATTCGCCACGCGGGCGCCCATAGGAGTCGAAATCCAAATGAAACATTTCAATTGCCTGGAAACAGGGATTGCTTTTGTTTGGAATTTCATTTAATGGAAAGTGCGGAAATTTTGGCTTTTGGGCCCAATGCCGGGCGAATTCCACTCCCTCCCCTCCCCAATCTTCAGATGTTTCCCAGGATGGAAAATCTGTTTTCTGACCAGTTCCCATTATGAGAACAGGGAATCGGATCCTCCGCAGGTGTAAGTGAGGGTGGATCCATTGACTCTTTTGTAGCTTCCACCCCAATGGAAACCAGATTCACTTGGGAACCCAGTGATCAGGGAGCGTGTGATGGGGAAGGCATCTGGCACCCTCAGGAGGCCAAGCTGTTTGAGTGTCTTTCTGGGCCAATAGACTTTGGGTGTCTGGGGTTGCAGCTCTGACCTTCCTCTTTGACGTTCCAAAGACTTCTCGGGGCTGTGACTGCTCCCTGTTTCATTCACTCCGTCCTGGCCGTTAAACGGAGTCACCCTCCCACAGTGGCCGCTTTTTCGGGGCCAAACTGAATAATGTCCTCAGGAAATTTCAAGTGGAAAGAAAGGGCAACTTTCCCAAAGCTTTGCAGTAACCAATAGATGTTTTTTGAGCAACTCTGCATGGTCCCCAATGTGCTGAGCGGCCGGTCCTGATGGACGGGCTTCATTAGGAGCCGAGTTCTTTGGAAACTAGGGTCCTCGATTACGGTGTGTTGAACCCTTTAACATTCAGCTCCACCTGCCTGGGAGTGTGACCCCCCCACCCTGACTCTGATGTGGCGATAAGATAAAACACCCAGGGAAGAAAGCGCGAGTGTTCTCTTTGACTAACGGACATCAATAGCAATCAGTTTAATCTGTGTAAAAAATACCCTTGTCCCGGAACCTCCTTAACCGATCAATCTGGGGCTAGGCACTTGTTTAAACAAGATAAGGGAGTGAATTAGCCAGACCCCCGCTGCCGCTGTGTACACTGCAGCCCAGTTTAAACAGATGCCACTTCATAGGACACAAACCTTTTTATTGGTCTCTCAAGGTGCATTAGCCCTTCCGATGTGGGGGGGGGGGTGTGTGTGTGCAAGGGGAAATGCGCCAGGAAATGGACTTATGTCTCTGTCACACACTGAGCCGCTCTGCCTGCTTGGGATGTAAATTGCTGGGCTCACAGCGTAGTTCACTCCACACCTTATGGCTCCCACTGAACCCGCGCTGGAGGTGATGCCTGATGGGTAGGGCACTTGCCTACAGCTTGAGAGGCCCGTGTGACTAGAGACAAGTCTCTTAGCCTTTCTGTGCCTCAGTTTCCCCTCGGTCTCATGTCCTCTGGGGGTTCTGAGGCTAAATGCATTGAAGATTGTGAGGGGCTCGGATGCTGTGGGGATGGATTTCAGGCTTTAGTGGGGTTTTTTTTCTAATAGGTAGCCATTGCAAGCAATACATGGGCAGTGCACCAGCCTGTCCCTTCCAGAGAACTTGGTTGCTTTGAATTCTGGGGGGGCCAGGTTAGTTTTGACAGTCCCGTCCTGCCACTCCGCGGTTTGGCATTGCTGGTGGCTTTCCAGGCAGGCTCGGCCTGGGACCTCAGTGCTTGGGGGTGGGGTGGAGTGTGTGTGTGTGTGTGTCAAGGCTTAGATGTGTTGCTAGAGCTCTATGAGTGTGTGATGGGGAGTGAGCGGAGATACAGGAGCAGGGGGCTTGCCCAGAGTGGGACAGCAGTCGCAGTGTGGGGAAGAGCGGGGGGAAGGGGGAAGTAGGGGCGTCCGTGGAACTGTGTTGCCATTTGCAGGGCACACCCCTGCACTGCCCCGCCTCCCCTCCTCCCCCCCCAAAAAAACTTTTTGGTCGACTTCCCCTTGTCACGGAGTGCCCGGGCGATGCTCTGGAACTGCTCCCCATGAAGCCAGTCAGGACTCTGGGGCAGTCGCCTTCCGGTGAGCAGCCTGTCCGCAGGGCAAACAGCTCACACGGCTTCCACCTTCCTGGGTCTGACCTCGGAGCATTCAGCATCCTCTGCCCCTCCGTGTGCTTCCCACAGCGAGACCGCTCAGGCGGGGCTCCTGGGGAAGCCAGAGGGTCCTGCACCCCAACTTCGCAGTCAGACGGGACTCTCAGCCAGCCAGTAAAACAGAGGTTTATTAGACGACAGGAACATGGTCTAAAACAGAGCTTGCAGGTGCAGAGAACAGGACCCCTCAGCTGGGTCCATTTTGGAGGGCAGTGAGCCAGACAACCACGTCTGCCCTTCACTCCATGTCCTAGCCAGCCACAAAACTGAAACTCCCTCCAGCCCCTCCTCCTCTGGGCTTTGTTCCTTTCCCAGGCCAGGAGGTCACCTGATTCCTTTGTTCTCCAACCCTTTAGCTCTCACCTTGCAGGGGGGAAGGGTCCAGGCCATCAGTTGCCAGGAAACAGGGTGTCGGCCATTCTCTGTGTCCAGACCCCTGCACACACCTGCCCTCTAGGGCTCTGCAGTGATCATACACCCTTACCCCACCACCTAGATACTTAAGAACTGCATAAGGGAAATTGAGGCACCCCCACAATATTCGGAGGAACCATTAAGAACAGTCCCACTTCGTCACATCTCTCCCCCCTTCGAGATCGAACTGAGCGGGGTCACTTTAGGCGGTGACCTGGGGAAGTTCGAAGCCACCAACGTTCCCATGGATGCCCCAGCGTCTCTGCCATTCCTTGGTAGGAGTTACACCAGGCCCTTCCAGTTTCACGCCCTCCCTTAGGTCGGGGGTGGTCGATAGCACTCGCAGGCCGCATGTGGGAAGGTTTCTGCGGCCCGCCCTTTGGCCACCCCAAAACCCCAGGGGGTCAAACTTGGATTGGGTCTTCTCCCCAACAAGCTGGCCAAACACAGCCACTTGGTTATAGGACTGTTTAAGTTTCTTAACAGCTTTCACTCCATCTGAGACCTTCTCAAAGCTATCCACACTGGGTCTTTCAACAGGACAGTCAGTGGATCCATTCACAACAGAAAATTTCTGGCTGTTAGGAACTGAAACTTTCTTGATTAAATCACTTTCACACCCTTCAGTTGCAGTAAACTGCTTGCAAAGACTCCATGAGGATTCCTTTCCCTAGGGCTTTTCTATGCAACAATTCACCCCTCCCAGAAATTCTGCTCTTACCCTCTTTACCTAGGGCTTGCTCTAGAGGAACACATTCCTGAGCAACAACAGACTCTTTCTGGGTCTCCCTTACATCCAGAATTACCTATGGCCCGTCCGGTGGATTCCTACACAATCCCCTTTCAGGCAAACTGACAGACTTCCTAGATAAATGGTCAGAAGCCTTCTCCTTCCCTTTGCCACACACAAGTTCAGGAATCTTTTCCTTCTTGCTACAGGTTTCCACACCCTCCATAGGTAACACAATCACATCACCTTCACGCTCTCCTTGTGCCCTGGCTAGGATCTCACCCTGATTAGACAGAGTTGCGACACCCTTTCCCAACCACACACGAGCAACAGGCAAAATACAAGCACCAGAATTGTCTGGTCTCTGGGATTTTACATAGACACTAACTGGATGCGACCTAGTTACAGGGCCATTCTCCTGAGCAGACACAAACTTAGGACCATTCCCTTCCTGGGCTTTAGCTGAATCCAGAACCAGCTCTGAGACAACTGCACAACGCTCAACCATCACAGGCTGCAAGGCCCCTTCTGTCTGCTCCACAGACCAAGAAGAGCCGGACACACTTTCTCCTTTACCAGACACACAGCTTGGGATCTCATTCCCCTTGTCCCAGCACACAAGGCTGATCACAGACACCTGCTTGGAGATCAGGGTAGCTCCCTCCACAGGCAAGTCAATACCTCTGACAGGCACAGGCACGTTTCCTTCACTGTCCCAATTCTCCACCCAGCTAACAGGTAAGGTCCAGGGACACTCATCTTCCACTCTCCTCGCCTTCCCACCCTGCTGACTAGACAAAGCCATCAGATCACAAGGCTGCCTAGGCTCATCCAAACTTTCCTTACCAAGCACCTTGCCACTCCCCACAGATCCCCTCCCCTGCCTGTGTCTCCCCCCACTCAGCTGGGGTCTCAGCTCCCCCTGTGCTCAGCGCTGCCCTTGCTGTGCCAGTGGGGGTAGGCAGCGAGCTCGCTGCTTTCCTCACTGCATCAGAGCCAGCGTGAGCCCCCTCTCCGGAGTGCAAGGGCGCAGGGAGCATCTCTCTGTCCCACCCAGCCCCAGGGGTCTGCTTACAGGCAGGCAGGTAGCCTGAGCCTAGCGGCTCCTCCCTGCTGCCAGCCAGGTCATCTGCATTTTCACTGACCATTTCCCTCTCCACCGATTGGTTCCCTGGATTCAAATTCAAACCCTTGGCCGTTACAGGAGCAGGGCCTGGATCCTGTCCCAAAGAGACACAGTCACCCCACAACAGGGTCTCGCAGCCGATATCCTGGAGAACCCCAACAACCAGCCAGCCCCACCCCTCCTGGGTCTGCACAGGGATCTGGGCCATAGGCAGGGCGAGGGGCTTCGTCCCTGGGACCCTCACCCAGCTCACACAGCCCCTCAACCTCTGAGGCTGCACCACCCAGGGCCTGACAACAGTTCTCTCTGTCCCAGGATCTCGCCACCCCAGGAATGTCTCCCCATTGACCATCACCTTCCGCTCCCACTGGGGGTCCGAGGGGCCTGGCCCCAGGAAACTCCACACAGACATATAGGTTGGGGTCAGGAGTGGGAGCCTGTCCACCTCCCCACCCATCTGGCCGACAGAGTCTATGGCCTTGGGACCCAGCAAGGGAGCTAGACACCGGGGCTTTTCCGCAGGGTCCCCCTGGTTCAAATCTCCAGCCTGCTCAAAGGCAGTGAGGTGGGCATCCACATCCCCCCCCCTTAACCAGGGGCAGCAATTTAGTCTCGAGGTTCCCTGCGGAACTGGCCCCCCGGGGTCTATCCCCACTCACCCCGGGGAGGTTCCCTAGGCCTCTCCGCTCCCCCACCGCCAGTTCATGCTGCTGCTGCTTCTGCAGCTCTTTCTCGGGCTCTCGCTGTCTCTCACAGTCCTCTTGCTCTCTCGGACTCAGCTCCAATCCCGTCCATCTCCAATCCCCGGATGGGGAACCCGATCGTGAAGACCCTCGTCTGGTCAGGGACAGGAGTCTTGGGGATGCCTGGCTACTACTCCAGCTGCTCCCAGATCCTGCTATAGCCCCATTTGGGGTCAGGAATCTGTCCCTTAGAGCGGTCATCCTCCTCCAGCTGCACGATTAACTGTGCCTTGGTGAACTTTCCAATGCTCAACCCTCTCTTTCTGCACAGGGTTACAATGTCCTTCTTCAGGAGACGGTGACAGACCATCACTCCGCTCTTCCCAAGTTGTTGTGGACTCACAGGCCTGTGTGCTCGCAGCTCCCCACGGTTTCCAGGGAGAACCCCTAGTGTGCCAGCCCTTCTCGAGGTCACCACCTCTTTGCCAGGGTCGAGCTGCAGACTCCTCCGCCCCTGGGACCGCTCGCTGCAGTCCCCCGGGGGACCCTGTTACTGCAAAAGTCCTTTTCTCTGGTCACACAATCCTAGGGGTTAACCGCCCCCTGAAACCGTCTCTCTCTGAATCTTCAGCACGCCTAGTCCCCATCAATCCCCCTTTGTTTTACTGCTCCCCAGTCACTTACTGCAGGAAGCGCCATCCACGGGGTGCAGTAGATCCCACCGCTGCCACCAGTTGTCACGGAGTGCCCGGGCGATGCTCTGGAACTGCTCCCCATGAAGCCAGTCAGGACTCTGGGGCAGTCGCCTTCCGGTGAGCAGCCTGTCCGCAGGGCAAACAGCTCACACGGCTTCCACCTTCCTGGGTCTGACCTCGGAGCATTCAGCATCCTCTGCCCCTCCGTGTGCTTCCCACAGCGAGACCGCTCAGGCGGGGCTCCTGGGGAAGCCAGAGGGTCCTGCACCCCAACTTCGCAGTCAGACGGGACTCTCAGCCAGCCAGTAAAACAGAGGTTTATTAGACGACAGGAACATGGTCTAAAACAGAGCTTGCAGGTGCAGAGAACAGGACCCCTCAGCTGGGTCCATTTTGGAGGGCAGTGAGCCAGACAACCACGTCTGCCCTTCACTCCATGTCCTAGCCAGCCACAAAACTGAAACTCCCTCCAGCCCCTCCTCCTCTGGGCTTTGTTCCTTTCCCAGGCCAGGAGGTCACCTGATTCCTTTGTTCTCCAACCCTTTAGCTCTCACCTTGCAGGGGGGAAGGGTCCAGGCCATCAGTTGCCAGGAAACAGGGTGTCGGCCATTCTCTGTGTCCAGACCCCTGCACACACCTGCCCTCTAGGGCTCTGCAGTGATCATACACCCTTACCCCACCACCTAGATACTTAAGAACTGCATAAGGGAAATTGAGGCACCCCCACAATATTCGGAGGAACCATTAAGAACAGTCCCACTTCGTCACACCCCTCCCCCGACCAGCTGTATGTGTGACCTTGGGCAAGTAATGCCCGCTCGCTTGGTGCCTCAGTTTCCCCATCTGTCAAATGGGGTTGGGGGTACTGAGCTTCCTTTCTAAAGAGCGTTGAGATCTATGGCTGAAAAGCCCAATGGAAGAGCTAAGGGCCTAGCTACACGCTTCCTACATCGATGGAAGGTTTTTCCATCATAAGAACGGCCCTACTGGGTCAGACCAAAGGTCCATCTAGCCCAGTGTCCTGTCTTCCGACAGCGGCCAATGCCAGGTGCCCTGGAGGGAATGAACAGACCAGAGAATCATCAAGTGATCCATCCCCTGTTGCCCATTCCCCTCTTCTGGCAAACAGAGGCTAGGGACGCCATCCCTCCCATCCTGGCTAATAGTCATTGATGGACCTATCCTCCAGGAACTTATCTAGTTCTTTTTTGAACCCTGTTATGGTCTTGGCCTTCACAACCGCCGTGCAATTAACTCACCTCTCCGAGAGGCGGTAGCTGGTTTACGGAAGAATTATTCCACCAACCTGGCTGCATCTAACCCTAGCACTCAGGGTGGGAATTTTTTCACAGCCCTGAGTGACGTGGCTAGGTCGGTTGAATTTTTAAGTGTAGACCTGGCTTAAGTATTGCAGCCTGAATCTACCCCAGTCCTGCCTGTGTGGCATCACAGCTCCTGCTTCCTCCGGCCGCTCGGAATCACGCTCCCCTCCCAGGCCTTCCCTCCTCCCGTGGTGCCCGTTTTCTTCTTCCCATTGATTGAGCTTCTGGCTCAAATTAGTACTTAATGACTTAACAAAAAAGGAGAAAAGAGCATTGATTTGGTGTGACTGCATAAATAACTTTGCCCCAGCCCCCTCCCTTCTCGGAGTGCCTCTGAAAGGTCCCTAGGGGCTCCGAGATGAAAAGCGGGGGCTCTGGTGGGCCAGGGGAGCCTTCATCAATAGTTCCCCAGCTCAGGTGTACTCAGCGCGGGCTCGGCTCCAGGTGGGCCCAGCTGATTGCTGGGCCCCAGGTGCAATGACTGGGGTTAGTAATAGCGTCCCAAACGGCAGAGAGGACCTAGGACTCCTGGATGGCAGGTAGCAGCAGTTGCTGTTTCTTACCTTGTTTCTGGTTAAAGCTGCTCATTTCCAGTGTTAGGGTGTCAGGGCCTGCTGTGGTTGGCTCCTGGATCGTTAGGAGGCTGCAGGTTCGGAGGGAGGGGCCCTGGCAGAGCTGGGGGGGGCGCTGGGAGTCGGGATAGAGGGGCCCTGGCAGAGCTGGGAGGGGGGCTGGGAGTCGGGATAGAGGGGTCCTGGCAGAGCTGGGGAGGGGACAGGGGACTGATCATCGGGATAGAGGGGCCCTGACAGAGTTGGGGCGGGGGCTGGGAGTCGGGATAGAGGGGCCCTGGCAGAGCTGGGGGGGTGAGGGGGCTGGGAGTTGGGATAGAGGGGCCCTGGCAGAGCTGGCGGGGGGGATGGGGGACTGATCATCAGGATAGAGGGGCCCTGGCAGAGCTGGGGGAGGCTGGGAGTCAGGATAGACCCCTGGCCTGTCCCCCCCGCCGCTCTCAAGCGAGTGGCACTGTTGGGTTAGGAAATGGACTGGAAAAATTCGAGGTGGCACCCAGTGCCAGACCTTCCTCAAATGGAGAGAGCCCTGCTCGTGGGCCGGGGCTCCCTTCCCTGCCTCTGCATGGGGTGGAAGGAGGTACCCACCCCCCGGCTCTGGCTGAGTGAGAGAGAATGCAACCCAATGCGGGGGTCCAGTGGCATGAGGCGCTGGCCGTGCCAGCCAATTTTCCCATGAAGTTCCCCGCAGAGAGGATGTGGGGTGGCACCCCCAGAAAAGGGAGGGTCTGTCCAGTGCCCAAAGGCCCTGCTGCTCCTGCCGATGCCAGGTCAGCCTTGCTGGGGAGGGACAGACTGTCCTTGGAGTGGGTTTAAAGCTCATTTTGACTTATGGGCTGCCCCGTTGACAACCCAGATTTATGGGCGGGGGGATCCCTGTGGGTCTGTTCCCTTCTCGACCTGCGAATGGCAGAGCGTGGGGCTGAGCCAGCCGGTGTCAATCAGCAGAGGAGCATAGTCCTGTGGTGGGGCGCTAGCCGGACACCTGGGTTCAGTTCCACTGCAGGGTTCCTGGGTGATTTTGGACATGTCCCACAGGGCCAGAGGTTCCAAGGTATTTAGGCACCTAGTGGATTTTCCAGGCACCTATGCAGGTTAGGCACCAAACTCCCATTGGTCTCAATGGAATGGAGGTAACTGACCTGCTTAGGGACTTTGGAAAGTTCCACTAGGTGCCGGTCTGCATCTTTAGGCACCTTTGGAAATCTGGCCCTTCCCCTCTCTGGACCTCAGTTCCCCTTCTGTACAATGGGGAAAACAGCCCTGCCCTGCCCCCCACGGCAATTGGGGGCCAGGTCTGCACCTAAGCTAGGTTGCGTGGCACCATTGGCTGTGGGAGATGTCATGGTCTGGTGCACAGGGCTTGTTCTAGTCCCAGCTCTGCCACTGACCTGCTGGGTGACCTTGGTCATGTTGCTTTCCCTCTGCTTCCCCTTCTGTCTTGTCTCTTTGTCAGGGGCCAGCACCTGGCCTCAGTGCTTCTGTCATATGAGTAATAATTGACTTAGTGGAGCTCTGTGGATCTGTACCAGCTGAGGTTCTGGACCCCGGGTTCATTTTCACCCCTGGACAGAGCAGGATGTCCTTGGAATGCATGCTGCCCTTTTTCGCTGCCTATCTTCTCTCAGCACCGCCTGCCGGGACGTCCCCCACGGTCCCCGCTGCTCTCCTCATCTCTGCTTTGGGGACGGCGCGTCCTTCCCGCTTCTGAGGCTCTTCCAAAAAAACAAACCGACCCCAGAGAGCATGAGAAACCAGCTGGGGATTCTGTCCACTTCCCAGAGCTGGCAGCAGCCAGGCAGAAGCTCCAGCTCCAGACGGCTGCAGCGTGCCAACTGGGTCCCCCGGCGCCAGGCAGGGGAGGGGGAAGGGAGCTTGCGGGGGGAACTGGAAGTCCTTTCTCTGCCTCCCAGCAAAGGACACAGAGCCCGGAGGGACTCTGGAGAACAGCCTAAGTCACCGGGGCTTCTCCCAGGCAGGCGATCACATCACGGCGTTGGGGGTTCAGTGCAGGGCTTTGGGGGCTGGATCGAACCTGTTGTATCGTTGTGGCCAGATGATTATTTATGACTGCGGGAGCCCCAGCCGCAGACCAGGCCCCCCTGTGGCTAGTTCCCCTGGCTGGGGGCTTGCTGGGTAACGAGGGGGGGAGCCGTCCGCTCAGGCGTGTGGCGAATTGCAGCAGCGCACTGAACAAAGAGAGGAAATGAGGCATGTTGGCCACGGCGGGAACATCCTCCATGTTCCCTGGTGGGGGGTGCGCGCAGGGCTGGGGCGCGGAGCAGCTCCAGGCGCTTGTCCTGACACCCCAGTGCTCCCTGTGTATCTTCCCCCCCGGCCCCGTCGCTCTGCCTGCGTGGGCCGTCCTCTCTCCTTCCTCCCTGTCTGTCTCCATCCCTCTCTCGGGCTGGGAGCTAACCGGCCTGCTCCCCACCAGCCCTATCCACCGGTCTGGGCTGGTGGGGAGAAGGCCCCTCATCCCGGGAAACCCCACTCTGAGAGCCCTGAGCCTGGGGACCCTCTAATCTGAGAGGCCGCATCCAGGAGGCCCCTCAAGCCAAAGCCTCCGACTCCAGATCCTGCTGCCAGAGACCCCCAGCCCCAAGGGGCCGGGCTGTAGGAGACCCTCCTGCCTCAGTGTCCCACCCAAGCGGGGCCGTGATCCAGCAAAGGATCCCAGATTCTAGGCGTGGGATCCAGGTTTCCAGCCCGGCCCACCCCCTATCACTAAACTCCAGCTGGTCCCACCGCGGCCGTACCAAGGCGAGCCGGCCTGTGGCTACGGCCTAACCATGGTGGCAGTGAGAGCCGGTGTCTGGGCGACTATCTCCTCTCCACGCTCCCTTTCCCTTGCCACGGGAGCACGCCGTCTCCTCTTGACTTCTAGCTCCGGCTGGCCGGCAGCCAGGGATGCGTCACCCACGGGTAATAATCAGAGCTTATTACCCACCCTGAGACGCTCCCCTCCTCCCCTCGGCCTCGATGCCGCGCCTGTGACGAAGGCATCTGGCGAGGCCGAGGGGAGGAGGGGAGCGTCTCAGGGTGGGTAATAAGCTCTGATTGCGGCTGGCAGGGCACCAGCCTTCCCTGGGCCGTGGGCAGGGGAAGGGCAGGTACTGGCTGGAGATCAGGGAGGCTCCGGGGAGCCAGGAGTGGCCGCTCTGACCAAAGCTGGCTTTTGAGGCCTGGGGCAGTGGGGATCCAGCATCGACACCATCCGGAGCTGGGTTCCCCAGACAGCTTGGGGCCAGGCCAGCTGGCTGAGGCAGTCGGGAGAACAGGGCTCCTATGGCTGAGCCGGCAACTGCCTCTCTCAGGGGCTTGGGCCAAGCTCTTGAACACGGACTTTGGGGGCTTCAAGGGGCCCGGTGGTGAATGGGTGGGTGCTCAGCACCTCCTGGAATCCAGATCCCTAAGGGGTCTCAGGCTGGCCTCCGACACCTTGGCCTTGGCTTTAGAGACCCTCGGCTGCAGGGGCCTGATTTCCCCCCCCGGAGCCGCTGGGCCAAGGCATAAAGCTTCCCCTTCCGCCCCAGGTGTGACGCGGAGAGCCCGGGTTCCCTGCCCAGCCCTCGCCTGAGTGGGCGTGGGGCTGTAAAAGCAAAGAGGAAGCTGCTGGAGTGGGGGTGACCTAGGGCCAAGGATGTGCCCCCCTCTGCCTGGGGCTGGCAAGGCCCCCGGCGGTTCTTACTTAGCCGCTTTGCTCTTGGGCTGCGATAACACAACGAGCCCTGCGGAAAGGCACTTGGGCCGAGCTAGTGTTTGGGACTTTATTTGAGCTTCCCGACGGCCGTGTCTGCTCCCCGGGCTGCGGGCACCTGCATCACAGGGCGAAACCCTGCAGTGGGCACCCAGCTCCGCTCAGGCGCACAGACCCTCGGGCCAGACCGAGCCTCCGGGGGCAGGGCTGTGACTGAGGCCGCCCGTGCAGTGTGGGCATGTGGGCACGGCTGTTCGCGCACGAAGGGATGTGTGTGAGATCCTACAGGGTGCGCGTGCGTCTGTCTCGATTTGGGGACAGTCAGCTACCCCACGCCCCGCACTGAAGTGAGACCCGAGATAGACGGGCGGGGTGTAAGGGACTGTGTGTCTGGGTGTGTGAAGGCATCAGGGGTGTGTGTGTGTGTGTGTGAGCAGGTGTGTGTGAATTTGTGTGGGTGTACACGCCTGTGGGTATGAGACTGTGTTTGTGCAGGGTGGTGGGAAAGGACTGTGTTTGCAGGTGTGTGTGTGCGCAAGTCTGAGTGTGCAAGACTGTGTGTGCGATTATGAAGGGGTGTGCATCGCGGGGTGTGTGTGTGTGTGCGCGTGAGCCCAGCTGTGTGAGTGAATGTGCTGGGGTGTGCCGGTAGCTCTGGGTTCACAGGACTGGCCAGGTTTCGGCCGCCCCGGGCTGTAGGTTGGTGCGAGGCCCGGCTGGGCGCCGGAGCTCCTCCGGGGTGAGGGGAGGGTCACTCCGCACCAGGCAGCCGGCCTCTCTGCTCCTGACCTTTCCGAGGCGCACGGTTCTGGCTCCAAGTCAGAGGAGCGTAAATACCAGGACTGGCAGGGGCCGCGCTGGCACCAGATGACAGGCATGTGATGGCTCGTGTGGGAAAGGCAGATGGAGCATGGGTGGGAGCAGCCCTGATAAGCCTGGGTGGCCAAGCTGAGGTGGCCTGGTGGTGATCTGACCTAAGCACCCACTGAGGGACTGGGGGTGCTGTGCCAGCTGGATGGCCCGGGCGCCCTGAGAAAAACCCAGCTGTCCTCCGACACAGGAACTCTCTGGGTACCCAGAACAGCCCAGGGGGGCTCACGGCTCCTCCTTATCTCATGCCAGCCCCAGGGGCCTTTACCCCACTATAGAGATCCTGGCCAAGGGGTGGGATGCAGGGCTTCACCTTCCAGGGGAGCATCCTCTGTGAGAGAGGTCGGTACCACCTGGTTGCCGAGCTGTGCCACCCCAGTGAGCTGGCATACAAAGCCGTACACCATCAAGTCCCGTGTGTGCCTACTCCTGAAAGGCAGCTACCTCTGGGGTGGGACTAGGCAGCTATTTAACAGCCCACAGGAACACTGCACAATAGGTTAGGTCAGGAAGCAAAGAATTCAGGAGAGTTGAAATCAGAGATTTGGGTGCGGGGGTATTGCAGGCTGAATGGATGTTACCCACATTTGAATTTGGCCAGGACCCCAGCATTAATCTCTCTGCACTGGAGGTTGGCAGGACTTTTGGCTTCATACAGGCATGTGCCATATGATTCCCAGCCCTGTGATGAGTATCAGGGCAGGTTCTCCAACTGACCCACTGCTCCGACTCCTTGCATCTCCCCAACCTGCCTTTATGTCCCTCCCCAAACACCTCCTCTCCCTCTCTGCCATCCACATGTTTCTTCACCCCCCGCACTGCCTGTCCCACATGTCCCCGCCCCCACACTGGCTGCTCCCTTCTCCGAGTTGCTCTGACAGGCCAACACCGGGCCTGCAAATCCTTCCTGACAGAGGGTCGGGGGGCAGTGACGTGCCTGTCAGCCGAGGCGAAGGGCAGCTGACAAGTCGCGGGACCGTGCCTCAGAGGGACAGCCCGGTGTGTGCAAGGGGCAGTGCTGGAATGACGCCCTGTCCCCCCTAGCTGCAGAGGCAGGCGGAGGGGTGCTGGGACACTAAGCAGTGTGGATGGGCAGCGGAGGTCGGGTGGGGGAAGCGAGGTGCCAGCTGCGCCACTTGGAAATGGCGCATCAGAACCAGAGACCTGATTCTGACCTGGGCAGGCCCTGAACTTACTTATCGCCTGCTCCTGGGGCCAGGCCCAATCCATTTTCCACTTCCTTGGTGAGCTGGTCAGAGCTCAACCACCTTCCAGGTGAGTGTTGTTGTGAATGCCATCGGCCAGCCCAGATTTGCTCAGCAAACTGGGCCCCCGCGTTGGCAATAGATTTGGGGGGTTTGCTGTGCAAGCCCATTGCCCACCTCTGCCGCACTGCAGTCAGACGTGTGACCGCACGGGCTCGCTGCTTGAGTGCGTGCCCAGGGTCCTGGGAACGCGTGTTGCAGCAGCTTCCTTGCTGTTGTTACTCGAGCCGGCTCGATCACCGCTAGCTTTCGCAGATCTCCACGGGCTGCAGTCAGACTCCCGACTGCAGCGCCGGCATGCCCCGAGACCCTCCCATTTGCTGCATGTCCCAGGGTGTCTGCACCTGCCCTGTAGCACATGCTTTCCCTTTGTGTTTGAGACATGCCTGTGGGGCGCAGGGGAGCCGCATCCTGCCATCCCAAGCATCTAGGCAAGGATGCATCGCTGACCCCTCCTGAGTCTGTGGCCCCATTTCCTTGTCCTCTGAGCCAGAGAACAGCTCTGAGGCCAGTCCCGCTCCTTCCACTCTGGTGGGCAACAGACCCGGTCCTTTTGGTCTCTTCGATATCTTGGCTCCCCCAGGCCGGGGCGTTTGACGCCTCCTTGCTGAGTGTGACAGAGGAAGAGGCGCGTGCAAAGTGGTTTCACCCCCGAAGGAGCTGTGAGCGTGCGGAGCGCCTGTGCAAGACGGTGCCTGAGCGGGTGGAATGGCGTGCATGAGATTGTGAGCGTCCGAGTGAGCGCGTCGGGACGTGTGTGAGGTCAGAGATTGGTAGCTGAGCGTGTGTTAGTGTGAAAGCTTGGGAGCGTGCACGTCAGCCCGGAGAGCATGCCTGGCTGTGAGTGGGTGTGAACGGAGGGGTACGAATGACTGAGAGCTGAGGGCAAGCGTGTGTAAGGGAGTGTATAAATGTGTGTCACAGCAGAGGCGTACCTGAGGGTGTTTGAGTGGATGGGCCCGAGAGAATGGATGTGCTTGTCCATGTTCAGGTATGTGTGGGAGAGACTCACAATTGTTCATACACCCCCATTCTCACCCACATGTGCACAGACACTCTGCGCTCCCACGTGTGCTCACACCAACACACTCGGCTATAACTGTGTGTGCGGAGAGAGCGACGGTACCTGTTGAACCCCCCACCCGCAGGGCGTCAGCCTCTCTCAGTCTATTTCCAGCTGTGCGTGTGGGAGAGAGAGATGCTCCACATGGCCCCAGCTCCCAATCCCTCGTTGATTTTAGCCCCACGCCGGGGCTGTCAGCAAGAGGAGATATAATGTCTTAAATCTCAGCTTCCCGACTGGGGCCATTAGAGCAAACGGCAGAAAAGTTCAGCTCCGGGTTACCTCTGTGGCAAAGCAGTGGTGTTATTTATTTTGTGGGGGTTTTAACGTCCTTTGTCAGAGCTGCTGGCTGGTAATTGATATCTATGATACGATTTGTCAGGCACTCACATCAGCTCTCAGGATCATGTGTCTTGCGTCCTTATCTGGGTCCTGATGTGTCAGCGTGGCTCAGGCTGGCTCGACCCTTAGAAACCCCCTCAGGGCCTTGGAAGAGGGCAATGCGTATTTGCTTCTGTCTTCTTAAAATGATGGGATAGGAAATAAAGAAATAACTTGGTTTGGGCTGGCGTGCGTAATAATTCTCTGCCCCTCCTGTCCAGGGGTCTCAAAGCTTCTTACTAACATTAATTCATTAAACCTCACATCCCCACCTGGGGGCAGGTGGGTATCATTACCTCTGTTCTATAGAAGGGGAAACTGAGGCACAGAAAGGGCTGAGGTGGGAATAGAACTTAGGAATCCTGACCCTGCTCTAACCACTAGACATCATTCCCATGTGGAGCTGGGGTTCTAACTCAGTTGTCCTGTTGTAGCCACTAGACCACGTTGAGCTGGGAATAGACCTCAGCTGTCCTGGCTTCCATTTGCCTGCTCTGAACACTAGTCCTTACTCCCACCCAGAGCTGGTCGTAGAACCCAGAAAACCCAAGTCTCAGCCCTTTGCTTTTACCACAGCTCACCCTGGTGATTGAATTGGCTCAGGTTCGAGCCTGGAGTTTGGCAGGGGCTGGGTACATAACCCACAAAGGGCAGGGAAGGGGCATCTGCCATTAGGGTGACCAGATGTCCCTATTTTATAGGGACAGCCCCCATTTTAGGGTCTTTTTCTTATATGGGCTCCTATTGCCCCCCACACCCTGTCCCGATTTTTCACATTTGCTGTCTGGTCACCCTATCTGCCATGCTTCTAGGTGACCCGCTTCAGATGACAGGCTCTCGATGAAGCTCAGACAGAAGGCCGGATGCAGCGTGGCTTAAACATTGGTAACTCAGCTCTGTTTGTTACACTAGCAAATTGATATATCTTTATACATCTCAGGATTCCCACTGGAATAGTTCCTGCGGTTGCTTCTCTCTGTTTCTTTTCTTTCCTTTCTTTTCTCTGGTCTGTCTAGCTCCTTTCCCACTTCCAGCTTCGACTCAGCCTGTAGGGAATCATCTGGATTGACTAAAAATCAACACATGTTATAAAAGGATTAGAAAACGTGACCTGTGAAGAAAGGTTGAAAGGAAGGGGAATATTTAGTCTCGAGAGGAGAAGGCAAAGCAGGGACAAGATAACAGTCTTCAAAGACGTAAAAAGGGTGTGATAAAGAGGACGGTGACCAGTTGATCTCCATGGCCACCCAGGGTAGGACAAGAAGGAATCAATTGACTTTGCAGCACGAGAGATTTAGGTTAGATATTGGGGCAAAACTTCCTAAGGATAAGGACAGGTAAGCACTGGACCAGGCAGCCTAGGGAGGTGATGGAGTCCCCGTCATTGGCAGGGCTGTAAGAACACGGTGGGGCCTGGTTTTCGTGCAGAAACGACAACTTGGAGCATGGTGTCTCCTCTGGGCTGCTGCCCTGCGTTGGAAGGTGGCCGGCGTATCTTGAAAGAAGGTGCGGGGGGAGCGCCCGGGGGTGGCACTCCCGGCGGGGGCTGGCATTCCTCGGGAACCAGGGTGAAGGGCTAGCTGAGACTAGACCCCGCAGGGGAGCATCTGGCGAGGGCCACGTTGACGTGCTCATGTCTGACCACACCGAAGCCGCAACTTTAAACTGTGGCCGCAACTGTTGAATCAAAACCGCAAGACTTTCTTGCAGCCTGACTGGGGGATGCGCAGTAGGCAGAGGCTAGACCCTGTCATCTGGCCAGTGAGGCACGACTCTGGTGGGGGCAGTTGGGGCCTCACCTGCTTAGGTTAAACGACGTGGTGGTAGAGAGCTTGGCCAATGCTCCGACTGTTGCTACAGCCAGGGTGCCTTGTTGCTCCAGGCAGCCCGGATGGTCGGCCCCGGGGTCTGAGCACCCAGGTGAGCCTCGCCCAGGTGCGAGTGGCCACGCTGCAAAGCCCTGCCCGGGGGCGTGCGTCCTCACCCATGCCGCACGCCCCCATGTGTGCTGCTAGGAGTTCGGGGGAGGACGTATCCCATGGTGCTTTGTGCTGCACGGGAAACTGAGCCTCTCTGTCGTTCTTTCCAAGTGACTGGTGGATGAACTTGTCTGTCCCTCTGGGCGCGCGGGGGGAATTGTGGGACGACATTGGAGGACTATCAGCATTCGAGTGGCTTAGCCAGCATCCTGGCTGTAAAAGGGCAGGTTACCAGCCCTAGTGAAAGCAGCCCCGCAACTCTAAGCTATCCCCACAGCCGGGCCAGCTAGCTCCAATTGGCTCCCCAAACCGGTGGCTATGTCTGACAGATGCCCAGCTTAGCCGCTCTGTGCCTTGGTTTACCCATCCGCAGTGGGGGCGGGGGGAATGATATTGACCAATCTCAAGGGAGTGAGGAGGAGCTGTTTGGGGGAGGAGCTGCCGTGATGCTGACTGTCTGGGGCAGCCGGATCCTTGATGGGGGCTCCTTGGAATTAATAAAATCCAAATAAATTGTAACAAGGAATGACTGTAATTTGCCTTGAGATCCTGTTATAAGGGCTATCAAGGTGCCAATGTATTAGCTGGTCCATATTCAGGGAAAACGCCCCTGGGACTTCAATGAGAATTTTGCCTGAGAGGGAAGGAGGCAAATCTCTCGGGATCCGGCCCCTTGCTCTTAATGCCAAATCCATAAAGAATTAGTTCCCCCCACGCCGAGTTGGGATTTAATGAAACTGAGCTGCAAAGGGCAACTCATCAGTCCATAAAGGGACTTTGATGACTATTGATTGGACCAGGAAACTTTCTTGGAGAATAATCAGAGTCTTAATGAGAGATTCAATGGCGGAGCGGTGATTAATTAACTAATCACTAACCTTTCTAATTATGGGGCTGAGCTGGTTGGCCATGTGTGTGATTGCACACATGTGTGTGTAAATCATTCGGAGCTTGTTTTATGTTGGTTATTTTTTTTTTTAAATGAACTTTTATCCAGCACTTGGTGTGGATGGAAGGAGTGGGAGTGCCAGGCTCGGAGCGGAGTGCCAGGAAACAGCGTTAGGGCAAGGTCCAGCCCGCAGCGCCACACCCCATGGGAATTGAGTCTCAGAAGACCTGCGTTCTATTCCTGGCTCTGCTACTGGCCGCTTGTGTGGCCTTGGGCAAGTCATGTCATCCTCCTGCCTCAGTTTCCCCACCTGTAAAAAAGAGACCAGTGTCATTATTCCCCTTTGTAAAGTGCTTTGAGATCTACTGCTGGGAAGAGCTAAGGAAGAGCTTGGGGTTTCTTGTTCTGTCCCTCTCCCCTGCCGTAGTTGTTAGCTGTGCTGGGCAGGGACTCTGTGTTTGTACAGCACCTGGCACAAAGAGGTCCCAGCAGGTCTGATCTCCAGGCACTGCTATAATAACATGATTTGATAACAATGGGCTGGGGGTTATTCTAAGTTGGCAGCCGGGGAGCGGGGAGGTGTTCAACTCTCACCAGTGGGGGTTCTAGCAGCTCCCCAAGGGCTGAGACACTTGAACCGTAACAGAGCAGCCTTCCGGATACCTAGGGCCAGCTCCTCACCTCCAGTTATAATTGTTCCAGGGCAGCCCTTTCCATCCCTAGAGCCCACAGCACTTTACAACGGAGGACAGGATCGCTATTCCCCATTTCACAGCTGGGGAAACTGAGGCACAGCAGGGGGAAGTGACTCAGCCAAGCTCACTGGGCAGCCAAGACAGGACGAGAACCCACCTCTCCTGAGTCCCAGTCCAGAGCCCATAAAGCTGCCCCCAGCTCAGTAGCTGGGGGCAGGGATTTCTCTGGTGTGTGAGACGGTGCAGGGTCTGTGGCAAGAGGAATGGCCTGTATGGGGTCATTGCAAGCTGGCGTAGGCTAGAGCAGCCCGGAGGTGGCTCTGACTAAACCAGCCCCGAGGATCAGGGGAGCAGCCGTGTCTTCCCCTGCGTTGCACAGAGCTCTGGCGCAGCGGGGGATCTGGGTGCTGGGGTTCCTTGGCTAAGCCCCCTCCGCCTCCCGGACCCCCTGCAGTACAGGCCAGCCCGGGAGGCAGATTGCGCAGTCTCTGACTCTCCTTGGCTTCCTGCTCTGCGTAACCAATGCCCAAGGGACGGGGATGGAGAGGGAGGGCGCGGAGCCTGCTGGAAGGTGCAGCTTGTACTGGGCCAGACAAGGACTCACGGCCTGAATCCATCAAAGGATACGGACGGATGCCCAGGGAGCGGCACGCTGCGCAGCGACATACCGGCTCCCTGGCGCCGTGGCTGCCTTTGCCGGCAGGACGCGTGGCAAGGATGGTGTCAGGGGGCTGATCCCCCACCCCTGCTGTCCCTGTGCTGAGCAGTCAGGGTAACCCCCTGAGGCCTCTCCCCTGGGGCCCAGCTGGCTGTGCAGAATTGGCCATCCTGAGGCCACTGTCCCAGGTGCTGGGCTATTGGAGGGGGTCACTCAGCCAGGCTCTAGGGGAGGTGGCCCAGGCTCCGGGCGCTGCAGCCCTCCCGTGACTGGGATTTGGGAAAGCTCACTGAGCCACTGCCTGGTCTCTTCCACCCAAGGATGGAGAGTTCATGCCCCTGACCATGTGCTCCCCTGCATGGCAGACGCCAACTCTCCGGCCGCAGGAGTCAGGCAGCTGCGCCGTGTGTCTTGTAAATATTTACTGTGGCTGGCTAGGTGAGTGCGCCAGCTCTGCTCCCGTGTCAATGGTGCCCCCGTGGCTGGTTGGGTCAATACCCAGGGCAGATCCCCAGTGAATTTCCCCAGGGCTTTCCCAAGTTGCAGTGTGGTCCAATGGCTAGGGCAGTGACCTGGGTTCTAGTCTCACCTCTGCCACTCATTGAGCATGTGGCCTTGAGCAAGTCCCTTATTCCGTGACTCAGTTTCCCTGCCTGAGCTTGTGCCTGTCTCATCTATTTCAGCTGGAAGCTGTTTGGGGGCAGGGACTGTCTCTTGCTAGGTGTTTGAATAGCAGGAAGCACTACTGAGCCCAGAGGCTGCTCGCTCTGTCTATCATCTCCACCCCGGACCCTTTCTTCCACATTGATGACATGGCTCCAAGCATATCCCCCAGAATCAATGACGTTATCCTGACACCTCCCCCCAAGCAAGGCAATGGTTTTATCCCCATTGTACAAATGGGAACCTGAGGCAAAGAGAGACTGAGGCCCAGATTCTCAAAGGTGTCTAGGCACCTAACTCCCATGGGCGTTCAGCACCTAAATCCCTTTGAGGATCCGGGTCTAAAGTGACTTGCTCAAGGTCAGCCAGGGAGTCGGCGGCAAAGCCAGAAGTTGAAGCCAGTGTCATAACCGTTTGCGTTACGTAAGCCGTTTTGAAGCGTTTGCCTTTTATGTTCCTGTCCTCCTTTCTCCTCTGCCGCTGAGTCACTACGTCCGCACCGCTGCTTATTTATAGCCGCTCCCGCCTCCCCCCCCTCACTTCCACTGGCATTGTCCCCCAAACAGCCTTGTGCGGAGCGAGCCGTGACCTGTGTAGATTGGGGTGGGGACAAACGACCGAGCCACGTGGTGCTCAGCATTCATCTCCATCCGTGTCACCTGCACTCTGCCCACCGATGCAGCCTGGTCTGGGGTACGGCACAGGGGTGTCTGTACAGCCACGAGGAGGGGTGATCGCAGCGTGTTTAGACATACCCGGCTGCCCCTGCTGTCCTAGCCTAACACTGCAATTCCCAAGCAGCTGCAAACAGCTCCCCTTCCCCCAAATCTTTCCCTTTGACCCTGAAATGTCGAATCCGCCCAGCAATGGGCAGTCTTGGATCATGGACAAGATCGAGGGGCCATATCTCATGAGCCATCAGGGCTAGAAATTAATGTCTCATCCCGGTGGGGAGGGGGAATTTCCCCTTTGGAACAGCACTCAGCAGGCCAGGAGAAATGAGATTTTCCAGTCATGAAAGGGTTTGATGTAGAAAAGGGGAATTAGGGTTTTTTTCCCCCTCCCTCCAGGCCAGGCCGGTTGGATTCAGGTTATTGCGGCAACCTTGGCTTGCCAGGCGAAGGGTTTGGAAAGTGGCACCGGTCACATGCTTTGAAGACGGTTCCAGAATACGTGGCACATACAGAATACGCGCTGGGCTGGTACAGGGCCGAGGGGCTAGCGGTATTCGGCTGGGACCCCTGGTGTAGCTCCCCCGCGGCGTCACACCAGGAGAATAAAGTGCCCACCGGGTATTATTATATATTATTCTAGCAGCGAGAGATCCCCAAATAGGAATCGGGCCCCCATTGTGCTAGGTCTAGCACAGACCCACAATAAAAAGGCCCTGCCCCAAAGAGTCGAAATACCCAGCAACAAAACCTTTGTCCTACCCCACTCCATGTTCTGTAGCTCTGCGGACCCTCCTAAGCTCGTAGGGTCACACGGAAACACCCTCCAGTCCTGGCATTCAGGGAACACAGGGGTTGAGTTTCTGGCTGGTCCTGGCGAAGGGGGGGTGAGAATGAGCGTTGGAGGAGCTGGTCGTGCAGCTGTCTGTCTGTCTGTCTATGGCAGAAAGAAGAAGAAAGATTGAGATGGACCGCGAGGCAAATCGGAGTTGAAATAGATTATTGAAAAGAAAGAAAGAAAGGATTGAGATGAACAAAGACACAGAATTTGAATAGCTCACCAGCTATATCGGGGGGGGCAAACTACGGCCCGGGGGACACATCCGGCCCTCCAGATGTTTTAATTCGGCCCTCAAGGGCGGCCGGAGGGGGACATGCCGCTGCTTCTGGGAGCTGCTTGAGGTAAGCGCCACCCGGAGCCTGCACCCCTGACACCCTCCCACGTCCCAACCCCCTGCCCCAGCCCTGATCCCCCTCCTGCCCTCCGAATCCCTTGCCAGCTGGAGCCCTCACCTTCTCCCGCACCCCAACCCCCAATTTTGTGAGCATTCATGGCCCGCCATACAATTTTGTGAGCATTCATGGCTCGCCATACAATTTCCATACCCAGATGTGGCCCTCGGGCCAAAAAGTTTGCCCGTCCCTGAGCTATATATTGGTCAACAGAGAATCTCCTTTGCCTGCTGTCTGTCTCTGTTCATTTGTCTTTCTGTCCATCTATCATTCCAACTCCTTCCTTCCATCATCTCCTATCTATCTGTACTGATGTTATTGCGTGGTTGGTCCTGCCTGAGTGACCCCCTTACAGATCGGGCCATTCACTCTGCCCACCCCACCATCCAACCAGAATCACTTCACCCACCACTGAAGTGCAGCCACCTCTGGGCTGGAACATGGCGGCTGTTGATCAGCGCTACATAACAGTTTGGGACAGGGCGTGAGGGTCCAGTTGGGATGACAGTGGGAATCTGATGCAGAGAAGATGTGGGGGTTTGGCCAGGACACCGGGGCTAGCCCCCCCAACTCTGCCAGGGGACCCCGAATGAATCTCGCTGCTACATCCCCCTGGACTCCTGAGTCCAAACACTGTAGCACCGCCACCCCCACCCTCTCCTGTTCTGATCCGTGCCCGCCCGCAGCACCCAGCCGTGGTGGAGTCAGTCCCACAGCAGGCTCCAACCGTCTCTCTCCCCCGACCCCCGGGTCCTTTACAAAGGGAAGCTTCTCAGCCAGTCTCCCTGGGACTCATCCCAGTGCCCCCCTCCCTTGGCATGGACCCTGCTCTCCTTGGGGAGGCTCGAGGATGGCTGATGGCAGTACATTGATCAGTGACTGCTAAGGGGAGGGAGAGAGGATGAGGGAGGAGCCTTCCTCCTTCCTTACTTCCCCGAGCCAGCAGGGCTATAAAGCCCCTGGGTGGTGAGCAGCCAGAGCAGCCAGAGCGGTGAGAGCAGCAAGAGGGACTGGAAGCTCCAGGTTCTCCCATCCTGTCCAGCTGACACCCGCACCTCTCTGTACCTCCTGCGCCCCGACGTCTGCCCGCGGTGAGTAGCTCGGCCAGGGGCTTAGCTTGGGGCCAGGCGCTTCCCTTGGGGGTGGGGAGCTGGGGTGGGGTCAGTTTGCCCCCAGTCAGGGATAAGCTGAGCAAAGAGGGAGGTTGTGGGTGGCGGCATGGCCTCCCCAAGGGAAGCGGAGAGACCCCCATTGTTTGGGGCATCCCAGTTCGACTGGGTGCGGGGGGGTCGGCCCCGAGTCTCTCACTCCCATCAGCTTCCAGGGCAGGGGTGGCCCTGGGAGTTACTGGCCAAGCACAGTGGGAATGTGCAGCGCCTGGCGCTCTGGGGTCCTGGGCCTCCTAGGTGCTACTGTAATACACCTAATAATGTGCAGTGCCTGGCACTCTGGGGTCCTGGGCCTCCTAGGTGCTACTGTAATACACCTAATAACGTGCAGCACCTGGCACTCTGGGGTCCTGGGACTCCTAGGTGCTACCATAATTAACATCATAATGCGCAGCACTTGGCACTCTGGGTCCTGGGCCATGCCTAGGGCTCTGAGGTGCTACCGTAAGACACCTAATAACCCGGGGTTCTCAAACTTTTGTACTGGTGACCCCTTTCAACTAGCAAGCCTCTGAGTGCGACCCCCCCCTTATGAATTAAAAACACTTTTTAAAATATTTAACATCATTATAAATGCTGGATGCAAAGCGGGGTTTGGGGTGGAGGCTGACAGCTCGCGACCCCCTACGTAATAACCTCGTGACCCCCTGAGGGGTCCCGACCCCCAGGTTGAGAACCCCTGATGAACACCATTTGGCACAATGGGGGTGTTGGGCTGTGCTCAGGGCCAGCACAATATCAATCATAATAATAAGGAAAGCCTGGGAAGGAAGGAATGGGGGTGACTCCTAAAGAGGAGGGTTTGAGGGGCATCTTGCTTTCCCTCCCCCTCCCCGCCCCCAAATCTCTCCTGCTTTGGGTCTCAGTTCATTATTCCCCGGGGAGCGGTGTCTGATGAGCGAGGGGGGCTGTCAGCGGAGGGCGATACAGGCTCTCAGGTAGGGGGCTGAGTAGCCATCTCTTCACATTTCCAGGAAGGTGGGTCAGGGGAACATCTAGATGGGTCTCATGCTTACTAAAGGGAAGCCAATGTGGCAGGGCCGACCTCAGCCCTGGCATGATGCCCTTAGAATCAGTGGGGTGAAGCCTGCCTCTGTCGAGTTGCTTTTAGACACTTGATTTCAGGGGCATCGTCTAGAACCCCCTCCCCCCCTGGTCTTTACAGTATGTATGCAGCAGGGAAACACAACGGAAACACTCACTCCTCCTGTCCATCGCACACACACCCAATAGCAGTGCAGATCTAGAGACGGGCCTGCACACGCGGATACGTGTGCAGCGGGCATAGACACAAAAGGGCCCCATCTCTTTTATCTGTACAGCGCCAGGCGTGCAAAGACTGTGATAGAAGTAACTCTGCAACTCTATGGATGCACACAGACTAGTAGAGACCTGGGTGCATTTCTCCCAGTGTAACTCATTATCTTCTGTGGCTGATTTGCAGGGGCGTAACTGCGCTCAGAGTCTGGTCCTAAATGCGGCGTTCGTCTCGTTAAGCCTGGGTGCATAAATGAATGAATATGGATGGTGGTCTGGAGTCTTAGCTTTACCGCTTCGAAGCACTATGCCAAATATCAGTGTATCCACCCCCCTGTAATACAGACGGGAAATGGAAATGTAGGGCCAGAGTCTGAGCTTCGCTGCCCTGGTGTAAATCAGGAGTAATGCCACGGAAGTTAATGCTGTTACAATGGCATAGGTGACAGCAGAATCAGGCTGTTCGTGTTGAACAGCTGCTGTGTTCCACCCCAGAGCTGGCTGCTTTGGGGAGGTGGAAAAGTGACTTGTTTATGGGATGCCAGAGGGAGCTGGGCACTTCATTCGGGCTCCTTTGAAAGTCCCAGCTTTCTGTGTGGTGACACAGCAGGCCAAATTCACCTCTTGGTTACAACCACGTGGCCATGGGGGGGGACTGCCCCAGCCTGAATGAGAGGAGGCTTCCACCCAGGAGGTGCAAACCTGTAGGGATGAACGGCAGGCCCTGTGGGGGACCGCAGGGAGCTGGAGGTCAGGAATCGGAAGGGGGACCAGAATCTGGGGTCAGGATGCTCAGCAACTCAACTGCCCTGTGCGTTTGCAGGAGAAGAACAGGGCCAATGGGTTGTCCCCCTCCTTGGTACATGGAAATGTCCCCTGGGCTGGATGTCTCAGCAAATGAGCACACAGTCCTCTAAGGAACCGGGAAGGATCAGTGTCCCATAGGACATGATTGCAGCTGGGCAGCCATTCCTATTTGTATGATAGCAACATCTAGCAGCCCCAGCCATGGGCGGGCTCCTGAGAGGCAGGACTTCCAATCGAAATAGACACACAATGGGTGGGAGGGGAAAGAGGCACTCAGAAGGGAAGTGACTTGCCCAAGGTCACCCAGCAGATCGGTGGCAGAGCCCAGCTCTCCTGATTCAAACAAGACAACGGGGTGTGTTGGCCTTAGGGTGAGGGGCGGGCAGGTGAACCTGTGCCCCCAGCCAGAACCTTGGAGATTCGTGAAGTTCAGGACCACTTTTATTGGGTCCTTGGACTGGCAGCAACCCCTTCCCCATAGAAACGCAGCTGCCCAGCAGGGGTCAGTGGAGAGGGTGGCAGGGGCCATGTCTATATTCGCACGGCGTGTTCACCCCGTTTTTTGCCCCGCTCTCAGATGATCGCCTCTGTGAAGCTCTGGCCCATGCTGGTTGCCGTGACGCTCTGCGTGCTGTTCTGCTTGGGGGCGCTGGTGGAGGCCTACCCCCCGAAACCAGAGAACCCCGGAGACGACGCCTCCCCGGAAGAAATGGCCAAATACTTCTCTGCCCTTCGGCATTACATCAACCTAGTGACGAGGCAGCGGTGCGTGTGGGCGGGTTGGGCTGGGCACGCATTTGTGTTTGTCCACGCCCTGCGCGGGTGTGTCCGTGCGTCTGGCCACGGGTGTCTGGGTTTGGGCATGAGTCTGTGCGTTTGGGCCAGTGCGGGGGTCTGTACGTGTGTGTGTGTTTTTGCTGTGCAGGAATCTCATGGGTTTTGTGCAGGAGAGTCTGTGTTTGTGCCCAGGGGTTGCCGGGTCGGGTGCCCGGTGGTGGGGGGCATGTTTGTGCACAAGCCCGGGGTGTCTCTGCACCTATCGGTGCACAAGTCTGCGCTCTGTGGGTGGTGGTGCGTGTGTGTCTTTTTGAGCACGGGCAGTTATGCACAAATGTGGGTCTTTGTGCATGACTTTGCCTGGGTTTTTTCCCTGTGTGGGTGTGTGTCTGAATGGGGCAGGCGTTTATTCCCCTAGCCCCCATTCGCAGCCAGATCTGGGTCTGCGGCGTCATTCCCAGCTCCATGTTCTCACTCCAGCGAGAATCGTGAGTTTTATTTTCCATCTGCCCTGGATAATCTCCCAGTGTAGCCCGTGGAAGAGGCAGGCTGCCGGGTCCCCTGGCCCCTGGGGGGTCCTTTGGGGAGCACAGTGAAGACGGCAGCCATGAAACAGGACATTAAGCACCAGCTCCATCAACGCAGCTTGCCCTGCAGGAGCCCGTTAGCCAGGGGCTAATACATGCTAGTTGCAAACCAGAGGGGACTGCTTGCAACCCTCCTCTGCCAGGCCCCTAGCCCCTCACTTGCACATCCCCCCCACCCAGCCCTTTCCACACACTAAGACACCCCCCCCCCACAGCCCTCTCCACACACTCGCACTGCCCTCGCACACTCAGACACCTCCCCATGCCTTGTGCCTCCCTTCCCCCGTGCCCTGGCACACTCCACTCTCACTGATCCCATCTGCCCCCCATCCGTGCCCCTTCCCCCCTTTCTGAGTAGCCGGGAGGATGCTGGGCTCTGGGGCCTGCCCCGGCCAGGCGGGGTCCGTGAACCCAGTGCTCTGTTTAACCGCTCCCCAGGTATGGGAAGAGATCCAGCCCTGAAGCCTTGATGTCCGAGCTGCTCTTCGGGGACAGCAGCGATCACGCCGACAGATCGCGGTGAGCGCGCCCCTGGCCTCTGGGGTTCCCTTCGCTCCAAAGTCAGCAGTTCCCACCCCCCCGACCTCCAGGGTGGCAGGGGATGCCCTGGGGCCCTGTCCACGCTGTGGTCCGAGCGCCCCGCATTGTCCTACACCACCCCCTAAGAACTGGCTGCTCGTGGGACCTAGACCTGAGCAGACATCTGGAGCCGATGGCCCCTAGGGGCCGGATCAACCCCCGCCCCTTTCCCGGACTGGACCCCCTCAGTGAGGGGACTTGGAATCCGGATCCAAACTCCATGGCTCGGGTCCGACATGAGTGGTACAGGTTGAAGGGGGGGGCTATGCTGGGGTACAGGGAGGGGTGATCCCCATATGCCCCAACCCCTCCCCAACCCCTCTCCTGACCGCCAGGGCCCTGCCCACCCTGTAGGTTGGGGGAAGGGAAAAGCGTGTCCCAGTGGTGGAATGGGGGGGGTTGCCTCCTCCCTGCTGGTGGGGGTCAGCGACTGGCTGCTCTGTGGGGAGGAGGGAGAGATGGGGATAAGGCTGAGGGGGCAGAGCTTGAGGAGGGGGCTGGTGGGGAGGGGGGGCTCCACCTGACCTTGCCCCAGCGTCTAACTCCCCACTCTCTCCGGCAGGTACGAGGACTCCTACCTATGGTGACGGGCTCCCTGCTCCCCCCCCCGGTCTCTTTTTAAATGTTCCGAGTCTTTTGGTGTCATTTGCATTTTTAATTGAACCCTGAGGAGCTGGAAATCTCTCTGCAAAGAGGGTCTTCCCTCCCCCCCCCACTCTTTCCTGGCCCCCTCCCCAGCCCCACCCCGGCCCCCTCCCCAGCCCTATCCCAGCCTCCTCCGAGGCACCGAGACTTCCCCCCCGTACAGCACCTGGACAGGCTGCACCGCCGTGCTCGGCGCTGAGGACCGCCCCCCAACCCCACGGCGGGGGTCACAGAGACGGATGTGGGCCCTGGGGGCGCGGGGCAGGGGGGCCTCTCTGGGTTGTCGTTGTAATGATGTCTGTGTGCAGTGGCCAGTCTGAGCGGCTGGATCCCGACCCCTCGCTGTCCCCCCGAATCGGGTTGA